>NC_082676.1:33260000-33885000 GCF_025265405.1 Mesoplodon densirostris | reverse complement strand
TCAACGCTCTTCAGCAGAACCAGCTAAAGAATTTGCAGGGCCCAGTGAAAAATGAACGTACAGAACCCCATGTTCAAAAACTATTAAGAGGGGCTTCCCTGGTGGCACAGTGGTTGAGAATCCGCCTGCCAGTGCAGGGGACACGGGCTCAAGCCCTGGTCCGGGAAGATCCCACATGCCACGGAGCAACTGGGCCCGTGCGCCACAACTACTGAGCCTGCACTCTAGAGCCCACGAGCCACAACTACTGAGCCCGTGCGCCACAACTACTGAAGCCCACGCGCCTAGAGCCCATGCTCCGCAACAAGAGAAGCCACCGCAACGAGAAGCCCGCACACCACAAGAAAGAATAGCCCCCGCTCGATGCAACTAGAGAAAGCCCACACGTGACAACGAAGACCCAAAGCAGCCAAAAATAAAAAAATTAATTAATTAAAAAAAAAACCAAAAACAGAAACTATTAAGAATTTCAATATGGCAGCAGCACAGCATTACACCAAGCTCAGGGCACTGGTCCCACACCCACGAAGCCCCCCCTGCCCCTCAACCAGAGACCACCAGGAGCACAGCTGTCGACGAAAAGTTGGGCTTGTTAACTTGATGCAGCAGGAGTGAACACACACCTTGGGGAACCCTGGGGCATCTCAGTCAGGACCTCGTACAGGACTTGGGCTTCTGTCATATGATCTGGGGGAGGGTTCAGGGAATCAAGCCTTCACTCTGGGTTAGATGCTATCAGGAATCAGGGGTGGTGCTATGATTGGGCATCTTAATAATTCTTATCTAGAAGGTAAGAAAGACGGGACAAAGCTAGAACTGTGATAAGTTTAAAAAGAAAAAAAGAGTCACGTTAGCCAGGATGGGAGATGTTTGGTTGATTTTGCGGTTTGGATGATGTCCATGTTTTGTCTGTGTTCAGACGTGATTTCGGAAGAGTCTTGTTGCTGTCTTAACCCATCGTGGTCACAGAGTGGCTTTGTCTGAGGTTGGTGATCCGTGAAATTGTTTATGTCCAACAGGAAAATGCCTTTTTCTCTTTCTCACCCGTCATCTCCGGCTCAGCTGCCTGCAAGAGCCCACACTTGCCTCCCCATCTTCATGCTCTTCTCCACACAGCAGCCAGCGTGATCCTGTTAAATCATAAGTCAGATCATAGCTCTCCTCTGCTCAAACTTCCAGTGGTCTCTGAGTGAGTTGAACTGTGTCCAAGTCCTAACCCCCAGTATCTGTGAATGTTAACTTAGTTGGAAATAGGACCTTGCAGATGTAATTAAGTTAAAGATCTCAAGACGCTATCATATTGGATTTAGTTTCTAAATCCAATGACTGGTGTCCTAATATAAAAAAGGTACAGAGTATAACTGAATCACTTTGCTGTACAGCAGAAATTAACACAACATTGTAAATCAACCATACTTCAATAAAATTTTTTAAATTTCTATTTCTTTCTTTAAAAAAGGGGGGGCACAGAGCACACACACACACAGAGAATAGCAGGTGTAGACGGAGACAGACTTGGAGGGATATAGCAACAGCCAAGGAGCACCTGAGCCCACCAGAAGCTGGGAGAGGCAGGGAAGGCTCCCCCCCACCCAGATTCTTTGCAGGGACCATGGCCAATACCCTGATTTTGGACTTCTGGCCTCCAGAGCTATGGGAAGATACATTTCTGTCTTAAATCACCAAGTTTGTGGTACTTTGTTGCCACAGCCCTAGAAAATGAACACAGTCCCTTATTGCAATTAGAAAAGAACCTCAATCCCTTCCCTGGACCACCAGCCCCCATGGGACCTTCTTCTCTCCAAACTCTTCCACACACAACTTCTCCCATTGGCTACCATGCTCCAGCCACACCTGCCTAACTTTTCCTCCATCTCACTGGCCCTTTGCATATGCTGTGCCCGCTGCCTGGAATCCACCCCTCTGATCATTTTTTTTTTAATATTTACTTATTTGGCTGCATCGGGTCTTAGTTGCGACACGCAGGATCTTCATTGTGGTGCATGGGATCTTTAGTTGCTGCATGCAGGATCTTTAGTTGAAGCATGAGAACTCTTAGTTGCAGCACGTGGAATCTAGTTGCCTGACCAGGGATTGAACCTGGGCCCCCTGCATTGGGAGCACAAAGTCTTAGCCACTGGACCACCAGGGAAGTCCCTGCACCCCTCTGATCTTTGCACAGCTGGTCCTGGTCATCATTTCGGTCTCCATGCAGATACCACATCCTCCGGGAGGCTTTCATTAACTTCCTTGATTAAAATAACACTCCCCTGCCTGCTACTTACCCTCTATCCTGTTGCTGATTTAATTTCCTCTTGACACTGCAATTCTATCATTTATTGGTTCACGTCTGTTGTTTGTCTCCACCCCCAATGTGCGGGGTCCATGGAGTTAGAACATCCCTGGTCTCCCAGCTTATTTTTATTGAACAAACATACATATCATGTGTACTGTATGCCAGGCACTGGGCCAAATGCTTTACAAATGTTACCTCATTTAACTTTCATGAATAAGATATTTTACAGATGAGAAAACCAAGGCACAGAGAGTTTAAATCACTTGCCGAAGGTCACACAGCTTGTCAGTGGAGGAGGCACCCAGAGTCGATGAGCTTAAACCCTCTGCTCAACACAGAAGACTTCAGTCAGTGTCTGCCAGATGGGTGGATGTCCCCTGAAGAGTGAGCACTAGCCCCTCACCGGTAACCTACCAGGTAGGAGGGAAAGGGACCTGTGTCTGCACCTCACCCACTGCTCCCACTAAGGCTCAGGGGTGAGTGAGGGAGAAAAGAGCAGCACTGTGGAGGGTTCTAGAACAGCTCCTAGCCCCCCAGGTATGGGATACCTCCCAGGGTGTCAGGCTCCTTTCTGTTCCCACATCCCTCTCACCTACATCTCTCCAAAGTGCCCTCTGCCCACCTACCTGTCCACCTGGGCCCTGAGCTCCTGTGGGAGGGAGTCCAGCATTCGCCAGCAGTTCCTGCACCGGCCCCTCAGTGCCCTGTGACCCCTGCTCTGTGACTCTGCCTCCAGCTGATCAAGCCCACCACGTCCTGGAGCTGCTTCGGCAACCAGGCCCCCAAGGGTCAACCAGGGCCTGGGCCCTGGGCCGTAGTCCACCTTCCTCCAGCCACAGCACCTGGGGGTGTCTGAAGAAGGGGGTGTCTTCTTCTCTGTGCTCTGGCACTTTCTGGCATGTTTTATATGATATTAGCACTTTGGTGCATTGGTCATCACTCCCAGGAAGCAGAAAGGAAGTGAGTGGATGGAGAAATACATTTTGTAAAAAGGAGAGGGAGGGCTTCTCTGGTAGTGCAGTGGTTAAAAATCCGCCTGCCAATACAGGGGACACGGGTTCAAGCCCTGGTCCGGGAAGATCCCACATGCCGCAGAGCAACTAAGCCCAGGCGCCACAACTACTTAGCCTGTGCTCTAGAGCCTGTGAGCCACAACTACTGAGCCCACGTGCCACAACTACTGAAGCCCGCGCACCTAGAGTTCGTGCTCCGCAACAAGAGAAGCCACCGCAATGAGAAGCCCGCCCACCGCAGCAAAGAGTAGCCCCCGTTCGCCGCAACTAGAGAAAGCCTGCACACAGCAATGAAGACCCAATGCAGCCAAAAATAAATAAATAAATAAATAAATTTTCAAAAAAAGGAGAGGGAGCAATGGAGGGAAAGCATCATCGGAAACGAGGATGTGAGCGCCGCCCGGGGAAGAAACTGGAGGTGGGCACGGCTGGACGTGAGGGAGAGAAAGGAAAATTATGCTTTCACCCCAAGCCCCGGAGGAGAAGAAACTGCTCCCGAGGGCCCGGCCGGCCACCTCCAGGGCCTCAGCGACCCTTCCGGCTGGAGGCCTTGTGGTCAGCCCGGTTCATGATTCATAGATCAGCGGTGAGTTTTTATTTTCAGGTAAAAAAAAAAACATAATAGAATAACTATCTGGTTCCTTAGGCAACTCCTTTTTCTCAGCGGTTCTCTCGGGCCCTAGAAGGCTGTAAACAGAGTTTATGGCTGCCCCTGGGTTTCCTTTAAGGTCTACGGAGCTTCTGTTTCCTGCTGGCTGAGAGGTGGAATTGAAAGCAAGCTCTCAGCCACGAGCAGCCTCTGTCTCCAGAGGCATCCGATGCCACTGATTCCACACTAACGGGAGGCACTTCTAGATAAAGTTTTCCACCCACCTTGTCTGTAGGAAAACCTACTACTAAAATATCCACCTGCCTGTTCTAGATTGAAAGAAGTATTTCCCACGTCTTCTAATCAGCATCCTCCACAAGCAATCAGGATCCGGGAAAGAGAGGTCTGATTCAGGAAACTTCCCTGGATTAAAATGAGAGTTCTCCTCCACCTCTCTTAAAATTATATCCGTTGTATGCGTTACGCTTCACTATTTACAAAGCAGTTTTGCAAACATGTTTTCACCTGGCTTTCACATGTCTTCTAGGGTGAAAACTCACTCGGGAAGCTTTCCTGACATGACCCCAGCCCCCCTCTGTGAGCAAGGGAAGGGGGATAGCCTCGATGGGCGGGTCTGAGTCCAGGGCCAGTTTGGAGCCTGTTCACTAGTGGGAAGATCACTGTTATCTAAGGACTCACACGTCCCTAGGACTCACCTCTCTCCTTTGACTTGTGATCCTGGTGAACCTAGGGAGTGATGAGACTCAGGCCCGGCCAACCCTCCTCCCTGGCCCCCTCCTCCTCCTCCCATGCAGATGTAACAGAGTGCTGGGCCGGCCACCCCCACCCTCTTCTCTCATGAGGCAGCGAGGTGCTCAGTCCAGACCAGATGGGTCTTAGGGTCTGGGGGCCGATATGGTCTGTCTTGTTCTCTGCCTCTCTCTGATCGCATCTTCTGGGGCTGACAAATATGAATAATTGGTCTTTTGTCCCAAATTCCTGGACCTTAGGAAAGAGGGGGCTCCATAGGATCCAGCTTGGATCACAAAGTTTCCACACCAGGATTTGGGACCCAAGTCAAGAGACACTTTCTTACTCAGGTACCATGTCAGGGAGGAGGAGATTGACAAGGCCAGATGAGGGCATTGCTGATGTATCAGTCAGGAAAGGTTAGGTTATGCTGCTGTAACAAACAGCCCCAAAAATTTCAGTGGCAGAGAAAAAGAGAGGGAGAAAAGGAGGAAGGGAGGGAGGGAAGAAGAAAGAAAGAAAAAAGAGAGAGGGAGGGAGACAGGGAGAGAGGCTGGTTTCTCATCATCTTCATTGTTAGCTGCAGTTCAGCTGTGGTTTTTCTCCCTGTCCTCTTTATTCTGGGACCAAGGCTAAAGGGGCCACTTCTACTGGCACATTCTGGGTTTGCAGCAGAGGGAAGGGGTAATGTAGGACAAGAAAATGGGAGGGGATCCTGGGAAAGACAGGTGAGGGAGCAAAGAGAATGAAACAGATCCTTCCTGACCCCCAGGAGCTCCACTCACATTTCATCCCATGGCCAAGCCTGATGTCAGTGGGTTGGGACTTGTAATCCTTCCTTAGGGATGGCCCCGTAGGGACGAGCAGCTGATGTTGTGGCAATCAAACGGCTGTCCCACCTGGCCGCAATACAAACCAGAGTCTCACTTGTCTGTCCCTACTGTGTGCCACCAGGCTGTCGTGAGCAGCTCTCCTAACTCAGAGCTGAGACTCAAGGATACAGGGCAAAAGTGAATCCCATTTTATAGACAAGGAAACTGCAATTTCAGAGGCAAAAGCAGACCAGATACTCCCTCAGCCCACCTTCTCCTCCTGGGCACACGGATGACATTTCCCAGTAGACTGATTCTAGGACACAGAATATGCTTAGGACTCATGCATGCTGCTTCCACACCCGAATATAAGCCTCTGTCAACCTCCCACCCTCTCTCTTCCCCTCTGTTGTTCACTGTGAAGGCCGTGTTTCAAGACGGCAGCATCTAGAATTGGAAGGAGCAGGAGTCCCAGAATCAGCACTCAGCTTGCCGCCCTGCAGAGCCCCCAGATCTGCAGCACACGGGGACCTGAGTGACAAACCTCCAGTGTGGCAGGACACGGAGAGACTAACACACCTCACAACACAGTAAATCAGGACACAGAGCTGAGGAACTGTGAAGCTGGGAGACGGGCCCCAGGTATTTGGGTTTGGGTTCCCCCAAAAGCAGAGCCTGTGAGAAGGACTGGGTCAGGTAGTTGTACCGGAGGTGATCCTGGGGAAGAGGAAGGAGGGAGCAAAGAGAATGAAACAGAGCCCTCCAAAAGAGATGGGAAATCCTGACCCCCAGAGGCTCAGGTCGTAACCTTATTTGGATATAGGGTCATTGCAGTTTGTTGAGATGAGGTGATACTGGAGTAGGGTGGACTGCTAATCCAAGATGACTGGTGTCCTTATAAGAAGACAGAGGGCTTCCCTAGTGGCGCAGTGGTTGAGAGTCCGCCTGCCGATGCAGGGGACACGGGTTCGTGTCCTGGTCCGGGAAGATCCTACATGCCGTGGAGCGGCTGGGCCCGTGAGCCATGGCTGCTGAGCCTGTGCGTCCAGAGCCTGTGCCCCGCAACAGGAGAGGCCACAACAGTGAGAGGCCCGCGTACCGCAAAAAAAAAAAAAAAAGAAAAAAAAAAAAAGAAAGAAAAGAAGACAGAGACACACAGGGAAAGCACGTGATGACAAAGGCAGAGCCTGGAGTGATGCAGCCACAAGCCCAGGGATGCCAAAGGGAGGAACCCCCTACAGCTTTCAGGGGGAGTATGACCCTTCTAACACCTTGATTTTGCAGTCCTAGTCCCAGAACTGTGAGACAATACACATCAGTTGTTTTAAGCCACCCAGTTTGTGGCACTTTGTTGTGGCAGCCCTAGGAATCTAATAAAGCAAGAAGAAGGAAAAGCTCATCAACGGTGATTGAGCTGTCACCCCTGAAGGCCACCGGCTCTCAATCCACCCAGGACACCTGAGCACCCAGGAGATTGTGAATCAGACTCATCCCTCCAAGACCACAGACCGGGGCATCTGTGCACCAGCTCCTGCTTCCACTGGTGAAGGCTGTCCCTGGGGCCCGCTGGTGGCAGGGCCACCCCTGCACATGGCCTGAGCTCACCAGCTTTCCACTGAGCTGCAGATGACATCAGAGGTGGACGTGGGGACATGGGGTGGGGCAGGCGCCAAGAGCATATGCTGCACCAGGACACGGCTCCTGACCCATCATCTCTCTGTAGCACCACTTTACTCCAAGTTCAAGGTGAAGACTGAAAGTCACCCAGGCAGAGGTACCATTCACCGTATGCACTTTGGGACCTCTTATTTCATATGTGTGCATGGATGAACTTGTCAAGATGTTACGAAGGGAAGAAAGAAGGAAGGGGAAGAGGAGAAAAAAGGAGAGGAAAGTCAATATTATTATCGTCATTTCAGGGAACCTGGGACACAGATTAAGTGATGTTTTCCTGGCAGCACAGCTAGCAAACATCTTCACACTAATTTACATGAAGCCCACCTGACTCCCAAAGCCCACAGTCATCTTGAACACAGATGATTTTTTCTTCATTTACAACCTGAAGAATCCACAGTCTCAAGCACATCTGATCTGTTAAAGACAGAACTGGGAAGTAAACTGACTGAAACATTGTTCATGCTTGTGATGAATGGTTAAAAGATATACATATATTTATTTGTGCACAAAAATTGCACAACCTTGGCTATGGATCCACACAATTTAGGGGTTTGAAGGTGTGAAACGAACAGACTCAGATTCCTGACACTGACACCTTGTACTCTCGCTTTGTAAACCAGGATGGAGATCTCTAATTTTTGCTCATAACCAATTTAAGGGTCATGCTAGCTGCTATAACAAATAAACTGCATCAGGGCTCAAAAAAAGTCACTCACCTTGGAAGTTTATTTCTTGTTCACTTAGAGTCCTGAGTTGGGGTCTGGAATCATCCTTTATGCAGTGATTCAGTGACCCAGGTCCCTTCCATCTTGTGGCTCCTCCAAGGTTACTGTGCTTGTCTGCACCAACCCAAGGGAAGGAAAGAGAGTTATAAGACATATCTGGTTCTTAAAGGGTGACTATATAACATATCTCCCAAACCAGGACACTTTTGAGGGTGAATGGGGGTGTTATTAAGAATTATACCAAGACAATAAACTCAGTAAGGGCAAACTCGGATATATGATCTCCCTACTTCATAACCACCTTGATCTGGAAACAACCCGCTTCACTTTGCTTCACATGCTATTGGTGAACATGGCCACATGGTATTCCGCTGATCTGTTTTTGTGTAACGAACCACACTGAAACAGTGGCTTGAAACAATAACCAAACACGTTTTGGTTCACAAATGTGGGATGGTCTGGGCTCAGCTGGGTGGCTCTTGCTCAGGGTCTCTCACATGGAGGAAGGGGGGCTGGGAAGACTCAACCGGGGGCCTCGTGCACATTTACCTCCCTGTGGTCTCTCCAGCATGGCAGCTCCAGGGCAGCCAAACTCATGCAAAGTGGCTCAGGCTCCAAACGACACGTCACAAAAGAGAGCCAGGCAGAAGTTGCGACACCTTCTGGGTCCTGGCTCGGAAGTCCCACAGGTCATATCTGCTTACTCTATTGGTTGAGGCTGTCACAAAGACCCACCCCTGGTCCACCTCTCAAGGGGAGAGCAGCAAGTACAGATGAGACCAGAAACAGTGTCAATGTCATTTTTGGGAAAACACAGCCTGCCATGTATGAACCCACCAAAACATGAGAAGCGATGGGTGCTGCTGGAAAACAGAGACAGGCTGGGCCTCCCCTTCCCACCTCTCTCAGTCAGTTCAGGCTGCTGTAATAGAAATACCATAGACCAGGTGGCATGTAAACAACAGATATTTATTTCTCACGGTTCTGGAGGCTGCAAGTCAAGGACCAAGGCATCATCAGATTCTGTGTCTGGTGAGCACCCGCTTCCTGGTTCACAGATGACATCTTTCCTCTGTATCCTCATGTGGCAGAAGGGGCAGGGGAGCTCCCTGGGGTCTCTTTTATAAGGGCACTAATCTCATTCATGAGGGCTCCACCCTCATGACCTAATCATCTCCCAAAGGCCCTACCCCCTGATACCATCACCTTGGGATTAGGGTTTCAACATATGGATTGGGGGGGTGGGGCACAGACATTCAGTCCATAGCACCAGCCCTAAACCAACTCTAAACTCTAAGATGGAGAGCAGGACTTAGTGGACACTTGGCCATCTCTCCCACACCAGTACTGTCTGCAAAGCAGCCCACCACTTGGGTCATTAGGCCCAGAGAGGATGGCCGGGTCCTGCTGTGGCACCTGTGAGATGTGGGACCATAGGAGGAAGGGGGAAGTGGGAGAGAGCTTTGACCTGACCTCAGAAGCAGTTTCTTCCATGGGGTCAGTCTAGGCAGCATTGGACCTTGTATGGGAGGAAGGACCCAAAAATATGGGTGCCCCCCAGCTCGGCCTGGCCTGATTATTCCACCATGAGCCAACACGAGGCTGGTGACTCATGGTCAGCCTATTAGAAACGTTTCTTTTTTTTTTTTTTGGAAAAACAATAATATCATTGGTGGCTAAAATTTATTATTATTAAATGAACTGCTTTGTAAATGAACCCTGGGAAACATCTTAAATTTCAGCTTAAAGAAAACCAGCCATTTCTGCTTTCCCATTCTATTGGAATCCCAGCAAAGCAGGAATTGTGCTTTCCAATGCTAAGGCATGCTAGACCATAACATGAGAGAAACAGTTCCTAGAAGGTTCTAGAAGGACCCACTTGGTCCACACCCAGAAGTCCTCCTATGCAGCCACTCAAGGCTCCTACCCAACCTCATCATCTGTGTCTCCTCCTTTTCTTTTTTAATAAATTTATTTATTTATTTGTTTGTTTGTTTTTGGCTGCATTGGGTCTTCATTGCTGCACACAGGCTTTCTCTAGTTGTGGCGAGCGGGGGCTACTCTTCATTGCGGTGCACAGGCTTCTCATTGCAGTGGCTTCTCTTGTTGTGGAGCACGGGCTCTAGGCGCATGGGCTTCAGTAGTTGTGGCACGTGGGCTCAGTAGTCGTGGCTCATGGGCTCTAGAGCGCGGGCTCTAGAGCGCAGGCTCTGTAGCTGCAGCGCACGGGCTTAGTTGCTCCGCTGCATGTGGGATCTTCCCGTGCCAGGGCTCGAACCCGTGTCCCCTGCCTTGGCAGGTGGATTCTCAACCACTGTGCCACCAGGGAAGCCCTCTTCTCCTTTTTAAGAAGCATCTTGTCTTCCTTAACAGGTATGGTTTCCGTGGTGGTTAATTATATGTATCAACTTTGCTGGATCACGGGAGATAGATATATATATATATATATAGGTTCCGTTCTCTGGAGAACCTTGATTAATACAGTTTCCTTTTTGTGCCTAAATATTCCTCTTTTATAAGAGGTTGTTTCCTCTCCTTCCCCTCAGCTCTTCATCCCTATTCTGTAAATATTACAAGATGAGAAGCGATTAATTCACCTGCAAGAAACAGGAGATTAGACGTCTGTCTTCTTTTTTTTTTTAATTTTATTGAAGTATAGTTGATTTACAATGTTATATTAATTTCTGCTGTACAGCAGAGATTCAGTTATACATATATATACATTCTTTTTCTTACATTCTTTTCCATTATGGTTTGTCACAGGATAGTTCCCTGTGCTCTACAGTAGGCCCTTGTTGTTTATCCGTTCTCTACATAATAGTTTGCATCTGCTCACCCCAACCTCCCAGTCCTTCCTTTCCCCCCGCAACCCCGCCTTGGCAACTTGCCTTCTTTTCTTACTACAAGTTTCTATAGAGGGAAACATTTGAGTTTCCTTTGAACAAAAATGACAGCGATTTTCCAAATTCCTGATTCCCTCCATGAAAAGGTTGGGTGTGTGTCTCAGGGCCATGAACACAGAAGTTCTCACCTGCAAACTGACGTCTGTTCTGTTTAAGTGACATTCTCATGAGAATGTCCAATCTGGGTGGATTTCTACATAAAAGTAGAGCAAGCCTCCACTTTCCTCGTGAGGGTCTGAGGAGACGGGTCTAGCTTAAGTGAGGGTCTCTCTATCACAGCACGGCAATGGGCCCCCGGCTGCCCCCTTGCTCCTCCTCTGGAGCTCCATCCCCTCCTGCCACCATCGGCAGGGCATGGGCAGTGGCGCGGCCCTTCCGGGCCCCCAAGAGCGCCCTGACCATGTGCGGCTCTTCGCAACTCCTCACTCACCTTGGTAACTTGGAATCAGACGCTGTTCCCGGGAAGCTCGTTGGTGTGGGACCACAGGTCTGCAGACAAGAGGGATCAGGACGCACCCTCCAGGCCCAGCTCACTAACTTCGGGACCCCCGGCCCTGAGACCAACCCCTTAGGCCCCATCGTCTCAGGCAGGCGTGCCGATACCTTTCCCCCGGAGGTGTCCCCACCCCCACTGAACACACAAACCCTCGTGGCTCCCCAAGACTGGGCCGACCAGACCCCAGGAGTTCGAGGCCCAGACCTGGGTCCTGAGTGTCACTGGAAATAGGAAAATGCCCCAGCAGGTGGTGGGTGCTGGAACCTTTTTGCTTTTTAATGGTTGGGACCTCAGTTATGGTCCCAGCAAGGAGTGGCCTCTTGGCTTTTACCAACAGAAGCTTGTTTCCGAGGGGCTGCGAGGCCCAGGAAAGTGTGGGTCTGTGAGCTGTACCCACACTTCACAGGGGAGACTGGAGCAAGAGTCACAGGTGAGGTCACCTTGCTGGGTTAGATGGGGGGAATTCAGCTGAGAACACCGAGTGCACCCCACTCTCAGTCCAGCCCATGGCCCACGGCAGCAGGACCCCATGCAAGACCCCACTCCTGTCTCTGTCTGTTACCCCCCTCCCCCCTCCACAGATAACCATTCCGATGGGCTCCACGTGTACACTTGTTTTCATGTGCGCTCTGAAACACCTGTGTTGTTTTGTGTGCAGGTATTTTATGACCACAAATGCAAGCACTGTGGGCCTCATCGTCCTTCTGTTTCCAGGCAGCTCTCGGCTTTAAAAATGCTGCTCTGTGTCCATCTAAGCCGTTACCCGGGCTGCTGCGCAATATTTTGCTGGGTTTCGACCGCCTTGCCTGACCTCTCCGTGAGCGAGGATACCCAGGGTGCCTTCACCTCCCCGGGCTCAGTGATAGTGGAGGAGCATCCTCAGACATGCCCTCTACACACCCCTGCGCGACCATTCCGGGATAGCGAGCATCTTCTGAGTGCTGGGAACTCTGGCTGTGCCATCTCAGGTATGTCCTCCGTGGACACAGAGGTGTCCTTTTCCTCACCTGCCAGGGGTGAGAATGCCTGGACCGGGCGGGGTGAGGGTGGGGGGATTGCATGAGGACATGCAGGTCTGGGAGAGCTTTGAGATGCTGTTCTGTGTCAGAGCTCATTAATTCCCAGAAGCCACCCCGAGAGGGACATGTGTGGACCAAAGACCAGGGTCACCTGAAAGACTTGTACCAAGACCAGACGCACCCCCCCAGGCCCATCCTTAGCCAGGTGGCAATTAGAAAAATTCAGTGACATTTGGGTCCCCAACTATAGAGCCAGTTCTCCGCCCTCTAGTGAAAGTTTCCAGTTGACTAGGAAACAGGGATCTGCTAAGAGTGACAAGCCTGAGCAGCAAGAAGGGATGGGCACTGGATCTAGGGGGGCAGCTGGCTTCACGGAGGAGAAGGCACGATTCTTCCGCTGTGAAGTGGGAATGGAAAGCGGCGGGCAGACGGTGGCAGGAAGGAGGGAGCTCACTCTGCTGGCTTGTCGTTCCTGGGTGAAGTTAGAAATGGGGGCGTCCGCTAAGCAGAAGGGGGGTGGGTAGGAGCGTGGGCAGCCGAGGAGAGAAGAGGAGGTACGAAGTCCTCATTGCAGAGAGTAGGAGAACAACCTACGGGGACAGTAGTGGGATTGCCGGGCAGCACAGGGATGCTGGGAGAAGATGGAGAAGAGCCAGCCAGCGTGTGTGTCAACCACCCTGGGGTGTGCTCAGCGGGGGATGACGGCAGGAGAGAGACAAGGGAGGTGATTAAACGAGGGATGATGAGTAAGGGAGGGAGATGGTGGGAGCTCCGGATGAGGCTGGCAGGAGTGCTATAGCGAGTGGGGGGCAGGAGAGATGCTTGGATCTCTTTTCCAGATAAAGTCAGGGTCCCGGGTGTGACCACAGGAAGGGGTGGCTGGATCGGACTGTTGGGAAGATCACTGGAGGTGAGGGAATCAAGGTAGCGAGAGACCAGGGGGTAGGATGGTCCATCCACATGGGTCCTGGAGAATAAGACAGGAGGATGGAGGAAACAGTAAGCCAGGAACCATGTCCCCAGAGAATGAGATGACCAGCAGACGGACAGCAGGTGATATGGCTGGGTTTTGAATGAGAAGGAGATGTCCCGGGAGCACGGAGGATACTGACCCCGGCGGGATTCTGCAGTGCGCGGGGTGTAAGAGAAGAGCACCCATGAGAGGGCACCAGGCGAGGCGGCGAGCCAGGTAAGAGCCAGGAGAACACACCCAGAAGGGAGTTTGCTGGCCATGGATCTCACGGTGCCATCAGTCAAGTCTGAGGAAGGATGGGGGTGGGGAGGTGCGTTGAGTCAGAGAACGTGCAGATCTGGAAAGACGGTCCATGGCTCGGAGGCTTGGTCTTTTTTTGGGGTGATGGATTAACAGGGGAAGCGAGGCATGATGGGAAGAGCCCTGTAATCCCCTCAGAGGGGCACAGAATCGTTGCAAGCTCTGGGTTTGAATATTGTGGGCGCTTCAGGCAACTGCTGGGGTGACAGCTCCCCCTGGTGGCGGAGGCAAGTAGACGCTCTGCAGAGGGGAGGCCTAATCTTGCACCCAGAGAACAGGTGGCAGCTGAGGGGCGGGGTGGCTCGAACAGCAATGAAGCCCAGGTGCACCCCCTATGCCTTTCCCATTATCGTTACCTGTTGGAAGATTCCAGCCCAGTAAATACATTGTCAGGAGTAAAAACCAACAGTCTCCCCATGTGTCTGTCACCTCTCCCCAGAATGTCTGCATGAATGGCTTAAAAACTGCTACCTTGGAGAAAGAAATGTACCTCCGTCCAATGGTAGAAGTTTCCTTCCTTCCAATGGTAGGAAGGATCCTGAGCTAATAGACGTGAGTGTAGAATACCAGCATCAGAATTTCCCCCTCCAACATTTTACGATACAAATTTTCAAACTTAAAGAAAAATTGAAAGAACTTTGCAGTGATTACTCATATACCCACCACCTGGATTCTGCAACTAACATCTTATTGAATATTATACTTACTTTATCACATATCTATCCAACTAGCCATTTCTCTGTCCAGTCAAGAAGCCATCTAATAATTTGATGTATTTCAAAATGAATTGGGATGTCAGTGCATTTCATCCCTAAACGCTTCGGCACATAAACTATTAACTAGAGTCCAATATTTGTTTACAGCCCTTTTGTTTTTCTTTTGAGGTAAAATATGCATACAATAAAATGCACAAATCTTCAGCGTACCATTCAATACATTTTTGACAAATGCATACACCTGTGTAACCCATATTCCCATCAAGACAGAATAGCAGCATCAGCCCAGAAAGTTCCCACCTGTCCCTTCCCAATCACCCCTCCCATCTCCCCCAGACAACCACTGTCCTGATTGTTCCCATTACAGATTAGTTTTTGCCTGTTTCAGACCGTAATATAAACAGAATCATAAAGTACAGTCATCCCTCGGTATCCAAGAGGGATTCTAGGACCCCAGAGCATTCCAAAATCCAATCATGTTCAAGTTCCTTATGTGAAATGGTGTAGTATTTGCATAAAACCTACTGCCCTTCCTCCCGTATACTTTAAATCATCTCTAGATTACTTATAATACCTAATACAATGTAAATGTTATGTGAATACAATGTAAATGCTATGTAAATACTATGTATATCCAAGGTTGGTTGAATACAGATGTGGAACCCGTGGATATGGAGGGCTGACTGTATAGTAGCAGCTGGTGTAGCAGCAGCATATTTGAGAAGATGCCAGGTAATTCTAATAGACCTCTGGGCTGGGAACCTCTGCTCAGAACCAGGCGTTTTCTCACATTATGGATGAGGAAACTGAGTCTGTGAGTGATTTGACGTTGGGTCACATCTTGTTGGCTACAGACCTGTACTAGAAACCAGGTCTCCTTGCCAATGGCCTTCTGTTGACTGTACAACAGTGGTTCTCAAACATCAGCATCCATCGGAATCCCTGCAGGGCTGGGGTGGGGCCCAATAGTCTGCATCTCTCACAAGTGCCCAGGTGATGCTGATGCTGGTCCAGGGACTGCATTTGAGAACCACAGTTCTAAAGGCCAAGAGTAAGATTTACTATTGGAAACCAATGATGTCATTCATACAGCTGGCCCAAATGGGTGAGCATCGTAGCAGGCAAGAGCCGGAGGGGGACTAGATGCAGGTGGTGACCATATTGCAGTGTGGTGTCCTCATCCCAGCTGGCTTTCTTAAGATCTTTCTCAAGGGTTCTATTCAGCATTCACTCTACAGGACTCTGTCATGTGTGTTCTGCAAAAATATCCGCACTTCACCTCATTTTCTCTTTAACTGGGGGGGCCTCCCCCTCTGCTGAATCAGTTACACATGTATCTCAGCTGATGCCAGGGCCCCTCCTCCCTTCAGCCTAGTTTATCTAGTTGTTTTCAAGACCCACTGGCAACTTCCAAAGGCTGGGAGCAGAACCCCTCACGTGCTGTGGGGTGGCATGTGGTGAAAGAGGTGCTTTTAGGGGAACACACTATATCATTTTTTCATTTAATAGCTATGCATTGATTTTAATGTGCATTAAGAAAACAGCAAATCCATGAATTCACACCTACTGTATATTATTTAGACCAGTTCCTCTTTAAATAAGTTTAAAAAGCAAATTGATTTGAAGAGCCAATATTGACAGACTAATAAATCAGGTGTTTATACGTGTGTGGCAAAGTGAAGGCTGACTAAGCCCTGAGAAATCTGCTTCGGTAATTCCAGGAAAAAGGTGGGCTGTGGAGTCTCACAGAGTAGCATGTCCTGTTAGGAACACTCACATTCTTTTTTCCCACAAGCTTTAAATCCTTGTCCTAAAACATCAAAACAACTCTAGTTCTTTTGCATTTGTATTCTATGACTTATTTTGCATATTATTCTCAGTATCTTACAATAACTTTCTTTAAGATATGTGAATTTACATATTTGCTGCAATTTTAAAAGTGTGATTTTTATAACATTTCAGGACTAGGATTCTTTTTCCTTGAGGAACACATTTTCAATTTTATAATGAAATTCAGCTGGAATAAGACTGCATATAGGAAATTACCTTAGAGACAAATTTTCAATATCTTTTTCATTTATAAATGAGTTGCATTGTTATTAAAAAGCAACTCTATTCAGTTACATTCCTTTCTTTATTTTACACTCCACTTCATTCCATATAGACTTGAGACGACTCTAGCAAGAACACATGATAAAATAAAAATTTAAAAAACTAAGACTGGGAATTTAAAGTAAGAAGTCAGGGGGAGGGAAAGTAAAAACACAAATATGCAGGCTTCACAGGTCCAAGTGGTTAATGTAGTAAAGTTGAGTTTCAAATTTGGCTTTGAGCTCCCTGGCAACTGAAGAGAAAAGAGACACGCAATCTTTTCATGATTTTCATTTTGGGGAAAGAGGAAGCATGTCAGTTCCTCAGGGAAAGCAGAACTTCTCCCAGGACTTAGCAAAAGATGAAATTTATTAGGATGGAGGAGCATTGCATGATGCAATGGACCATGTCCTTGACATCCCTAAAGCAAAGAGAACAGAATAACCTCCCTGATACCATCAAAGGTGACAGTAAGTTCACCACATCGTCTTCCCTAATCCTCATCTAAGCCCTTAGAATCGGCCCTGGCTATAACACTGCACTTCAAAGTTCCTCTTTATAACCAGCCAAAGTGTTTTGAGACATTAAACTATTGATACCATCTTTCTGTCAATGACTCCCAAATTTATATTCTCCTAACTCCAGACTCAATCATCCAGTGTCTCCCACACATCTCCACGTGGGGTCTAATAGACATTTTATTTATTTTTCCTAAGAATATCATTTTTGGGCCTCCCTGGTGGCGCAAGTGGTTGAGAGTCCGCCTGCCGATGCAGGGGATACGGGTTCGTGCCCCGGTCTGGGAGGATCCCATATGCCGCGGAGCGGCTGGGCCCGTGAGCCATGGCCGCTGAGCCTGCGCGTCCGGAGCCTGCACGTCCGGAGCCTGTGCTCCGCAACGGGGGAGGCCACAACAGTGAGAGGCCCGCATACCGCAAAAAAAAAAAAAAAAAAAAAAAAGAATATCATTTTTATTGTCATCACAGAAATAACATATTAATAAATATAAAATAAATGAAGAGAAGTTAGCCAAATAACTTTTGAATAATTATTTAAGATTTCTTTTGTTGTTGCAATAACAAACACCCTCAAAATCTCAGTGACTTAAAGAAACAAATGTTGATTTCTCACTTGTGCTACAAGGCTCAGGGACCTAGGCTGACTGCACAGCCTCCATCTGAAATGTTTCTAGTGTCCACGTCCAGGGGCAGAGGGAAGGCTCTGGAGGGTCTCTCGTCAGTAATTAAATGCTCTGGCCTGGAAGTGACATCACTTCTCAATTCATTGGGCAGAACTGGCCACATGGTTTCACGCAATCACAAGACCAGGGAGTAAAATCCTACCATGTGCCCAGAAAGGGGAAAACTGGGACTATTTAGAGCAGTAATAACTACTATAATTTTGCCTGTTTTTATCATTTGCCACCCCCAACTCCCCAGAACATGAGCTCCACAAAGGCAAGTATCTCTAGTGGTTTGCACATAGTAGGTGCTCAATAAATATTTCTTCAAGGAATGGATGGATTGCATAGTTAAATTCGTATCTGAAACAGAATGTTAGGAGTTAACTCTAAACCCCAAATCAAACGTGTATACTGCAAACATGCAGGAAAGAGGCGCCTCATCTATTCCTGGACTGTTCTGGAAGCCCAGGAAATTATTTTCAAACTTTTTCCAAGGAGGGGTCCAATGGCTCTCACCAGGTTGGCACAGGTGCCTCTAAAACAGACCAAGAAAAAGTGATCCAGGAGGAAGGGGCGTTTGGCTGTGGCAGGTACAATGCCAGACCCCAGAGCCAACGTTAATATGTTAAAGGCATCAGGTGTATCACCTCAGCTCGCCTCTCCGTGCCTCAGTCTCATCTATGCTTTGGGCCCGCGGTGGGGATCAACTGGACAGGTGTTCTCCAAACTAGCCAGCAATTCACAAAAGCTGGGGTGGTGGGGCAGGGGTGGAGGGGGCCCCGTGCTCACCCGTGCAACCAGCGCGCCATCTAGTGGGCAGAGCGGGCAATCAGGGCAGCGGGTACACACCAGGCCCTCCTGGACCCCAGGAGGCAGCTGGTGCTCAGGAAGGTTTAAGAGGCTCCAAGTCTATGCAAGCCCCAGAGCAAGACAGTCCTTTTCACCTTCCCTGCAGGGCAAGCTGGAACTCCAGGGCTGGGCGGCCCAGGGCGATCATCTCCTTCTGTCCATCCACACCTCTCTGATTCACGGACAGCAACAAGAGGGCATTCAGGAAGAATAGGATTAGACAAGTGAGGTGAGGGAGACAGTTGACTCAGCACAGAATTGCCTCGGTGAGCAAGATATCTTAATGCAGCGTTTTAGAAAATCAAAATTACTGCCAAAAAAAAAAAAAAAAACTATGATGAACAAAATAGCAAATCCTCAAAGAAAGATGGGATCATTTTCCTGAATTTTCCATCCACCTCAGACTCCAGTAGGGTTCACGGGGCATGTTACAGGTCCTATGCCTCACCAGCCTGGCCCCGGGAGAGCCCTGGAGGGAGCCAGGGGCACCTGCCACATCAGCCGGGGGCCGGGCTGGGCCAGAGCCTGGGTTCCAGAAGCATGTCATCACCAAGAATGATATGGCCCTGAAGAAAATGGCAAACTCCAGTCCCAATGTGTATTCTGTTTACCCGGGGAAGAAGATTGGTCTCCATACGTTCTCTGCCGTGATGGACACAGGCACTGAGCTCGGAGCCCACCCTGCCCTCAAGGGAGCCACCATAGTCGAGCTGAGACACATAAGGACAGGAGCAGGGCATTAGGGGGTTCTCTGCTTGGACTTTAAATAACAGCGACCCCAGGGGAGACTAGAGCTCAGCTTCAGAGCAGCAAACCAGGCAACAGGAACGGCTGCCTCTGGGCACCCTTTCCCTGCACAGCTAAGGACACAGCTTCCCCCCTCTCGATTCCTGTAGCAAAGTGACAGGATGACCCTTGAGGATGTCTCCCACCCTGGGATGCTGGGGTCCCTCCACAGACACGTCACCACACCAAGTTAATACCCAGGGCCTGCCGTCCTTCATCTCCTCCACTGAGCACCAGGCAGCGTGGTGGCGTTTATCTCCAAGACAAACAGAGCTGCCCCCGTATCCATGACTGGCTGGCTTTACCGATGGTGTCACATCCATCCCGGGCTTCCTGATCACTGCCTGGTGACTCAAGGGTGAGCTGCTGGTCAAGGTGAGCCATACTGTGACCCACCCAAACAAGCAAGTATCTGGCTCCCTGGAGTGACCCAGCTGGAGTGAAACCCTACAGATGAGACACGGCCGCTGACGTAAGGAAGGTCGACGAAGGGGCGTCTCAGAATGCCCACCCCTCACTCAGCACCTTGTGGCAGCTCACAGCATCTCATTCCCATGTTTCAAATGAGAGAAAAGGGGCTTCCCTGGTGGCGCAGTGGTTGAGAGTCCACCTGCCTATGCAGGGGACACGGGTTCGTGCCCCGGTCCGGGAAGATCCCACATGCCACGGAGCGGCTGGGCCCGTGAGCCATGGCCGCTGAGCCTGCGCGTCTGGAGCCTGTGCTCCGCAACGGGAGAGCCCACAACAGTGAGAGGCCCGCGTACTGCAAAAAAAGAAAAAAATAATAATCCAATGAGAAAAAAAAGGCTCAGAGCGGGGAAGTATCCTGCCCAAAGACACACAGCAAGCAGTTGACCGGAGGGTTTGCTTACTCACTGGTGCAGAGGCAGCAAAATCAGGCCAGGAGAAATGATTTCAAAAGGCAGAAAGGGGAGAGAGGTATTCCACAGAGAGGCAGGCAAACCAGGTTAGAACAAATCTATCAGGGAATGGAGATCTCTTATGTGTGGGTTCAAATTCCAGCAGGTTCCTGGCTTCTTCCAAAGCAGTCTTCTCCAGACGGTTACCCAGGAATGGTTGCTTTCAGCCTGGTCACCTGGCCCTTTCTCTCCCATGACGATTGCTAAACATCAGTGATTCAGATGGGTGGGCCATCGAAAAACATAATAAATCAACAAGTGTTCACTCTGCAAAAAGTAATGATAATAATTAAACTTAAAATGCATCTGTACAGTAGTTGCACAACGTGTGAGGAGTGTGGAAATTCCATGTGCCTCGACCAACAGGCTCAGGGCCTGAAGGTGAGGGGGAAAGAACAGGCCTGCAGATCTCAGCGTGAGCTGCAATCTCTGTTGACAGTGGAGTGAAGTGATCTGGAGATCAAAGGCAGCCTGGCAGGGGAGGGAAGGGGCAGGCTGCAACCTCAGAATGTGAACCCTTGACCTCCCTTCAGCCAGCAGTCCCAGGACAGGGTGACCGGCTGGCCTACACAGCTGCTTCTCGCTCCTGTGTATTCTGAGAGGGAGCCTGGCCAGGTAGCTGCATCTCTAGGGAAATGCCACAAAAGAGGCCTCTCACTGCCCTCGGGGTCATCTGCAGGACTGTCCACCCTCATTCCGATCTATCAGGACATGGAGGCCCAGGGACAGGATGTGACTTGCTCCAAGTCACATAGGGACTGTTATCACTAAACAGAAATGAAATTCACCAGGCCTACCTTCCAACTCCCTTCCCGCCATGACAGGCACACCATCCTGGTGCCTGTCCCATTTCAGTGGCAGCAGGAGACCCCTGTCACCAAGTCACAGTGGGGACAGGCCTCAGGAGCCTAGGGCTACCCCAATGTCAAGTCAGGCTGACAACAGCCTGGCAACATTACAAGGCACAAACGCTGTTCCTTTTCCCCAGCTGCTGTTTCTACATGGAAGAAGAATCCGTTGAGTCTACACCCAAGAGTCAACCCGATAACCCAACATCTAGCTCAGTCAGAAGGAAAGGAAATAACCCAAATATTTTGTGTGCTTAATATCAAAGATCCAAATGTTTCATGACCTCAGAAGCTCTGATATTTTGTGCCAAAATCTCATCTCCTTTCGCGTTTAGAAGAAAGCTGCTACTATAGGAGAAATCTTCCAAGAATTATGAACTCAATTACAGCCCTAGAGATGGTTCTATTATTTTAGTTAACAATAATGCATGAAGACTTTTCTACTCAGGTCCCCTGGGGATACTGTCATCATTGTTGTTTTGTGGGAACAATGGCTGACTCAAAAGCAAAGCAGGTGATTTAAGCAAAGCAGGTGATTTATCTCTACATGGTTTTTATTTTCCAACTTTGAAAAATGATTCAGAAATGTATTTCTTGGAAAAGTGGGTGTAAAATTGTGTTCTTCAATCTAAGTAAAATAAAAGTGCTCTTGGAAAGTGGCCTAAGGATATAAACTCACAATAGGGGATTTTCCACGAGAGTCCCAATTTTAATAACATTCTCCCCTTTGGTCTCTATAATCACGTTCTTATTTGACAGTCCATGGGTCTTTTTTGTTTTATCTCCAAAATATGGTCATTCCCCCAGATGAAGAAATGTAAATATATTTAAAGTTTCAAGAAGCTCTTTTTCACCATTTGGATTTTTCATTTGAAGATTCATTTGTGTTTGTTGACTTCAACACAATCTCAAATTCTCCCAAATTTTAATGACAATGTACGTCACTTTAGGAATGCTTTCGGCGACAAAGAACAGAAAACTCTGTGCTCACAACTATAGACTTTAAATATCTGTAAACACAACAGATGTAGCCTAGAATGCATGCTTTTCATTGTTAAGTGCATCCTATTGAGAGTATTAAAATAGCAAAGCTCTTTCTACCATGAATCTGTGACTCCTACTTCTGGGCCCCAGGTACCGCCTGACATCATAGCCAAACGCATCCTAAAAGTTTTATAGTCATTGGATACTAATGGGACATTACAAACCGGCTTACGTGGCAAAGTCTGCCTTTAGCACTCAGCAGAGTTTCCGTTGATTCTCCAGATTTCTTGTACTTCCTGGCCAATGTCAATAGGTTGGGGACATTTTAAAAGAAACACATAAATTACTACTCAAGGCCTTTGCTTAATTATTTATAATTGTATGCATTTGCCTAATGGAAATTTTCACTTTGTGCTGAATTTCAAGATCCACGGGGATAATACTTCCCCTTTTAGTAAAAGGTTGCATTCTCTCATCGTTTATTGCTCTCATAGATCCATGGAAATTCAGAGTCAGAGCAGAGGCATCGTGTAGACAGAAGGAAAGGTTACAGAGGTCTGAGCTGGTCTGGAAACAAATTCACTGGAAATGCCAGGGCCCGAAGTTGAAGCGGCCCCATGTGATGAGGTGGTACCCAGCAGGCACATGGGTACAAAGATGGGTGTGTGATAAGTGGGCTTGCAGACAAAAAAAAAAAAAAAGTTCATCAGAGGCAGCCTTCTGCTCTCCCTGAAAGAGATTAGAACACTGAAAGACAGATCATCCTAGTGGAAAAGAATATTCCCTTATATTCCACCCTCTCAGCGCCCCCTGCTGTTCACATTTTGGAACTGCTTGACAATCCAGGTGTTTTCCTTGTGGCTTCACAGCAGGGACAGGGAAGGAAATGAGAATTGCTTATCTGGCTCAATAGATTTCTGTAAAAGCACTTCAGAGCATCTTTCCCCAAGTCTTCTCTCTCAGAAAAATTCCCAAGTGAAGGTAAAATTATTCCAGAATTTACTGCGCTTGTTTATCAAGGGAAAATATTGGGCATACCCAGCAACGATTTAAGTCCTACAAAGAGGAAACTTGCAGATGTGGTCGATGTTTGGAATTTGCTAAACACAGAAAAAAAGTCTGCTTAGGAAAAGAAAGTCTGGAGCTCTCTCTGCTGATGCTTTCCCGTGGAAAAATCAAGACAAGGCAGAAGAAGATAGGCCAGGCAGATCCGCTTCCACAGATTGGCCATTTCCCCGTGAAGCCAAATCACTGTGGTGTTTTCAGGACAACAGACCAGTGTCTCCCTTTCTGCCCTTGGAAAAATAAAGAATGCTCAGGTTATCTTGGCCTCTGGCAAAGAGCCTCTCTTTACAGAGGCCAACCTGCACCTAGAGAAAAAGAAAGACTTCAGAATCAGCACTGTGGACAGAAGTTAAAAATAAAAAACAAACAGACAATTTTAGAACTAAAAGTAACTTGAAGACCAACTACCCTATTACAGAGGTGAAAAAAACTGAGACCAAGAATTGAAAAATGCCTTGCCCAGGCCTGCATACAGATAGAGACAGACTGGTACATGATCCTTCCTGCTCGCCCAGCCTTTATCACTCCATAAGCAGTCTCACAAGGAAACTACAAAGGCCCTTTTAGGTTTCTGGCTGACTGACCCAGAATTTCTCCAGCTACAAATACTTTAAATTATAGATAAAACGTAACAAAAATATGTTAATACATAGCTGAGTTTGCAAGAAAAAAGGAAAACAGATACCAAAAACACAAAGGGAAGAAAAGCCCTGGAACAGAGGATATGGCAGCTCTTGGGGGTGTGGATGCGAGTATGGGAGCTGGAAATGGACCCAAATGTTCAGGTGTTTTGAATGTTAGGTGTTTTACCTACATAAGGACTGTGTAAAAAGGAGAGCAGACACTAAGACCCATTCACACAGTGGGACCCTCAAAAGACCACGTGTCAATAAGAGGGGCACTCAAAAATACTTAAATACTTATTGGCCCAGCGGGAGGACATGGGAATTTGACTTAACTGGGGTCTTGAGCAGAAAAAATATATATATCCCAAGAGAAATTAACAGCCCAAGCCTGTGATACGGGGCAGGCACAGAGTCTGAATTTTACAGTCTCCTGGGGGAGCTCCTTGGAGTACCTGGCAGGAACAAATACAAAACACTTCTGGAGGAATACTTTACAATTCAGGTCACATGGGGTTCCTAATGACAAATGGATTGCTACAAAAGATCACCTCATAATTAAAAATTACCAAAATAGATAAGGAAATGATGGATCCACCATGCCAGAGAATCAGCAGATCCAACCATGGATGAATGAAACAATAAACAACCAAACCAGGCAAGATTAAACAAACAAACAAACAAAAACCACACAGAATTATCTGGTAGAGACTATAAAGTAATATCGTAAATGATTAAAGACATGAAGGAATAGAAACCCGAGGAAATAACACTAAAAAATAAACGGAAAGATCTATAGCAAGAGATTGGATTAGTAATTTTGAAATTTCTCACAAAGCAAAGTTCAGATCTAGATGGTTTCACTGATGAATTCTACTAAACGTTTAAAGAAAAATAAATACCAATTCTTCGTACACTCTTCCAAAAAATAGAAGATGAGGGAACACTTCCCAACTCCCTCTATAGAGCTGGTATTACCCTAATATAAAAACCAGTCAAAGCCATCACAAGAAAACAATACACCAATATCCCCTATGAATATAGACATGAGTCATCAACAAAATACTAGCAAACTGAATCCAGCAACGATAAAAGTATTATATACCATGACGAAGTGGAATTTATCCCAGGAATGCAAGGTGGATTCAACACATAAAAATCAGTCATTGTTATACACCAAATCCACAGAATAAAGGTCAAAAAACACATGATCATCTCAATAGACACAGAAAAAGCATTTGACAAAATCCAACACTCTTTCATGATAATAACTCTCCATAAACTAGGAATAGAAGGGAATTTCCTCAGTCTAACTACTAGAACTAATGAACAAGTTCAGCAATATTGCAGGTTACAAGAATCAATTACATTTCTGTACACTTGCAATGGATAGCCTGAAAATGAAAATAAGAAAACAATTTCACTTATAATAGCATCCAAAAGATAAAATACTTAGGAATAAATTGAGCAAAAGTATAAAAGTTGTACTCTGAAAACTACAAAACATTGTTTAAAGAAATGAAGGAAGACCTAAATAAAAGGAAGGACATTCTGTGTTCATGGATCAGGAGATGTAATATGGTTAAGACAGTAATACTTCCCAAACTGATCTACAGATTCAATAAAATCCTTATCAAAATTCCTGATGCTTTTCCTGCATAAACTAACAAGCAAATCCTAAAACTGATTTGGAAGTACAAGGCACCCAGGGTAGCCAAAACAATCTTGAAAAAGACAAAAAACAAACAAACAAAAAGACAAAGTTGGAGGACTCACACTTCCCAATTTCAAAACTTACTACAAAGCTACAGTAATGAAGACAGTATGGCAGTGTAGTGGTAGGATAGATGTATAGGTCAATTGAACAGAATTGAAAGTCAAGAAATAAACCCTTACATTTATGGTCAAGTGGCTTTTTATAAGAGTGCCAAGACAATTCAATGGGGAAAAGAATCATCTTTTCAACAAATGGTGCTAGAACAACTGGATATCCACAGGCTAAAGGATGAAATTGGACCTCTTCTTATACTACACCCCAAAATTAACTCAAAATGAATCATAGACCTAAAACTATAAAACTATTAGAAGAAAATATAGTGGTAAATCTTTGTGACCTTGGGTTAGGCAATGGTTTTTTAGATATGACACCAAAATCAAAAGCAACAAAAGGAAAAAAATAGATAAATAGGACTTAAAATGTTTTTGTGCTTCAAAGGACAACCCACAGAAAAGGAGAAAATATTTGTAAATCTATGTATCTGATAAGGGACTTGTATCCAGAATAAATAAAGAACTCTGATGACTCAATAAGAAGAAGATAGGGCCTCCCTGGTGGCGCAGTGGTTGAGAGTCCGCCTGCCGATGCAGGGGATACGGGTTCGTGCCCCGGTCTGGGAGGATCCCATATGCCGCGGAGCAGCTGGGCCCGTGGGCCATGGCCGCTGGGCCTGCGCGTCCGGAGCCTGTGCTCCGCAACGGGAGAGGCCACGACAGTGAGAGGCCCACATACCGCAAAAAGAAAAAAAAAAAAAAAAAAAAAAAAGAAGAAGATAAAATAACACATTTTTAAAAAGGGCCAAGGGCTTCCCTGGTGGCGCAGTGGTTGAGAGTCCGCCTGCCGATGCAGGGGACACGGGTTCGTGCCCCGGTTCGGGAAGATCCCACATGCCGCGGAGTGGCTGGGCCCATGAGCCATGGCCGCTGAGCCTGTGCTCCTCAACGGGAGAGGCCACAGCAGTGAGAAGCCCGCGTACCAAAAAAAAAAAAAAAAAAAAGGGCCAAGGATCTGAATAGACATTCCTCCAAAGATGATATACAAGAAGTACATGAAAAATGCTCAACATCATTAGCCACTAGGGAAATGCAAATGAAAACAATTCAAACCCTGTAGGATGGCTATAAGCAAAAAGAAAGACGGGGCGGGGAGCTGATACATGAAAAAGATTGATGGAATGCTAATAATTGTTGAACTGAATGATGTAGTAGTTCATTACACTATTTTTTTCTACTTTTGTTTTCAGACATACATACATATTTCCATAATAAAAAAATAATGTGTGATGCATTTAAAAAAAAAAAGAAAGAAAGACAGGGCTTCCCTGGTGGCGCAGTGGTTGAGAGTCCACCTGCCGATGCAGGGGACACGGGTTCGTGCCCCAGTCTGAGAAGATCCCACATGCCGCGGAGCAGCTGGGCCTGTGAGCCATGGCCACTGTGCCTGCGCGTCCGGAGCCTGTGCTCCGCGATGGGAGAGGCCACAACAGTGAGAGGCCCACGTACTGCAAAAAATAAAAAAATAAAAAAGAAAGACAATAACAAGTGTTGGCAAAGATGTGGAACCCTCATACATTGCTGGTGGAAATGTAAAATGATGCAGCCACTTTGAAAAACAGTTTGGTGATTCTTAAAAATGTTAAGCACACAATGACCTTATGACCCAGCAAATCTACTCCCATGCATGTACATAAAAGAAGTGAAAATATACATCCACACAAAAACCTATACACAAATGGTCACAGCAGTATTATTCACAATAGCCAAAAGTGGAAGCAACCTGAATGTCCATCAATGGATGAATGCATAAACAAATGTGATTTATCCATACAATGGAATATTATTCGGCAATCAAAAGGAATGATGTAGTGATAGATGCTGCAACATGGACGAACCTTGAAAACTCTGTACTAAGTGAAAGAAACCAATTGTAACAACCACATATTGTATGATTCCATTTATATGAAATGTTCATAATGGGCAAATTTACTGAGACAGAAAGCAGATGTAGTGGTTGTGTAGGACTGGGGGAGAGGATTGGGGAGAAATGGGGAGAAACTGCTAATGGGTACAGGATTTCTTTTCAGGGTGATGAAAATGTTCTAAAATTGATGGCAGTAATGGTGGCACAACTTTATGAATAAACTACCAACCATTGAATTGTACACTTTAATGGGTACGTTATATGTGAATTATATCTCAATAAAGCTGTTTTAAAAAAAATAAACTGATAGTTGAAAAGGAATATAATAGAATGTAGAGAAATGAAAAAACATCTTGAACTTTTTTTTTAATATTTATTATTTATTTATTTGGCTGCTTCAGGTCTTAGCCGCAGCACGTGGGATCTTCATTACGGCTTGCAGGATCTTCTTTTTTTTTTTTTTTAGTTGCTGCATGCGAACTCTTGGTTGTGGCATGTGGGATCTAGTTCCCTGACCAGGGATCGAACCTGGGTCTCCCTGCATTGGGAGCACAGTCTTAGCCACTGGACCACCAGGGAAGTCCAAATCTTGAACTTTAAAACTCAAAGGACAGGTTAAATAGGAATTTAACACAGCCAAATAAAGAATGAGTGATTTAGAAGATGATTCTGAAGAAACTATCTGGAATGCAGCACAGAATGATAAAGATGTGAAAAATGTAAAAGAGGGGTATGATTTCTACACCCAGCTAAACTACCAGTCAGTAGTGAGAGCCCTTTCAACACCGCCAGCTCTGATTTCATCATGACAAACTTAAGTGTTCGTTGACACAAAACACAACAACTATTAAGTGTTGCTGGATAAAATACCACTTCTAGAAATAAACAAAATAACATTTTCAGGATACTTGTTAATAATTCTTGAGCAACAGAGAGGATGGATTAAGATTTGAGCTTTCTAAACAGAATAAAGTTGAAAAGCAGAAATGGTTCGAATATCACTGGAGTGACAAAATGGGTTTTCATATATATATCTTATGGAGTCTGTTGAAACTTCATGATCATATAGCATTTATGGTAAATTAATACATGTTGCATTTAACTTATTCCTAGAGGGACTTATACCAGAGTTGAATACACCCGTATGCTTTAGATACATCATTTAGTGTTTTTTGGTTTTTTTTTTTAACTTTCTTCCTTCCTTCCTTCCTTCCTTCCTTTCTTTATTTTTGGCTGCGTTGGGTCTTTGTTGCTATGCAAGGGCTCTCTTCAGTTGTGGGGATCAGGGGCTACTCTTCATTGTGGTGTGCAGGCTTCTCATTGCAGTGGCTTCTCTTGTTGCAGAGCACAGACTCTAGGCACTCAAGCTTCAGTAGTTGCAGCTCGTGGGCTCAGTGGTTGTGGCTCACGGGCCCAGTTGCCCCGTGGCGCGTGGGATCCTCCTGGACCAGGGCTCGAGCCCGTGTCCCCTATGTCTGCAGGCGGACTCCAAACCACTGCGCCACCAGGAAAGTCCCTCATTTAGTGTTTTTCTGAATTTGATAAATATGTACCTTTTTTGAGCACTAACATTTTTATTGTATAAATATATAACAGTGACTGGGTGTTTGCAATTTACTGTGCTAGAAAATTCACAGCTTTTTATCAAATTCTGTTCATGCCAATGCTTTGTTACCTTTTGATAGTTGTTGAATAGAATCTGTATATTCCCTTCTAGACTTCCGACCCACAATCGGTTTATTCTATTGTTTCTTGAAAACTGAAGAAAGCAAACCCCCGCTGTAGTTGTTTCTTATGAAATGAAGAGCATCTTGACTACCTCATAAGTTTATCCTCCTAACAGTTCTTGAGCACCTACTATGTGCCAGGGACTGAGCAGCCTGCAGTGAACAAGGCAAAAATCATCCTTGCCCTTGTGACACTTGTATTCTTATGGTGGGTGGTGGGTGGGAGGACATGATCAACAAAAAGATGAACAAGAAAAAGATTAGTAGTGTCTTCATTTCCCCTGGCCACTATAACAAATTACTGCAAATTTAGTGGCTTAAAACTACACACATTCATTCTCATGTAGCTCTGGGGCAAATGTCTGAAAAGAGTCTTACAGGGCTGAAACCAAGATGTCAGCAGGGCTAGTTCCTTCTGGAGGCTCTGAGGGGAGAATCCACATACTTGCCTTTTCCAGCTTCTAGTGGCCCCCTGTATTCCTTGGCTTGTGGCCTCCTCATCCATCTTCAAGGCACATCACTCCAGTCTCTGCCATCACATTGCCTCCTCCTCCGACTTCTCCTGTGTTCCTCTAATAACGACCTTTGTGATTATAACTGGCCCATCCAGATAATCCAAAACAATTCCCTCCTCTCCAAATCCTTATCTTGATCACATTTGCAAAGTCCCTTTTGTCATATAAAGTAACATTCACAGGTTGCAAGGATTAGGACTTGAGCATCCTGGGGAATCTTCATTCAGCCTACTATAGCTAGGGGTAAGCACTAATAGAATTAAAATAGAATGCTGTGTGAGAGACGGCCTGAAATACTATCAATACTTCAGGTGAAGGAAGGTCCCTGTAGGCTAAAATCCCCATTACAGGGAAATACTGTAGTGGGGAGAACGTTCTAGGCAGAGGGAACAGCTAGTGAAAAACTCTACAGAAGGGAAATTCCCTGGCAGTCCAGTGGTTAGGACTCGGTGCTTTCATTGCCGAGGGCATGACTCAATCCCTGGTTGGGGAACTTAGGGGAAAAAAACCAACAACTCTACAGCAGAAATAAATTTGGCATGCTGGAGAAGTTAGTGCTGCTTGGATTGGAAGGAAGTTACAGAAAAGCAAGTGAGTTTTCAATTTACATTTGCTTTTTCAGAATAAGAACACTTAAAGCCACATCTAATCTCTGGGTCTTTAAATGGTAATTTGTCCCAAATTACTGTTATCAGCACGGACCCCTTTGGTCACAAAACATAATGGAATTCTTGTGGACATCCCAGGGCACTCATCAAGGCAGAGAGCCCATTGGCAGGCCCCACAGTAAGTTCAGAAGAAGGCATAAACCTTGGACTTCCTTGGTGGTCCAGTGCTTAATTTAAGACTCTATGCTCCCAATGCAGGGGACACCAGTCGGGGAACTAAGATCCTACGAGCTGCACGACACGGCCAAAAAAAAAAAAAAAAGGCATAAACCTCAAAACGAGACAGTTTGGAGTGTGGCCTTCAAAATCTTATTGATGTTGTCACCGGCAATTGCATCTTACAACTTTTGTTAACATAAACAGGATTTTTGGTTATTTAAACTCAAGCAGGAGCTAAGAGAGGAAAGCTTGGTTGCCCGCCCCTGAAGTTGTGGAGCTGATCTCCAGTGAGGCCAGGCCAGCCCTTCAGGCTGGGGTTCCGGGAAGTTGGAGAGCAGCTGCTGTGCTTTCTCAGCAGGCAGAATCTGCCTCTCACCTTCTCCTGAGTCATTCCTTTCTATTGATTCACTTTACTTCACGCTGAGCATCATGAAATCTCAGAACAACTAAGACTGAGAGTTTTCAAGTTTGCATTAAACCACACACCTGAAAAGCCTAATACAAATGGCCTTTGGAGAGTGCTCCCATCTTTTTAAACCTATAGCACATTTGACTGTACCTCTACTACAGCTTTCATTGCAGTCCTCCTTAAATTCTACCTCCTGCACATGTAGAAAGGCTTGGGTCAAGGCCAGTACACTCTGCACTCCTCCTGCCCCCAGGAGAGCCCCTGGCACAGAGCAGATAATCAATACTCTCTTGTTATTTGGGACTGAGCGGCACTAGTCCTGATGTCAGTATAGACCAAGAGCTGACCATTCTCTACGACTTCTAAAGGAGCAGGACGGTCCTAACCAGGAAATTATTTCCATAAAGGAGAGTTCAATATGACAGTTAAATATCTGTTTGAAGATCTGCATACAACTGTGAACCTGGTCCTTCAATCAAATTCCAACCTTGGAAATCAAACTGGGCCATCTGAGGTATGTGCTGGTTTTATGGCGGTTTATTAATTGCCCCAAACCACAATGCTGAGCTGTGGGGTGTTAAAGGTTAAGCCTCTGCTCTCTTTCCTGCTCCTCGGTTGACTGCCTTGCAGCAAAGGGTGAAATGACCCCATTCATCAGAAGGCACAGAGGGAAGTTGTAAAACAAAAGGTAACCGACCTGCAAAGTTAAGGCAGCGATTTTCAAGTTTAAATAAAAACCAACAGACATCCTTGAAGAGCCCAGTAGGTAACCGTGATAATGATAAGGTCATCAGTTCACTCAATATGGCAAATAAAACCCACCTGGCAAGTCTTATGAGTCAAATGCTAGAAATCTGTTAGGAAAGAGGCAGCTGCTTCCACTGCCTGAAACCTAGGGCTGTTGTGTTATTTCCCCCAACACCCAAGGACACATAACCTTTTGGTTCCCAAGCATGATATGCTTTATAGCTTGCAAAACCTGATAACATTGTCCCAGAGTCCAAGTTGTTGATTCTAAGTCCAGCTGCATCTCATGCTCTGGTGTTCCCACCTAGGTCACACAGTGCTTTCTTTGTGTACATTTCCCAGTGAATTTTATAACAGGAGAAGTTTAGAAGCCTCATGACCCAACAGCCCATAAAAGATGAAATTGCACCCAGATAGAAGTTTTAAAAATCCAGCATAAGGTCTCCTGCCCTTGTTGGGTGAGTGTCTCAGATACGAAGCCGTATTTCCCGCTTGGAGAAGCCTTTTCTGGATCCTCAGGGTCTGGGCTGGGGCTGGGATGGAGACAGAACGGGGAGTTAATCCACAACACCTGCACTCAACAGGGTCTTCTAAATCTCTATCTTGTGAATAGCACGATCTTGTGAATAGCACGGTTACATCGCATTACATCGAATTAAAGGTCCTTCTTAGAGCAAAGTTTAAAAACGTACTGCTATTTCTGTAACCAGATCGTGGCATTTATTAATTTTTTCATGTATCAGGAGCTTCCAAAAAGGGCTGCAAGTGGCAGCCCCTTTCCTCCACCTATGAGAGCCTATGTCCTGGGGTCCCGCAGATCTCTGAGGTCAGGGACACGGGTGCGCAGGAAGGGGTCAAGCAGGGAAATCAATACAACTGGCGGACGTGGGACCCTCTTCCCGAGTCCCCAAAAGGCAGCTGGGGGTAGCACCCGCGGAGAGCGCGGGTGTCAGGGCATTCGTCGCCACCACTGAGAGGGGCACTACAGGGCTCTAGGACCAGAGAGGCCTGACGGAATTCGGTGTGGACTCCAAGCAGAGCAGCCTCGCGGGGTCCGGGCCCCGGCGCCCCAGCGGGCCAATGCGCCTCAGGTGGGGACGCTCCGCCCACTTGACCCAGCTCACCTTCGCCCGCCCACATGGGGCCGCTACACACCGCCCACCCACCGCCTCAAGAAGGGTTGCTCGGCTCATTTGGCCCAGCGCGCTTCTGCCCCGCCCACACGGGCCTCACTGACCCGCCCACCACGGGCCGCCCGCTCGGCCCGCCTCCTTCCCACTGCCCCTGCCGCCTCAGGTGGGGTAGCCCCGCCCACCCGGGCCGCCCCGCCTCGCGGCCGCCCCGCCCCCCCCGCCCGCCTCAGGTGGGGCCGCCTGGCCAGCCCTGCTCGCTCCAGCAGCGTTGGGCTGCTCCTCCTCAGCTCCTCCAGGGCGGCCGCGGCGTTGGCGGTAGCGCTGCAAGTTTTGACGTTTCGGACGCGGAGGCGCGCGCCTGCACTCCCCGGCCGACGGCTGTGGAGGCGGCTGACCCTCGAGGGCCCCTCAGCCGCGCCCCAGCGCTCCCTCCGCCCAGGGTCGGGCGGCCACGAGGCCCGGCCGCGTTCTCCCGCGCTCGCCAGCCCGGCGGCTGCAGCCATGTCGCGGGGGCCGGAGGAGGTGAACCGGCTCACGGAGAGCACCTACCGGGTAAGCTGGCCCGGGGCGGCCCAGGACCCTGGGAGTGCCGGGGTTCGGGGTTCGAGGGCGGGAGTCCTGGGGACAGTGGGGGCGCTGGGGTTCGAGGCCGGGAAGGGGGGAGGCCCCGCCGGCGGCCGGCAGTTCTCACCGGGGGAGACGGTCGGGATTTTTCACTTTCGGGGTGAGGAGGGGACTTTACGAGGGAATGTCCTTCCCTCCCCCATCCTCTCCCCTTCTCCCCTCCCCCTCCTCTCCCCTCCCAGCGCTGGAGCCGCCCAACAGATTACACATTTCACAAGGAAACGTCTGTGGGGAGAGTTGGGGGCGGGGGCGTCTTGTGTCGCCCCTGGGGCGCGTCCTCTTCCCCAGCTTCTCCTTGGGGTCGGTGACCGCGCCGGCGTGGCTGCGGCGATTAAGCTCTCGGAGAGCAAAGAGCCAAGCTCGAGTTTCCTCTGAGAATGTAGGGGGGGGGGAACTCCCAGGTAATTAACAAGCGCCAGGTGAGCTGGGCTCGGCGCGGGGGCCTCCGGGGGGCGCTCCCTCTGAGACCCTGTCTCACACAGCTTTAAGTTCAGCTTGGCTTTTTAGACATCGATTATTTTGTGAGGTTATGGGAGTCAAAGAACGCCCGAGGTTTGAATAAAATAGACCTAACCTCAAGAAATGCGTCGATGGTCATTCTCTTAACTTTCACTTATTACGAGCGAATGTTTCCAGAAACGAACATAGTTTTAGGATTAGTGGCCAGTTTAGTAAGTTTAAGTACTTATAAATGAATTCCAGTTGAAATAAGATATGTGTTTAATCATCTGATATTAATAGAATACAAAACAACTTTTGTTTTAATTCGGCTTAGGCTCATGGAACTCAAGTTCTCTAAATTCATTTGTAGCCATTTTTAAGACCCACAGTTGGGTCATTTTTATAGGTTTTTTTAACCCTAAAATTTAGTTTCTAGTTTAGCAAGGTCTGAGTGAATTCCTGAAATCAGAGTTTACTGACTTTTGTTGGATAAGAATAAAAGCATGAAAATAGTTTCATAATCCTTCGAAGTTTAAAAGATTGGTTCCCTTCATCTGGATGCACAAATACTGTCATATGTAGCTTATACTGCATAGATAGATACAATAGGTACAGTTGTCATGGTATTTTGGGGCTCAGTAAGTAAATGTGACCAAAATCCGTTCCTTATTTATGTTTCCTTAATAGAGGGCAGCTTTTAGAAATCCCAGAAATTTGAATGTTAAAGTTCTACCTTTGGGTTGAGATTGTTTAATATTTAAATGATCCTGAAGATGGTGGGGTAGGAAGTGGGGCATGTTGACAAAGTGTGTAAATATAACATTTTTACTCTTGGACTTGGGAGTAGTGGCTACTCTGATGACTGTCCAGTTAGGGACGGTAAAACTGTACATTTGTGAGGAATGCAGATCATTGCAAATTTGAGTGGAGTTGCGCCCCTCCTGCCTCCAAAACACAGACACATATATCTTTCCAACCTGAGATACCAACTCTGGCATGCAATCCTGAAGTCACTCTTCTCTGCTTTTTCTCCCAATTCTTGCTGACTTTCACTTTTAGTGGTGACTTAGTGGAGGGACTGTACTCAAGTGAATTCCAGTGCCACAAATGCCAATGTCGCATTACCCAGAGAACTGAGGCAGGAGGGGAAAAGTGTGGATTTTATAGTTTTGGTTATGTGTATTTATAGACATAAAGCATTGCAAATCATTTTCATACTTTGAAAGGCTATAATACACTGAAGATTAGAGACCAGTACCTTATTGCTTACGACTCCCAGGTGTCTTAAAAGATACGAAAATCTCACAGGTGTTTATTGACTGACTTTAATCACCATATCCTCGTTAATGTTTAGGGGTCATGTTTAGGTTGGGATGGTGGGATAATAATTTACAGCTCCAGACAACAAGTTTATATGTAATCTATGAAGTGGATGCTGCTAGCTCACGCTTTGACTGTGATGGAAATGCACAGTGAAATTTTACGTTCACAGCTCTGATTGAAAGCCCAGCATCCTTTCACCACCTCCTCTTTGGGTTCTTCCCGTCCCCCACCCCACCCCACAAAGACGAAAGCTGAAAACAATTTAGGTTTAATATGGTAAAAATCTCCCTGCAGTGTTGATGAACCTAGAAAAGAGATCTCCTTTATGTTACCTGGCAAACTAGAATGTTTTACTAATAGAAACACAACCTAACCAGGTGTGTTTACAAAAGCCACCTGCAAATGAGATTTTATGACTTGTATGGGTTTTAGATTTTTTTTTAATACTGAAATTTCTCTAACTTTGAAATAAAGGAATAAATTCTTTTTTTTTTTTTTTTTTTGTGGCATGTGGGCCTCTCACTGTTGTGGCCTCTCCCGTTGCGGAGCACAGGCTCCGGACGCGCAGGCTCAACGGCCATGGCTCACGGGCCCAGCCGCTCTGCGGCATGTGGGATCTTCCCATACCGGGGCACGAACCCGTGTCCCCTGCATCGGCAGGCGGACTCTCAACCACTGCACCACCAGGGAAGCCCGGGAATAAATTCTAGAGAAAAGGGGGAATTATAAAGTGGTGTGATCCTCTGTATGCAGTATCAAATATCTTTACATATTTATTTAAACATTTGCTGAGTTTTCTAAAATGTATACTTAGACAAATGATTACTGGAGAGCCATGCTAAATCCCAGGAAGATGTGTATTTTACGGCATCACAAACAAATGGCATGGTAGTAAGTCCCAAAATGTCAGGTAGTGTCACTGTTGCTAATTAGAATTAAGCCAAAGATCCCTCTCCCTCCCCACTCTTCAGCCTATACTATGCCCATAATTTTCCCTCAGCAGCTTGCTTGTGATTTTGCATGGTTTTCTGATGAGTACATGCTTTAGTGGTACAAGGAAGAAGTAAAGTTAAAAAAAAACCTTAATTAAAAGTAACCACACACACGCAAAAAAGTAACCACAACCTTCCTAGAAGTTAGAACTGTTGGTCTTAGGAAGTTGAGGAAGGCTGGATGTGATGTCATCCAGGGATGTCACCCCTACATTAATCTTGCTGAAGCAGCAGTGATGGGGAAGGGGACGCAGAGGTCTTTGTTTAAATGCCACCTTCTCAGAGTCCCACTGAAACAGCTTTAAAATCCCAGATGACGCTGTCCATCTCCCAATCCCACCTAAGCCTACTTTACCTCCCCCCCACAGTGCTTATGACCTTAGCATGTAATATATATTTACTTATCATGTATGTTTATTCCTACTCCAACTAGAATGTGAGCTCCCAAAGGAAAGAAGCTTTGTTTGGTTGTGTTCCGAGCAATTAGAACAGTTCCTGGCACCTAGTAGGTGTACATATTTGTTGAATAAATGAACATTTAATTAATTTCGTTAGCACCTGTCCTGTGCCAGTCTCCCCTCTCCCTCCCCTGACACTTTGTTTCATTCTAAGTGTACATCAGCCGTCTAGGTGGACGTGGATCTTGTTTACCATTGAGAAAGTGAGGCCCAAAGTCTGTGAGAGACCAGTGCCCACATGCCAGTTCCCCTGCCAGCCTTCATCCCTCTCCTTTTCTGTATAGAAATTTAGCTTGTAGTGGCCAACAAATGCACAAACCAAATAACATTTTCATACTTCAGTCATCTAAGATGTCACCCAGAAGTTTCTGTCATTGTTAACTCATCATCATTGACATGTTTTGAACAAACCTTCTTTAAATAAGAAAATGAGGTACTTTTGTTCTTTCACTGGGTAAAGCGAGCAGTCTAGGCCTATGTGCTAGGTTTTGTTTGTGTAAGGGTGGTTTATTTTCTCGACTTGGGTTTAAGTGGGGACATGTAAGTGAAAGTCCCTGCCTGGTTGGCTTCCAGTGTGGACTGTGGCATATAGGTCTAGCTTTTGAAGCTTTCAGTTGACGTTTATGTTTATTGTTGTTGCTGTGTAGGCTACTTGATATCTTCATGTGTTCCCGCCGTAACACTACTTTCTTCAGGTATGCTGAAGATAAAATGGGCCTTGCAGAAGACCAGACAACTTGCTCTTGGCTCCATGATGACTAAAAAAGGAGATTGTAAGAATCAGGTGCCAGGTAGCAGCAGAAAGCGTTGCCAGGTATCAAATATGAAACTGCACAGCCCAGTATTGTAGCTTTTTGTATGGTAAAATGAAAACACAAAGCCAAACACTGAATGTCCTTTCTTGTCATAACATTTTTCTTGATTGGAAAGAGGTTTTAGAACTACAATAACATTGCTAAGCAGACAGAACAACGTCCTTTTTAATGAAGGCTGGGGCCACTTGGACTTGTGACACCAAGTTTCAGGTTGCTTTAGAGTTTACACTTGTGACATTATTCCAGGATTAGGCATTAATTCTTGCCTTGCACTTTTATCGTAATGAGCTGCAGGCAGACCTGCAGGGGAAACCTAATGTCTGTGCAATTGCAACCAGTTGGATTTTTTTCCCCTCAACATTCCACACAGGTATTTATTCTGCAGTTCAAAAGTAAAAATCATTATAAATACAGCACAAATACTCATTTAGCTTATCTGTTAACATTTGCAAATATATATATTTTTATTTCTAAAACTTATTTTTAATTTTTATTGAAGTATATTTGATTTACAGTGCTGTGTTAATTTCTGCTCTACAGCAGAGTGATTCAGTTATACATATATGTACATTCTTTTAAAAACCCTTTTCCATTCTGGTTTAATAGTTCCCTGTGCTATACAGTAGGACCTTGTTGTTTATCCATTCTTATTTCTAAAACTTTTTATTGAACTTTAATATGCCCACTGAAAGGTTTGCTTAGGCGTATAGAGCTCACTGAATTGTCACAAACTGAACCCACGTGTGTAACCAGCACCCAGATCAAGAAGTAGACCATGATCAGCCCCCAGTCCCTCTCATGGCCCCTGCCAGTCACTGTATCCCCTCCAAGATAACTACTCTCCTGACTTCTAGCAGCGCTAATTAGTTTGGCTTATTTTGTCTGCCTTCTTTCACCCAATGTGTCTGTTGGATTCATCCATATCATTGTAGTAGTTGTAGTTAGAGTAGATCTAACTCCACTGTAGTTAGTAGATCCCCCATGCATGCGGGATCTAGTTCCCCAACCAGGGATCGAACCTGGGCCCCCTGCATTGGTAGCGTGGAGTCCCAGCCACTGGACCACCAGGGAAGTCCCTGTTATTTTTAATTTGGGTCTTCTCCCCACATAGATTGTACATGCTTGTGAACAAGTCCCCCAGATTATACTTCTCAGCATTTCCCACAGTCATTCATGTTGTATTAATTTACATGTGTGTGTTGGTTTTAATCTCAGAGGCTCTTTAAAACTATATTTTTCTCTGATACCAGAGAATTTCCAAAATTTCTATGAATATTTACACCAAAAGTAAAAGTCACCCAGAATCCCACACTGTTAACTCTTAATGTCACTCTTTCCAGTATCTTTCAGTACCTCTTTCAATGTCAGTCAGTATTGTGTGCTTCATCACTTTGATGACTATCCATTCTTCATCAGAATTTATTGATCCACTCCCCTTTTCTTGGATATAAGGTCATTGCCAATACTTTGCTATTAAAGTGCTGCACTGAACATCATTGCAGGTAAAGCTTTGCACAAATCTGGTATCTTTTCCTTAAGCTAAATCCCCAGCAGGAGTTGTGGGTCAAAGGGTAGTCAACATTGTAGAGCATATTTGTGATACATTGCAAAATGCCCTCCAGAAAACATGCCCCAATTTATGCTGTAATCTGATCGTGTGAGAATGTACCTTTCCTGAACCTCAACCAATTAAGTAGGTCTTTTAAAACTGCTTCCTTTTTTTTTTTTTAATAACCTTTAGAGGGTTAAAAAAAAAAGTAGTAAAACATGTATACCTATAACATAGAATAGCTTGTGGACATTGGCTGGGAGAACACCCTAGATTTCATGTCTAGCACTACTGGGTATAATTTCCCCTATAAACTTTGTACTTGTAGATGTGTCCAGAGTAATTACAGCTCTGTGGCCCCTGAGGCCTGTATGTTTCTGTTCTTACTTTCATCAGCCTTGATTTTATACTTCTCTTTATGTTTTCCAGACCTTGAGTCTGTCTTTCTGGTTTATCATTATTTTAAGGACTGTGTTCTGGTTGTAACTCAGATCTTTATGGTTAAAGGTAAGAGTTGTGGAAATGAGATGAAATGTTACTGGTTTCTCTCTTGTTCCAAAATAAATGAAAAATATTACCAGAATGTGTTCCCAATCTAGGAAGCAAAATAAATAAGCACCCCTCAGAGATGTAAAGGATTGCTCAGGGCCTTCTAGAGCTGTGTTCTGAGAGAGAACAGCCAGTGGGTGAAGATACTTCTGGGTTTGTTGCTTAAACTGGTTTTATTTATATGGTAATTTGGGGGTTAAATGTCCCTAAACAGTAGCAATTCGTCCACTAAAAATATTAAGGGCTGGCTGTGGTTAGCTCTAGGGCAGGGGGCAGGGGGCTTTTACTTCTTAATTACACTCTACCTTCTGGAGTGTTTACATTTTATGTGAGCAGGTTACTTTTAAAATACTTAAGCTAAAAAAAAAAAAACCCTAGAAATTGATAAATCTATTCCATTTTAATGGATAAAAAGTTTTAAAAACTAAGGTAAAATGTGCCACTTTCTACCTCTGTTTTGCAAATTAACCTTCTGAGGGTAAACCTAATTTAAAATCTTACCATTTTCTCTTAATTTTTACTTATGCGGGTACATTTTTAACTTTTACTAACCTGAGACTATGAGTGCAACAGAAGAAAAATTCAACAAAACTGAGAACCAAATTCTAGTTATTACAACTAGCTTTTCAAAGTCTTATTCCTGATGTTGCAAGCAGCTGATCCACTTCGAGGTGTGGCTGTATCCTTGAACGGTACGAAAGCAGTAAGAAGGACCAGGAAAGGTACAAAAGTGGTATTAACAACCTGCCAAAGTAAGAAGGGATAAAAGTTCAGATGATAAGAACATATTGCCTATAATAAACATGAAAAAGCCCTGGGTTGTGGGTCAGGACAGATCTCAGATGATGAGTCCAGCTACCAGCCACCCTAAGGGCTTCCCTTTGACCTTCTGTATGGAGCAGCCCCCTCCTGAGTTAGGAGAAGAGAAGCTCCAGTCTGGGGGGGCTGGGGGAAGGCAGGGGAGAGGAGGACCAGAGACAACCCTGGTCACCTCTTGGATTCGGATGCCTGAGACCTAAGCTAACAGACCAATCCATTTCTGGATGCAAAAACTCAAGTGACAGAAGAGAATCAGGAAAATCGCAATGATAATTCCTTATATTTAAGTGCTGCAATTTAAAAAAAATTTTTTTAATGGTTTCAATTGACCAAATGGTGTATTTTTTCACGGGCTTCATCTTACACTTGGAGCAGATTGAGGTGCCGGCCGTAACTATGTCTGATGGTACAATATATTTCTAAGTGTGTGAACACTTGAAACATGCAAAACACTGTCCTTACATGACACTCAGTCCAACTGTTGTGCCCCTGAGACAGACAACTTCTTCAGCAAACCAGTCCATCCTTTGTGTTACCCCAGATTCTGGTATGTACTTGATAATGCCACATTCCTTCATTTGACCTTGCCTTCAATTTTCACGTCTGTGAACAAGGGTGAGGATAGTACCCACCTCATGGTTGTTGTGAAGATTAAACATAATAATAGGGCTTCCCTGGTGGCGCAGTGGTTGAGAGTCTGCCTGCCAGTGCAGGGGACACGGGTTCGTGCCCCGGTCCGGGAGGATCCCACATGCCACGGAGCGGCTGGGCCCGTGAGCCATGGCCGCTGGGCCTGCGCATCCGGAGCCTGTGCTCCGCAACGGGAGAGGCCACAACAGTGAGAGGCCCATGTACCGCAAAAAACAAACAAACAAACAAACAAAACCATAATAAACGAAAGCTCTTAGAACAGTGTGTTGGCTGCGAGCAGTAGTAGCTTGTGTTTGCTGGACCATACCACCCTACGTGCATTGATTTTCATGTGTTTTGTTTATTGCTTATCCTCAGCATCTAGTAGAGTAACTGACACATAGGCGGGTAAAAGAATAGTATTAATATTATTGGCACAAATGTGTCTCTCAGTCGATGAACTGTACACTCCTTGAGGATTTTTTGAAATCCCTCATTGTGCTGATGGCACAGTAAGAACTCAGAAATATTTGTTGAATAAGTACGGATGTATGCTTATCTCACAGTTGTAACTAAATCCTCACCTGCTCCGTGGCCACTGAGACTGAGGTGGCACTAACAATCACAGCTACCGTGTTCTGAGCATCTGTTGGGGATGCACTAAGCTTCCCACCGACATTCATTCCTTCTGCAGCTTTTCTTGTGCCCCAGGCTGTACCAAGCACTGTGGTCACCACTGGAAACCACCCTAGAGAAGAAACAGAGCCTGTGCTTTTCTCGAGTTTATAGTTTATGACAGCACAACAATGCCAGCCTTTCCCCTCCACCTTGGCCTGCCCCGGATCATAAATTCTGCGTCCTTGCTCCTTCCCCCTGCCTCCAGCAGTACCAGAGGCGTCCTGCCTTTACCAGTTCCATTCTTCGGACTTTGTTTGCTTTGTCCCAGTATTGGAAGAAAGGAGGAAAAGAGTGATGTATGAGCAGGTTAAGGTCAAGAAGAGTTTCTTAGGCAGTTTGTAAGAAGTCTTTGGAAAGTTGGCTATATGAGAGAAGTAGATGAAAACAAAACAACAAAAGTTTTGGAAGTTTTGATTCCCCTTACTGGTATCAGAACTGTATTTAACAAACTTGAACTATTTTTACATTATTTTGGATTTTTGAACAATATTTCTCAGATTGCAAGGGCTGGGATTTTTTTTTTTTTTTTTTTTTGGTTGCGCCAGGTCTTATCTGCGGTAGGCGGACTCCTTAGTTGAGGCTTGTCAGCTCCTTAGTTGTGGCATGCTAACTCTTAGTTGCAGCATGCATGTAGGATCTAGTTCCCTGACCAGGGATCAAACCCGGGCCCCCTGCGTTGGGAGCATGGAGTCTTGTCCACTGCACCACCAGGGAAGTCCCAAGGGCTGGGATTTTAATACAAAGCAGAATGACCTGTCTCACAGGATCTTATTGAGGGCAGTTCATTAGAATTATTCCAGATATTATGTAAGAGTGGTGTTTGGAAAGAACTAGTGAACTAAAAAAAGGAATGTCGCTTGCGATATGAAATCAGCAATTTACCGCTGACGCTTGAACAACACAGGTTTGAATTTGTACAGGTTCGCTTATACTTGGATTTTTCTCAATAGTAAATACTACAGTACTGCACCATCGCATTGATTGAATCTGTGGATACGGAGGGCCATCTATACTCAGATTGAAACTGTGGGGAGCGTGGGCACCCCTACGCCTCATATTGTTCAAGAGTCAACTGTACTTTGATCTGGTAAAGTTCCTGTTGCTCGTTAAGTACTTGGGGACTTTCTAAACAAATGCAACTGAGCACATGAGACATTCTTTCCTGTAAATTCATTGCTTGCTTTTTATTCCATGACACACCTTTTAAAATTAATAACCAGGCAGGCAAGAACACTTAACCAAATGGTCTAGCGCGCCCTGTAGCCTTCAAAGTGTATGTCTGTCAACAGCTATTTTAAACCCAGTAACTAATCAGTTACTGTTTCCTTAATACATGCCATCTATCTGTGGTAAAGTTATATATTTCTAAATGATTTTCAAGTTACATTAAAGGTATTTTGCATTTCTTATTTTCACCATGTCAGTCTAGATTGCCTGGGTATTTTTTCATACCCGTCTCCCTTAGACCATGCATTTTCTTTTCTTTTTTTTTAAAAAAGATTTTTTTTATGTGTACCATTTTTAAAGTCTTTATTGCATTTGTTACAATATTGCTTCTGTTTTGTGTTTTGGCTTTTTGGCTGTGAGGCATGTGTGATCTTAGCTCCCCAACCAGGGATCAGACCTGCATCCCCTGCACTGGAAGGCGACGTCTTAACCACTGGACTGCCAGGGAAGTCCCGACCATGCATTTTCAAGGGCTGGAACTCTTACCTCATTCATCTATGGGTTCTGTACATCCAACATAAGGTTAGGCTCACTGTATGTGTGTAATAAAAAGTGAACAAATGCGTAGTTGTTTCAAAGGCCCAAACGTGAGGACTTTACAAGTTAGTGGAGTGATACGTAAGTATGTGTTCTCTAATACTTGCCATGATCTCTCTCTCTCCCTCCCTCTCCCTCTCCCTCTCTCTCCTTCTCTCTCTCTCTCTCTCTCTCTCTCTCTCTCTCTCTCACACACACACACACACACACACACACACACACACACACACGAAAGTACCAGGAAAGAAGCAAATTTCCAGATTCTGATAGAAAGTTATGTAAGAGTTGTCCTAGCACTGTGGCTTATAGGAAGGATTATTTCCATTCTTTCAAATAAGAACATGGACCTGTAGGAACCAAGCAAAAATGGATACTAATATTATCATAGCTGGAATTTCAAGAAGTGATTTTTTACTTTAGTCTCACAGGTACTACTTCCTCTGAAGTTCAAGGTCCAAAAGTTGCTTGAAATCTGGGGTAGGATCCCCAAATCCTCTTGCTGATGGAGGCTAGTGTGGGCCAGACATTGCTACCATGTCTGATAGCATTGGCAGTTAGTAAGCTAGGATTGCCTACTCTCAGCCTGGAAAGGGTTTTTAGTGCTGCCAGGAAATACATGCAACTATATGGTGTTATAGCACCTGCTGGACCTTGGACCCAGTGTAATCATCTATACTTAAAACTACAAGGAAGGGCTTTCCTGCTGGCGCAGTGGTTAAGAATCCGCCAGCCAATGCAGGGGACACGGGTTTGAGCCCCAGTCTGGGAAGATCCCACATGCTGCAGAGCAGCTAAGCCCGTGTGCCACAACTACTGAAGCCCACGCGCCTAGAGCTCGTGCTTCACAAGGGAAGCCACCGCAGTGAGAAGCCTGCGCACCACAGCGAAGATTAACCCCCTGCTCGCCCCAACTAAAGAAAGCCCGTGCGCAGCAACGAAGGCCTAATGCAGCCAAAAATAAATTAAAAAAAAACTACAAGGAAACGTGGTTTCAAATGATTCCCCTCATAGACACATGCAAAACTTTTGTCTAGTGTTTAAAGTAAAATGAAACTTTCTTTCATTGAAAGTGTTGAATAAGGTTCAGGCCATTTTTTTCCCCCAAGTTATGTTATCAGGTGGTCATGAACACCGATTACCTATAACATGGTTCTCCCTCCACAATTTTCTTTAAAAATAACAATTGAAAATTAGTACACTAGTTTACTGGGTGGGGTAGCTCTGGGACCTCATTTTCTTGACATGCTTGATAACTTCTTCCAAAACGTCTGAACAGTTATAGAACACACTTCTTTCTCACAGCAGTATGTTGGGACCTTTTTGTTTTGCTTAATTGTGCTTTGGCTTCAGAGCAGTTCTTGCTGCCTAAATGAGTAGGGAAGATGGAGTTTTGTCACAGAAATCTGTTTCTTTAAACAATGAAATAAAAGGTCCCGGAGATGTAATTGCTTCTAGTAACGGATCTTAAGGGCAGCAAGACGTACCTTTCTGGTTCTGATCACACTGGTTCTCATCACTTGGTTGGTTCTTAAGGAGCTTGGGATCTACCAGATGCTCTCAGAACTCTCTCAGAATGTTCTAGGAGAGGCTAAGCCCAAAGGGGTAGCCCTATTCTTTACTGACCACTAGCCCAGTGGCTTCTGGTGCAGAGGTCATGTTTCTGGGGGGGAGCCATGGAACCCTTGGTGCCTTGTGGCTTCATTTCTGGCATGCCCTTTGCCCTCTGAATGAAGGACCACTTTTGCAGAAATAATTATCTACAAACCAAAGCCTGGTTATGAATAAAGAAAGGAAAGGAAGAAGGAAGGCAAAACAGTGTTTAAGTCATAGTGAAAGTTTCATGGAGTGGAGTTCCCTCTGTGGGCTGAAGATTTCCTATGAAACTGTCCTTCTAGAGGGACACGGTAATGATTTTTTGCCTGGAGAAACATTTGCCAAACTCCTTCCCCAATCATAGCTGGAAAGATAACTGCCAAGCAGGAGTTTGGTCTCAAAATAGCTGGGTTATCTTTTTCTACTAATGGATCTAACTGATTGAGCAGTGGAAGTTGCTGCTAACAGCTACATGGGCATACATGCTCTGCAGACCAGGAGCATTGTTCTCTCTGGTCCTGGAGCAGTGTTCACAGAGGACAGTGGATGGCCTGCACCTCAGCACATCTGGATCTTCTGTGGGCAGGCTAGTTAGAAACCACAGCTTTGTGGCATTTCTCAGCATTGAGGATTTAGAGCCTGAATCCTTAGCAGCCTGGGATGTCAAGAAGAGTAGGGTTTTTGTTGTTGCTGTTGTTTGTTTGTTTTTTAAAGAAGTTGGGGGTAGGAGTTTATTAATTTTTATTTATTTATTTTTGCTGTGTTGGGTCTTCGTTTCTGTGCGAGGGCTTTCTCTAGTTGTGGCAAGCAGGGGCCACTCTTCATCATGGTGCGCGGGCCTCTCACTATCACGGCCTCTCTTGTTGTGGAGCACAGGCTCCAGACACGCAGGCTCAGTAGTTGTGGCTCACGGGCCTAGTTGCTCCGCGGCATGTGAGATCCTCCCAGACCAGGGCTTGAACCCGTGTCCCCTGCATTAGCAGGCAGATCCTCAACCACTGCGCCACCAGGGAAGCCCAGTGTTTTTTTTTTAATAGCTTTATTGAGGTGTAACTTATAAACTATAAAATTATAGTTTTTTCATCTATTCACCAGTTAATGGACATTTGGGTTGTTTCCAGCAATGTATTTTTTTAAGGACTGTGTTATCGCCTAATACTTAAAAAGTAATTTAAATGTCAGCTTGGGAAAACATAGGGTTGGGAAGCAAAGTGCACAAGGAAAGATGTGGCACTTGGAGATTTTGTAAGCCTGTTATGACTTAGTAGGTAAGAGGGCAGAATCTTGCAGCTTCTAGGAGCCTCTGTTGGAGCTGGTACTTTGAGCTAATGAAGCTGTGAGCAGAGCATTACCTCACTCCACCAATCCTTGCTGTGGCTAATCAGCCCACCGGCTCATTGTGTCTGTGTGTCCAGATGAGCTGAAGGCACATGATGCGGCTGATTCGTCCACGAGCACATACATCTCTTATGTAATTTTAAAAGAATTCAAAAACTGCTGCGAGTACACCTTGGGCGTTACATAGTCCAGGTACTGTTCTTGGTGCTGGAGGTGCAGTGGTCCTTGGCCTTAATTTACTTAATTTCCTTAGTTTCTACTAAGGAGACAGAGTAAACAGGTAATATCCTGTAAGGTAGTGACAAGCCTTTTGATGAAAGAGAAGCAAGAAACAGCTGGGGGGTGGGGGGAGGGGGGAGGAAGCTGTCTCTGAGACCCAGGTGGGCGGGTATCCAGGAGAAGAGCCTCCAGGCAGAAGGAGAGCAGGTACAGGATCCCTGCAGTGGAATTGGTTTGGCCTGTTCCGAGCACAGCCCAGGGGCCATTGGCCTGGAGCACAGAGATGGGGGTAGGGAGGGGAGGCCACAGCCCAGACTGGCTTGATTTCAGGCGTGATCCATGCTTTTGGTGCCTCTTCTTACCCTGTGGTGAAAAGGACAAAAGTCACTAATGACTTTACTCCATGATAGACTTGAGAGCTGAGGATAAAAACCACCTTTCATTGTTTCTCTTCCCCTGCTTAGATAGTTCCAGTCCTGTGTCCTTTTTTTTTAATGCTGACAAGGGAAACGGTTTATGGTACTTAAAAAAAAAAAGTACTGTTTTTCACCCATTGGGCAAAAGAAGTATAAAACCAAGTGTTGGTGATTGTGGTAAAATAGCGCAGCAGTTGTAGGAGCACAGATTGCAGCAGCCACTTCGGAGAAAGTATTCGGCAGTAGCTAACAAACCCGAAAAATCTTCATGTACCCTGTGCCCCAGCAGTTGTGTTTCAAGGGGAATTCTCGCCCATGTGCACAAGGAGACATCGACAGCTTCTTGCCACACAGTTGGTGTTAGCAAAAACCTGGAAGTCGCCTAAATGTCGCTCGGTAGAGGAAGTCCAGAAACCGGCTCACGCTGCTGTGCGGCCTGGAAGGTGTGAAATTGTGGGGCAGCCCAGCAGCCCGGAGTCTACGAGCGGAAGGTCTTTTTCCTCAGGGAACCTCAGTTTCATTCTTAGAGCCTTTCAGCCGACTGAAGGAAGCCCACTCAGATTTCTGAGGGTAATCTCTTAAAGTCTACTGGTAGTTAGCCACATCGACAAAATTCCTACCTGGCCGCACCGAAATTAGTACTTTCAGTTGACCTGGTACTGTAGCAGACACATAAAATTAGCCATCACAAAGGGATACCATACAGAAGTTAAATCGGAATAAAGCCGGTTAATACATATCAAGGTAGACAGGTCTCAGAAGCATAACACTGAATTTAAAAAAGGATGTAAAAGTAAAATGTATTACATGATACTGTTTATTTTATTAAATGTACAAAGCAAAATTATTTATCAATCCTGACTAAATATATGTGTATAAGTATGAGTTAGAAAGTTTACAGTCTTAATTAGTGGTTCTCTGGGGAGAAAAAAAGGGATATGAGACTTGGATAGGGTGGCGGAAACACCTGTGGTTTTGCAGTGTCGTTCTGTAACGTTTTGATTTCTTTTCAGCAAAGGAAATTAATATGACAGTGTTAACCATTATGAATTCTTGGGAGGACTGCAGGTAGTTGGAGAATCTTCTTTTTCTCCCCCACTTCCTCCTTTTTTTAAGGGAAAGAAAAGAAGAAGATCAGAAATACTTACCCATGTAGAATTGGTCCATATTGTGATGCTATTGGAAGATTAATTATATTCATCTAAAATCAGGAGTAAGATTACAAGAAGGCATCCAAAAAGAAAAAGAAAATATTGTAGAGGCTCCCATAATTTCTCACCCTAAAATAGTGCTCTCTGTCATAGAAGCGTTTTCATCTCACTTTATTGCACAATTCTCAAGGAACTTGTCAGGAGGCCTCAGTGGTGAGCGCAAAGGTTAGTGCCCGGGCCTGACCCTGCCTCTCACTGCCTGTGGGACCTTCGGTGAGGTTTTTACATTTAACATCTCAGAGCTTCTTGTCTCATCTGTAAAATGGGGAGGATAACCATCGCCTTGTTAGGATCTAATGAGCAAATCCATGTGAAGTGCTAGGCATAGAGCCTGAAACATAGGCTGCAGAGTGTCAAAATGTATTGCTAAAGGAAAAAAGGAGTAAAGAGTTTTGAACTGAATAAAGCAGATAATAATTACACCTCCAGTTTCCTTTGTACTGCAGACTTCTGGAGGATTTTGTGTTCACGGTCTCTCTCATCCTGATGTGATGCTTTGAGGCAGGAGAGCCCGGATCATTTGTTTTCATGTTACAGAAAGGAAGCGGTAGAGCCTGGAGACTTCTGTGTAAATAGCAATGCTCATCCATCTGAAGAGTTGACTAATATTTTCTATCTTCTGTCTTGCAACGTTAATTACTACAGTTGATTCAGTGCACTGAGTGTCAGGTGCCTTGAAGAACACACAATAGGTGCTCCATAAATATTAGTTATTATTTCAGTGAATTCTCATACCCCTCATGAGGTGGAAATTAGAGGTTTTCCCATATAGAGGAGGAGACTGAGGCTCAGCAAGGAGGGATGTGATTTGCCCGAGGACTCAAGGCCAAAGTATTTTTTATGCAATATTCCCCCACCCCTCAGGTTCATTGCTACTAGGGTGGCATGTTACAAATTATAAATGATACAAATTGATACGTAATACAAGTTGCTAACTGGTAGCCTAGATAGATCATACAGACTGAGGGGGCCAAAACATTGTTCACATTTGACTGACGGGAAGCATTTTTGTGTACTTATATCTTCAAATATGAGTATTTTTGCTCTAACTCAATATTTCAAACAAAAAACATCTTAGTTGTCTAACTTTCCTTTGCTTGGCTTCTGCTCCCCATTCAAGATGGGTATGAAAAACATGGCTCTTCTGACCATCAGTTAGCCCACAGGCATCTGCATTTTTGCCAAATTTACTCATCAGTACTTTCCCTAAAGGCAGGGGACATAATTACATACTGGTGACGTTAGTCTAGGAACAGCAGCTTCCGACAACACATGCAAGAGGAAGCGAGATTTTTTACAAATGACTTCTATCTAGAAGTATTCTCAGTTAGCCCTTATGAACAGGTATTCTTGTCACACGAAATTAAAATGTGCCTTGATTAGTTTAAGCATTTGTGAAATTGCTAGATTAATTCGTATGAGATTATTTAGAATAAAATATCGAAATTTTCAGACATACAGTACCTGAATCAAGTTATAAAAAAACTGTATTAGAGATTCTTTTTTTTTTTTTTTTTTTTTCTTTTGCGGTAGGCGGGCCTCTCACTGTTGTGGCCTCTCCCGTTGCGGAGCACAGGCTCCGGACGCGCAGGCTCAGTGGCCATGGCTCACCGGCCCAGCCGATCCGCGGCATGTGGGGTCTTCCCGGACCGGGGCACGATCCCGTGTCCCCTGCATCGGCAGGCAGACTCTCCACCACTGCGCCACCAGGGAAGCCCCGTATTAGAGATTCTTAAATCACTTTTAAAGTTTATTCCAGTGTAAATATAACCCACACTTGTCAACTGAGAAGATTAAGCACTGAAATCTCAAATAAGTTGTCCTTGGTCTTGTAGAGAACTGGAAAAAGAAATGGAAAGAGAAACTAATTCTTAGAAATTTAAAATCAGCTCAGTTTACCTAGTCATAATTGTATTTATGCTTCATAGTCTATAGTTTCATACTGGTAAAGGTAATAATTTTTCAATAATGAAAGAAAAAGCTAAATGGTGAGAAAGTTAAAAACCATCGTAAGGTTGTATAATTCGTTTAAAAATTATGATCTGTAACGGTACAGGAGGCAGAGGAAATGTATGAGATAAATGGACCAGCTAGAAATCTGGTGGAAAGTGCCTGTAGGGTCCGAGTGGCCTGTTTCTCAGCAGTTTTGGAAATACCTAAGCACTGATTCTCCAGTGCTGCGGAGCTCTTGTGATAGGACCAACCCTCTTCATTATGAGACACAGCACAGGTACAACAGTGATGTTGCCAGTCATCTTATTTTAGCCTAGATGGTCCATATTCTTCCCTGAATGAAGATGAAATTCATTCTGGTTCAAACTGATTTGCCACATTATCCTCTTTGCCAAGCAGTAACTGTTGGGATACATACTAAGCTTTTGTTATAGATGGTAACAAAATAGTGCTTCTTGGCCCGATAATGCCTTTTATAATTTATTTTGTTTTTGTACTTGGAATCTTAAACCTTTTATTCCTAGTGCCAAACTTAAAATGGATTTGTTCATTACTGCTGGTGATTCTCTCTAAGTTTGAGGCTCTATAAACAATTCAGGTCTTGACAAGCCTTGACACAGCATGACCTTTGACCCAACTGCTGCCCTCCCTCCAAAATGTAGAACCCATCCAATTCACAAGGACATCCACTGTAAAAATTTTATGGATTGTGGAATATGACAGCGCACTGCTTTTTTGTTCCTGGGTTTAAAAGTACATGTACTTCAGCTAAAATAACTAGATTAATGGCCAACAGCCAGTGTAGAAATGGATTTTCCACTGTTCAGAGAGGGCAGAATTTCCAGGGGAAACATTTCTGTAGCTAAACCTAAAATAAAGAATTGAAGTGTATGTTGAACTTACAAGCTTAAAAATTCTTATATTTTCTCTGAAGCTGATTGTAGTCTCATGTCTTAGTTGAACTATTTTCCTGTTGAATCATTTGGATAGTGGTTTATGCTTGGTATTAACTTTGGAAGTTCTCATTATTTCATTGTTTTTGAAATTTTAAGATAGGAGTTATATGTAAACATTTCAAGAATTATATCAAGAAATCAAATTATACTTTCCCATTATTTGAATATACTGAACAAAGAATAATCTTAAGAAAAAACACGGATCTTAGCTTCTTTTTGTAACTGCTTATCTGCTAGAGGACGGAGCTTGCTCTGTATTGATTTCCTTATACATAGTACCATCTAGACTCAGCCACGTGAGATTATTTTAAGAATTTTAAGTGATGTTTTAAAAATAGTTTTATCTTTTTATTAGAACTTATATTCTTACCATCCAGACTTGGTGTTGTAAGATTATTTTAAGGATTGTAGATGAGGTATTTGAAAAATAGGTTTTTTTTATTAGAAAACAACCATTTTCTAATAAAGTTATTAGATTTTAAAAATTACTGAAATCTCATACATTGCCGATGAGAATGTAAAATAGTACAGCCAACTCTGGAAACCAGTTTGGCAGTTTCTTATGAAGTTAAACGTACACCTACCATGTGACGCAGCAGTTGACCTACCAGGTGTTTATTCTAGAGATGTGAACACTCATGGTCACACAAAAACCTGTACATGATTGTCCATATCAGGTTTATTTGTAATTGCCAAAAACTGGAAACAACCCAAATGGTCAACAATTAAATGGATAAACTGTGATACATTCATTCTCTGGACCACTGATAGCAAAGAAAGGGAACAAACTTGATACGCCCAGCAACTGGGATGGTTCTTAAGGGCATTGTGCTGAGTGAAAAAGTAAATCTCAAAAGGTCACATACTGTGATCCACTTATATTACATCCTCACAATGACAAAACTATTGTGACTGAGATCAGCGGTTGCCAGGGCTTAGGATTGGTGAGGAGGGTGTGGCTGTAAAGGGGTGGCATCAGGGAGATCTTTGTGCTAATGGAACAGTTCTGTATAATAACTGTGGTGATGGTGACTTATACAAATCTATACGTGTGATAAAATTTCATAGAAACAAGGCACACACCCCGCAGATTAGAGACATGAAAACTGGTAAATCCAGATAAGGTCTATAGTTTAATAGTGTTGTACCAATGTTGGTTTCCTGGTTTTGATGATGTACTATGGCCATATAAGTTACCATTGGAGGAAGCATACATGGGAACTCTTTGTACAGTTTTTATAACTTCTTGTGACTCTTAAACTATTTCAAAATTAAAAGCTTAAAAACAAAACAAAGAACTTGAGGAAAGACGATAGAAATAGCAGCTGTGGCGACAGGTCCCCGTGATCAGGTACTGGGGCTGACCATCTTGCAGAGGGACTGGTGAGGGGTCAGCATCGGCTCTGGAGCTTCATGGCTACTGGTTGTGAATGAGGCTCAAACAGCTGACTGGCTCCAGGAAAACAAGCTGAGTGGACTTCCAGTTAAGCGTGGCCTATTGACCTCAAGTCTTTTTCTTCTCTTCCTTTTGAGAATACATTAAAATGATGGCAAAGGAACTTAAAGAAAATGCCTGTAAATCCATAGTGTAGAGATCTGAAAAAGGAAATATCAGTTGACAAAAGGCCTAAAGAAATTTGGGTTGTTAGAAATGGACGGAGGTGTGGTAACTGCCTTAAGAGAACTGAAAGAAACTGCGGAGAGGAGTACCAGTGAGAGCTGGTACTAGGAGAGAGAGGGCTAGGATAGGAGTTACACAGGTGGTTAAACTGCCAGGTCCCCTTTCCTGCCCCAGCCACCACTATTACAGCTGCTCCCTTGGCGTGGCAGCCTGGAGATTCACTCTCAGGATGTGTTGAATCAGAGGCACTGTGGACTTTGAAACACCAGCTGAGGTACTGGAATTCAGGAAAAATCAGCACAGGAAACCTGTGGGATTCCCAACCCCCTTCCAGACCTGGGAAAGCTGACCACCTGCTGATTGCCCCTTCCCCCGCCCAGTGATAGGAAATTAGAAACTTCTCTGGAGAGACCCAGTGGCCCCTGGTTACCGTCACTTGGCCAGTTTCTTTACAGCTGACTTGCTGTCCAGTCACTCTGAATGAAGCCTACTGGTCAGTAGCCACCCTGTATGCACACACACACACTTCCAGCCAACATTTTAGGGCTTTACTCCTAAATACAAACTGACAGTCAAGGATCACCAGACATTTGGGGAAAGCCTCCAACACAAAAGACAGTTGGATACCAAACAATGAGAAGAAATAACCAGACAATATGGGGAACTGGCAGAAAATATCCCCAAAATTACAGTTTATTCAGATAAGAGATGATACTGCATCCATAAAACAACAGGATGCTTTTAAAAAGGAACAACCAAAAAAACCTGAAAAAGCCCAAATTAAAAATATGATATCAAAAGTTTGAAAAACATAAGAGGAGTTAGAACGTACAGTTGAGGACATCTGTCAGAGATAGAACAAAAAGTGGAAAATCAGAGAAAAGGGGTAAGATGATTAGAGAATAAATCCAGGTCATATAAAATCCTCCTCAGAGTTCCAGAGAATGAAGAGGCAAGAATCAAAACAGGAACACTTTTCAGACCTGAAGGACATAATTTTCTCTATGGGTAGGGTCTGTTGAGTGCCCAGTAAAATAAATGAAAAAAGTACCCACACTGAGACAGCCCATTGGGTAGTTTCAGAGCACAGGGATAAAGAGAAGGGTTCCAGAAATAAGCTCCCTCCCACCACCTGCCCCCCACCAAAAAAAAAAAAAAGTCATGTACAAATAATAGCTGACTTCTCAATAGCAAAACTGGATATTGAAGACTGGAGCAATATCTTTAAAATCCTAAGGGAAAATCACTTTCAACCGGTAATACACAGCCCAGCGAAATACCAGTTAAATGTCAAAGTAAAGATAATTTCAGACATGTGGGGACTCAAATTTACCTCCTGCGTCATTTTTTAGGTCACTCTTGGAGAATGATCTCCAGCAGATAGCAATAAATGAAGGAGGAAGGTGTGGAATCCAGCTAATGAGACCGTCACACAGGGGACCAGAAAGGGACATGCAAGGGCAACAGTGTGGCAGGAACGGTCAGGCCAGACTGAGTAAGAGGACGGAGAGTCCTTGGAGGAAGTTCTGGGGGAAAAAATGGATGGAAGATTAGCTGACAGCTTTGTACATTTGAAAAACAGTGATAGGCTCCTGTGAGATCCCATGGAGCATGTGGAAACATTTAAGGTAGATACATAGAAAAATCTAAGGCGGGGGTGGGAATGAGACAATTATTAATCCCAGGAGAAACAAAAAGAGTATATCAAGAAAGGAAGCATAATTCTTGTACATTCCTTGCATTGTAGTGACCAGTATTTACAAAGTCATAATAAACCTTGACTGTTGATTTACCAGGAAACTGTTATTTAATTATATAGGAAAGACTGGGAAAGGAAGAGTAGGGTTGTCTACCGTAGCAGAAATCCAGTAGTTATTGTCCAAAATTGAAAAGTCAAGAATATTCATCAAAACTATGGCAGCAAATACAAAAGAGCACTTGCAAGCAAGCTGTTATGTGGGTGTAAGGCCAGGGGTAGGGAAGGGTTGGGGCAGGGGTTCTTTTTCATGATAAACCTTTATACTGTCTGATAAAGTTATTATAGTCTTTCTGTACTAACTCGTAATGGAGGACTTTTTATCCTGAAGAATAATGTGTCAAGTATCTGCCCCTTTGGATGTTGTATGGTTTTTTTATTCTTTTTGTTGCTTGGTCCTCTACAAACAAGGTACACATTTTGGGAGGGGGGTAAAGGGATTTGGCTGGTCTATCTGGAATGATTCATATTGTAAACCTTATGGTTTGTAGGTGTGACAGATATACGTCACCATGTGTTCTGGGTCAAGAAGCCAGAGACCCATAGGAATGATTTCTTGTCTGTACTTCAGATTTAGGGTAGCATTTTAAATTTAGGCCAATGTTCTAAATAGTTGCCTGTTTTATACTTGTCATAGCACTTCTCTCTATGTTTATGACCTTCTAGTGATACAGAAATGACACTTTTAAAAATGAAAACCATGACATCTGCGGAGATAGAGCATCATGAAGTCCATAATGGGAAACCACGTCTCCCCCTCCACTGCTGTGAGCACAGGACCTACCGCACACTCCATGAATAATGAATGAACTGATGGCTAGGAAAAAAATGCCAGTGACCACCTAGAAAGAAAGTTCTAGGCTGGCCTATGTCTTAGGGCCGTCAGCAGCACCCACCCCCATCCCTTCCCCAGTAATTAGGCAGAGCAAAAACAACATCTCTTGGAAATTCCTGTTCTACTGATAGCCAAAACACTGCCCATATAATTAAGTTCCTATCATGTGCCCCTGTTTCTTAGCACTATCATGACAGCCATTAACTTACCTAAACCCAAAAGGGAGCATCAGCTTCTGGACTCATGGTCCCCACAGGGTGTACTTTATAGAGATGGAATGTCTGCTACCTGCTTCATTTACAGTAAATTCTAGGCAGCTCCTGGGCAGGCAGGGAACTGCCAGGGTCACATGCACCTCACCACTCCATCAGTTAGGATGGAAGTGCTCTTCACTACTTTCAGATCATGACTTTGTGGACGGTACCATCAGGCACATGTGGGGATCCTAGGCTATGCAGTGACACCATCTAAAGATTATTTGGTCTGCCGTTTGCTTATTTTATTAATTTGGTTTTTTTGTTTGTTTGTTTTTCAGAATGTTATGGAACAGTTCAATCCTGGGCTACGAAATTTAATAAACCTAGGAAAAAATTACGAAAAAGCTGTTAATGGTAAGTCTGTTTTCTAAATTTATAAATATTAGAGTGCATATGAAAGCCATTCATTAAATATTTTACTTAATTATTTTTAAATGCTTGCTACTGAATTTTTAAAATATCTTTAAATTGGTAGAAACTGTTTACAATTAATCTGTAGAACTTTGCAGTGATAGGATATTAGTATACCTGAAATGAGTAGGTTGAATAATAGGCTACCAAAAGTGACATATCTTATATATCAGATTTTGCTTTTTGGCACTGCTTAATCTTTTATATCATTGACATAAACATATTTTCTACTTTTTACACCAAATTCTTTGTAAACTAATAACATTTATAAAAAGTGTACTTAAAATTTTAAGATCCTGAAGCATAGGAATTATTCTCCTTTTTATTTATGTAGAAGAATTTCTTGTCTTTGGGTGTATCACTTTTGATAGTAATATGAGAAATAAAATGTTTTAGCCTGAATGGTAAGACGTCTAAATTAAAGGTTGAACTTAGATTCTCATTTCAAAATGAGTGCTTAATTTAAAATGAACTCAGGCATTGGCTTTTTTTTTTTTTTTTTTTTTTTTTTTTGCAGTTTGCGGGCCTCTCACTGTTGTGGCCTCTCCCGTTGCGGAGCACAGGCTCTGGACGCGCCATGGCTCACGGGCCCAGCCGCTCCGCGGCATGTGGGATCCTCCTAGACCGGGGCACTAACCCGTGTCCCCTGCACCGGCAGGCGGACTGTCAACCACTGTGCCACCAGGGAAGCCCCAGACATTGGCTTTTGTCTCTCTGTGAACCAGAGTTTACTGGTTTGAGCAGATTTCATCTGAGGAGGCCAGTGTGCATCTACACATGCATTCCCCTCCCAAAAGAGGAACGTTACCAGTGATCACCTTGATGTGGACCATTTTTTTTAAAGTCTTTATTGAATTTGTTACTGTATTGCATCAGTTTTATGTTTTGGTTTTCTGGCCCTGAGGCATGTGGGATCTTAGCTCCCCAACCAGGGATCGAACCCACACCCCCTGCATTGGAAGGTGAAGTCTCAACCACTGGACTGTCAGGGAAGTCCCTTATCAGTGATCACCTTGAAAACTCAAGATGCTAACAATCACCAAATTCTAACATGGTCAGAACAATTCTCCGTATGTAGCAAGTGTCACCCCCAAAATATTCAGATCCCAGTTTTACCATCTACCCTGGTTCACTAAGACCAGCACGTAACATAAGCAGAAAATTTAGTTTCCACCGGTTTGAGATTTGAAGAAGGCTTCAGACCAAGCTTTGTGTCTTTTTTCCCCCTCTTCTTTCTCTCTTTCACGATACCCCACCTTTGGCTGCTCCCTGATGATGTTTTGAAAATAAACCTGCGCCCCCACACCCTCAGTGTGAGCCTGCTCCAGGAAAGGGGAGGTGCTGGCGAGACTCGGGACTTTGTATTACAGATGAACTATCGTTTCAGTCACTGCAAAAGTAAACTGCTTATTGACTTCCTTCTGGATCTCTGTGCTCTTGGCCAGACGTGTTCAGTGCCAGGATATGCAGCAGGCCTGGGATTTCCCTCCCTCTCCCTCTAGCAGTACCAGTGACTCCTATGGGTGCCCCCTCCCTCCTTCAAAGAACTGGAGCCTTGTTTTGGAAGCTGACTCTCTCCTGATGATTACCTAGTCACAAGACCACAAAGTCATTGCTTTATCCATCCCCGGGAAGGAAATCACTCTGACCTGCAGTGATTTTTTTTCTTTCTAGCATGAGCTGCCTCTCTGAGGCGGAGTTTTACAAGGTGATGCAGTGAAGAGCCCACAGCTTAGCCTCCTGCTAACAGGGCTTCTCCCCAGCAGCCTCTACCACTTTAACACCTCCTGGGGCCTATTCTGCATTTCATAAGGTGTTCCAGGATTTCTACAGGCCATCTGTTTTTGGCTGAAGCCATTGAGAAACTTCAATAAAATGTGTAAAGTCGTTGGTAAGAATCTGTAGTATAGTCGAGGATGCCAGATGTGCAGTCAACAGTTAGATTGTAGCCCAGCGCAGCAGCACAGCTGATGAAGAGCACAGGCCGAGCAGCGTCATAGGAGTTTGAGCAGGAGGCCGGTGGGGTATGGAGCAGGCAGGAGGCTATGTAGGAGCTGAGCCAGCTGACAGACGTTAGGTTTCAGTAGGCAGACGCTGCTTACTAGTGCTTCAGGCAGAAAAGACAGTATCCAAGCCGAGACCGGGGGTCCACGCTAGCATGGGTGAGAAGCTGTGAGGGAACAGTAAAACATAAGGTAGAATAAGGTCCTACTATGAATGCATTTGGATGCAGCATCTGTTAGCTATTGCCGCGTTAAGACAATAGTTCGTTATTTTCAGTCGTCCTGTAAAGGCAGTGCAGTTGTCTGTACACCTGGGACTCTGCAGTTGCAGTGGACTGGGGCTGAGCTCACTTCCTCTCTCAGGCATAGCTGGCTGTCCCAAGAGTACAAGCCCCGTGGGAGTTATACCTGCTCGTTCCCCATTGGCCAAAGCAAGTCACATGACCAAACAGCATATCAGCGTCCTAGACAACTACACCAGCTGGGAATTCCGGGAGGTGTGATTCATTGAAGGCCATGACTGTAAAAATCTACGATGAACTCTGTGGAGTGTGACAGGCTTACCCTGTGGCCATTGGGAGGCCATTGAAGGCTTTTGAGCAGAACTGTAACCTAGTGAAATCATATTGATATTTTAAGGAAAGTTTTTCTGGTAGAAATGTATAGTTTAGATTGATGAAGTAGTTGATCAACCACTAAAAATTAATAAGCTTCATTCCTTAAAACAGTAAGTGGTAGAAAATCTCTATCTACAAAAGGGGACAGAATTATGAAAATATTAGTTTATTTTTTCTGGATAAATTATAATTTTTAAGTTAATGCAGCTTTATCATAAAAGCAGGATATTTTACTAGACTAATAAGGTTAAATAGTTTTAAACATAAGTCAACAGTTAAAAAATTTCAATGTGTGGATGCAAACCAAAAATTTTATTTAAGTGTTATGTAATCCTGTATTACCATTCTCCCCCGTTAATTTGCTTTTCAGCTTATCAGCACCTTGCAATTTTAAATCTTCCCACTAAAATATTACATATATTAACTTGACAGTTTACTGGCTATAAACCTTGTTTTTCGGTGGAGTCATCTCTTTTCAGTGCTAGCTGAGACCAAAGAGTCCAAAAGCACCATGATTTAGAACTGCCAGGGTTGTGTGCACTGCCTCTGCTTCGCCATTGACCTTGGACATGTCCCAGAATATCTCTGCTCCACTTCGTGAAATGGGGTGATAACATCACCACCCTATGTCTTAATGTAGTGTGGTAGATTAATTAATTTAAGTAATGATTTGGAAAGTTTACATAAATGCTATTTGTTACTGCTCTTTTTTATAATTACGCTTTACGGTTATCCTTAGCCTTATGAAATAATAGTATAGTAGAGCATTAGATTTCATGAACTTGTATATATATGTAGTAAAGGCTGTAACTTTCATAATTTTTTTTAAATTCTACAAGACATGCAAAAATAGATTGATTTGCCATGAAAATACTACTTTTTTTTGGCCTGCATATCTTCAGCGAGACTTGGGCATTAATTCATTCTGTGACCTCCTCCCCCACCTTTTTAAAACTTGAAATACCTTTTAAAATCCATCTTTTAAAAACAATACTCATGGGCTTCCCTGGTGGCGCAGTGGTTGAGAGTCCGCCTGCCGATGCAGGGGACACGGGTTCGTGCCCCGATCCCGGAAGATCCCACGTGCCGCGGAGCAGCTGGGCCCGCGAGCCATGGCCGCGGAGCCTGTGTGTCCGGAGCCTGTGCTCCGCAACGGGAGAGGCCACAGCAGTGAGAGGCCCGCGTACAGCAAAAAAAAAAACAAAAAAACAAAAAACAATACTCATTATAAACTGGTGTGGCCTCAGGTTTTCTTCTCAGTGAGAGGAAAGGAACCTGATAAGGGTTGCTTAGGGCTCTTCTATCTCCCAAATCCTGTGGTCTCCAAAGCTACCGGACAAAGTGATGTCTGTGTATGAAGCTAGCCTTTGAGCAAGATAAAATATTTTCTCCAAAGTCACACTAAATAGGCTAGATCTTATTGAAAAGCTTGCTTGTTGTACACCTTCAGTCTCCTGAAACCCAGCCGGTGTAAAGTGACAGAAGGAATGGGTATTAGCAGCTTCCATTAGTTTGTCCAATACTCACACTGTTAGGGCATTTTATAGATTCAAATCCTTTGTTTCCAAAGGATAACTAACTTGCCCAAGAAGCTCATGTTGTTGGAAGTAACAGTAGAATTCAAACCCAGATTCGTCTTGCTCCTGACTCCCACCTCCAACCTCCCCGCACCCCCCCAAAAAAGAAAAAGGAAAGGGAAAAAAAAGGAAAAGAAAAAGAAATCAAAAGCAGATTTCTGTACCTTATAATGTAGTTTTCAGAATCAGTTTGAAAGGAGAAATGTGATTTTTAAGATAGTTAGAATCCAGCTTGTATAGCAGTAAGAGTTTTCCTGTCTCTACCAAAAAGGAGCGGAAAGAAAAGCAGAGCATTCAGTTATTTTTCAGATAATTTCATTTTTTAAAAAATGATAATATATTTCAGGTTTCATAGATTTCTCTCCTGGCAACAAGTATAGTAGTTGCTTGTGTCTCAGAATATCTTTTTCAATAGAAAAAGTAAAAATGCCATAGAAGGCCCAGGTGCCTAGACCAGCCCACACAAGCCCCTCTAGCTAACAGTATTGCAGACCTGTATTGCTGTAGAATGACCAGCTTGCTGCAGTGGATGTGTTCCAGCCCCAATTCCGTGTTAGGAACATATCGCCTCTGGAGCTGGCCTGAGGAGTAGGTGGAACCTTCTCCGGACCCCCAGCCTCTGCCGCTGCTGAAGGTTCCCCAGAGCTTGTCGGAGGCGAGGATCCCATGAGGGCTTTCCGGTGGGTGGGGGGCCTGCAGGAGTGCAGTGGAGGGACCTCTGCCCCCGGCACAGCTCGCAAGCTCAAGCCCCGCCCCTGGAGAGCCGCACTTGCCTCAGCTGCGAGGGACTCCTGGGTGTTTGGAAGAAAACCTCTGTGTCGTTTCCTCCTTTCCATGTATAAGTGATGATTGTGTGTGTCACCTTCCCTGTCTAGCTATGATTCTGGCGGGAAAAGCCTACTACGATGGAGTGGCCAAGATCGGTGAGATTGCCAGCGGGTCCCCTGTGTCGACAGAGCTGGGTGAGCTGACCGTCCGTTACATATACACCCAACTTGAGCGCGGTTCCGGAGCCTTCGTCCTGCGAGCCCTGATGAGAACATACGAAGTGGCCCAGATCCAGAATGGAAAAGAGGGCTAGCCCAGCACTCGGGTTTGTTCACCTCTGCAGTGATTGACTCCTCCGTGGTCTGTCCAAAGTGGAGGCTTAGTTAAGGGCAGGCTACTAGGAACTGGGCTTCTGCCTCTGAGGTTTGGGCCCTAGTTCCCTGCTGCTCCCTGAAGCGTGAAGCCGGGGGAGCCTTGAGCCACATTTTTAACTGAAGGGGATGTGCACGCAGCCTCCGGCCTCTGGCAGAGCGTTTCCTGTGACTCACCTTGCAGAGTCCAGCCCCTTTACGTTCTGCTCTTGGCCGTCGCTGCTTCCACAGTTGCTCTCAGTTGTGATTTTTCCGGTTTTGCTGGTATGAATCGATCCCCTGTGCACACGCGGAGGGCGAGGGCAGCCGCACCCTTGGCAGCACCAAGGCTTCTATTTACAGAGCCGGTTCACTGTACCATCTCCGAAGTGGGGAAAGGTGGATTTTTTTTTTTTAATAGCCCCGCACGTAACCATCATTTTAATAACTTGTTAAATATGTTTTACTTGACAGAGGGTAACATTTCACAGTTTAAAATGTTTGTCAGAATTTGAAAGGTTCAGAAAACCAGAGGAAAGGATTGGTAAAGTGTGTGTTTAAAGAAAGGTGTGTTCCTCTCCAATTAAAAAGTGGAAAGGGAAGCAGAGGGGCAAAGGAGCATATGTTTAAGGTTCAAATAATTCACACCATTCGTATGTTAAGTGTCTTGAGGGTTTTCAGGATTGCTTGGAAAACTCCTAACTGACCCATAAAAGCCAAGGAACAAATCAAGGTGTGATGATGGTTCTGGGGTTGGGGGCTGGGCTGCTGCGCCTGCAGTGGATCTGGGCGCTCGTTAACATTCTCTGACAGCTTTTGTACCGGAAGAGTTCATAGTCTTGAAATCTGTAGGCAAAAGCTAAGCCTGAAGTGATGCTGGGTGATGAATAAGTCAGTACTGCGATACTGAATAGAATCAGTTACGTGTAGAAAATTTTCAAAGCCCTGACTTGTATTCTGTTGTCCTGGCAAGGTCTGAACTATAGTAACTCTGTCCAAAGTGGATCAATTTAATAAAATACACACTGTGTTAGGTAGACAGAAGCAGATAATAAAATTTAGGACATTTGAGGGATGATTGGGGTGATTATAGGTTCCAAAAATAGAACTAAATTAAAAAGAAACAGCCTATTTGTGTCAGGCATCAGGGGAAAAAGAAAGTATGACCCTTATGTTAAAACATATGGCGCTTTAACTCACCGTCATTCAGTTTGCCTTTTTAATGTTTTATGATTCTTGCCACTGTTTAAATAAGACTTCTGTTCCACACCTTATTTGATTCAGCTGTGAGTTCATAATGTTGAATCAGCTGTTTCCACAGCAACCGTGTTGTTATAAACAGGAGCTTAAAATTTCGGTTTCAATAAGGAAAATATGTTGCAATGGTGCAGTTTCTTTCATGTTTGTATTTCATTCAGAGGGAATGGAAATTACTTGCTGCCATTTTTCTTCCAAGTTGTCCTTTTGCTTATATTCACTCTATCATGTAGTTAATTTCCTACTCATTTGCAGCCATTCCATGATAAAGTGCAATCCTAGTAGGAGTTGCTTTTGGAGGCCTAACATTTACTTCTTTTGATTTGCTTAGTTTTTTATTTTGTTGTTAAAGTTCAGACTAAAATACTACCCTATATCTGTTTAAATTCCTGTATGGAAGAGCACTGGACAATTCATAGAAAAAAGAGAGACCTAAAGTTGATTGTACCTTTCTTGTTTTTCAAGAAGATTTTCTGATCTAGTTACTGACATTTTGGTATTGGTCTTCATACTTTATTATGAAACTTATGTTATAAATTCCATTTGTTAAAAACTGAAGGGGTATTACATACGTGAAGATTATGAATCATTTCAAAATTTTCGTTCCTGAAGAGTACTATCTCTGAAAAGCCTTTCTTTTCCCATGCCCCACCCCCCGCAAAAAAAATCCTATAGTTATACAATTTTCCATTTAAAATTTTTGCTTTGGGAGGAAAATACCCTCTGGGTAAAAATATTTACTTAATTCATAGAAATTTGTAGTGAAGATTCAACTTGGAAAACTTGGCCAAATACATTATTAATGTAAATCAGGGTGGCAAAGCTAAGCATTTCAGTCTCTTCTCACTTTAGAGGAAAGAAAAGGTGTGTGTGTGTGGGTGTTGATTAGCCTTTTACATTTTGTCTTCTGGGTCGGCCTCTGTTAGTAGCACAGAGCTGCAGCAGTACCATTTCTGACTTCTAGCTCTGGGTGTTTTCATTTTGATATCCCTCTTTTGGCATCAGCTCACCCAGTGCTGTGTGACTCATTTAAGATGCTCTTGCCCACGAGTAACAAAATACCCAGCTAACAGTGGTGTAAGCAATAAGGATGTTTATTATCCCACATAAGAAGGCCAGGAACAAGGGGTTCTTGGTTAATCATTACTAAGGACTCTGGTTCTTTCTCTCTTTCTTCTCATCCTAAAGCCCAGCTCCTTATGGTACCAAGATGGCTGCCCTGCCATTGCTGGTCTCAGGCATCACATCCTGCCTCTTCCCACTACGTCCAAAAGCAGGAAGGAGCACCCTTTACAGAGGAGGAAACCTTTTCCCAGGAGCCCCAGCACACACCCTCTTGTCCCCTCTGGCCTGATTTGGATCACACGCCCGTGACCCAGCAGCAGTAGAGGTTTCCCACGCATGGTTGGCCAAGGGATACATCGAGGGGAGAGGGCCCAGTTGTTAGGAGGACACCCGATGGTGCCACCAGTCAGGCAGCTCTGGTTATCAAAGGTCTTGTTTCAACGGCTTTCAGTGAAAGGAAAGGACTTAACACACATGTTACTGCTTTAGCTGTGCCGTGAGCTGCAAAGTGCTGCTGCATTTTGCTTGTGTCTCTGATTGGGATCGTGTTTTTCTCCCACATGGGTTGTGTGGTTTTACTATCGTGTGTACTTCACACTCTATTTATGATTGTTGTTTCTCCAGTAGACCACAGCCATCCTTCCCAGTCTATTCCTATTTGGGAAGTGGGACTCCCAAGCACAGAAGATGAATTAGGGATGTGGGGTAGTTTTTGTTTTTCTGTCCTTTTGCTTTTCTTCTCAAGCCTTTGGGTAACTTTTCATCACGAAGTCTTGGGGCATCTTCCCTGCCTCCGCTTCTCTCTCCTTTCTTTCCTCCTCTCATCTTCCTCTCTGCTGACATACCTGCATGGTCTCACAGCCTCTTTCATCACTGCCATATTTCTTTCCAGGCTTTTCTTCTGGTGAGTTTGTGCCTAAGAGCCAACATTGAGTGCATGCTCTCCTCGTGCACAGGACCCAGTGCCCGACAGGGCCTTTAGTTCAGCGTCTCATTTAGTCCTCAGAGCCGTCCTGCACAGAGCTGGGTGCAGGCACTTCCACTGTCTCCGTTTTCCACGTAAGACCCAGAGGTGAAGTGTGTGCCTGGGTCACACAGTTAGCAGGTGGTCCGACTTGAGGATCTGAGCTCTTCACCTCTGCACTTACTGCACTTCACTGAGGCAAAGGGAAAGGAAAGAGGCAGCCAATCACGGGTTGCTGAAGAGGAAGCAAACAGGAACCCCACGACAGGGACCTTTTCAAGAAGGAGATGGGAGGGAATCGTTGGTGTCAGAGCAGCCGGAGACTGGAGAGGGGATGGCAGGTGTGGTGATTGGAGCTCACTGGCCCCCTCGGAAATGGCGGCTTCACTAGGGTCCTGACCATAAACACCAGGTGTTACAGGGTTGAGGAAGATGGAACTAACAGAAGTTTTACTTACATATGTATGCCTTCTTACACATATTGCTTGACTTTTGTACAGCTGTGCTTCACATAGAAACTCAGGTCTCACTAAGTGCGTGTTGTGTGCCGGGTCCTTCGTGTGTTGCCTCTTCTCATCCTCAGGAGCCTCGTGGATAGATGTTTCCTCTGAGGTCTGCAGGGTGGATGCTCACCCCGCATTTCCCTGGGGAGGCTGGTAGACCATAAGGGTAAACTTGGCAGTCACAGCCTTCTGCATGGTGGTGAGATAACCTCCATGGGCAACCACATTGGGTCCTGTGTCCTCAGCCATGTGCTCTGCAGCCAAGCAAGGCAGAGCAAGGGCTGTGGAGGTCGTGACCTCTGCGAGAGGATGGTAGGTGGCATTGGTGCTGCTTGGAACGATCCTGTGACCCAGGACAGGGAGGCCAGGCCAGATTGTATTTTCCCCTGAGACTGCCCAACACCTGAGAGATGCTCAGTGAAGCTTGTGTTGTTATAGTGCCGCTGTCAACTTACACCACCCTGGGCAACACGTCACCTCATAAGTGGTTGGCAGGACTAAGGGAGAGGACAGCAACACGTTCTGGGTTGTTTGAAGATGAAATGAGATAATGTGCCTTGTGTTTTCTAAAGTTTCACAGACCAGAAAGATGCCTCTCTGTTGCCACTTCATATGTTCACAAGTATTTGAGAACTCAAAAATCATACCAATTTTTTTCATTGACATTATTCTCTTCCATAAAGTAGGTGATATGTTTGTAAGAATATACACTTTTGCTTGATTATTCAAGAACAAATTATTTCAGTTCTCTCCATTGTATCTTCATTTTCTATTTCATTAATCTCTACTCTTACCCTTGTTTTCTTCCTTGTACTATCTTTGGGATTATTCTGCTCTTTTTCTAATTTCTGAAATGATACATTTAACTCATTAATTTTAAATTCAGGTAGGACCACAAAGATGACCATACAAGTTAAAACCATGAAAAACCATCTTAATAATCAATGGGGAAAATTATGATTGTCCTGTGACCTTTAAAAATGTTTGCCAGAAACATTAAAAACTCTCTCACTTTCAGTTATAAATGTGTAAGGAAATGGAAAAAATAAAACTGATATTTATTTAGTACACAGTACTTTAAAGCATTAGAAACACTGATAGTTAAAGCATTTTTATTTATTTGTAAAAAACTTGAGTTGTTTCAACAACTCTTGTCGCCTTCTTGTATAACTTAAGATACAATATGCTTTCGCAAATTGTCGTGCTCCTCTCTAAGCTTGGATCAGCTTCCAGCATTTTATCCTCGGTGATTTCAACGTTGTGAGATAGCCTTGAGAGTTCCTTTAATGTGAAGTTTTTTTGGCTGGTATCACTTTCTCTGAAACACCTTCATCCTTTTCACCACAAACGCTTTCCTCAATTATGTTGATGATTCTGGGCTTCACTCCATTCTTGTGGCTGTACATCCAGGGTCTCTCAAACAGTAGCAGTGTCGACGTTCCCACAGGCAGGTATTTCTTCTGTAATTCCATTTACAGTCATTGTTACCACTTTTAATGTCTTTGCTGCACTTCCTCTTTCAATTATTCATATTTGTAACACATCACATGGGTTTGTCACTGGGAAACAAGGAGGCAACACACCTACACACTTTGCTGTCTGTGTGCTGTATTTGCAGTCCTTGCAGCAACACCACACTGTCTTAATTACTGTAACTTAATGATAAATCTTGATATCTAGTAGGAGATATCAAGTAAAGTAAGTAGATTTTATTCAAGATCGTCTTAGCTATTATAGGACTTCCGCATCTACACGTTCTTTAGCATCAGCTTGTCAATTCTCACTAAAAAAAAAAAATCTCCGATTTTTGACTATAGATTGAATCTATAGATGAATTTAGAGAGAACTGACTCAATCTTCTAATCCATGAAGATGGTATATCCTTTTACTTGGGACTTCTTTAATTTCTGTTAGCACTATTTTGTAATTTTCATTGTAGAAGTCTTGCACATTTTTATACATGCATTTTTAGATACTTATGACATTTTTGTCCTATTGTAAATGGCTTTTTAAATTTTTTTATTTTCTATTTTTTTAATTCTGTTGAGATTTCAATTTGTCATTCTTTTTCATTACTATAAGTTCTATTTAGTTCTTTTGAAATCTGTGAATTAATTTTTATCATTTTAATAATAGCTTTATTGAGATCTGATTAACATATAGTACAATTGCCCCATTTAAAGTGTATAGTTCAGTGGTTTTTAGTATATTCACAAAGTTTTAAATTATCACCACAGTCAACTTTAGAATATTTTCCTCACTCCAAAAAGAAATCACATACCCATTAGCAGTCACCTCCCATTCACCCCCAACTCCAGTCGTATTTAACCATTAATATATCTTGTCTCCTATAGAGTTGGTTTTGCTGGACTTTTCACATAAATGGAATCATACAATATGTGATCTTTTGTCACTGGTTTCTTTCACTTAGCACAATGATTTCAAGGGTCCTTCACATTGTAACATGTAGCAGTACTTCCTTTCTTTTTATGGATGGATAATATCCTATTGTATAGATATACCACATTTTGTTTATCTGTTTTATCAGTTGATAGATATTTAGGTTGCTTCTACCTTTTAGCTATTAAAACATACTGCTGCTATGAACATTCGTGTACAAATTTTGTGTGTATATACATTTTTCTGTCTCTTGGGTATATACTTAGGAGTAGAATTGGTGGCTCATATGTTAACTCTAAATTTAACCCTTTGAGGAACTGCCAGAGTGTTTTTCAAAGCAAATGCACCATTTTACATTCCCACCAGCAGTGTACGAGGGTTCCAACTTCTTTAAGTCCCTGCCAACACTTGTTTTTGTCTGTCTTTTTGATTATAGCCATCCTAGTGAGTGTGAGGTACTACCTCATTTGAGTTTTGATTTACATTTCCCTAGTGGTTAATGTTGAGTATCTTTTCATGTTCTTACTGGTCATTACATATCATCTTTAGAGAAATGTCTATTCAGATCCTTTGCCCATTTTTACTTGGGTTATTTGTCTTTTTATTATTGAGTTCGCCAATCAACTTTTAATAAAGTTTTGTTTTTCTCTTTTGATTCTTTTTATTATCAATGCAGTTTGAGGTTCTTTCTTTATCTATCTATCTATCTATTTATTTATTTATTTATTGGCTGCATTGGGTCTTCATTGCTGTGCGTGGGCTTTCTCTAGTTGCGGCGAGTGGGGGCTACTCTTTGTTGTGGTGTGCAGGCTTCTCATTGCAGTGGCTTCTCTTTGTTGCGGAGCACAGACTCTAGGCGCACAGGCTGCAGTAGTAGTGGCATGCGGGCTCGGTAGTTGTGGCTCACGGGCTCTAGAGCGCGGGCTCAGTAGTTGTGGCATGTGGGCTTAGTTGCTCCGTGGCATGTGGGATCTTCCAGGTCCAGGGCTCGAACCCGTGTCGCCTGCATTGGCAGGCATTCTTAACCAAAGTGCCACCAGGGAAGTCCCAGTTTGAAGTTCTTGACAGTCTAATTCTGCTGATGCTTTATGGTGCCTCTTGATTCTCATTCATGTGGAAATATTTCTGTATGGGTTTTATTGTCATCTCATTGTTCTCTTCCATGTTGGGGTCACCTATGGAGGTGTAAAAGTTTTGCCATTGGAAGTCACCAAGAAATGAAATGTAGAAATGCCAAGCAATGGTGGAGCTTCTCTCATTTAAATATGTTTAATTCTTAGAAAATAAAAATAGTTGATGGAATATGACTTACCATTTGATAAAATTCTTGTAAAATATTTAGAATGTGCAAATGAAATGCTCCTTTATTTTCTGTCATATCCATACTAACAAAGGTATTCTTCCAGTTTTGCAGGGAAAGTGACTCAGACTTTATGGAAAATATCTTTAAATGTCTTAAATTTGTAAGCTATTCTGATTATCTAAAACTTAAATAATGGCAGGTTTTAATGTTCTATAAATAGGCTAGATACACAGCCTTCTCCCAAGAGTCATTCCTAATGGTTTTCTCTTGAAAATAAAAGGTCCTTTATGAATAGAGTCTGTTCTCCTATTATAGAGAATATTGAGGAAATGTGTCATTGCTTTTTCTCAACTATAATTGAAAGTAATAGAAAAATTTTACTGACTCAAGAGAAATGCCAAATTTTAGTCATTTTTATGCTAAATTGGCTGAACCACTAGAAGATTACAGTAAGAATTAGCATATATTTTGAAGTAGCCTTCAAATCCGCTTTGTTAAAGCATCACCTTTTATCAGTTGTACCTTAACTGAGCAAACAAGAACCAAGGGGCTGGCCAGCACCGATTTGAAACTAAAATTTTATTGGGACACAGCCTTGCCCACTTGTTCATGTGTTGTCTGCAGCTACAGTGGCAGAGCCAAGCGGTTGCAACAGAGACCTGAACTGTTCAACCCGGCCCCTTGCAGGCCCTTACTTGACAGCAGAAGGCCTTTAGGGTCATCCAGTTGCTTAAGTCACTCAGGACGGAGCCATTGTGTGAGGGATTTGATATCCTTTTCTCCAAAGAAAAAGCAGCTCCTTCCCATCTGCGATCTAAGTGCTTGGGTTTAAGACTGTACTTTCCGGGATCATTCCTGTAGTCTGTTACTAAGTGCTTGGGTTTAACACACATGAACAGCATGATCCCAATAACCACAGCGTGTAAGCAGCTCTGGGGCGAAACCGCCTTGCCCTGTTGGGAGAAACAAACGAACAGACAAATGCAAAGCCAAAGACCAGAGCTCTGTAGTCAGGATTTGGCAGGTAAAATATTTTAATCCACTGTGTTTGTTAAATAGTAAGTCATATGAATAATAATTCATGTGACTCAGATCGTCAGGGTGTGTACCTGTAGCCGTGCACATAAATCCTTATCACAGATACACAGTTCAACTCAAGGAACAGTGCTCATTTAAAAGAGGAAACTGAAATTTGTCTAAAGCTTCCTAAATCAAATGACGTTTATTTTTTAAGACTTAGGAAATATGGAAATGGTGGAAAGGGAAAACAAATGGTCAGGGGAAAATATTTTGGCAAAATATTCAAAAGAAACTTTGAACCAGTTTTTTCATCTTTAAACCATAGAAAAATAAAGCTTGTTCTCACTTATTTCGCAAGGAATAACAGGGGACTTTCTTCAGGGAGTTGACAAATTTCCTGTAAGGGGTAAGGACCTCAGCATTACATAAATTTAGACTATGTTATTATGTTCCAATTCAGCCAGCTATTACATTATTTATGCATGTATGTATGGCTGCATTGGGTCTTCGTTGTGGCGCCCGGGCTTTCTTTAGTTGCATCGAGCGGGGGCTTCTCTTCCTTGCGGTGCGTTGGCTTCTCACTGTGGTGGCTTCTCCTGTTGCGGAGCACGAGCTCTAGGTGCACGGGCTTCAGTAGTTGCAGCACGCGGGCTCAGTAGTTGTTGCACACAGGCTCTAGAGCACAGGCTCAGTAACTGTGGCACACGGGCTTAGCTGCTCCGCGGCACGTGGGATCTTCTCGGACCAGGGCTTGAACCCGTGTCCCCTGCATTGGCAGGTGGATTCTTAACCACTGTGCCACCAGGGAAGCCCACATTATTTTGAATCATCTTTTAAATTGTTTGGGCCAGTTTCTTAAATTGATCACAAAACAGAGGATTTTATCTCCTCACCATCAGGAAACCTAGAAAATCTTAAGTTTTCTTTTGTTATTGATAGAATGTTTATTGATCATGCAACTAAAAAAATATATTTATTACAGTTTTGTCTTGTTGACACTGAAAATCCAACCTGACAGTCTTGGGTCTTAAAAATAAGAGCAGAAAAAAATACCTGAAATATTTTTTTAATGTTATTCATTCACAGAAATATCATAGATAGATTCCTAAGGTCTAGATAAAATAAAAGAATTCATGCCAGAGTCAATGAGAGAGCTAAGTTGAGTCAAAGCAGTTGTTATTGACCAAAACCATTTATCTTTTAGTTGCAGGTGAGACGCACTTTAAAGAGATTAAAATCCTTTCCGCAAAAATAGGAAACAGTAGGGAATTCATTTTATTTGCTTAACATTGTACCTGACGTATGCATATTAACTCCTGTACTCATCGTGATAGCTCTCTGAAGTGTGGGTACTATTGTTATTATTATTTTCATTTTACAGATGAGGAAACTGGGGTTCAAAGAGAGTTAAATAACTTGCTGAAGTCACCCAGCTGGTTAACGGCTGGTTAATTTGAGCCCAGGTAGTCTACCAGCTGCGTGGCCTGTTACGCTGATTTAATTTTCTACATGTCGAAAAGATGGGCTTTTTCTGATATGATTTATTTTATGGCAGTCAGATTGTCCTGTCCATTATAGTTCAGCAGATAAAAGGTTGTGTTAAATAGTGAACCATCATATAGTCTGAAACTGATTCATCATGTGAGTATGATTCTGTATTTTGTGTTTTTATCAGATATAATCAAGAGTTTGTATTTTGTATTAGGAGCATTGATTACATGACCATTTATTCCAACTTTGCAAATGACTTGCCATTTCAATTTTCATTTGCTCCTCTTTGGGAGCAAAAAAAAGATCTAACTGTAGAGAAAGATAGGCTTATAATTTATAAATGTATAATTTATAACATCTATATAAGCACATACCATATAAGTCCATATATCATCTAGGCATATTGGTATAAGTATATATAAATTTCTAAAACTGTGAGAGGATGTTCTGTGTTGTAAATTGTACCTCCCTACAGAAGTTATTATAAGAAAAGCATTCCTTCTCCCAGCTTTGAAGTAACCATATGTGCAGATGATGTATTATAATTAGTAAAAACTACAGGTATAAAAGCTAAGATGTCAAATCAAGATGAGTTACTTTAACATTTAATGCTTCCTGACGGCATGATGGGCACATCCTGAATGTCATTACCTATTTTTCAATGCACTTTATGATACTTGCCCTTTCTCTTAAATCTTTGAATTTTGAAGTGTGTGAAGGGAAAATTATCTTGTTTAGACCCAGTTTTCACAATTATTTAAATTGGTCTTTTTCTCCTCAAAGGATATCATGTGTCCTGTCGACTCCGGATGGGGAGATGATCGGACTCCTTATTCTCAGGCTCTCAGCCGTGGCCAAAGAACAGTGGTCAGGGGGCCACAGCAACTGTCCAGGCCTCCACGAGGCAGGGGCTGGGGGCTCTGCCTCGTGACCGCCTCTGTCGTCATTCGCGAGAGCTACCCACATCCTCTCACAAATGCCCGTGGGTGTCTTACTCTATTCATGGTGCTTTGCTGGGCCTGAAATTAGGAGTCAAACAAAAACACAAAGTTCTAACACACAAATAGGGGAAGGGACTTCACAGCAAGAAAGAGTGGCTCTGGTCAGAGGCACCAGACACAGCAAAGGGTATGGCCCCTGCAGTAGGTTGAGGGGGGAGGACAGCGAAGTTAAAGGGAGAGGGACACGGCGGAGACAGGTGTAGTTAGAATCGTGGTGCGGTGAGGCCTGCCTTGACCCTGCCAGCCACATGTTCCCAAGCACACGGGCATGCTGCGGAGGAGAATGACAGCCTTGGCGGGGGGGACATGGTAGATTTGTTAGCGCTCGTGGGGTTCTGAATGTTTTTGGTCTTCCACTTGGAAGTAAATGCACTTCCTCAGGTACTCTTTCCTGGTCTGGATGCCTTAACAAAATTATTAAAAGGAAGGATGCCAGTATAAATCAGCTATCCCTCAATTGAAGGAAAAAAGAAAAAGTAAGGATGACAAAGGAGCACATGAAAAACTGGTCAACACCATTAGCCATTAGGGATTTGCACATCATAACCACAATGAGATACCACTTCACACCCCGCAGCAGCTGTAATTAAGGAGATGATAGCATGTGTTGGCAGAGATGTAGAGAAATGGGAACCCTTGTGCATTGCTGGTGGGAATGTAAAATGGAGTAGCTGCATTGAAAAGAGTCTGTCAGTTCCTCAAAATACAGTTTACCTTATGACCCGGCAATTCCATTCCTTAGATGTCTCCTCAAGAGAAATGCCCATACAAAATCTTAGCATTATTCCCAGCAGGCACAAGGTGGAAACAACCCAAATGTCCAGCAGCTGATGAACTGCTAAACAAAATATAGTATATCCATACTGAAGGGTGTTATTCAGTCATAAAGAATGAAGTACTGACACATGCTACAACATGGATGAACCTTGAAAACATGCCAAGTGACAGAAGCCAGATTAAAAGGCCACATATTGTAAGATTCCATTCATACAAAAGTTCTAGAGCAAATTCGTAAGAGACAAAAAGCAGATTGGTGGTTGCCGGGGGCTGGGGAGAGGGGAGAATGGGGAATAACTACTTGATGGGTACAGGGTTTCCTTTTCAGGTAGTGAAATTTTTGAACTGGATAGTGTTGATGGTTGTACAGCATTGTGAATGTACTAAATGTCACTATTGGTAAATTTAGGTTATGTGTATTCTACCACCAAAAAACCCCCTCAAAAATAAGTATGCCGGGCTTCCCTGGTGGCGCAGTGGTTGAGAATCTGCCTGCCAATGCAGGGGACACAGGTTCGAGTCCTGGTCTGGGAAGATCCCACATGCCGCGGAGCAACCAAGCCCGTGAGCCACAACTACTGAGCCTGCGCATCTGGAGCCTGTGCTCCGCAACGAGAGGCCGCGATAGTGAGAGGCCCGTGCATGGCGATGAAGAGTGGCCCCCGCTTGCCGCAACTAAAGAAAGCCCTCACACAGAAACGAAGACCCAACACAGCCAAAAATAAAAATAAATAAATTAAAAAAAAAATAAGTATGCCACTTCTGAGAAGTCCCCAATATATGGGATATCCTAATTAATTCATACTAAAAACAATATAATAGACACTGTAATGATTCAAGAGGCTAGTGGTACACATTTCCCAGCCCCTGTGAAGGGTTTTAGTTGGCTCTGCCCGACTCAGAATGAATTACACAGTAAATGAATTTTGAGGTGCACACTTCCAGTTATAAAATAAGTAAGTCATTGGGATGTAATGTACAGCATGATGACTATAGTCGATAATATTGTAGTGCATATTTGAAAGTTGCCAAGAGAGTATAACTTAAAAATTCTCATCACACACACACAAAATGTTTTGGTAACGCATGGTAACAGGTGATAACGACTTCTTGTGGTGATTGTTTTGCAGTGTATACAAACATTGTATCATTTTGTACACCTGAAACTAATACAATATGATATGTTAATTATACTTCAATATAAAAAAAACTTTAATGAATTTTGTTGGCGTTAATGGAAATAAAAAATTCAAGAGTCTCATGTAATTCTCACAGCAGTCCTCTGAGGAAGGAGATATCATTCCCATTTTATAAACAAGAAAACGAAAACTTAGGTTACATAACTCGTCTAACTTCACACAAGTAGTTAGGAGTGAAGCTGGGGTTTAAATTCCAGTTGGTTGATTCCATGGCGAGTGCAGGGTTTCCCACAGACTCCGAGTTTAAGCTTTAAGGCCTCTCAGTTTCACGACATCTTTTAAAACCTTGTACTTAATTTTGAATTTGTGATTTTGTATTCCTTAAAGAGGACCCCACAAAAGTTGGATTTCTACACAGGGAACAAATTACAAAAGTAGTCTTTAAAATCTGGAAGACAGGGTGTGTAACAGAAGGGTGTAGTCGCTCGTGTATTGTTCCTGAAATCCAGTGGGAGGAAGTGACAGGAAGCTGGCATTTGGTTCAGTATAGAAAATGGCCTTGGGACAAGTCCTCCTATAAAACCTGCAAAGGAGCTATGAACAGCTGTGCTTGCAGCAATGTCTCAAGAAGGATTCTGAGGCTGGGGGAGGTATCCTGATGGTCCTTCAGCAGTGTCTGCTCTAGGGAGGTTCCAGAGGGGGAGATGGCAGCAGTTAAAACAAATGTGCCACCACTGCCCTGCTAAGTGAAACTTTCAGTGAGAAGTAAGCTCTAGGATGAGCTTAGAAATGTTTGTTGATGGACTAAATGAGTGTATCAGGTAAAGGTGTTGGGCTCTTGCATTCTAACTCTATGAATCAGGTTTTTCTGGGCTTTCTTGAAACCATGACTGTCATTTACAGCATTAATAAACTTGGTCCCCACCTTCAGGGTATCTACAGCTTAGTAAGGGAGATTATGAGAATATATACATACATACCTTTAATACAGGACCCAGTGCAAGAGTAAAAGGTACAAAGGCTACAGGACTTCATGGGAGGAGGCAATCACACCCACATGCAGGTGGAGGAGGTCGAGGCAGACTGAGTCAGGGGGTGCTGTAATCCTGAGTAGGAAGGGGGTGGTTTCTGGTGGAGGGAGCAGGTGGAAGGGACAGGGGATATTTCAGTTTGCCTGGGATTCAGGGTTCATGGAGAGGGTCATGAGTGTAGGTTAGAATTGGAGCCTTATTACTTTGAGTGATAGGCTACAGATTCTGTGTTTGTATGTCTCATTTCAAATTGAAGTAAGAGTATTATTAGGACTAAAAGGTTTTGCATTATTAAAAGCTGACTAATATTTTAGGAACATGAGTTCAAAGATAAAAAATTATGAGATGACTAAAAAGGCAAATTAAATGGCACGCTCTTTACAACTAAAAACTGGACTCTTAGTGTCCAGAATAAGTCTATTCCTGTAACTCTTGAGTGCAGTGAAACTGATATGTGTATATGTCTCGGGTATTTATAACTCAAAGCCATAGCTGATAGCAGCTTCCATTTTTATAACAGTAGAAACTTGTGACATACTAAGGTTTCTTTTTTCTCTTCATATATATATGAATAAATGTTTTAATATTATCTAACTTTTATTCTGTACTCAATCCTGCCCAACTTTCCACTTCGTATTAATATTTTAAAACAACTTATGAATCCTCTAGGAAGTTTAGAACTTGTTTTATAATGAGTATTAAAATACACTTCAAATATTTTAAAAATTAATACTTTTACTGAAAAATGAACCTAAGAAAGAGTTTCTTTCCTTATTATTTTAAAATGTCTGTTTTAAAATAATTAAAACCCGTGGCTATATAAACTATCTTGGGCACTGCTTTTTTTTTTTTTTAATCAAAGTATAGTTGATTTATAATGTTGCATTAGTTTGTGGTGTACAGCAAAGTGATTCAGTCATATATATGTATTCTTTTTTTTTTTTTTTTTTTTTTTGCGGTATGCGGGCCTCTCACTGTTGTGGCCTCCCCCGTTGCGGAGCACAGGCTCCGGACGCGCAGGCTCAGCGGCCATGGCTCACGGGCCCAGCCGCTCCGCGGCATATGGGATCCTCCCAGACCGGGGCACGAACCCGTATCCCCTGCATCGGCAGGCGGACTCTCAACCACTTGCGCCACCAGGGAGGCCCTATATGTATTCTTTTTCAGATTCTTTTCCATTATAGTTTATTACAAGATATTGAATATAGTTTCGTGTGCTATATACAGTAGTACCTATATTTTATATATAGTAGTTTGTATCTGCTAATCCCAGACTACTAGTTTATCCCTCTCCCTGCTTTCCCCTTTGGTAACCATAAATTTGTTTTCTATGTCAGTAGTCTTATTTCTGTTTTTTAAATAAATTCATTTGTGTCATTTTTTTAAGATTCTACATATAAGTGATATCCTATGATATTTGTGTGACTTCCTTAACTTAGTATGATAATCTCTAGGTTCATCCATGTTGCTGCAAATGGCATTGTTTCATTCCTTTTTTTTATGGTGGAGTAATATTCCATTGTATATCTTGATATATACCACATCTTCTTTATCCATTCATCTGTCGATGGACACTTAGGTTGTTTCCATGTCTTGGCCATTGTAAAGAGTGCTGCTGTGAACATTGAGGGGGCACTGCTTTTTTAACTTAACATTCCACACGTATTTCTTTGAATTCATAAGTAATCCATTTACTCATCATTTTGATGGCTGCCTACATTTCACTTCTTTAACTTTTCCTCTGTTGGCACGGAGGTGGAGTCCCAGTGCTGGGGAGGAGGGTGAGCATTGTGGTAGCGGGATGAGTACAGGGTTTGTTCTTCTCTGCTCTTGTGAAAAATTGTCCTTTAACTAAACAGAAAAGTCCTTCTATGGTTTTCTGAAAAGCACATAAAACCAAATATTCAGTAATCAAGGGATTACAGTAGTTTTTCTTTCCTCATTTAAGTAACAGTATGCTCCATTCAGTGAGCATCTCTGCTAGGCGTTGTTCTGATCACTTAGGGGTAAATCAATACATGGAAGTCCCTGCTCTTGGGAACTTGCATTCTAATGGGTGGTAAACAGGTCTAATTTGCCAGGCAGTAATGAGGCGAGGGGCCACTGATGGAGGAAAGGGGTGAGCGCAGCTGGTTTGGGTGGGGCGTTCAGGGACGTGCAGTCAGGAGGGAGAGCGGATGTCCCAGGAGACCGTTCCATGGAGGCCGGCAAGTGCAGCGTTCCTGAGGCCTGGTGAGCTTGGGTCCCAGTTGGGAAGCCGGTCGGTTGAGGTGCAGTTCAGGATGGGGGGAGGGAGGGGATGAGGGCTGGAGGTGGGCTGCGCGGGTGGGACCAGGCCCCGTGGGGCCTTGTGGGTCATGGTAAGAACGTTGCCTTTTGACCTGAGGTGAGGGGCTTCTGAGGGCTTTGGACTCCGGAGTGGCAAGGTTCTTCCTGGCTCTGCTCAAAGAATAGGCTGTAGAAGGGTGGGAGCAGGGACACGGGCTGGGAGGCTGTTGTCCCAGTGCAGGTGAGCCAGAATGCTGGGTCGGCCTGGGATTGAAGGAAGAGGCAGTGGGCTTGCTGTGCACTGGCCGCTAGCTGTGAGGGGGTGTGGTGGATGAGGGGTCAGGGTTTGTTCGTAGATGTCTTAGGTTTGGGATGCCTGTTAGACCAAGCGGAAATGTTGAGGCAGCAGCTGGAAACGTGGGTCCGGAGTTCATTGAACGAGTAGCTTTTTATCCCTGTGGGCAAGACAGGCCCTCTTTCGCTCGCGCAGTGTGCCCTGTGGCTTCCCTCAGTCGCAAGGAAACCAACAGTTATAAGCATCACAGCGAGTCAGATGCTTCACCTCTGTGTTCTCATTTGATTCTCGCCAGGTCATATCGGGGCTGTTTGTTTACATGTCCATCATACAGATGAACCAGGGATGCAGGGACCAGCCCTCCCCACCCCACATAAAGCCTCACAGCCACAGGAACGTGCCAGTCGGGCTGGCAGCCCAGCCCTTTTCTGAGCACTCTTCCCCAGTGTAGCTGTACTGGAGGCTGTGGGGTTCTCTGCCCTTTGCAGTGGATCGTCATCTTTTTATGCCTCCCTAGTTCCTTTCCTAAAGCATTTTATTAGTTTGTTTCAAAAGTTTAGGTGCATCAGGCAAGGTGGCCATCGACCACTCTGTTTGACTTGGAGTTAGGGCCTGTGTGTGTGGTGTGTTTGGGCTGTGACAGGTGTGGGGAGGCTGATTGTCATGGGCTGCCTTGGGGATTCAGTCCTACTACTTTGGTTTTACTTCCTGCACAAACCAAACATTGAGCTGAAATGGCTTCAAGCGACCAGGCCAGCCCTCACCCGGTGCGTCCGTGCCTCTGTGATACTGCCCCCCCCCCCAGCAGAGGTAGCCTATTCCATTTTAAAACAGCCCTAATAATTAAAGTGTCCTGGTGGATGTTGGGTACACATGCCTGTCCCTGTAATTCACACGTACTGGGCATCATTCTGTCCTAGGGTACCCGGTAGGGAAAATCTAATTCCTTTTGCATATTTGAGTGAGGATGCAAAGTAGTTAAGAGCACAGACTCTGGGTCGGACATGAGTTCAAATTCCAGCCCCACCACCTTTAGTACTTGTGTAATTTGGGGAAAAATCATCTAACCTCTCAAAGTCTCAGCTTCCCCTTCTGTACCGTGAGGTAATAGAGCTACTTCTTCTTGGGCTGTGAAGACTAAATGAGGCCATTTCTGTAAGGCAGCTCGCACTGTGCTTGGCACGAGGCAAGGACTTGACACCTGTAAGCTGTCCGTGAGGATCATACAGTTGTCATCTTCCTGTCTGAAGGAGAAGAAGGTGAGGAATACTTTTGAACTGTGAAAGCACCAAGTTATCCTGTTTGCTCAGTTGTCCCTTCGGAGTAAGAGATATAAGGAAATGGATTCTGGGTTTTGTGGAATCTCCCTTAAATTCACGTCATAATAGGACTGACCAACATCCACATGGGGAGTATGGTTTTAGATTAATGGCTTTCCATCCAAAAGTTGGGAGCGGTAGCCCAGTTTTATTTTGTGTTTTTAAACTTGCCTAATTAGAACTGGTTGCCTTAAAAGAAAACAACAAAAAACCATAGTCTTTTGAAAAATTTCTTCACTTGAAAATTTAATATGGTTTTACTCAGTAATACTGGACGGAAACTGTCTCTTAGTGCCTCCTCTACCTGTGTATTGTCCTCATCTTTGCATTTGGGGTCCTGTTTTAATAATTTTAAAGAACTTAAAATTTTTTCAGATGTAGCATTTTTCAAGCTTCAATGAAAATGCGTGCAGTTAATTAGTGATTCCATGAGACTAACTGGTTGTCAGCTTCATTCATTATTGATAATGCGCACCTGCTGTCATTTTTGTTGGCATCAAAATGGTTGTATTTTAACCTTAAACTACTAATCAATGAAAAAGGAGAATAAATAATTAATGTTAATTTACCTCACTTGATGTACTAACTTATAGAAAACTTTTAATCTTTTAATGCTGTATTTTACATTCACATGTAAAGAAGACAACTTATAATCTGTATATGGATGCAAAATTGATAAATTATTTGTGTGATATAATTGATACACTTGAACAAATTCACATTATTCTTTTAGCTAAAATAAGAGTAGTACATTAAAATCCAACTTGGGAAATATTTTCATTGCAAATCCTGTACTTTGTTTAACTTGACAGCACTTATGTGTAGCAGGTAGGCTAAATTAGTTTAATTGCTAATCAAAAATGAAGTGGATAATAAACATTCAGTTTGCTTCCTGAATCAATCTAATGACAGAATTATCACCTAAGCCCCGAATCTCCACCCTCCTTGACATAATACTTGGTTATAATTTTCTGAGAGGACACCTCTACTAGGTATTACCTTAGGTATTGAGAAGACTAGATCGCTGATATTGTGGGATTGCATTTGCTCTATACCTAACTGAAAAGACTTGATTTTAAAATATCCAGAAGGTTTTCTAGTGATAATTCCCATTGAGATTTAAGTCCTGTCGTTGGGATAATAGTAATATTTTATTTTTAAAAGCATTCTTACATAAGCTTAAATTTAATTCAGTGTGTCAGTCATATGGGGTTTATTAGTTTCCATTTTTTCCTTTTTCAGACCTTATTTAGAAAAAGAAAATGTTTCTTAAAAAAGAAAAAATGTTTTAATGTTTCTTTTTCTAGCTACCTTCTTAATTCACTTTTCTTCTATTGCTAAACTTCCAAAATAAGTAGTTTATGCCAGCTTCCTCCTTTCTCCCTTGTCTCTCCCTTCCTCTCCCACTTTTTATCAGGAAGCTGGAAGGAATCAAACACTAAGTGTCTAGTGTGTGTCTTGCTCTTAGCACATTCCACTTGTTAGGCACTTAATCCTCACAACTCGGGTTGCCAGGTGTCCAGCACTGAACCCACAGAGTCTGGGATTGTAGCTTCTTGCTTGGCAAAATGAAAATTTTATAAACAAATATGTCTCTTGTTTTTTTTTTTTTAATTATCTTGTTTGTGACTCAGAAGCCTCTGAGACTGGACCTCAGTGTTACTAAATCTTGGTGATAGGAAACAAAAGATGACAGGAACTTGCTCCTGGAGCCCTGAGGATGGAAACAGCCCCATCTGGAGCCAGCCGGCTCTGCTGTGGCTGCAGATGGATGCCCAGCGCTCACACGTTAGGGAACAGGCATTTGGGTTTCACAAAACTCACTTTTCCTATAGGCATTTCTGTAATCAATATATTCATACCGATAAAATCAAACACTACAGATGCCACTTTCTGATAGGTCCAGCTTTTGCTGGTTTTCTTCTCCTGCAATCACTGAACTTCCATGCTTCACTGCAGTCACCCTTTCATTTGTGTGTTCAGTATATTCATTAACAACCAGACTTTTAAGGCCGGTGTGTTCCAGGCAGGCACTGGGGGTCACATAGGTAACGGAATCAGAAGATCAAGTTCTCTTCCATGTGTAACTGCCAGAAACGTTCAGACACTACGTGTGTGTTCCTCCAAGCAGTGTGCTGGTTCCTAATCACTGCAGGTTCCAGATGACTGCTGTGAATTTATTTTTAATTAATAGACTTTAGTTTTTAGAGCAGTTTTAGGTTTATACAAAATTGAATAGATCTCATACAGTTCTCACACACACTCTCTCCCCCACTCACTATTTCCCCTGTTTTTAACACCTTGCATTGGTGTGGTACATTTGTTACAAATGATGAACCAGTATTGGTACATTATTATTAACTAAAGATCATAGTTTATATTGGGGTTCTATGAGGTTGACAAATGTATAAACAGCCACCCTCCCCCACCAGTCCTTGGCAGTCAACGATCTTTTTACTGTTTTTATAGTTTTGCCTTCTCCAGAATGTCATTTAGTTGGAATTGTGTACTATGCAGGCTTTTCAGACTGACTTCTTTCACTAAATGACATACCTTTAAACTCCCTTCATGTCTTTTTGTGGTTTAATAGCTGGTTTCTTTTTAATCCCTGGTTAATATTAAGTTGTACAGATGTACCACAGTTTGTTTATCCACTCATCTGGGTTGTTTCCAGGATTTGGCAATATAAATAAAGATGCTATAGGCATTCATATACTGTACAGGTTTTTCCATAGGTATAATATTTCTAGTCATTTGGGTAAACACCTAGGAACACAATTGCTAGATCAAATAAGACTGTTTACCTTTGTAAGAAACTGCCAGACTATCTTGAGAAGTGACTGTACCATTTTGCATTCCCACCCGTAATGAATGAGAGTTCCTCTTGCTCCACTTCAGCATTTGGTGTTGTCAGTTTTCTGGATTATAGCCATTCTGATAGGTGTATGGTTGTATCTTGTTGTTTTAATTTGCAGTTCCCTAATCATATGATATGGATCGTCTTTTCATATGCTTATTGGCCATCTGTATATCTTACATTTTTCTTTTTTTTCTATAGTTTTTTTTTTTAAGATGTTGGAGGTAGGAGTTAATTAATTAATTAATTTTTGCTGTGTTGGGTCTTCGTTTCTGTGCGAGGGCTTTCTCTAGTTGTGGCAAGTGGGGGCCACTCTTCATCGCAGTGCGCGGGCCTCTCACTATCGCGGCCTCTCTTGTTGCGGAGTACAGCCTCCAGACACGCAGGCTCAGTAGTTGTGGCTCACGGGCCTAGTTGCTCCGCGGCATATGGGATCCTCCCAGACCAGGGCTCGAACCCGTGTCCCCTGCATTAGCAGGCAGATTCTCAACCACTGTGCCACCAGGGAAGCCCTGTATATCTTACATTTTAACTGAGTTTGTTTTCTTATGGTTGAGCTTTAAGCAGTCTTTATATATTTTTTACATGTATTTTGGATACAAGTCCTTTATCAGATATGTGTGTTGCAAATATTTTCTCCCAATCTGTGGCTTGTCTTTTCATTCTATTAGCAGTGTTTTTTGTAGAGCATAAGTTTGTAATTTTAATGAAGTCCAACTTAACCAGTTTTTTTTCTTTCATGGATCATGCTTGGCATTATATCTAAAAACTCATTGCTAAACCAAAGTCATGTGTATTTTCTCTGGTGTTATCTTCTAAAAGTTTTATAGTTTTGCATTTTACATTTAGGTGTATGCTCCATTTTCAGTTGCTTTTTATGAAAAGTATAAGATCAGTGTCTAGATGCATTGCAAGTGGATGTCTAGTTGTTTAGCATCCTTTGTTGAAAGGACTATCCTTTCTCCATTGTCTTTGTCTCCCCTGTTGTCTTTGGGTTTCTTTTGAAAATCCTTCTAAATGGAGTGTCAGTTATAATCCACTGTTATTATCCTGGAGTCCTGTTGATGGGTGATGTGGTGGTAAAGTATTGGAGAAGGGGACCATTCTATAATCTCACGTTTAAATCTCCATTGTTTTGTTTTGTTGGGTATTTTTGGTTTTTACAGTGGGCCACAGTATCTGGGATATGACCTTCGGAAGAATTTCTTAGCCTTTTTTCCCCTCCCCTTACTTGAGACAGGGAGGCTAGAGGGGCTGCAGGTAGCTAGTTGTCTTTCCCCAGATCAGATAAAGCTGATGAAAAGTGTTTCCCTGGAGGGCTAGCCTTCCTTACACAGAACAAAACAAGAACAGAACAACTTCGGGCAGATTTCAAAATGGTCGTTTTCTCCCTCCCCCTGCCAGAAGCCCCAGAGGAATTTTCTCCATTCCTAACAATAAAAACCTGGTGGCGAGGATGCCTCCTACAGATAAAACTCATGAAAATGTGAGCCGCCTGTTGTTTTTAACTCTCAAGCTGGTCCACACTGAGCCTCCAGCAAAGCCTCAGTTACCGTTTGGGTTCCTGGCAGCCATGGCTCCAGCATCAGTCTCTGCTCCTGGCAAACTCTGATTTTCCACATCAGCCTGTGAACTTAATTCTCTGATGAATCTAAGAGTTGTTTTTCAGTTTGTTTAGCTTGTTTCTTGTTGTAAGTAAGGGAGTGACGACTTCCAGGCTTTTTACACGTTGGAGCAGAAACCAGAAGTGCCCTTGCAATTCGTTCTAACCTGCAGTGGTCAGATGTACCTCTTCTCATCGTGGATCAATCCTGATAGATACTGTTTAACTACAGTACTGTAAAGGCTGTGAGGTGGAGGAAAGCAGAGTGTATTCTCTAACTGTTCCGTTTGGTAGTAGGAGAGTAGCAGTTTTTCCTTTGGGGACCCTGGGAATGGAGGGTGGGGAGGGAGGAGATGAGTTTAGGAGAGGTTGGTGTCTGTTTCTCTCATTCTGTAAGTTTTAAGAGTTATTCCGAAGCATTTTAAACATAGTACAATAAAGCATACTAAAGAATATATAGATGTATATGTATAAGGAACAAAAAATAATGAAACACGGTGACTAGTTACAAGTTGACAACCTAGTATGTGGATTTTATTTCTAGAAAACAAGTACTCACCCAGAAAATGGCGTGTTGAGGAGTGTGGGCCCCATGCTGTTGGCATATATCATGCATTATTGAACTAATTTGCTACTTCTGTCTGGACGCACACACCTTACCAGCCAGTATTTCTCTTCAACTCACAGGAAAGTATCACACTCACCCAAGCCTGTGAAGTAAGTATTTTAGTTACCACCATACAGGTGAGATTCCTGGAGAGAGGTTAAGTAACTTCCCAGGTGTGCACAGCTAAGAGGCTTGTCTGGCACCATTGTAACTTATTGCAGACTCTGACCTTTGCCCAGTCTTCGTGTCCCTTGAGTTCTCTGTGGGTGATGACAGCCCAGAGGACCCCACTTTCTGAAGATGCTTCAGTCTTTTAGCTTTCACAGTACCCTGGCCCTTTCCAGACTCCTTTACCAGCCTTTCATCTTCTTCATGAGCTCTTCTTCCTAAAGATCTTGTGTTCTATCACTAAGACATCAGCAGTAGCTGCTGGCCTCTTATTATGAAAAACCGACATCCTTTAGGCAATCTCTTCTAGACTTTTATATAAAAGTAAGTTCTGTTCGTTCTGTGTCTAAAAGGGACTCCACTCTGGTGGGGTCGGGGGCAGGGGTGGTGTTTAGGTTTGTGGTTACAACTTTTGTTTGGCTCAGAGGACTTGTCACTTTCAGATCTTTGGCCATTTCTACTATTTTCTAAAATCGAGGTTTTCAGAGGTCTTACTATTAAATAAGTAGAACATTGATGTTATTTCTCCTGACAACAGACCTCTTCATCTCTTCCTTACCTTTGTCGGCTAGTACTGGATGAACCATCAGAGAAGGATGAAATCATTTTATTCTTCTCCAACAGTAAGCAAATAAATTTAATGTTGGCAATAAAGAACTAGCATGAGATAGCCCTGTATCAGAAACCCTAAAAGGGGATGAATAGTCAGGAACGCAAGATAATAACTCTCAAATGCCAGGTCTTCATGATTAGATTCAGGTTATATGAATGCTGTCTAAGGCAATTTGTGCTCAGAATATCAATTTGGACACACAGTGTTACCTGCCTCTCATTTGTGGCATTATTTTTGACTGTCCAGTGAAGGTGGTGTCTGATTTCTCCAATGTACAGTTGCTTTTTTTTTCTGTTGCTACTTTCAGACTATGTAAATTTCTTATTCCTTATCAACATTTGTATCCTAAATTTAGCACCTATTAATGATTTTTGCCCGAACCAGTCTTTTCTGTGATGGTTGCAAACTCTACTGTGATGATTTTCCAGCTCTAACATTCCCATCATACTGACCAGTTGGCACTTGGCATTCCACTTTTAGCAGGAGCCCTCCCTTCTCCCTCATTTCTTTCTTTTTAAAATGTATCTATTTATTATTGCTATGGTCTCATGGATTCTACGAATTTTTCAATGATTTATAATATACTACTGTCCTTATTTTGGTGCTCAAACTGTCCCATGTTTGGCCTATAGGAGCTCTTTTGAGCTGACTCTTTTACTCATTCATTCATTCATTCCTGTGCACTTCCTTACTCTTTTGCATAACAGTGTGTTCTGGGCTCATCTTGTCCTTTTACGCCTCAGCTGTGGAATCCATAGCCATTTTTCTGAGGAGTGTTGCTTCCCCTTAGTGGGGAATGATTTTAGAAACCAAGATTTGGGTACTAGGTGTGCTCATTGCTATTGAGATGTCATCTGGGTCCTTTCAGCCAACAGAGCTAGGAAATATATACATGTGTATAGCTTATATTGTGTACATACACAAAAATAGACATGTGTGTATATATATATGTATACACACATATATTCATACACAAATGAGCAAATGCACTTACACTTACGTATTTTGGAAATGTTTGAGAACCCTGGCTCCCGGTAACATCAACATATTTACACACTTTCTCAATCCTATAATACATCTAAAATAGCTTTGGAATTATTAGAAATTTTATAAATTTATAATTTTATATTATAAATTTATATTATATGTTAATATATTTTATTATAAGTTATAAACTTAACTATTATTAGAGTTATGAAATATATTTTAAATACCAAAAAATGACCATACTAATAACTCTTGGGAAAAAGAGTTCAGAGTTTGTTTGTAGTTTTACCATTCACCCTGTCTACTGATTTTTTTTTTTTTTCCTATTCTGTATATTGTGGTAAAATATTGTAGAGACTTTGGATTCTGTTACCCTCCTCTTAAGAGTGTGGAGTTCTATTCTAGCAGACAGTTAAATTACTGATGAATCACCTGACTTTGTGGAGGCTTAATTTTGGACTTTTTTTCTGGTGGATCTATTTTGGTTTTGCCCTTAGTCCTGTGACTTAGTCCTCATTCCTAAGGTATAGCCCTTCTCAATTTCAGTGGGAAGCCTGTGGTGTTTACCAGACCTTGAATTCCAAACTCTGTATTCCCAACACTGTGTATCCTGAGAACATCCGCTAAGCTTTCCAACCTTCCAACTGTTGCTTTTGCTGCATTTCCTAGTCTCACCCTGAGCATGTGCAATTTAAGTGTTAGTCAAGGATTTGAGGGGAATTTATATACAGTTTGAGGTCTCCCTGCTCCTCCATTGTGTGAGTGAGTATTCCACAATTTATCCATTCTTATGTTGATGGATATTTGGGTTGTTTTTAGCTTGGAGATATGATGAATAAAACTGCTGTGAACATTCTTGTACATGTCTTGGTGAACAAATGCACTCATTTCTCTTGGGAAAAATATCTAGGAGTAGAATTGCTGGGTAATAGGGTAAGCAGATTTGTTTATCAGATAACTGTCAGTTTTGCCTTTTCTGGAATGTTTTATAAATGGAATCATACAGTATGTAGCTTTCATTGAGCATAATGTGTTTGGAATTCATCCATATTTTTATGTCTAGTTCATTTCTTTTTATTATTGGGTAGTATTTCATTAAATTCTTGAAATGGGTGCTTAGAGCATTGATTTTTCACTCATTTTTTTCTAATATATACATTTTGAGGCTATAAAATTACCTGTAACCACAGCTTTAGTTGCATCTTACATGTTTTATATGCTATATTTTCTTTTATCATTTCACTTCAAAATCATTTTAACTTCCTTGTGCTCTTTTCTTTGACTTACAGGTTATTTAGAAGTCTGTTTCATTTCCAATATATGGACATTTTCTAGTTACCTTTTTGTTAATGATTTCTAGCTTAATTGTGGTGCATTTAAAGAACATTCTAAGTATAATTTCAGTTTTTCTGAAATACCGGGAGGCTTTCTTGTGGTTCCTTTTTAGTATTTTGTGTTTGCTTTAAAATGAAATTATTGGATAAGCTTTATATGTAGGGTATATATAGATAATGTATTCTTTATATGTATTATATAGTATTATTTATATGTTCACTAGATCAAGTTTATTTATTGCATTATTCAGTCACCTATATCTGTACTGATTTTTTGTCTGCTTGTTCTATCAGTTTACTAAGAGAGATATATTAAAATCTCCTATGATGGCTATTGATTTATCTGTTTCTTTTTTATAATTCAGTTTTGGTTTAGAAACATTGAGACTACATTGAGATGCACACAAATACAAAATTTTTCTATCTTCCAGGTGAATTGAACCTTTTGCCATTATGAAATGACTGCTTTATCTCTAATAATGCTTCTTGCCTTCTTTGACTATTTTGTCTTCTTTGTTTGGTCTTAATGTACCTGCATCAGCTTTCTTTTGGTTAGTGTTTGCCATGTATCTGATTCCGTCCTTTTACTCTCAACCTTTCTGTATTTAAGTGTGTTTCTTGTAAGCAGAATATAGTTGGGTGTTGTTTTTTTAATCCTAACAATCTTTGTCTTTTAATTAAACTATATACTCCATTTACCTCCAGTGTAATTACTTTTGCTTTCTACTCTCTGTCCTGTGTTAATTTCTTCTCTAGTCCTCTTTTTGACTATTTTTTCTCCTCTCTATTAGCTTGATAGTTATATGAACTTTATTCTTTTATTGGCTACCCTGGAGATTTCACCATGCACCTTTTCTTATCAAAGTCAATTGTTGCTTGGCACTTTACTTTCATTTCTGACAATGAAAGAACTTTGGAACACTATATAATTCTGTTGTATAACTTCAGTTTGTCTCACTTGTTTTCATCAGATGGGATAAATCATGATCAATGGTAGAATAATTATAGTCTCCATGCAAGGTGTTAATTAGAGCTGTGGAACTATGATTGGGTAAGTCAAAAGCTAGACTTTGGAGGAACGTTGGATGAAATGCTCACCCTGTCACTGACTTGGCATTGTGCCTATGTGCACAGTGTTTATTTGCACAATTTCAATACTGACGAGAGAAGAGCACCTCCACCTGCATCCAGGGACTCGGGAACAGCCATTGGGAGCTATTCTTAGATGCTGGCAAAGCCTTCCAAGCTGGGTCACATGTTGGTGGGTACTACTCCGACTCTGCTAACAGTGTTGGTGACCCTGAGTACATACTTGTGTTTTCTAACGTATCCCATCTATGTGTAATTTGTTTTACTTTCATTATATTTTCTCTGCATCACATTGGGCATTTGAAAAACTCTCAGAAAAAGTATATCCTTTTTCCAGTGAAAAAAATTTTTTTCTATCAGTTTTCCTTTCATCCATACAGTGTAACTTTAGGCCAGTAGTGGGTTGGCTTCCATCTTGTCATTTTATTGTCTGATTCCACTCAAAGTCACATGGAGGAAGTAGTGTGCGCCTGTCACTGCTCTGTGCTATCTGGAAATAATAAATGTTCTGATTATACACAATCAACTATAAATGAAAAAGAATATTTATGCCTACACGTTCTGTACTACTCAAGTCTGTTAGTAGTGTCCATCTGGTTCCTCTAAATTTATACTGGGAATTGATGAAGAATTATCTAGTTGAAAATATATTAATAGTCCAATGACTAACCTATATTTCAGATGAAAACTTTCTTTGTGTTCATACTAGTAATATTTTTTAATTTTTGTTTAACTTTTAAAGTCCATACTGCCTATTGGCTAAGTGCGCATCTTCATACAGTATTGTCCAAAATGTTGGACATATTTGCTCATAGTTCCTAAAATTAGAGTGATACCACAAGTAGCTATTATTTGTATGAATTTTAGAGAAAAATTGATGGTAGACATTGACTTTTAGTTGTATCAAGTTCATGATTTTGAAAAATTCGTAAATATTTAAATTCCCTTAATATTGCCATTTAAGAATATAATTTATTCAGACCGAATTACATTACTGTACTTACTATGAGTTTCTTCCCCAAATATTGACTCAGAACCTAAAAGGGAAAAAAGGAAATGGTTGATCCAGTACCTACGGTACTGTAATTTCTGAGATCAACACTCGATTCCTGTTTAGGCGTTTACTTAGTTCTGCTCCATTAGAATCTGGGCCATGCTTTCTCGACTGCATCCTCTCGTTTCAAAAATTTTTTTCTTCCCAAATGTAATTTATGAAAAAGTAGGTTACAGGGCTAAGAGTAAAACGTGCGATACCACATTTCAGACATAAAGTAACACTTGCTATGTTAAGAATAAACTTCTGTAGATTGAACATAAAGGCTGTTTTCATTTTCTGTTTCAAGATACTCTTTTGGCAGCTTGCAAAATCACAGTAAAGATGTTTTTTAATCCTTTTTATGACTGAGGACTCAGTGGCTGCTGCTATGAGGTTGGCATTTAAATTCCACGAACTGTGAGGGACAGGAATAACAGGGGGGGAGGTCAGGTGTTCCGTCTCTGCCCACAGAGTGAATGGGCTGTTTCACTGGGCCTTTTCACTGGGCGCCTGCGGGGCGGGGAGAGACTGTGGACAGGAGGGGGAGAGTGAGGAGGGGGCTCGGGTGGCCGGGGCCCTCAGGCCGGAGCGCCGGCTTTAGCAGCGCTGGCGTTCCCGAGGGCACTGCACAAGCACATACTTTTGACAGGCTTCTCGGAGGTCCATGTTATATAAGGTTGTAGAAATTAAGTTCATGACAACATGAAAAAAAAAGTGAACACTTTGCTTCTAGCCTGAATCACTCTGAATGATTTAAGCAAAATTATTTTTAGACCTTTTTCTTTTTTAAGTAGATCTGATTTGCCCAGGATAGGGTGCTTGATTTTCAATTAATTGAAGTGGTTTTTGTTGTTGTTGTTTATTTTTCATCTCCAACTCGGAGTTATGGCTTTAAAATAGATGTGAAGGTAACTCAGATTATTTCAATATATGAAATGACATATTAATGTAATTATATTCTTGGTCATATAAAGGCTTCCTTTGTGAAGAACTCTGGTTTATTTGTTTCCTGTTGAGCTTTAGGAGAACTGAATTATGGGATAAATGGAGTCAGTGTCACTGAGGGTGTAGAGTGGGTACCTTGATACCCTGGCATGTGGACCATGAGTGCTGGGGACGTGTCTGCCCTCGCTCTCATGCTTATCCAGCAGATGTTCCTATAATCACATGGTGCTTAGGGACTTACATGTACCTATAACCTATTAACATGGTTATATCCTTCCAGGAGATTCTCTGTCCCCACCACCCACCATGGTTATTTTAAGCAACACTGCTCATGGTGGGCTTCAGGCCGAGGAGTTGTTTTATCTGGGACCCCATGGGAGGGAGTGACATTTTACATGGAGATTGGAAAGATCCCTGGCACCTGTGAGGGAGGAGATCCAGAAGAGAACAAGCTGGGAGTCATGAGAAATAAGAGCTTGAAGGAGGAGGGCGCCTCTTAAGAGGTCCAACTAGCAGGTGTAAACGTGTGGGGCAGAGGGCCTGGGGAGACCCCTGCCCACCTCTCCTAGAACAGGTCATCGAGCAAACATCGACTTCACGTCATCCCCACATGCCTTCTCTCCTGGGCAGGGGAGGGCTGGCACATTTGTTGCCCAAGGAAGCAGGATGAGTAAGAGGCATGGTTCCATGCCGGAGGTGCCCAAGTGATGGCACAAGGGAATGAGCCTTTGTCATTGGGCGTAGGCGGGGTGTTGACCCCTCATGACCGGCTGGCTGGCAGCCAAGAGCTGGGATTAGAGAAGATGAGGGTGGGGTGGGGTTCACTTGTAGGCCTGCTGAATACGGGGCACCTAGTGGGACATCCAGGTGGACGTGTTCAGGACAGGCGGAATTTCTGAGTCTGAAGATGGGGGAAGAGCCTGGGCTGCCCCCGTAATGTCAGATGTCTTAAGATGTTTCCAGAACTGGGCCTACTAAAGTCATTTGCATAGAGGTGCTCGCTGAAGCCAGAGTCTAGTCAGTAATCTTTTCCTCTTCCCCCGTGTCTACCATAGTCGTCCTTTTCATTCTCCCTCATCCATAGCCTTTCAGTTTGCCCAAAGAACTCCTTTTTATCTGCCCACCGAACCGTAGGATGGTCCGCTCGGCACGTTTTGTGGTTTGGGATTGATTTGGTGGTGGTTCCAAATAACTCTTTTGCTCCCAGTTTTTGGGTATCAGACCCATTTGATTCCTGTAGAGAAGTTGGCAGGGGGGCTCTTGTTCACCTTTAGAAGCGGGGAGGCCACGCTCTGCCGCGAGCCACAAGACATGTGCTTTGCAAATCAAGTGGTCATCTCGCTGCTTTTTTGGAGCAACACTCCTTTGTCCCGGAACATTCTCTTCTGTGCAGTCACTTCAGAGAACGGCGTAGCCCCAGGAGACGCGAGGCAGAACACTGTCCGTGCTGCAGTTTCCCGTGGCGTTGAGATTTTCCAGAATGATACGAGAACTAATATGAGAAAGAGAAAATAACCTCTATCTTTTATGCCTGACAGATAATCAGATTACCCAGGATTCGATGAAAATCGGTCCTTCGTTCCCCATAGTTAGAACTATAATGACCAAGATAATCTCTTGTAAGAGAATTTAACAATTAAACCAGATAAATAGGATTCAGCTTAGGGAATGAGTAAATGGCGAGAGAACAACGTGAGTGTGAAGACAGAGTTGGCGAGCTTTTGACGAACGGTGTTGTGGAGTAAGTTTGCTGCCAGCTGTGTCCGTCTGACCCACCCTAGCTGTCAGGACGCAGCCGCTGTTCCCAGTGCCACGGGGCTGGTGCCCACCTGCTCTGGGAGCAGCCGGGGACTGGGCTTCATCCACCACTTTACTTCCCTTTGTATCTTTACAAAAACCACGTCATGGCTTTTTGCCCTAACGTACCTGGTTTTGTCCACAGGCCACGTTCTCATAGAGATTTCGAGTATCCATAAGAAACTCAACCAGAGCCTTGATGAAAATGTATGTGAACTGTTTTTATATTTACCAAATATACTTATTTTTAAATTTTATTTCACTTCAAGTCTCAAACCTGGTCTGAATTTTTCATTTCCTTGTGTTCACAGTTCAGAAAATTCCATAAGGAGATTATCCATGAGCTGGAGAAGAAGACAGAGCTTGATGTAAAATATATGAACGTGAGTACCTAGTTCTGCTCCACCTCCCGTGGGTGGAGGTGGCCCGGGGCTGGGGGCCCAGCTCGCGAAGGCTGCACTTGCCTGATGGCTGAGCTCGAGGACAACTTCCCCCACTGCTGACTCGGCAGCAGCAGGTATGGAGCTGGCCGTCGAGTGTGTACACAGCCGCATAACACCGACAAGGTCCCTTTGGGCTGAGTGGGCCACGTGCTAACACTTGGGATCTTCACTAAAAAGCATAGCAGGAAATCCTGCAGGGAATCATACACTTCTGGAACACATTGTTTTCAAGGAACACGCATATGTGGATGACACCTGCATCTGCGTTAGTGCAGCTGTTGCTTTCACAAACCGGCACTTGCGGACGTGAGCCATGTGGGAGGACGCCGTCTGGGGCTCCCTGGGGCTCCAGGTCCCATCGTGGTGTCTCTCCCCTGTTGCCCTACGGCAGTGTCGATTCCAGCAGTTTGTTCCTTCTGCCTCGCCTTTCTGCTGCACAGTAGCTGCTTCCTTGGCCACCCGAAGCCCCCCTTCTTCTCCACAAGCCCTGCATGGCAGTAAGCGGTGGGGGTCACCCTGAAGTTGTTCTGCTGCCCTGCGTGCACGCGCTGTGCGGCCCGGAGGATGTAATACCAAGCCCTTTACGTGCATTGTCTGATTTTTATCCCCACAGAAACTCTGTAACGTAGGTACTCTCACTATCCCCACTGTACAGATTAGAGGGTAAGCATGGATTTCAGAAAAATTAAGTAATTGCTGAGATCACACAGGAAATGAGGGATGAAGCCAGAATTCTAACCCAGGTCTGTGAGGCTCCAAAACACTCGTTTCACAGCCCTCAGAATCACCAGAAGCGATGGCTCTTGTTCATTATGTTTCTGGAAATTGTTAAGTCATAAAATAGGAGTGTGTGAGTTGATATTGTTCATTTATTCATCAAAGTACTTACAGGGCACCCAGTGTCCAAAAACCTTGGAGAAAAAAGGAATAAAAGAAAGAAACGACATTGTTTTCCTCCGAGAAGCTGCCCTTCTGGTCAGGGGCTCATCATACAAACGGGGAACTTCAGGACAGGACATTGAAGTCAAAGGAGTGGAGGGGGGTGGTGTGAAGTGGGGATACCTGCAGCCAGGCAGGGCAGCGCAAAGCGTGGGCCTGTTGCCACCACGCCCAGTGGAAACGCAGCAAGAGTAACCGCCTGACACTTTGCCTGGTGCTGCAGTAAAAATAAGTGCAACGTTTAACTTACAGGCGACTCTCAAAAGATACCAAGCAGAACACAGGAATAAATTAGATTCTTTGGAGAAATCTCAAGCTGAATTGAAGAAGATCAGAAGGAAAAGTCAAGGAGGACGAAATGCACTCAAATATGAACACAAGGAGATTGAGGTGAACTTTTCAGCACTATTTTACTTTATTTTGGGGTTGATGATTTGTACAGTTAACTGGGAAGCGTGCTCACCTCAGTCAGTCTATACTTCATCCGTCACTGTTGTGCTGCTGTTGAAAGTTAAAAATAAGCATTTCGACTTGGTAGGAGCTGAAGGCCTCCGAGTTCCATGGAGTTAAGGATAATTAGTCAAGAGCATTGACATTTTCTCCCAACTCAGGGAGGGTCAGGGACTCCCCAGTATAAGCATTACTATCTCCATTTTACAGATGGGGAAAGTGAGGCTTAGGTTAAGTCACATGGTTGGCACTTGGAACTGGGATTTGAACTTGAACTTTCTGGTTCCGAACTTTTTGGTTCCACGATTTTCCAGTAAAACATGATCATATCGCTGGATTACAAAGTAATATTTTGTGCAAATTGCCCAGTGGAATGTAAGGCCTTTGGCAACTTCTCTCCAAGCATGAGTCAGGGATCTTAATGAGAATTTGCCATCTGCTCAGATCAGGTTACAAGTATGTGGTTTTGTCTAATGTTTATCTGCATTTAGCACTTATTCCATTATCAAAATAAACCAAGCATAAAGATGGGAGAAGATAAGTGTCAGGCTGTGTAGCTATTTGATTCCTCATGTCATACTTGTATAATTATTATTTATTTTCCTAGTATGTAGAAACCATCACTTCTCGCCAGAATGAAATCCAGAAATTTATTGCAGATGGTTGCAAAGAAGCTCTACTTGAAGAGAAAAGGCGCTTCTGCTTCCTAGTTGACAAACACTGCAGCTTCGCAAATCACATTCATCAGTATCACTTACAGGTGGGTGTGGTGGCAAATTGCGTTGTGTGGACTAATTTTATTCATATTTAAATGCCCTTGAAATGCTTCACCTTCCATACATGCCCAAATATAAAGCAAAAGGCTTATTTTACCAGGGAGAAGATTCCAAGGAATTATATTTTTTATAATAGTTATTTATTTATCTGGCTGCACTGGGTCTTAGTTGCGGCACACAGGATACCTTAGCTGTGGCATGCGGGATCTTTCATCGCGGCGCGCGGGCTCTAGAACACGTGGGTTTAGTTGCCCCGTGGCATGTGGGATTTTAGTTCCCTGACCAGAGATTGAACCCACGTCCCCTGCATTGGAAGGTGGATTCCTAATCACTGGGCCACCAGGGAAGTTCCCCAAGGAAATAATTTTTTACCAACTTGAATGTGTAAACTTTTAGAAATGTAGATGAAATGGTCAAATGCTTGTTTATAGTGTTTAATTTAGTAACACATTCATACTTAACGAATAACTGAGAAATGGCACTTTTTTCCTTTTCTCACCCATGAGTCAGCTTTTCTCAGACTCTTTCTGATGCATCTTCAACATCAGTGTCTTCCCCAGAACCACGGGGTGAGTCCCGGCAGGCCCCAGGTCCACCTGGGTGGCCTGAGATGCTCACCTTGGGGGTCCATGTAGATGGCGTTGCTGGAAATTCTATCCCAGGCCACAGACCCCATTCACAGCCTCAGGACAGCTGGTCGGGGCTCCTTTTTCACTCCTCCTCAGGTTGTGTGTCTGTTCAAGGTCGCATCAGCTGTGTGACTGGATTTATCCCTCTCCTTCAGCATGTGCAGTTGTGAGGTTATATTTCCAGGAATCATTACAAACCGTGTGTTAAATTTCCTTTCCTCTCTCTTTTTGTTTTTTAAATTATGAATTCTATTGGGCTTATGTAAGCATCCAGAACTAGCATTGACTGAAGTCAAATATTCATTGTTATTCATAATAAAGTAATTTAGAGAGCACTCCGTGATATGAGAAGCTTTGTAAGAGCTTGAATATAGCGCAACTTCCTCTTTTCAGGGGAAAGAAAAACTTGGACTTGTATGTATGCATGTATCACAGGTTACATATTCCATAAAGTTTTTGCAGCTTTAAGGAATATTCAGCTACCAAATCTAAATACCTAAGGTCTCAGGTTGTTACAGGAAAGAAAAATATGCTGCATTAGATGATCGCTTTTGTCACCAGTGCATACGTACTAATGTTTCCATGGTGACAGTGTCCTATTGGGGCAGGGTCGTGGGCCGGAGGGGCACAGAAGCAACATTGAAGCTCTCTGTGGTGACACCACCCCCCAGTAATGGGGTACTTGCTGTGTCGTGAGGCAACATGGCCTATTTCCAGAGAGCTCTAGTTGTTGACAGAGTCTTTCTTACACTTAACCTTGAGTCCCTATTACGTTTTTTAGTGTGACGCAAGCCAGATCTCCTCCTTTCCCTAGCAGAAGTCTCTTCAAGTCTCTGAAACCGCTTTTGTGCCTTCCCTGATCCCAGTCCTGGATGAAGCAGGCTTAGTAGTTGGTCCGCAGTGTGTCTGCATCACAGGCAGGGGACAGGGTGGTGTGAGGGGCGGGGCTTAGGATTTACACCAACTCCCCCAGCCCACTTCTGATGGACACAGAGCCTAGATGAAAACAGTGTGGTTGTTATGAAAATAGTTTCAAAAAAGATGCCCTACTTCCCTTTTCCAACTAGATTGCCGCCCTGGAAAAAGGGGTTCTCGGAAAGGCTGCGGGGAGTCTGGGAGTCCAGTTGGAGGAAGAGCCAGGCTGTGGGAACCAGGACAGATGCCTCTGCCTCTGGGGCTAAGGGGTCTCGTCGCTGTCCTTCTGCATCTGTCTGTTCAGCAATCCAGCTTTTCTGCAAGGCCCATGGTCTGCCTGCCCCAGAGCCCCAGCTGGCCTGTGGGCGGGGCTTCCCCTCAGCACTGCCCCCGACTCTGAAGACCCACCACGCTCTGCTTCTAGTCCCTCTGTCCCGTAGAGGAACTTCTTAGGGCAGGTCTGATTCACTCCTCTAACACACCAGTCCGGTTTCCCTGAGGTCCCAGTAGCTGAAACCTCAGGGTCCTGGATCTACCACGGAGGGCTGTGTTAACCAGTTACTTAGCCTCTCAAAGTTCTCAGTTTCCTCATCTGTGAAATGGGGATGAGAATGGTACCTACTTTAGGATTGTGGGGCAGATGCAGTGAATTAACAAGGATGAAGTACTTAGGACAGTGTTTAGTGCACACGAACGTACACACACACAGAGTCCACTCCTGGTCCTGTCGCTCGGTCAGAGGTGCTTCTTGTGGGAGGAAGACAGCAGGGATTGGCAGTTCTGGGGCCGCGGGGAAACATGGGGATTAAGACGGATTGCTCCGCCTTCCCTTTTAGTTTTTGAACTTCTTTTGAATCATGTACAATCCTTGTATTAGTCTTGAACTCTGTATTCACCCTGAGGGAGACGGTAAATTCCTATAGAACAGGAGCCTCTACATCCTCAGCAAATAAGACACAGCAGATCCTTGTAGGTGCTTAAGCTCCTCATTGAATTTAACTCATAGCTCCCACACTTCCGGTGGTAAGCCAGGAAGACATTAGTAGTACTTGTAATTTGTGTCAGTCCTTCCAACAGTACACATTTGTCTTTGGTTTTGTTTCTTTTGAATTTATAGTCTGCAGAATTGATCAATTCCAAATTGCCTAAGTGGCAAGAAACATGTGGTGATGCCACCAAAGTACCAGAGAAAATCATGAATATGATCGAAGAAATTAAGACCCCAATCTCCACCCCAATGTCTGGAACGCCTCTGCCTTCACCCATGATCGAGAGAAGCAGCATGGTAAGAGCTGGTTGTCTCCTCAAGATTTCGGTTGTATGTTTGCTAATAAGATTTCAGCCAAATTTGCACGACAGACCAAGGCCTTCTTTGTTAGTGGAAATCACGGGTCCTCCTGTACTACTTCTAGGGCCTGCCTTTTCTTTTATCCCCTTACCTTCAGATTTGAAACTAGATGTGAAAATGTTTCACACTGTGTTAGCACTGTAATCTTTGTTTCAGAGATGTTTTTTCTGATTCTGGGGATTTTTTTGTTTTTGTTTTTTTTGTTTTTTTTGCGGTACGTGGGCCTCTCACCGTTGTGGCATCTCCCGTTGTGGAGCACAGGCTCCGAACACGCAGGCTCAGCGGCCATGGCTCACGGGCCCAGCCGCTCCACGGCATGTGGGATCTTCCCAGACCGGGGCACGAACCCGCGTCCCCTGCATTGGCAGGCGGACTCTCAACCACTGCGCCACCAGGGAAGCCCACTGATTCTGTTTTTAATTGTAATGATTCCAACTTTATAAGTTTATTCCCATTGAAGGAAGCGTAAAGTGTCTTAGAACACAGATTAGCAAAACTCTGGTGCCATTCATCACTACATAAGGCACCTGAGGAAAAAAATAATCACCCCAGTATTCCAGGTAATGAATTCAAGCATCGTAGTTCACTGTTCTTTGAACATGGGCTTTATTATTTTTTCACAAACACGTGTGGAGATTCGAATCCAGCAGGTAGTTTGAACACATGAGTCAGTCCACCCTCCCTGTCCATATAAAGCCCTCTGAAATGACAGCAAAGATATTAATGACCAGCCATCAACCTGCCTAATAGATCCATAACCGCATGGGAAAATAAAGAGCAGGTGCTGTCAATGGACCAGAAACGCTGAAGGAGTCTCCAGAGCGAGAAAGGCAAGGTTGGCATGTGGAGAATGAAAATAGAAGGACGTCTCAGCCCCAGGGAAGATGTGCAGGGCAAGGTTCCTGCAGAGGGTGGAGCCGTCAGTTCAGAGCCAGTGGATCCAAGAAGCGGGGAAGAAGCTGGGGTGTCCTATGTGTTGTCGGCTGGGGAACTGGTGCAGCCTGTCCAGGCTGCTTGGTCCCTCCGCTGGTCCCACCTGTGCTAAAGCACAGGCAGCCTGGGCTTTCGTCTGTGAACTGAAACAGCATGTGTGGACTGAAGGGTGGGGCTCACTCCTGGGGGTGTGTCTTGCCTCTTCCCCACATCGCATGCGATCGAGCACAGAGAAAACACAGACCGTCGTGTACAAGAAAAAGAATGGGGACCGCCACCCACTACAAAGATGGACAGACAGCCAGCGGTCACTGAACAGGTGGGGGAAACCAGTGTCATAAAAAGACGCACCAAAGTAAAAACTGGAATGACAAGTAAAAGGGGCAACAGAGCCAACAGGGCAGAGGAGAAAAGAGATGAAATGAAAGGCTATCACAACCGCAGAGAAGAGTCAGTGGTCTTGGAAATTTAAAAGGATTATTATTTCTAGTTAAAATGGTATGTCTGAGATTCGCTTCAAAATAATCCAGTTGTGGGGGAAGATGGATGGGGCATACAGGAAACGAGAATGGCCGTGGATTGGTAATTGTTGAAGCTAGGTGTTGGGTACATGGAGATTTATTGTGCTGTTTTCTCTACTTTTGTACCTGTTCAAAATTTTTCTAAAATTAAAGTTTTTCATTTCCCCCTCGTCCCCTCCAAAAACATCCCAAAACAACAGCTGGGCTCCTTAGCAGAATGAATCAGCTTGGGAAATTAAGCCAGAGAACTCTCCCAAAATACAGTGCAAAAACAGGATTTAAAAAAAAAAAAAATCAAAGAGGATAAACATAATGTTAGCTGGGTTGAAACGTGGGAGGTACGTCCAGCTGCCGCCTGGGGCCTCACCGCCTGCATGTCTAGTGGGGATCTTCCCGCTCAGCGTGTCCAAAACCACAAACCTGAGGCGCTCTCACTCTAACCCCGCTTCTCATCAGTCTTTCCCGTCCAGTAAATGGCGACTTCATCCTTCCAGCAGCGCGGACATCGGACATCGACCATCTCCCTCTCTTAGGCCGCGGCTAGCCCGCAGGTACACACTGTTGTTTCCCACCACTTCTACCCCTACCCTGCTCTAACCGAGGTCCGGCAGAGATGACCATGGTAGCCTGGCCTTTAACACAGCAGGCAGGGTGATCCTGGCTGAATGGAAAAGACCAGAACCTCAACAGACGGCAGAACGCTAGCGATAAAGAGAAGATTCTGAAAACTTTCAGGGAGGGCAAAAATAGATTACTCACAAAGAAAAGAGAATCCCACTGATACTGGAAAGTAAGATGTTAGAAAGTAATGGAGTAATGCACTCAAAATTCTGTGGAAAAATAATTTTAAATGTAGATGCCTTTAGCCAAGCAGCACTTAAAAGGGAGCCTAAAAATCCATAGAGATAGGAAGGAGATGAGTGCTTTTCAAGGGGTGGGGAAAATGGGGAGTAACTTCTTTAAAAAAAAAAAAAAAAAAGACAAAAATGGTAAAACGGATGTGGTGTTCTTGAAATAATTCAAAAAGGGGCATTGCCCTACAAAAAGTTTGGGGAAAAAAATGGAATTTAAAGCACGTAATGCAAAACAGTCCTGGGGATCTGTCTAATGCCATTGCTGTATTATACTAATGTTAAACTAATAAGGAATTTTTCACAGGTTGGGCGAGGTTATGACACCCTTTCTAAATATTCACCGAAGATCCCCTCGGCTCCTTCAGGCAGAGCGTCAACCAGCCCTTTGATTGATATGTTTAACAACCCAGCCACAGTCGCACAGAATTCAGCAAGAAAAAATAATTCAACAGGTGAGATACTTAGTTGGGTTTCTTTTAAAGTACCTTTAAAATTTTTTAAATATTTAGGATAAGTGTGCCTTGAGATAGAGGTAAATACACTTGTATGGTAGCACCCCCTCCACACTGGCTTGGAGGAGCTCACACCTTCTGATGGAGTCTAGGTTTATTCTAAAACCATAAGACACGTTGCGTTGACACATGCTAATTCTATATACAGATTGATGTTTACATAGAGTGAACATCCTATTGAAAGGTGTTATATTTTCAAAGAAATGGGATATAACTTACAGAGCCTCACGCTGTGTTACGTATTTGTGGCAATTGGACTAAAATTTCTTCTTTTTCAATGAAACAAACTAGAAGTTCACATGACAAAATTAATGGTTATCAGTCTTATCAGTAGGCTTCGTTTGAATTATAATCGGTGTTTTCATCGTCTCTAACAGAGCACTTCATGCTTTCTGGGGGCTTAGGTTCTAACTGCTTGCATTTCTTAACCCAGTTGACTCTATTTCAGTAAAATGGGACCAGTTATTGTTTGCAGGCATTTCAGGTGGCTTTGGTTAGGCTCCACTCTGCCTACACAGAGTCTTTGGCACCCAGGACCTCAAGACTGTCGTGGCGCCAGACCCGTCTCTGTTGGGGGGACTCATGGGCCCCTTGGGCGTGAAGTTGTGGCAGTCACACGGTGTGCTGCTCACGAGAGCCCATGGGCTGTCCAGCGCGTGCAGCTCTTGGGGAAGAGACGGGATTTTCAGAATGTCAGCTGGAAAGATGATACTCTGTAGCCATTTGCCTTTGAAGAACTATAAGTTATATATAATATAAAGTTAAAATATACAATGCTGTGTGCAGCCCAGTCATTCAAATGATTCTTTGGTTCTTATTGGTAAAAGCTAAATGAAAATCACTGAATTCAATACAGCCAAGGTAATTAGACTGTGCGGCATGTTGAAGAGATAGCAGAGTTTACATTGTACTTAGTAAGAATTTGCGAGAATGATGCAGAAAGAGATTTTGCATTATTTTATAGTAAGTAGTGGGCTAGCAAAATTTGAGTGGAAAAAAATCTGGAAAAAAATTTTTCCATTCCAATTTTGGGGCGGCGGGGGGAGTGCTGGTAGATATCAGCCTGCGTTGAGCTGAGACACGACGTAGTGCAGCGTTAGGCCGTGGAGCCAGGCCGCCTGAATCTGGTTCAGTCTGGTTCCTGCCTCTGCCACGGCACCTAGGGGGAGGGGTCAATACACGTGAGTCGTCCTCATCACATCCCTGCCGCGCTCGCAGGTGAGCAGCCATGGCAGCAAGGACATCTGCATTTCCGGTTTCTCTCTTTTTTGTGGCACAGGCCTTGGACAGTTTGGTCTGAGTTGGTGCCTCACAGCCCTTCTGTGATTTGTTCTGGGGGAGCGGGGCAAGGAAAGCAGTGGGCCACTTGGTGATGGAGCACTTTGCCTCTTTCAGAGCCGTCCTGATTGAATCAGTGCAGACGAAGCTTGGCTACACTACTTTATCCTCTTGGTCTGGAAAAGAGCCTTTAGCCACAGGGATCCTCCTCTGAGAGGCCTCGGGCCATGGCTCTGCTGCTGTCCCTTGCTGTCCCTGTCCATCCAGACATGGGTGGAGGTGTGGAAATATAATCCGATCGGTGTCTCAGTAGAATGAGTGTGCTGGAGAGATGGGGGCGGGTGGTTTCCTGGGGTTGGCTCCTTTGAACTTGCCTGATCATCCTTCCTTGAAAAGCCATCACCGCTCGGTTCATTTTTGACAGGTTCTTTAGATGACCCCAGTTTACAGCGATCGGTTTCTGTTGCCACCGGACTGAACAGGGTAAAAAAGCAGAAAGTGAAAACCATCTTTCCGCACACGGCCGGCGCTAACCAGACCTTACTTAGCTTCGCGCAGGGAGATGTCATCACGCTGCTCGTCTCCGAGGAGAAGGACGGCTGGCTGTACGGAGAGCACGAGGCCACCAAAGTGTAGGTCTCGGGAGCGGCCTCCGCACGGGGTCCAGCGGTCCCACACCGAGATGGCTGCTGTCTCTCCTCGTAGCAGGTCTTCCTTGTGGGCAGATTAGCATTTTCACCACAGTTAGGTTCATAGTTTAATGATAGTTATAGTTAACTGCAGTTATTCTATTCCCAGTCATTCCCAAACTGTTTTCTGTATGTGTGTGCGTATATAGATGAATTTGATGCATAAATAAATAGGAGTCACTTCTGAAAGTAGTTTTAAATGTTTTTTTTCACGTGACTTCAGATTTCTCAAGATATACTTTGTTAAGATTTAGCACCTGATAGTTTAAATGCCACTGTCATCATTTCAACTGTACGTGCATAAGCTTTACAGGAAGTAGGTTAAATCAAGTTTCTGTGTAGATTATTCAGGTATTAAGTAAAACCAATATGGAAACAAAAGACAAAAAGGGAATCCAAATAAAAGTAATGCTGTATATAAGATACCTATGAGAGCCTGTGATGAAAGTGGCCCGGCCGGCCCCTGAGCTGTGACCGAGCCATTCCTGGGTGTGTTTATGGTTTGCTTGTCTGCTGTGAGCATCCCAGCGAGGTCTTTTTCTCCCCACTCTTCACCTGCAGGAGGGGTTGGTTCCCGTCGTCATACACAAAGTTGCTGGAGGAAAACGAGGAGGAGACCATGAGCATGCCCGGGCCAAGGTAGGACCTGCCTGCGGCTCAGATGGCCCAGGGGCAGAACACGCACCTCGACCTCGTGTTCTCAGGCGTGTCGGGATTAATCTGGATGTGCAGCAGAGCCCACGGGGAGGCCACAGACGGTGTGGAATAGTGGGGGGTTGCGGGGGATTGCTGCTCCATGATTGTTTCCTTCCTGACTTCTGTTGCCCACGCGCTTCACTGACCATCTGCTGGAAAGAGACGCGCCTCAGAACCCCCTTCAGCCTCAGAAGCACTCTCCCCACCGCAGCTGAATCCAGGGCCCATGTGCTCCGTCTTGGTCTTACTCGGCAGCCTTTAACACTGATAAACACTTTATCTGGAATGTTCTCTTGCCCTTGCACTCTTTATTTCCCCTCTACCTCACCAGCCATCCATCTTCAGTACCCTTTCAGACCTCTCCTCTGCCCTGTGCTTAGACATAGGTGTCCTCGGGATCTGTCCTCAGTCCTTTTTTCCTTTTTGGTGCTTCCTGGGCCACTGTGTCTGCCCCCTAAGCTCGAATTACATCAGCGGGCTTCACTCAGCGCCTCTGTGCCATCACCGCCCCCTCACGTCTGTATCCCACCCAGATATGATCATTATCACCGTTGCTTAGGAACTGTCCAAAGTGCCTTACACTGACCAGGTCATTTAATTGTCATACAACCTTGTGAGATAGGTCCCCGCTTGAAAATTGAGAAGACGGGGGCACGGAAAGGTGTAATAACTTGCTCAAGGAGCTGGAAGTGGTGGACCCAAAACTAGACTAACCCAGGCAGGTGTCTCCCAGCCAAGATGTGAATGTTTGTATGTGGTGTGGGTCCTCAGAAACATGTCCAAGCTGAACGTGGCATCGTCTTGACCACAGACCACCTTGGCCACGGTGTTTCCCATGTCAGAGCAACCGTCCTGACCCATCCCGTGTCCCCAGCGGACCACGGACGCCGCACCTGATGCCCCCCACAAGTCCTCCCATTATACTTGCTCCAAGCCATCTGTGTGTCTCCGTCCCTTGCAGAATAGCTCAGCTGCCAGTGGCCAAGGAATGAAACTAAATATTTTTAGGATGTTAAAATTCTGAGATTTTTTAGTCCGAAGTGCTCGATGCTTTTGCTTAAGGCATTTGCTGTATTTTCTTATTGAACTCCTTGAATTAAGAGCCAGCCCCTAATTGAGCCAGTTTTCCTCTCCTTTTCTTTTGTCATGTCTTTTAAAGGATTTCTTTCGAGTGTACATTTATAAGTCAGCAGAAACACTGCAGTGTCATATACAGTGTGTGTGTGTGGGGGGGTAATCTCCTCCTCCCTCACCGTATTGGATTATTAATCCACTGCAATTCTGGCCATAGGAGATTGGGGATGTTTGGGGTGCAGGGGCCAGGTCACATCTAACTTGTATCCTCTGGTTCTTGTTTGCTAGCTCGGTATCCGTACGGAGCGTGAGCACAATGAACTTGTCTGAGAAAAGCAGCGTCGTCATTCCCCCACCGGATTACTTAGAACGCTCATCCACGGGGGCGGCTGCAGAAAAGAAAGGAGCTGTTTCCCAAAACGCTTCTACCTTTAAAGCACCAGTGTCCAAACCAGAAACCACGTCTCCTGTGAGTAAGGCCCAGTGCACCCCGATCCTGAACAATAGGCTCTGGTGATGCGGGGTGCTTTTCCCTCCACACAGGAAGGTGATGACCCTCAGGTGGGGTGGAGACTTGCTCCCAGGGCCTGCAGATTCCCCTGCCACACAGCCTTTCAACTTCCTTAACTTCAGTCCCCCTTTTGTTTTTAGTTTATCTGTAAATGACAGTTTACACACAGTAGGTCCATCGTTTGCCAGACTGTATCAGGTTTTAAGCTCTCCTACTTTGGGTCGTGGCTGCAGTCCTTTAGACCTGTAGGGACCTTTTTCTGCATTTTCTTCCGTTTTCATATTGTTTTCTGAAGGAAGACTTAAGGTTGAACATAGCGATCTGATCATTACACCTTCAGAAAGTGTGCTGTGTGAACCCTGTGTGTACGTTATCTGTAATCCTAAACAAGCCGGTAAGAGGCACAGAGGCTGTGAGTCACTTCGTCTGTTCCTCTGACAACTCTGTCTTCTGGGCCAGGCCCCGGTGTGGGCTCTGGAGACGCAAAGATAAACAAGACCAGCCCCTGGCTCTGCTGGAACTTAGGTTCTAGTGATAAGAAGCAGACGATGAGAAGTAAACACAAATATTAATGCTAGAAGCTACGGAGAGGAATGAGGGATCAGGTGACGTCCTGGACAGAGGTCAGGGGTTGGGTGTTTTGGGAAGCTGACTCTGAGAACGAGTGCGGGTGCTGATGAGAGCTGCCCGGGCCCCATACGGAAGGGAGAGGCTGGGCCCGTGCCTCCACTGCCCCTGCCGAGACCTCTGGGCTGGGACGGCCCTTGGAGCTGCCTGGGTTTGGGGCAGCATCTGGGGGCTGGGGTCAGCCAGAGCGATTCCCGAGCAGCACTGCCAGCCGAGGGCCATCTCCCCACAGCCAGAACCAGTCCCAGTCCTGAAGAGGATCTGGGCGGCACATGACAGAGCCTGCAGCGGAGCACTTCTCTGGGGGGGGGGTGACATCTGAGACCCAGGGGTCAAGGGGAGGAGCTTCCCAGACAGAAGGAGCAGAAAGTTTAAAAGTCCTGAAGCGGGGGTGGACTCGGCACCCTCAGGGAGCAGAGGAGGGAGGCGAGGACTCCAGGGCGGCGGAGCCTCCTGAGGGGGCTCTCGTCTTTTTTAAACTTTATTTTCAGTGTAGATTATACAGTAGAGAAGGGGGAAAGGATGGAGGAAAGGGGATGACTGAGAAGGAAGAAGAGCACACGGGGAGGAGCCGGCCGGTGGGGCAGGGATGCGGGTCCACTGTGCCGACGGGAAGGCCAAGGGCCGGGGGCCTGGGTGCAGCTGGGAGGACAGGCTCGAGGGCTGTGTTGGGGGACGTCTGTCAGTGCCGAAGGACAGATCACCAGCAGACGGGGTGGGCAGGGTGGTGCTGAACAAGTTCGAAAGAAGAGAATTTGTGCCAGAGGTGTTTTGCAGAGTGAGAAAGTGAGCGTGCTCCAGAGAGGAGTGGGATACGAGCAGCTGGTGCGTAAGCCTGGGCCACTGTTTCTGCTTGTTTCCCTCATCCTTCGTTATTGTGTGCTCCTTCCTGTGGTGCGTGCAGAAGCCATGCCTCCCATGGGGTGTGTTGTCACCCCTAGTGGGGGCCTCTGTTCAGCTCTGAGTGGGACGGGGGCGGAGTCGGTTACAGGAGATGGGCCCGTGCTACAGTGCGAGCGCAGGTGTCAGGGACCGTGCCGGCCTCCTCACAGGCCGAAGCACGTGTTTTGGTCCAGGAAATGCACTGTTCTGAAATCTCATTCAAAAATGCCTTTGGCTTCTCCTCTTAGATAAGCATACTGCATGATTGTTTGCAAATTACCCCCAACTAACTCCAAAAATTATTTTCAGAAGAAAATGGAGCTCTTCCATTTTGTTAGCAGTAGATGTCAAAACTGGACAAACTGCTTGGGAAGGGCACATGTGAAATGCTATTTTGTTAAAGGCCCCAGTATATTTTAAAACAGTATTCAAACTCTTTGGAAATGATCTTAAGGCATTTCTGAAAGCTTAACAATTCCTTTTGCTGGGGGAAAAAAAAACTTACAATTTGCATGTCACAAAACTCAGAATCCAGGCACATGAGGCACATTGTTCAGGTGTGACCTGTCCGTCTGTAGTGCCTTCTTCTGGTTTTGATTTTCAACTTTTTCTTATAGAAAAATTCAAACACACAGAAAAATGGACAGAATAATCTAATGACCTGGTCCCCCAGGTTAGCTTTAACAATTCATTTATAAATCTTGTTTCATCTCTCCCCCACCCACTCCGAGATCAGTTTGAAGCTAACGACAGACATCATATCATTCATCTGTAAATATATTAAAGATCCTCTTTTTTTCTCTCACATGACCACAATGCCAATTATCATATCTTTTAAAATTGACAATAATTCCTGAGTATCATCACCTGGTCACTTCAAATTTCTGATTGTCTCATTAAAAATTTCTTGACAGTATAGTTGTTCGAATCTGGACCCAGGCTAGCTCCCTACATTGTAATTGGTGGTTCAGTCTCGTGATGAGTCTTTCCATATCTAGAGGTCTCCCCTGTCTCTTTTTCCTTGTAATCTCTCTGTGGAAAACCCAGGTTACTGGTCCTGGAGGGTGTGCCCAGTCTGGATTTTTGCTGGTTGCATCCACATGGTGTCCTTTACTGAGTTCCCCTTTGTCCTATATTTCCCGCTTTGATCAGATTTGTTTCGTAGAGCATTTCATCAGCGGTGGTGGTGGGTACACGTTTGTCTGCTTGTTTCCTTCCGTGATGTCAGCAGCCATTGATAATGACCGCCCGGCTCCATAGACGCAGGTTGTACAGGCAGGCCTCAGAGATGTAGCAGGTTTGGTTCCAGACCATCTCGATAACGCAAGTCACAGGAACTTTTTGGTTTCCCAGTGCATTTAAAAGTTATGTTTACACTATACTGTAGTCTGTTGAGTGTGTAATAGCATTATGTCTTAAAAAGCCTCAATTTAAAAATACTTTATTGATAAAAAATGCTAACCATCATCGGAGCCTTCAGTAAGTCGTCGTAGTGACACCAAAGACCACTGATCACAGATCACCGTGACTGTAATAATCATGAAAAGCTGAAATATTGCAGGAATTACCAAAATGTGATGCAGAGACACGAAGTGAGCAAATGCCGTTGGAAAATGATGCCAGTAGCCTTGCCACGACCTTCAATTTGTAAGAAAAAAAAGCAGCATCTGTGAAGCACAGTCAGGTGAAATGCAATAAAATGAGGTCTGCCTGTATAGTGTCTTTTAGGGTAAAAGAACCTTGCCCCCAAATCATAGCTAGCACTGGAATTATAAATGAAAACACATTTTAGCTAACAGCACCGATTTTAGAAAATAACGTTTTAATTTTCAGTATTTTTACCACGTGGATAAAGCTCAATGAAGAAAGCATTGGTGCACTTCTTAACACACTGGATGGATAGATTGAAAAATCCTGGTTTTAGATATCAATATAGTCAGTAATGATATTCATTATTAAGCATTTGGCAGTTTAAATGAGCTCTAACTTTATTTTTAAACCTCTCTGTTGGCTGGATCATAATAGACTGTCAGTACCAGGAGGCTGTCTTGAAAAGCATGGAGACCAGCTAGGGAGCAGCACTGCACACCGTGCCCACCTTTTTATCCCTTCCCACTTGCTGAGCAGCAGAGCTTCAAGCACACTACTTTCTCCCGAGGCCCAGGGTGGCCTGGCTGCCCTGGGGCCGCCTCCTCCGTGGCAGGCCCTCGTGGAAGCTGCTGCCCTGCCCCCTGGACCGGGTGCAGGCGTCCTCAGCTCACACCCTGGGGGTCCCGGTCTGCGGTCTGCGGTCTGCGAGGTCCCGGGCCGCCTCCAGGCAGAGCTCCACACCCGAAGCCCCTGCCCACCGGTAACTTAAGGTCTCCTGACAAAGCCCAAAACCCGATGGCTTCACTGGTGAATTCTATCAAACGTCTAAAGAACTAATACCAATCCTACTCACACTTTCCTTAAAAGTGGAGAGGAGAGAATTCCTAACTCATTCTGTGAGGCCAGCATTGCCCTGACACTCTGGTCAGGCCCCCTATTTCTTTTTTTTTAACATCTTTATTGGAGTGTAATTGCTTTACAATGTTGTGTTAGTTGCTGCTGTATAACAAAGTGAATCAGCTATATGTATACATATATCACCATATCCCCTCCCTCTTGCGTCTCCCTCCCGCCCTCCCTATCCCACCCCTCTAGGTGTACAGAAAGCACTGAGCTGATCTCCCTGTGCTATGTGGCTGCTTCTCACTAGCTATCTGTTTTACATTTGGCAGTGTATATAGTCCATGCCACTCTCTCGCTTCGTCCCAGCTTACCCTTCCCCCTCCCCGTGTCCTCAAGTCCATTCTCTACCTCTGCGTCTTTATTCCTGTTCTGCCCCTAGGTTCTTCAGAACCTTTTTTTTTTTTTTAGATTCCATATATATGTGTTAGCATACGGTATTTGTTTTTCTCTTTCTGACTTCACCCTGTATGACAGATTCTAGGTCCATCCACCTCACTACAAATAACTGTTTCGTTTCTTTTTATGGCTGAGTAATATTCCACTGTATATATGTGCCACACCTTCTTTAAGCATTCATCTGTCGATGGACACTTAGGTTGCTTCCATGTCCTGGCTATTGTAAATAGAGCTGCAATGAACATTGTGGTACATGACTCTTTTTGAATTAAGGTTTTCTCAGGGTATATGCCCAGTAGTGGGATTGCTGGGTCGTATGGTAGTTCTATTTTTAGTTTTTTAAGGAACCTCCATACTGTTCTCCATAGTGGCTGTATCAATTTACATTCCCACCAACAGTGCAAGAGGGTTCCCTTTTCTCCACACCCTCTCCAGTATTTATTGTTTGTAGATTTTTTGACGATAGGCCCCTATTTCTGCCTTGCAGGCTGGAAGGCCTTTTTCAGTCTTTCATTTTAGTGGCCTTTATTTCTTTATTTCATATAAGAATATTTAAAAGCTCTAAATATGTAATGAAAACGCCCTCCTTCTGTGATTCCAATGGCGATTAGTTGCCGTTGATTTTGCAAATGTCAGAATAATGAATGTTGACGAACACTTTTCTTAATAATAAGTGAAACCTCGCAGTAAAAGGGAACAGGTATAGAGTCGATAGTTACAGTGAGGTCACATTTATAATGCTGGCAACAAACATTTCTATGGCATCAGACTACTGTGACCAACGAAACTTTTTTAAACATAATCACATGGCACGTGAAGGTACACTTTGTAGAGGGGATCTGCGGGTCGCATTGGAACTCGTCCATGGAACATTTATTGACGAGCTTATTACGGTCCAGGCCCTGGGCTAGGCTCTAGAGAAACAAATAGGAATCAACCCCGGAGCTGAGTCCAGTGAGCGGTGTTTACTGGGGCTGCGGACAAGGTGCAGGGTGACAGGAGGCGGGAAGGGCCCTGGCTCAGGCTCCTGGGAAGCATCAGAAGTGGCTTCTTGGAGGCAAGCATTTGAGCCGAGTCCTGAAGGAAGAGCTCTGATGAAACCCAAAGCCTTCCAACGGTGTCGTGGGGTCTGCGTGGCTGGGCGCGGTCGCGGCAATGGCGGAGAAGCGGGGGATGGGCAGGCCAGGGGTGACGCTCCCCGAGCCAGGCCGCCTGGGCTGTACTGCGTCCTTTCCCGTCCTTCCGGGTGGCATTCGGTCATCCAGGAAGGGGACGGTAGGAGCCCCGTCCACTGCTGGGGATGGGGTGACAGGAGTTGTCAGTACTTAAGGGGAAGAACTGATAGAGCTAGTGACTAACTGCTGGTACCTACACGGGAGAGAGCGCTGTTCTGTCTCAGCTCTGGGAGCAGGTCTGGTTTACTCGTGTTTACATATTTTGGAGCCTTTTTCTTTCTTTGGATAATTTATATAACGAGCACATACATTAGATCTTTAACATGCCAGCATTAGAAAGAAAAAACATTCTTACACATTTAACTACTAGAAAAATATAAATATTTATTTTGGAGGTTCTGAATAATTAAAAATAATCAGTGTCCAATAAGTATGATTGTATTAATTAAAGACAAAGTTACTTATGGTTTGTTAAAGTACCTACAATTTGAGAAACCGCCCCCTTCCCACTTTTGATTAAAAAACAGATAAAAGTTGCCTTTCATGGAGGTATTTATATATTTCATGATTTGACTACTATATTAAGAAATGGCTTTATGGCAAGATTTTTATCTAAAATTCTACTTTGCAAGTAAACTGATAAATTATCCCACTCTTGAGACAGAAATAAGGATGAACTCTTAAATTAATATTTATCCATCCCATGCTTTAAGTAAACAAAAGTATGTTTTAATATTTTTTCACCTCCAATGTTGCCATTTGCTGGGTACATTAAACATACACTGAAATGAGGTTTCCTTTTAAATCCGGCTGGCAGTCAAAGCTACAGGTTTTGGCTAAACAGCAAAATCCAAGTTTGGTCAGGGTCTCTTTGTAAAAATTAAAACATCTAATCATTACATCTCATTTTAAATACTACTTCTAAAAATAACACTTTCTGCTCATAAAAATAATCCAGAGAATTTTTGTTTTGGTAGAAAATTTGGGAAACATAGAACAAGTATTAAAAAGAAAATTCTATTTATAATCTCACTTCTAGGATAACTCCTGTTAACATTTCATTATATTTCCTTTGAGATATAGATAAATATTGATATATTCAGATATATAGATATTTCCCCCTCCCTCACCAGCACCCACCCTCATGGTGGGACCATAGCATTTTCTCATGTCACCTTAGAAGCATTTATGCTTCTAACAAGCCCCAGCACTGTGCCTGGGCTGTGATGAGCTGCAGGCCTGCGGCAGGAACCCTGTGAGCCCATGAATGCACCTCCGCGCCCCTCTCGTCCTCACGGATCAGCAGCCTGTAGGTGTCCCTCCATCAGAACTCTGTTGATGAGACAAGTACTGCCGTCACCTGTGTGCTGTTTAAGAGGTACCAATAGGTTACTATGTTGTTCTGATCTGGAGAATAGTGGAAAATGCCAATTAATAAAGGCCACAAGAAAATATTAATTGGCTTTTAAAAATCATCAAAGGCCACAAGGTTCGTGCACTTCCTGAACGAGGCACTGCCAGCCGTCATTTCAGGGCCTCTCACCCAGTCACCCTGACTCTTCTGGATGTTCAGTTTTCCACATCTGTAAACGTGCATCTAACCTTGGGCTGAAGATGGTAATAACCCACAAGTAAGTACAGGGCGTTCACAGACGCATCGTGAGGTATAATGACTGATTGGTGCTCCATTTCCATCGCTTCAGCTTCTGAAGTAATATTTCAGTATCCTCTGCAAAGTGCCACAGAAAGAGCTGCAACTGTCAGCGGTGTACACCCTCAGACGCCCCCGCTGCCTACATCCTGTCCGTCAGACAAGCTACCGCGTTTCATCGCTGCCAAGTCAGAGTGGGAGTCCAAGAGCGCAGCAAAGCGGACAGAAGGACCGGCTCTGCCCCAAAGAGAGCCCCTGGGGAGCAGGTGAAAAGGCCTGTTTTTAATAGGCCACCTAGTCGTCGTGGCCTCTTGCAAAGGCAGCCGACACAGGATCCAATCATCTGTGCGTCGGTAAACAAACCCAGAGAGATTATGGATCGGGCAGAAATGTTCCAGAACTGGGCGGCCCAGCAGAGTGGCCACTGGACACGGGGGCTGCTGAGCACTTGAAAACTGGAGAGTGCAACTGTAAGGAACTGAGTTTTTAATTTTAAATTCGTATTTTCATCTAGTCATACAGTGAGCGGCTGCCGTATCAGTCAGGTACAGATCACACAAGAGAGAACGAGATTCCATTTAGAAACCTGATCCAGAGAGTGGTGGTGGAGAAGCAGGTACCATGATGAGGCCCTTCCAGGACCCCCTGAGGGCTGGAGACACAGCCCTGGAATTTCGTATCTCAGAGGTTCTTACACCCAACTGGGCTGGTCATTTATCTTTCCTAAACTGTTTTACCCCAGCTGATAACACTGGAGAAAAAAGTATGTTCTGTCTCAGCCAAACTCTGGGGTCCGTGGGAGCTGGTAAAGCAGCCTAACACTTTTATATATGTAGTTTTTACACACAACCATCAGAATACTGTCAGTTACACACAGAGTTTTGCTTAAACACCAGGAAACCTAGGGTGTACCTGGGAGCCACCCATCAGAGAATGTTCCTGAACCCAGTGAGGTGGACCCAGCTGCCCTGGGACGTCCCATCTCAAGAGATCAGATGCCATCTTCTCACCACCCAGGGGCTGGGCGTCGGTCACGTGCTCTCTGCCTTAGTGGCAGTAGCTTTTAAGTAATCCGATAACTGGGCTTTAAATAGCTATTGAGAAACCAAGCCCTCAGACCCACACACAGATTTCACGGTGCGTCTGCCGACCTCTAAGAGCTGCGCTGAGCGGGTGCTGCCTCCAACCCCCATCCCTACCCCCCGCCTCACCGAGTGGGCACCTTGGTTTCAGAAAAGAGCCCTATGACCAGGGCAGCGGCTTTCCCCATCTGGGCTTCAGTTCCCCTTTTAAGAATAAACGGGTTGGGCTTCCCTGGTGGTACAGTGGTTAAGAATCCACTTGCCAATGCAGGGGACACGGGTTTGAGCCCTGGTCCGGGAAGATCCCACATGCCACGGAGCAACTAAGCCCATGCGCCACAACTACTGAGCCTGCGCTCTAGAGCCCGCGTGCCACAACTGCTGAAGCCCATGCACCTAGAGCCCATGCTCCGCAACGAGAAGCCACTGCAATGAGAAGCCCGCGCACCGCACCGCAACGTAGAGTAGCCTCCGCTCTCCACAACTACAGAGAGAAAGCCTGTGCACAGCAAGTAAGACCAGTGCAGCCAAAAATAAATAAATTAAAAAAAAATAAAGAGGTTGAACTGGGTCAGAGGTTGTGAACTGGGAGAGTCCAGCCTGCAGCTGAGGACTGAGTTAGTTGTTAACACGTAAAGCTGTGTCACTCAGGGTTGCTCACACTGCGGGCCACGCAAAGCTGCTCTCCAGCTGGCGGTGGAGAGGAAGGGACGTTCTGTCCGAGGAAGCAGCCGTGCAGGAGGGTAGGCACCAAGGAAGCCCTAGGGCCCGTCCCTCAGGCCCTGCTGTCTGCAGGGTGGCTCGGTCCCCAGGGGAGTGGAGGGCTCCCTGTGAGGCTTCTCAGCAGAGCCTTGGCTGGGCTGCAGGTCCCATCATCTCTGTGCATCTGAGCTGACCCGTAGGCTGGGACCGCATCATCATCTTCAAGGCACACGGGCACGCAGTAGACACCCGGCAGAACTCCGAGGTGACACGGACACCGTGACAGCCAGCAAGGGCCACCTCCAGATGGCCTGGGGTTTGGGGTTTTTCGGGAGAAGTCACCAGGCGTGTCCTGTGCCTGTTCCCACCTGTGGGCTGTCTCACCATCCAGTCCCCAGGCCTCCCCGGCCCCGCTGTCCCCTGGCAGCCTGGCCACTCGCAGGGAGGGAAGCATGCTGGCTGCCAAGCGGGGACACAGAACATGCGACAGCCCGTGGCCACGGGTGCAGCCCAGCAGAGGGACCAGCGCCTACAAGTCGTGCTCTGTGAAGCCTGAGGGAAGTCGGGGCGGGACGCGTGCTGCGAACTCGAGCAGAGCCCAACAGGTGAGTGAAGACCAGCGTCTCCCCAGTGGACGGCCCGGAGCTGTTCCGAGTGCATGCTGTGTGGCCCGCACTGCGACAGAGGAGGTGCCCCGGGCACGCCAGAAGCTGTGCCGAGATGGGTCAGAACGACCAAGAAGAGCCTCCCGAGCCCTCGGTGGCACAGGGCGACGTGTGCCAGGCGATGGAGGAGGGAAAGACGGGGTGTGGGGGGGAGACCCCCAACCCCTCACCGCAGGCTGGTGGAGGCAGTAGAGGGACAGGTGGCTCCCGGCTCAGCCGGCGGGGGATGGGCCGTGCGGGCGGGTCTGAGGCCAGCGTTCCGGAGCTCCTCGCTGGGTAAAGGAGGTGCCTTCGCCGAGGAGAAGGGAGCAGGGAGGAGGGCGGCCGTGGCAATAAGCTCGCTGGCAGATGTGTTAAAGAGGACGCCTTTCTGAAAAGGTCCTATTTTTTTAAAGTAAATATTGAATACCATATACAGAAAAGTGCAAGAAAAGTCACTTTTCACAAAGTGACTCCATATAACCAACACCCAATCAGGAACTGGAGCATTACCAGCCCTCCAGGAGTCCCCCCGCCACTGTCCCATCTCACAGGCCAGGCTGCCCTCCTCTGGACGCTGGGTGCCTGTCTGGTCTGGCCCTGCGTAGACAGAACTGTGTCCCCCTGTGGTTCCACTGGTGTCTCAACAGAGGCTGTCATCCCTCCTGTTAGACAGAATAACTGACTTACAACGTTGCATTAGTTTCGGGTGTACAGCACAGTGATTCAGTTACACATACGTATACATTCTTTTTTAAAATATTCTTTTTCATTACCGTATATTACATGATACTGAATATAGGACCTTGTTTACCTATTTTATGTATAGTAGTGTGTATCTGTTAATCCCAAACTTTAATTTATCCCTCCCCGTGTTCCCCTTTGGTAACCATGTTTGTTTTCTATGTCTGTGAATCTGTTTCTGTTTCGTAAATAAGTTATTTGTGTCATATTCTATTTCTTTAAAATATTTATTTTGGCTGCACCAGGTCTTAGTTGCAGTATGTGGGATCTTCTTTGTGACACGTTTAGTTGTGGCACGTGGGATCTTAGTTGCTGCATGCATGTGGTAGTCTAGTTCCCCAACCAGGGATCGAACCCGGGCCCCCTGCATTGGGAGCGTGGCGTCTTACCCACTGGACCACCAGGGAAGTCCCTATGTCATATTTTAGATTCCACATATAAGTGATATCATATTGGTATTTGTCTTTCTCTTTTTGACTTCCTTCACTTAGTACAATAATCCATAGGTCCATCCATTTTGCTGCAAATGACATTATTTCACTCTTTTTATGCCTGAATAATATTCCATTGTATATATGTACCCCATCTTCTTTATCCATTCATCTGTTGATGGACACTTTAGGTTGTTTCCGTGTCTTGGTTACTGTAAATAGTGCTGCTATGAACGTTGGGTGCATTTATCTTTTTGAACTAGAGCTTTGTCCAGATATCTGCCCAGGAGTGGAATTGCTGATTCATATGGCAATTCTATTTTTAGTTTTTTAAGGAACCTCCATGCTGTTCTCCATAGTGGCTGCACCAATTTACATTCCCACCCAGTGTAGGAGGGTTCCCTTTTCTCCACACCCTCTCCAGCATTTATTTGTGGACTTTTTAATAACGGCCATTCTAACCAGTGTGAGGGTGGAACCTCACTGTTGTTTTGATTTGCATTTTTCTAATAATTAGCAATGTTGAGCACCTTTTTATGTGCCTGTTGACCATCTGTATGTCTTCTTTGGAGAAATGTCTAAGTCTTCTGTCCATTTTTGGATTGGATTGTTTTTTTGTTACTGAGCTGTATGAGCTATTCGTATATTTTGGAAACTAAGCCTTTGTCGGTCACATAGTTTGCCGAGATTTTCTCCCAGTCTGTAGGTTGTCTTTTCGTTTGGTTTATGGTTTCCTTTGCTGTGCAAAAGCTTGCAAGTTTGATTAGGTCCCATTTGTTTGTTTGCTTTTATTTCTATTCCCTTGGGAACCTGACCTAAGAAAACATTGCTACGATTTATGTCAGAGAATGTTTTGCCTGACCTCTCTCCTGTTGTGAGGAAAGGGCTGCCCCATGCATCCTAGCGGGTGTCTCAGTGCCAATGTGCACGCACGTTGCTTGTACCAACCAGGAGTGGGCTCGCTGGGGCATGTGCCAGGGCCCGGTAGCTTCGGGCTGCCGTCTTAAGAGTCATTTTGCTCTTTCCTCATAGCACAAGTTGTTACTTCTTGCCACTTTACCGCCAGGGCTGGACTTCAGTGCATCTCCTCCAGTGTTTCTCTCACCATGTCGTGTCACCCAGATAACACAGCCTGTGAAACCATGGCTAAGCTCGTTTCAGAGTTCAGTCGGGCTCCAAGGTTTCTGCCTTGAGGGCAGCGGGGGCGCTGCTCAAGTTGAGGACACACAGGGGAGGGAGACAGTGTCCTGCCCCAAGGACAGGCAGGAAGGTGGTTTCTGTTACATGCCCTGCGGAGACTGCATCCAGGGAGTCCAGCTTGGCCGGACGTGGGCCTTCCAGGCCGGGAGGATGCAGCCAGCCTCCCCCTGAGCCACAGTCACAGCCCGGACTCAGCCTCCCCAGTCTGGGGGCACCTGCTCTGGGCAGCAGGTTAATGCCAGCACCCTGAGCACGTGTGGGACTGCACGACAGGCATTCTGGGGTATTTTTTAAATAAATCATAAGTTAGCCCTTACTCATCCTGTAACATGAATGTTACACCAGAAACTGCTCACTCCGAGGCCTGCTGAGCAAGCCCGGCGCGCCCTGTGGGACAGGCCCTTTTAGGATGTGCTAACGAGCAGAGCAGCTGCTTTGTGCTTCAGTCCTGAGAGGGAGACATTGAATCCGGACGCCGGGCTGGCTGCCCCTGGTGCTGGGGGCTCCCCCTCGGGATGACCTTGCTGGCCCCAGGTTCATGGTCAAGGTGTGAGGTCCCCAGAGGCCCGGAGACAGCAGGTGCAGGTCTGAAGTAGCCCTGGTGCCCCCAGCCCCCTTCTGCCTTGAGTCTGTATATCCAGCACCCAGGAGAGGCCGTCCCAAGGGAGCCCTGGCCTGGCTTTTACTCCAGGCGTGGCCTTCAGCCCCAGGCTGGCAACTGGCAAGGGGAAGTGAGAGGAGCTCAGAGGCCTGCAAGCCCCGACACCATGGGGCATCCTGGGAGCTGGCCTGGTGGCCCCGGTCAGACGGCATGACACTGCCCTCTCCTGGGCAGCCATCTGAATAAGCCCACCAGCTTGGGCCAGTGATTTCTTACAACAGCCAGAGCAGATTTAAAGCAGATTCTTTGTGGAATGAAGGAGAGGACACACGACCACCTGGCCCCCGGCCACACTGGGAGACCCCGAGCCCCTGGGAGCCGGAGGCCGGGGCTCCGAGAGGGCTCTGGCAATTCCTGAAGGCAAAGACGGTGCCGGCACTGTTCCGTCCTCTCTCCCCCCGTTACGGAACTTGTACAAGATCAGATCTCTGCTTGGCGGTTGGCACCAGTCTACGGCACCGAAACCCAACAAGGTTTTCTTCTGTTTCTCATGGCATCGTTCAGGATCGGGCTCCCAAAAAGCCAACCATAATCACTACAGTTTTGCACCTGAATTCAGGCCACAGGCAGGGAGCAGCAGACCCTGTGTTTCCCTCTAAGATGTTCCAGCACTTGTGAGGGTCCCTCACTGTGTTTCAGAATGTCTTCTGTTCTTGCCCTTACGCCTCTGAGTGAATTTAGTTAAATGAGACAAATGAATTGAGACTCCAGGGCACTTTGAAACATGCATAGCTTTAAGCAGTCCCTTATGCTTTAGATGTCTTTACCTTCAGGTCTTATTAAAAATGCCCCGATTTCATGAGCCTTCCATAAACTTCTTTTTCTTTCCCACAGAATGATGCAAATGGGTTTGCAAAGCCTCCTTTTCTCAGGTATGTTACTTTCCTCCACAAGGGCCCTCCCCCTTGCTCAGCCCAGGAGGACTGGGCTTGCAGGATCTCAGTTCCCCGACCAGGGATTGAACCCAGGCCCTTGGCAATGAAAGTGTGGAGTGCTAACCACTGGACCGCCAGGGAAGCCCACCGCTCATTACAGAACTATCAGAGCTTTAAACATTTCTGACAGAGGGCAGCGTACCTCTCTGCAGTCCTGTGTGGGGCGGGGAGGTGGTGGTGGGAGAGCCTTCTAGGACAGCGGCTGCATTATTAAGTGCCAAATGCAACACGAGGCCAGGGGAACCCCCTTCTGGATCAGGTAGATGCTGGGCAGGCCCCGCTCCCAGAGGACCCCCAGGCCTGAGGCTTTCTCAGCATCAGGCCCCTCTGCGGCCAAAACGAAACAAATTAGCAGCTTATAATGGGCGCGTGGAGAGAACTGTCACAGAACAAAACTTTCATGTTCAGAAAATGTCTGGGATTTATATACGCTATATAATTTTACAGAGCAAGAGGAGTTATTAGCTCTTTTTCTGAACCAAATCCCTGTCTTGAAGTATTTCTGCCAACAATTTTTTTCTCCCCCCGCCTCCCCAGCAGAGAAAATCCCTTTGCTACTGTGAAACTCCGACCAACGGTGACAAACGATCGCTCAGCACCAGTCATTCGATGAAGAGGTGGGCCCAGATTCTTCTGGTTCCCCGTTCGGTTCTCGCTTGGGAAATGATAGGTATACGCGTGTGATAAGTGCTGTCCTGTTGTAAAGCTGCACAGGAGGGTGCCTGATTTTACATGTATTCCACTTGAGCAAATCAGTGCATTTTCTAATTTAACATAGTTGGGTTTACGTATTTCTGTCTTTAAGATAACTCCGTCATAGTTTAGATACAACTCAATCATTTCAAGTATTTTCTTTCTATTCTGCTCAAGAACTGTAAATTTGGTTCCAATCCTATTGTATCATTTTTTTAAATATTCTATGAATTTTTTTTTAATAGCCAGAATAAGGGACAGTCGATGCTTCTGTGACTGGCTTTCTGCACCTGAATGCAAATAAGATCACAGTTTTATTTTATAAAGCATGTGCTCTCAAATAGCATTATGATGTTTAAAGAAAACACTGTGTAGATTTGCATCCCAGCATGCAAATAATCTTAAGCAATATAAATTATGAGAATATTGTATAAAATTTAATTTTTTAACTTAAAAACTTTTAAATGTTTGCTTAAATCAAATGCAGCCCTACCCAAGATAAAGCATCCCACAAGTTCTCGTGATCTAGACACAGCGCTAGGGCACTGAGAATTCACCTGTCCCCTATCACAGCCATGATATTAGCACTTGAATAATTTCTAAGAGGTACTGAATTCGGCGTTCTGAGTAACCAACTGGAATACCAATGAAAAGATGCCAGGCCATGCTACATGCGGGCCTGGCTCACAGGGTAACACATGCATCTGGGGACTCCGCATGTAGAAACCCAGGGTCCTCTTGCTAAGCTAGTTGACCAAAGCTGCCTCCATCACTGATTTACTCTGAAACCTCTTGGGGTGCAAGTTTCTCCACTTTTCAGTCAGGTGCTGAAACTGCAAACAGCGCTGCTGAAGCCAGGAGGACCTCTGGGAGCCAGGGGAGGGTAGTGGGAGGCTGCACCTCGGCTGAGCCCCACGCCAGCGTACCCGGAACCTGCGCTTCTGCAGCGGCGAGGCGAGGCGGAGCCAGTGGCAGGGTTTATCTCTGGCTGTCAGGGACTACGCCCAATTTGGAGGAGTGGAGAGAGGTGATGAAAACTCACACGCAGGCCATCCACTGTATGGGGGCAGGGGAGGGGAGCTTGTTGCTGACCACAGCTTTTGGCTTTGCCGTGAATATTATTTTTCTGTAAGCTTGAAATTGGTCAAGGTCAAATGCAGGTAAACCAGTGTAAGCATGTGACGCTTTGGGTTCTTGGTCCCGTCTTCCTCCTGGCTGGTCGACTATGACCCCTTGGTGGTGGGGGTCTGGGGCTGTGGGAGGGCTCCCAGGACCCGCAGGCTAAGGGCATCTGTCAAGCAGCACACTTATCTTTTGAGAGCAGACCCGTCCACCAGCCAAGAAAACACAATCAAATTAGTCACGTGGCCCATTGCTCCTCTCACCGTTTGACAAGAGTAGGGTTCACAGAAGCCCTTCATTTTCAACAGTGTGGAAGGAGTGAGGTGTAGAAGCTTGTTAATAAGGGAAAGGGGCAGGGGGTATCACACCATGGCCCCGGCCCCCAGAGCTCCGCTGCTGGGGGTCTTCTGGCTGTGTTTGTTAGGCTAGGTTACAGGGATGGCACAGGTCCTGGGATTATCAGATGCCACTTGCAGGCCCGCCTGGCTCACCCAGACCCTCTACACCTCCACAGAAGGGACGATAGCCATCACTTACCTGCGTCACACAGCACGGGAGGCCTTGCCTTAGGTCCTGGGCACTGGGGTGCGTGCTCTGTAAATGTCAAGGTATTAGGTTTCATTATTATAATACAAACTTGAAAACAAGCACATTTTTTGAGCTGTAAATGCCTACTGAGGAATAAAAGAAGGTCGGTGTGAACTGGATAATGTTGAAGCTGAGTTAGGAGAGGTAAACGCTCTTCTCTATTTTGTATATGTTTGAAGTTTTCGTAACAAAACTTGATTTCTGTAAGTGGCAGTGTGCAAACACTGAATAAGCAAAACCAGGTAAACAATGGTATGGATCTCATTTATTTAAAACAGTATTTCTCACCTTTCTCAAAGTGAAGACTGCGAAAAGTAAAAGCAGTGCTTTACTGAGCTGTCGTTGACCTGGGAGCAGTGCCGTGCGCGTCCACACTCCCGACCCCTGTGCCCTCGGCTCCAGCGCCCAGTCCACCCACCTCCCTTTACAAAACAGTCCTGAAGCTGAATCCCATGAAGCTACTGTACACGACATTTACATTAGAAAAAGAGAGCTGGGTGTGGGGAAGCCAGGCGTGCTGTTCCCTTTAAGTAAAGTTTGCTCCACAGTTGGGGCATCTTCGCTTCCTCAAGGCAAAACAGCAGATGAACCCAAAGGGGAACAAGACGATGGCCAAGAAGATGCCCAGGAAGGTGAAGGAGTCCTCCAGAACCCCGACCCTGCGGAGAGAGAGGGGGCACGCGGGTTAGGGCCCTCGCAGACCCCAGGCCTGCCGGCCCAGCGGACCCCTGTCCCCAAGGTGCCTCCAGAGCTGGGGCGCCGGTCGTGGAGGGAACGGCCAGCTGCCACCAGTTGCTGCACAGAAAATGTGAAGAGGACAGAAGAGCCGCTTGGGAGGCACCAGCACCTACTGATAAAGGCAAGAACATCCGGCTGCCATATAACCTGCCACATGTTTTCTCTTACAAAACAAGCAACAAGAGGCAAATGCTGGTTTCTATAAAAATTCTTACGTCTCTGAGAAGAACAAGACCAAGAAACCCAAATCACTTTAGGATATTTTTTCCCAACGCTGAAAAGTTTTAGACTTATTTTCCCATTCCCTACAGGGAAATTCCAAAAATAGTGATAAGAGTTTGGATTTTGTGTGATTTTTATCGGTTTGGGCGGTGGGGGGGGCAGATTTTAGTGAAAGACTAAAATCAGCCATGTTCACACCATGTTCACACAATGTCACTTATCTTGAGAAATTTAATCTCAAAGCTTCCTCTTTGGAAAAAGTCACGATAACCTTCAATGTGCACCGTACATAATCCCTCGGACCGCTAGGGGCCATCCCCCCACCGTGTGCCCACGAGGGCACCACCCCGGGTCTCGGGTCCTTTTCAAAGGCCCCGAAGCGGGGGAGCAGGAGCCCTGTGCTCAGCTCCTCCGGGACGCACAATGATGCCCGCCCCCCAGAAGCGTTTCTCTCCGGCCCCACAGGCCCAGCCCCGCCCCAGCTGCAGCGCAGAACCAGTGCCCCGCCCTCGGGCCCCCAGCCCATCCCCCCACGCACACACCAAGGTCCTTGGGCTTCCTGAAGCCACTTACCGTCCTCAAACATGGTAAGGATCCTTTATGCCCACAACCCTCCTCTGGCCGCCTGTGTGGAGAGGAGGAAGGTTCGGCCCAACCAACAAGCGTGGGCGGGGGGGGGGGGGGGCGGGCAAACAGCTGCGGGGGCCCAGCGAGGGGCAGCTCAGCCGGGACTCCGACTCCAAGCCCTGCCCCGGAGGAGAGCGCGCGGGAGACACTCCACTCCCGCAGCACCTCCCAGCGGGCCTGGCCAGCGGGAGCCCTGGGAGCTCTGCAGAGAGACCAAGGGCGGGGAGTGTTGGGGACCTGCCTCACGCCCCGAGTTAGTTGAGGAAAGGTTCTGAGCAGCCCTGCAGCAGAGACACCTGCTGAGCCCAGACTCACGGACGCCGCCCACAGGCCAGGCCCGCCCCAAGGGAAAGCGCATGAGCTGGCCAGCATCTGTCAGCAGGGCCGCCATTTCTGGCCCAGACAGTATAACACAGGCTGTCAGGTCACCACGCCGTGTCCCGTGCCCGTCCAGACCCCACCTGCCCCAGCTTCGAGGCCCTCTCAGACCAGGTGGCAGAAGAACCTGCTGAGAGAGCGAGCACCTGAGGCCACGCGGCCGAAGTAGGGAGCGGGGGCTTCCAGAAGGCCCTGAGCCACCACCTGTGGCTCCACACAAAGGAGGCCGTGACAGGCTGCCCCGGGCCCGGAACACGCCTGCTCTGTGCAGTCGCTGCCAGCAGCTCCTACACCTACTGGTACTCATCAGGCCACCTGAGAATAACTGGGGGCGGCCAGGCAGCCGGGGACCACTCGGGGAGCCATGGCCCCATCTCCCTGCTTCCTCCAGGTACCGAACCAGGTTCCACCTACAGCTGAAATCCCCAGACTCAAACCGGTTTGTACGTTCGGTTAGAATGTCCAAGGGAGGAGAAGCACAGGACAGAGTTGAACTAGGCCTCACAGCTGGGTCACCTGCACCAGCTGAGAACCTTCTGAGTCACCAGGGTGCCTCGTGTCCCCTCCAGGGGCCAATGGGGCCCGAGGACAGTGACTACCAGATGCTCTGTACTATCTCACCTAAGGATCAAAGCTGTTCAGAGGCAGAGCGTAGAACCCAGTGTGTCCACTCAAAGGCTCCAGGAGATCCCAGGAGGAGGCTGGGCCCAGGTGGGGTCCCGCCCTGCTCCCCTTGGTGCCCTGGAGGGCACCCTGCGCCCCCTAGCTGGAGAAGCCCTCCAAGTGGCGGCCGTCTCCCCACAGTGGAGGGGCAGGGCTTGCCCTGTGCTGCCTGGTGCCCGCGTCCGCGTGAACTGGCCCGTCTGCGACTCGTTCCTGTCCTCTGGGGTCGGGGGTCAAACAGCAACAGCCCCCCATCTGCTGCTTCCCTAATTCTCCACCCAGACCCCAGACCCTGGTCGACACTGTCTAAAGCTGGAGGAAGCCCAGGAGGGCCAGTCACTCTCATCCGGGCCCTCCCCACCATGAGGCCAGTGGACTGGCCCCACGTGAGCACAGCTTTCCAGCAGCAGCCAGACCAGCCGGGGGAGGCCCTGGCAGCCCAGGCAGGAGGAACACACTCCCTCATTCCACAAACCTGCAGTGCTTTCTGTCCAGATCCATCACTCCCTCGAGCCAGAGCAGAGCAGGCAGCTTGGGCCTCCCCTTCCCAACACCCTCAGTCAGGAGTCCGGGTTTGATGGGGAGAAACCCCACGCCCTCTCCCCGGTTCACCTCCAGCCCACCCCAAGAAGGCGGCAGAGCCAGGCCGTTTCCCTTCAGCAGCCAGGGAGGTGGGCAGAATCCGGGCCCTGCCAGCAAGTCTGCTCCACACTCAGACCTTCCACGGAGAACCACGGCCCGACCCGCCAACGTGGCTTCCCAGCCCAAGGGACCTGCTACCCGCAGTCCACACCTCTTACCCACAATTGCAAATGCCAAAAGCTCTGAACGCAGAACTTCTTTATAAGTTTGTAACGAACCCAGCTGGCAGCCACATGTGACCTGAACTGACATGTGGCCTTTTATAGTCTTAATGCGTCCCCTTAATGGGAATATTTGTGTCTTGCTGCAGAAATGTTAACATTTGACCATGGGTACTGCCCAAACCTCAAAAGCAGTGCTGGCATGATTTACTGTTTTTAAACATCCAAAATCTTCTGAACTGAGAACACAATCTGGTCTCTAGGCCAGTCCTGACGCAGCAACAGCAGGCTGCAGAGCAAACCTGTCCCTCTGGGACCACGTAGGAGGGAGGAGACCCCCTGCCCGTCCTGCCAGCCTCTCCTAAGTGGCGTGACCTCTCTTTCTCTCCAAGCCCCTCAAAAGCCCTCACCGTTTCAAAGTGAGTTTCACCTCTTCATCCATTGGCTCAGAATCCAAGCGGCTCCAGCTGTGGTTAAAAGGCCCCTCCCCCATTCCTGAACAATGGGGGTGGGGAGGATATAGAAACTGGAGAAATCTGGGAACTGATTCTGAAAACACTTCCTTAACGGACTCTGACCTTATGGGGAGAGTGGTCACTCGATTCCACTGACACCCATCTGCTCAGGGAGCTGGGCTGGGTGGGGCCCCAGGACGAGCGCAGTGGAGACCCTGCAACCCACATGTCCCATCCCATCCTCACCACCCCCCGTTTCCTCACAGCGTCCTCCCCGTCCCATCGCGTCCCCCTTACACGAAGCTGGAGCCCGGAGCCTTGTTCAGGCAGCGAGTGGCCTGGCCGGGAACAATCCAGACCCCAGCCCAGGGCCTCCCTACCCTCTGAGCACCCCCGCCCGCCCCCCCCCCCCCCAGTTAGTGCCACCACTGCTCCCAGCACAAGGTGGCCTCAGGTCAGGATCTGCCGCAGAACAACCCCAGACAAGCCGAGAGAGGGGAGCAGAGGGCTTCGTGCCGGTGGCCATGAGCCTGCAGACAGGCAAGGGGCGGGGCATGATGCCCCATAGCACCTGGCCAGCCCCCTCCAGAGACCAGGTCATACCTCGCCCCCAGCTGTCCCACGGTCCCACAGGGACGGGGAGCCGCCGGCCACTCCAGGGGCGCTTCTGAGCAAGCCTGCGGCCGGGTAGCCCAGAGCCTCCCCAAGCAGAACAAATGCTGCAGGAGGCCTGCAAGGTGGGAAGGCCTGCCTGGGGCTCCGGGGGCTCCCCAGACCCCAAGCTCAGTCCAAGCACATCTGGACGGAGAGGCCCCGAGCGCTCCCAGGCCCCCACGGTCGGCACGGCCTGCCCGCGGCAGCCCGGGAGCCGGGACCGGCTCATCAGTGCTCGGGGCCGGAGCCCTGGTCTCATCACTGTCCTGACCTCTGCGCAGCATCTGACCTCCACAGCTATTCCTTGAGCCCCTGTCTTGGCTTCCAAGACCCCAGCCGTTCCTGGATTCCCTCCTACCTCTTTGGTCACCCCCAAGACCGAACGCCCAGCGACGCCCAGCAGGAAGCCAGGTGCAGCCAGGCCCCGCGCCTCGACGCGCCTTCCAGCCTCCGACCCGCGCTGCCCAGCGCCCTCTGCACAGGCCCTCCCACTGCAGCCCCGGGCCCCCAGACCCGAAGTGGCCTCATCCAGGGACAGCCCACGCCCCAGAGAAGGACAGCTTCAGAGAGGCCCGAGGCCTGGCCGAAGCCCCACCAGCCAAGGCTGGTCCACAGGGGTCGCGGGCGGGCAGGGGTGGGGTGAGGCGCATGCTCAGTCTGCAGGGGTAGAAAGAAATGCTCTCATAGTGGCTAAAAAGGGAAGATGGGGTCAGGCTGCTTAAGGGAAAGCTCAGACGGTGGCAAAGTGACAAGTGGCACAGGCCTCTGACGCCAGGCCTCACTCAGAGGGAATCACAGACGTGTGACTTCGGCAAACTCCTGCCAAGCTCCCAGGGAGGGACGGAGCCTGGCGGGCTGGCTGGGAAGGAAGGAAGTGTGGTCACATGAGAAGCCGCTTGTCTCCCAACCCTATGACGCCGGACAGCAGCCACACGGGCTGTCCCCAGGGACTAGGCACCCTCTCCCCAAACCACCGCGGAGCTTCCTTGGAAGCACCCGGCCTTCCCCTGCTTCCTGCTGCCCACCTCCCCGGGCCCCCAGCCCACTCTTCGGCAGCAGAGGGCACTGCAGGCAGGGGGCCGGGACACCCCTGTGTAAGAGCCCAAGCGCCGGGAGGGCCCTAACCGCCGGCATCTGTCCTCAAGCTGACAGAAGGGCCCACGGAGGACACGTCCTGGCGGGAGTCAGAGTGTGTGCTCCCCACCCGGGCCCCAGACTTGTTCTCAGAGCACCTGCTCCCCGTCGTTGCGCCCACCACCCAGAGGCCGGCGATCCGACAAAAGGGAAGAAACGATCCCGGGTGCAGGCGCCCACCCTCAGCCTTCGAGCAGCCCTGAGCCCAGACCCCTCCTCAGAAGAGCAGAGAGACGGTGACCCACATTCTGCACGTTGGGGGCTGAGAGCAGAAGCCGGGGCCTCCGCTGTGACAGCCCCCACCCCAGGGAAAGAGAGCAATCAGGGGAAATGCTCCCCATCCTGCAGCAGCCTGGAAGCCCACAACCCTGGGGGATCCGTGCCCGGTAAACCCCACTGCTGGTCTCCCCTCCTCCACGCTCAGGGCCTTGAGCCAGCAAGAGCCTTGGACCATCCTATCAGACACCCCATCTCCCAGATGGGGAAACGGGCCCAGCTGGCAGCTGGCAAGGCCAGGATCGGAGCCCAGCTCGTCTGGCAGGCTGGGCCCTGCGGGGAGACGCTGAAACCCCAGCCAGAGGGCTCTGCTCCAGGTGCGGCGCCTCCTCAGCTGCCAGCCTGAAACCCCTCCTTACACTTAGGATATCGCTCGGAACCCCTCCCGCCCGGAAACAGGCCTTTGGAATCGCCCAGCTAGGCTCCTTGGGGACAGAAGGGCGTGCACACAGCAAGGCTCTGGGCACCCGGAACCAGCCTCAAAGGCAAGCACAGCGGGTTTCCCGTCGCCCACCTCTCTGTGCAACTTTCCAAAAGGATTCCCAATGGCTCTCTCCACAAGGGACCAGCCTCCCAGGCCATGCCCCCATCTCCAAGCCCACCCATATGCCCCCAACCCCAAGAACTCTGCCGCCTACAGGTGCCCGGTGCAGGGTGCAGAGAGCTCCTCTCCGGAGGCGGCCAGCTGTCTCCCCTCCCCCTTCACATTCTCCAAAGGCTAGAGTATCACCAGATGTGTCCCAAGAGACACCTGCTTAGGGTTTGCAAATCAAGATCCACCTGGCCGGCACGCAACCCAGAGGGCTCTCCCCTGCCCACAGCCCCTTTAGGAAACTCACGGTTGGTTCCGGGGGTCCAGCCTCCTGCCCTCACTTCCAGACGTCCCCCCTCTTCCCAGGCCCTTGTCTCCCCACACAATTGACCCTTGTGACTCAAACTGTTAACTTCCCTTCGACTCCACTCTGGGTGTCCCTGATACACTTTTGAAATTAAGCCTAAGTGTAAACCAGGGCTTCTCAGTTCCATCTCACGAACTCCAACTTCCTCCGCCACCCGCCTCTCCACCCAGGCTGAACACCCCGTCCTTGCCAAGTCTGCCCTGACTTTCTAAACTGTCCATGCAGTCGAATCCACCAAGGGCAAGGACCAAGTCTTATCTGAATTTGAATCCTCAGGACCCACACAGAACAAGCATCTAACAGCTGCCTCTCAGGCCCTACAAAAACAGAAAATTCTAGAGGTTCAAGGTTGAGAATCTGAAATATCGCTCCCACCCCAAAGAACCTCGGCGTTGCTGCCCTTATGCAGGTAAGGGCCCTGATGGCATGAAGCAGCCCTGACACCGCCTGCTCCCCTGGCCCCCTGGCCTTCCAGCTCCTCTAACACGGGCCACCTGAGTCGGTCTCTCCTGCCCACGCACTTCAAACTGACCCTCCCGCGAGAAGAGAACCTTCTACCACCTTCAAGAATCAACCGCACAGCAAACTTGCAGCTCCCAGAACCGGGGATGAGAGGCTGCCAGTCTAACTGCTACCATTTCTTCATCCCACCCACTTGGGACTCAGTGGCCCCCAAAGCATGCAACTCCCCTAGGAAAGAGAACCCAGCCCCCTCTGCCCCATGAAAGGTGCATGGACCCAAGGACCACTGAACCCACTCTCTCCCATGCCCCAGTGAGCAGCCTGTCCCAAGACTGACCGTGTCTCCAAACGACCCTGCCTTTATGAGTTTCAGTAAGTGTGTTCTTAGAGGTTTCTGGGGCCCCCAGCCCCGTAACATACCTGCAGACAGGGCAGCCTCCAACGACAACGATGGAATTGGCAGGGTACCGGGTGACATTTCGACTGTGGATGTTGTAGACCCTGGGGTGGTGCGTGGGTAACCCTGTGGGCAGGAAAGCACATCAGAAGGGGGCAGGCAGGAAAACGCGGGGAGTCAGAGGTCTACTTCTCCAGCCCTTCCCCTCTCCCCACCAAAAACTCGCATCCTTTTCAAAATCAAGACAACAACAGCGTCCACTAAGTGCCTACTATGGGCTTTATCAGGTGCTAACTTGCAGACAGCATCTCATTAATAAAGTTAATTTGCAAGGAGATGGTGATGCTTCCCGGGAAGGGCGAGCCGGGCGCGCGCGACCGCGCAGGTGGGCTGAGGGCCCTCAGGCAGCACCCAGACTCGGGGTCCCGACATCAGGTTCGCGGAGCGGAGACTGCCCGCCACCGGGTCTCCCCTCGGCCGCGCCCCCGCCGCAGCCGCGTCCGGAGAAAAGTTGGTTTCGGGGTTAAAGGTCGCCACAGAACTCCGCCCAAAGTTTGCTCCCGGGGCCCCGGGCCCCGCCCGCTCGGCCAGCCCCGGTCCCGGGCCGACCCCCACCCCGCCCCCCGGGCCCCGGGCCCACCTGTGACGAGGTAGGGGTAGGGCGGCGGCGGGGCGGCGGCGGCGGGGATGGCGCCGTAGCCGTGCGGGCCGCACGCGAAGTCGCCCTGGCCGGCCTCCAGGTTGTAGGCGGGCGGCCGCTCCTGCAGCAGGGGCTTGTGGTCCATGGCGGGCGGCGCCCACCGCGCCCGGCCCGGCTCCCGCTGGCGCTCTGACTCGGCTCCTACTCGGACTCGCGGGGACGCCCGGACGCCCGGCGGCGGGACCCGCTCTTCGCGGGCGGCGGCGGCGGCGGGGCTGGGCCCCCTGGAGGCGGGTGCCGCGGGCTTCCCCCCGCGCCTCCCCCCGCCGGTCACAAGACCCGGATCACGTGGCGCGGCTCCCGCGGGGGGGTGGAGCGGGGCGGGGCCGGCGGCGTCTTAAAGGAGCCGCGCCCGCTCTCAGCCGCCCCGCGGGCCTCCAGTCCGGGCGTCCCGACATCCGCAGCCCCAGACCTCACACCGCGAGGAAAGACCCCGCCCCCACGCCGACCCAGAGACGCCGCACTAGGGGCGTGACCTTATGGCCTGTCGACCCGTCCCTCCCGGCGCTCCTGGCCCGCTGGGCCTCGGGGGCCCGAGCCCAGGCCCGAGCCCACCCACCACTGAGGAGGGCTGAGGCCTGGGGGGCAGGGGCGGCCCGGAGGAGGTGCTAGGCGGGGCGAGTCCCCAGGCTGCCCCCTGGTTGTCACGCCCCGGGCAGAGGGGCCGGGGCCTCCGCATTCTGAGCGACCCTGTGAATCGTGCCTGCTCGTGCTCAGCTGGTGTTCAATTCCGCGGTTTTCTTTTTGACAAACTAAATTCGGTAATTTATAGGGGTTGTGGCCACTGATTACAAATTAACTCCCCTGTTGGGGACAAACCCTAAATATCGGGCACCGCTGTGTGGCAGGTTCTGTCCCACTGTTGCTCCTCGGTTCGGTAATCTTCACGGCAACCCAAGGAAGTACTGACCCCTGGTCCACAGTCCGGAGACGGCTCAGAAGAGGGGAGTGACCTAGTCTGGACCGCCAAGGCCGCTAAGTCCCACGCCCTCACGGAAGCACTATGTCACATGCTAAGAGCTTAATGGTTTTGTAATAAAACTTTAAACAAACAGATGTGTGAGCTTCAGGCCCTGACACCCTGTAGCTCCCCCTGCACCCCTCCCGGGCCTTTTGCAGCGTTTGGGGTTTCCCAGCCTTTCTCACGTGACCCGCACTTTGATCTAGCTCAGGGACAACTCTCAGACCCCGCCTCATTTTCAACTTTTCTTAAGAGACCATCGAGATTCTTTATCGCAAGTGTAGCCCAACAATCCAGTGGGAAGGGAGGAGGGGAGGCCGGGTAAGGGCCTGGCTGGCACTGGGGGGAAGAGCCAGGTACAGAATGGAGGCTGGCCCCGAGTGGCCAAGGACTTCCGGCCAGCAGAGGTCCTGGCTACGGTTGGGAAGCCCTGCACTCCAAGGGGCAGCTGTGAGCTGTGACCAACCATAGGGTGAGAGCAGCCAAAATCAAGACCGCCCCCCCCCCCGTGCCCTAGGGAAATCTGAGGCGCAAGCCCAAGCCTCACCAAGGAGTGCGGAAAAGTGGGTTCGGGGCAGGCCTCCTAAGATTCGTCAGCTGTGGACACTCCTGCGGGGCCCCCATCCTTCCCCGCCTACCCCTCAGCCTTTCCTATCAGACTCAAGTTGGCAAATGTCTCTTCAATTTCAAGGTTAATTTTCCCTTCCCCACGTGTCTGTGTTCACAGGTCAAACTCCGAAGAATCCATAGCCACAGGCTCCCTTCTCTTCCAGTAATAGATTTTCGCCCCCAGCAGTGCCCCCCAGCTTGGAAATCCGTCTCAGTGAATGACAGCAGGCCCCTCCCTGTCATTCCTTCACTGAGCCGAGGGTGACCGGCTCTCCAAGCTTCCCCCAAGCAAGGCCTGAGGGGAACAAAGATAACTGGCCATGGAAAAGGAGCGGTCCAGTAGGGAGCCTCACTACAGCAGTGCAGCAAGCGAGGCTTGAGGGGGGAGAGTTAGAGGTGCCCGTGAACCCTGGGTGCCCCGGGAGTGCCCCACCTGAAAGTATGGCCAGCAGTGACTGGTCCCGAGGGACCAGGGGACGAGCATTCCAGGCAGAGTGAACTGCGGTCCCAGAGAGCATCAGCTCACTACCTGCTGAGACTCTAGGTCACCTGGTGCGGCCGGAGCCCTGGGAGGGGGCTGAACCGCTGGGAGTTGAAACAGAGAAGTAGGAGCATCAGATCTATTAGAAAAATGACTTTGGCAGCAGCGTGAAGGGTGAGAGGTGCAGGGGGATCAACGAGGAGGGACAGCTGCAGGGACGGGGAGGAGAGGCCAGGTGCGTGAGGTGGAAAGCCCGCTAAGGCCTGGCGACCGCCTGGCTGGATATGGGAGACTCAGGACGCTCGGCTCTCGGGCTCAGGTGACAGTGGTGCCAAGACCTGGATGTGGATCAGGAGGAGCCAACAGGAGGGGACGGGGCGGGTGGGGAGGCTGAGGGGCCCGGGTGGACTCGGAATGTGCACATCCTGAAGCGACACCTAACCAAAGGCGAGTGTACGCATCCGTGAAGCACTAGCCTTCAGATAAAGACCTGCGCCGTCTCAGTGGCAGTTCACCCACAAGTATTTTGGAGCAGACACTCTGCCCCAGGAGGCAACAAAACTGGCAACATCCTGCCTTGTGGAGCTGACACTCCAATGGGTTGGGGCCGGTGCTGCAAAGTCAGCGGGTGGGCGGGGTGGGGGGTACAGAATGAGCAGGTCAGGGGCATAGGGAGTGAGGCAGGCAAGGCGGTGCAGTGAGTGGTGTGCGATTTTACTTTGCTGTTCAGAGAGGCTGAGCCAGTAGGTGGGCAGTCTGGAAGGAGGTCGGAGAGCCAGCCGTGAGGAGGCCGGAGGGACCAGCTTTTGTGTGTTTGCCAGTTTGCTGGTGTTTTAAGGGAAAGGGGAAGTAACAGCACAGTTTGTAAGTTGGGGGGAACAATTGGATGCAGAGGAGGGGGGTGTGGGAGAAAGGGGGGGAGGAGGAAAAAGGGTGTGGGGTCCCTGGCAGAGTCCCAGACGAGCCACCCACAGAAGCGGGAGAAGGTTGAGCACGTGGGCACTCGGACAGGTGGGCAGGAGGCGGGAGGGGACGCTCGCTTCTGATTGCTTGTTTTCTGTATGAAACAGGAAGCAAGGCCAGCCTCCAGGAGTAACCTCACCTCCAAGCTACTTCCTATCTCAGCTCATCCTTGGGGCCATCCTGAGAAGTAGGCACCAACATCCCCCAATCGCTTGACGAGGAAACCCAGGCACACAGAGTTTCCGTGACCTTTCCGCCGTCTCCCAGCCACAGAAAGTGGATCTCTGGATCCCTGATCCAGCACAGGTGACCCTAACGATCCCAGCACGTGGCCTCCATGACAAATGCATGAGAGGAAAGCCAGCCACTGTGTGCTGATTTTAACAGAAACACTTTCTTCTTGAAGAAGGCTTGGAAACATACCTTCCTCTGTGCCTATTTTTCAGGTCTCTGAAATTCTGCTCCCAATCCACTTTTATATCATGCATACATTAACAAAAGAATTTTTTAGCATTGCCAGTTCCATAGAAGTGAGAATATGATTTTAACTGCTATCCGTACATGTTTTCGCTGGGAGCACTCAGCAGGGGACCTTGTCGGGTAGGGGACATGCTGGCCCCTGGCCAGGGGGCCAGGGAAGGTGCCACTGTCCTCCAGACCTTGACTGTCACCAAGGACTGTCCTCAGATATAGCCAAAGGAAACCAAAACCGGGACTACACCCTTTCTGGCAGGCTTTGAGAAGTGCTGATAACCCGTCACGTGTGCTGCTTGCGCATCTGAGAAGCTAGCACCTCACGTGGTTGGGATTGTGGCAAAAATAAAGTAAAATTTAAAAAAAGGAAGCAAATATCATTTCCAAATTCAAGGCTGTAACTGATTACAAGTGCCTGGCTTGGAGAAAGCCCTTGCCAAATATTTGCTAAATGTTTATCTTAGATGAACACCGAGGTTTCCGTTTGATGGCAAGCCTTACAGTTCTACCAGGAATATCTTTCTAAATATTTTAGAAATTAAGCACAGATGCTTTTACACAACACAAATGACAATTTCATGCAAATCACGAGGTCAGTCTTATCACAAGTACAATACACGGGCAGACCTCGTTTTAGTGCACTTTGCTTTACGGCACTTTGCAGACCTGCATTTTTTACAAGTTGAAGGCCCGCGGGAAGTCTGTTGGCGCCACTCTTCCAACAGCATTTGCTCACTTCATGTCTCCGTGGCATATTTTGGTAATTGTCCCAATATTTCAAGCTTTTTCATTATTATTATCTTTGTGATGGTGATCTATGATCAGCGATCTTTATGTTACTACTGCGACTCACCGAAGGCTAAGATGAGGATTAGTATTTTTTAACAATAAATTATTTTTAAATTAAGGTATGCACATTTTTTTTTAGACCTAATGCTATTGCACACTTAACAGACTACAGTGTGCTGTAAACATAACTTTTCTATGCACTGGGAAAAGAAAAAATTGTGTGACCCGCTTTATTGCGGTGGTCTGGAACCAAACCCAAAATACCTCCGAGGTCTGCTTGGATGTATTACTATATTTAAATCCATACTACGCCCTTCAGTCTCTAAGAGGTGGTCCTCACTGCATAATCCTGCTCAGCAGAACACACTTACTTGTGCAATGAAACACAGAAGCATCTCTTTAAGTCAACATTTTCTAGCAATTCTCGCAGGAACAGAGAGTAAGTTCTGAATAGAAAGTTTCCAGCTAAATAAGTTACCAAGCAGCTGTACTCAAAACCTCTGAAAACACTGCAGTATCAATAGATGTCAGTGATGTATCTGGACTAACGATGAGCTAAAACACAGAAGTCCACACATTTATGGCAACCACACGCAAGATGAACTGAACGCCTTTTACATCTGCCACATTCAGAGTAACAGAACAGGGTGCTTCTCCAGGACTTCTTGACTGAGGGCAGGGGGAGTCCAAGAAAACTTCAGCCACATTTGGATGCTGAGGAGGCATGTGGTCCCCATCCTGATGGTTCTACAAACTCCCTGTGTGACTTGGACAAGTCACTTCACCTCTGGGAGCTGGGCTTTCTTACACGAAGATATCCACCATCCTTTCAGAAATACAACGTCTCTTCTGTGGGGGGCAGTTTTACCCCATCACCTTCCAGAATGACAGAATCGCCAATTCTAAATGGAACTTCGAGAGAGAAACCAACGTGTATCCTGCTCCTGCTATGCGTTGGACACTGTGGGGACTCATACTTCCTATCAAGGCCGTGATACTCGGGTATCACCCCCAACTTGGAGGAAAGAGGCCACCTCCCCACTGAGCTGGGTCCACTGAACCCCTTGTATCTTATCTCTGCATCCCCAGTGCCTGGAACGTAGTAGGTGCTCAATGAACGTCTAATGGAACTCAGGGTCACTTGCCCAGGTGAGGGTTCAAACCTAGGTCCTTCTGCCTCCAGACTGAGCTCCGGCCCAGAGACTGTGAGGTGTGTCCCCCACCCCACCCCTGCCCCCGCTTCAGGCTAGAAATAGGTCTGGACCATTCCAGAAGGCCATTCCTGGTTTTATAAAATCAAGAGTGCCCAGATAGTAGGGGAGACACTCGTTAAGATGATGACTGCTCTTTGGGACTCACTCGGTGTTTTCTGTGATTACAAAGTGTCATTCAGGCAAAATGATGGACTGCTCAAGTTTTCTACCCTCTGCCAGGCATCAGTGAAAGTTACTCAGATTTACAGAAAGTACTTCCCTTTGAAATCTGCCGCCAAGTGGACTTGTTACCATTTACCAGAGCACTGAATTTGGTGACAACCAGGCATCTTCTTTGTTTGGGGGCAAGCAAATGACCACTCCCAAGCTGAGGGGAGAGGTCACTTCCTTAGGTCAAGGCGGGACCTCTGTGGGTCACCCAACCACCTCCCCTCATCGTGAGTGATTTTTAAGGGGCCCTGCAGGGCCTGGGAGAGTCTTGGTCTCCTGCTCTCTCGGTCATTAGTCTATTCTGCCACATAACTCAGTTTTCCTGTAGGCCGCAGAGGGAAGCAGAAGAAACCAAGTCGTCATGGGGCCCTGGCTTTGTAAAACAAGTGGCCCGGAAGACTGCAGAGGGCAGGGGTCCTCAGGAAGGAGAGGCCGCCTCTGCCGTGAGGGCCCCCTCTGTCCCACCCCACCTGCTCCATACCCTCCTCCAGCCAGGCCCACCCTGGGCCCCCTCTCCAGCCCTGTTTGGTGGCTCCTACCTGCTGCCTGCACGGTGGACATGGCTGGCTTCAGTGAGATACCCCTGGGCGGTGGGCGGGAGCCTGAGGACGGGGGCCAGGAAGAGTCCCCTTACGCTCCAGCAGAAGATGGGCAGGGGCCAACATGAATGGGTGATGGAGAAGGCCACGGGGGCGGGACAGGAAGGCCGAGAGAGCTGGGCTGGGCCGGGCCTCTTGGGGGACAGAATGCTGGCTCACAATCCAAGATTCTCAGGTTCTGAGCCTGGAGTCCCGCCTCTAGGAAGAGGCTCGAGGTGCCACCACCAGATTTAACCCCTGGGAGCCGGGAGGGTTCGGCGAGAAGCCCATTTAAGAGCACTGCCCAGGGGATCCCTGATGAAAACCACAACTGATGGTCTGTAGGGGCAGGAGAGCCACTCAGGTGACGACAAAATGTGACTGGCACCAAAGACAAAGGCCCAGCATCAGGCTTTTTCCCGTGTCCCTATAAAGTGTCAGCAGGGACTGGAGGGGTGGGGAATGTTGACATGAATAACCCCTGAAATTCCAAGAGCCAGGCCCCCCTCAAATGGGGCCACTGTTCGTTCGCTTTCGCGGGTTCCTCCCTTTACTTTCTGAGGACAAGTTCCTTCTGCAGTTTTGACAAAGGCCCAAGGAAAGGGGAGTGGTGTCGTGCACCTCCGCCAGGAGGAGGGGGTACCCGGGGTCTGTGCAGGGAGCTGGCAGGAGGACCCCGGAGGCGTGCACTCTGTCCAGGGCATGTCCTGTGCTCCCTGGGCTGCCCGTACTTTCAGCTGCTGCAGGTGGAAAGCGGTAACAGGTGTGCTGTGTGGGAGGGTTCCCAGATGCTTACCACGAACCGCCTTGCCCAAGGAACCCGTTGGCAAACTGAGCTGTTACCTGCAATTCACATCCTTACAGCGAGCAGAGCTGGGTGCTGTAGACTAAGTTTTGGTCTTTGGCGCTACCCACTATGTAACCCTTACCCCTCTTTCATTTAGGAGGAGTGGCCTTTAGTGAAAACAGGTCTCCTTCCTGTCTTCCTACCTGTAGCCTGTTGGGAGGTGTAATCGTGTGGTCTTTCTTTTAAAGGCGACACAGCCTGCTTTTCCATCTCAGGGCTGCGGGTCCTGGCCTCTGTCACCTGCAGGCCTCCCATCTCCCCAGGCGCCCCTCACGCCATGCCTGAGAGCCTCCACGCTCAGCACGCAGGCGCCAGGAGGCCAGGCAGTCTGGGGTCTGCTACTCCGTCTCCTTAGCCTGCTAAGGAGGAGCCCACTCGTGACTCAGTTTCCTCAACTGTAAAATGAGGTATTAATAGCACGTACTCATCCGATCTTTGTGAGAGGTCCAGGACACGGCACGTGGCACCAAGTGAGCGACCATCAGCCAAGTGTGGTTATTGCCTCTGAGCACTGGCTGCTGCCTGGGGCCCCTGCACAGGGCAGTGGCACGTCAAGCATTGACATTCGGTGAGACCTGACTGTCCCCCTGCTGCCCCCCACCCAGCAATCTTAGTGAATGGTGTGGAGTGGATCTTGTCATCTTTCCTGTCAGTTACATGCATATGTAATAGACTAGGGTTGCCTTTTCCCCACGTGGGGACATGTTCTGTCTTGTTGGGTAATTTGTTTTTTCCACTTGGAGATCTTTGCTTCTCCTCTAAGATACCCATGATCTCTGTCCTCTGTCTGATCCATATACGTCCCTGCTTGTTGGAAGGCCAGGTCCCCCAATTGGGACCCCATACCCAGATCCCTTTCACTTGCTGATGGGGTTCCCAATTGTCCCAGGAGCATCCACACTCCCTGCACTTTGTTTAATGCTCAATGTAACTCTCATGTCCAATGAACCAAATTTTACACATCTTTCTTTGTTTTGCACATCTAAACAACGATTACAAATACATTAAAGTAATTCTCTTAAACAATGTAACCTGCAGTTTTAAATATGGCATGGTTGATTCTTTCGAATACTGCAAACACCTCAGACAGCAAATAAAGCTTATATTAATGTGATGACTACAAAACCAATTTCTTACTCCAAATATCAACATCATGGATTTAACTAACATCTTCGTTATTTCCTTTATTATTTTTTTCAAATACCTTTTTCGGGTTACAGTTATCTTTACTTTGATAATCTTCCAGGATTGACGGCCCCAGGGAAGAAGAATACCATCTCTAATCAGCCGAGTTAAGGCATTTTGGTTATAGACGGAGTAATTCCTGGATAGGGCTGGATCTAGACGGCTCTTCCCAAGGCCATCAGTTGAAAGTTGCTGTTTATAAGTAAATGCCATTTGCTACATCGATCAGATTTGAAAGCTCAAACCCTTCGCGTAGGTTTTAATTCTTTGCCGCCTTGTGTCTCCCCTAAAACGATGCATTTGTAAAGTCTTGCTTGGTAATACAGTATTATGTAATCCATCTTTGGGTTTTTCTGATCAACTAACCTGGTCCTGTCATTACGAATTAGTGACTTACCTGTTAGCATTATTAAAGTTATGTGTGTCTTATTAGTATTGCATTAACATTAGCAAAGCCATGTAAAAATTCCATCTCCCAGAAATGAAGGGTTGAATCTTCGTGGTTAAGTTTTCTCTTTAGGACACCTGGGGAGTGCAGGATCTGGGAACACCCTGCTGCGCCTGCCCGTTACCTGGCTTCTGTGTGTGAGTGCTGGGGCAGACCCCTCCTGGTTCTCATGAGTGACCACCAGTGTGGACACTTCCTGCTTTTTGGGCGCCACTAGCTTTGTCCCTTGGTCCACGCATTTACCAGTTTCTACTTACACAGACAGAAACAAGTACACAGCATCCCTTTATAATCGGGGCGGGGCGGGGGGTGGACAGCACACCTATACATTAGCAGCCGCCTACTGTATTAGTTTTCTGTGCTACACAAGAGGACCACAGGTTTAGCAGTTGAAAACAATGCCCATTAATTATCTCACAGTTTCCGTGGGCCAGGAGTCTGGGCTCAGCTTAGCTGGTCTTCTGCTCAGGGTCTCACAAGGCTGCTATCAAGGGGTCGACCAGGCTGCATTCTTACCTGGAGGTCTCAGTGAGGAGAATCCGCTGCCAGGCCCATGCAGGGTGTTTACAGGATTCATTTCCTTGCAGCTGATGACTGAGGGTCCTGGCTTCTTGTTGGCTGTTGGCTGCCCTGGGATCTAGAGGGTGCCCCCGGTCCCTGGAGGCTGTTCACAGCCTGGCTGTTTGCTTCTGCAAGGCCAGCAGCAGAGAAATTTCCTAGCCTCAAAGAGCCAAGTCTGTCTTCAAAGGGCTTTTCCCTAATTAAGCCAAGCTCGACCAGGATAATCTTCATTTCGATTAATTCAGAATCAACTGATTGGGCACCTTAATTACACCTGCAAAACCCCTTTCTCTTTGCAGTGTTCTGCCACCTAGAAGGATGTCACGGGTCAGCCCCCATTCAAGGGAGGGGGCTACATGAGGGGCAGAGATCTCGGGGGCCACTCTCCCCCATCTTCTGCAGTTACAACTACCTTTGTGCACACATCACAGTAATGGTTCCCTTGGAGTTTCACTATGAGCTTGTGGCTTTGCCGCAGACCCTAAGGCCGTCTCCCTCAAGGTGTCCTGCGCCAGGTCTCCAGCCACCTGGCCTCCCTGCTGGTCCCGGGCCTTTGCACTTGACGTTCTCTCTGTCCACTTCCCTCTCCCGAGAGAGCCACATCCTCGTTCCTTTACTGTATCTCTAGCCTCTGCTAAACTGTCGCCCCATCAGAGAAATCAGAAAACCGCTCCGAGAGGCGGCAGTGTAGGGGTCAGGAGCCAGGCTCCGAAGGGTGAACCCCGGCTGCCTCTGGACCCACCGTGTGACCTCCCACCCTGAGCCCGAGGGTCGTCCTTGGTCAAGTGTGGACGGGGGTCTGGGCTCTCATAGACCCCTGGCCCACATACACAGTTATCCAGCTGACTCCTTTCTACCTGGGATGAAAGTGGCTCCTTGTGTGGTTTCAGGGCAAGCTCACCTGCCTTCTTGGTGGTCAGAGGCCCTGGCGGGGGATCCCATGCTGCTCCCAACCCCTTGCTGGTCCTTTTCACTTTCTGGAGGAATTTCCTTTATGAAGTTTCCCTTAATTTGACTTCCTTCGGATCAGGAGACGTTTTTATTAGGTAACCTATGGAAGGCTCTCAATACCGAAATCAGATTCATCCTCTCTCTCCACGACCTGCCACCTCTCACCGTTCACTATTATTTGTCAAGTACTTACCATGATGCCCAAAGAACTACATCAGCCAGTGAAGTAGCTTGTCAAACAATCCCGAAATTCGCATTCCTAAAGCTTCCTTTAATAGATGAGCTTTATCACTTGGGGAGAAAGAGGCGTGACCATAACTGTAAAACATAAATTGGAAAAGAGATTTCACACAGAGTACTTGACCCCTAAAATATATACTTGGAAATACAATGGGGGACCAGAATAGAGGAATTCAGGAATTTTACATGAAAGGCATTCACGGTAGCAGTAAGATACAACTGGTATTTTAGGAGGGTAGGCAGCAAGCTCTTTAGAGCAGGAGCCTGGAGTTTTTCTCTCTGCACCTGCACATTTATTGGCTTGAAAGTAACTGAAGAGCTGCTGCTGGGACTTATTTTTGTGAGGGGACCTCAGGAGCTTCCTGCAAGTGGTCTCCAGTCCAGGCAGGGTGAGCTTTCTGTTCATGTGGGATCTGAGACCAGCAACCATGCAAGGGGGTGAGAATGCTGCCACTGGTGACCAGTGGTCACCACCCGTCCCATCCCCCGGGTCCAAAGCAAGATGGAAGGGACAGTAAAATTCATGTACATAGCCCTGGGCATCAGTCTCAGCCCTGCCACTGAATGGGTCTATGGGACGACTTTTTTTTTTTTTTTTATAAATTTACTTATTTATTTTTGGCTGCGTTGGGTCTTTGTTGCTGCATGCGGGCTTTCTCTAGTTGCGACGAGCGGGGGCTACTCTTCATTGCAGTGCACAGGCTTCTCTTGTTGCGGAGCACAGGCTCTAGGCGCGCGGGCTTCAGTAGTTGTGGCATGTGGGCTCAGCAGTTGTGGCTCACGGGCTCTAGAGCACAGGCTCAGTAGTTGTGGCGCATGGGCTTAGGTGCTCCGCGGCATGTGGGATCTTCCCGGACCAGGGCTCGAATCCGTGGCGCCTGCATTGGCAGGTGGATTCTTATCCACTGCGCTGCCAGGGAATCCCTAGTGGTCCGGTTTTGAACATTCTGTGCGAGTTTAGTGCCGTTAGAAGCTCCTCAAACTGCTGTCGACCAGTAGCTGTCATGTGGCGTAGCGCAGGTAACACATAAAGCGAGCGGAAGGTGAACCCTGCCTAAGAAGCTTCTGGCAGATAATAGAGAAATACAGAGACCCATATACCAACAGGTATATAAACACTAGGGACTGAAGGTATGAGTGCAAGTTTTATTTTGCTTCCTGGAGCATAGCTTATGCTAAGCAAATTACCCTGGGTCTTCTTTTGGTCTACTCCTGACCCTTGTACTTTACCCCTGACCTTATCAGTTTCTCCTCCTTAACCCCTAATTAATTGCCTTTATACACACAACTCAAAAAAAACCTCACGGGTTACAGTCTTTCCTGCTTTCTAACGTATTTCTCTCTCCCCTTCTCAGCTCCAGGAGAAAAGGTCTCTTGACCAATCTGAACTCCCAACAGTGCCTGCACGGAGCCTAACACGTAGTAAGCACTCCTAAAATGTTTGTCAAACGAATGCTTGACTTGGCTGTGTTTACATGACTTTGCATAACTGGGCGAGGGTCAGGCAGCTGGGACAGTGACTATCACTGGCTTCTAGGTTTCGCTCACTCTTTGTCTGTTTGCTTTTAGAGGTTTTGTAGGTTTTCTCTTAGACACAAAAACATCATCTCTTCACTTCAAGGCATCGTCGCCTGTACTTGGATGTGTGAATCTGGACGTGCACATGAACTCTGAGTTGCATTTTTCTACAGACCGTTTCTGCAAGTTTCCCTTTGCCAGAGATGGGGGAGACAGCACATTTTTAGCTGCTTCATCTAGCACCGTAAGTATCAAAGGAAAAACGAAAGTGCTGAAATTAATTTCATTAGCAGAGTGTAAAGGAAGGACCTGTGCGGTGTGGGCCACCCCGGGAGCTGGGCACCACCGGCTGAGCGGTGAGAAGGGACCTGGAGAAGGCAGTCTGCCCAGGGTCCCGCCCTAGGAGTACCAGGCTCAGGGCAGACATCACTTCAAACAGTGATTAACAAAGAGATATGCCATCAGAGAGTTTAGGAGCAACCTGGCCTCCTCCATCTGGCACATGGCGGAAAGCCTACTGCGTCAGGAGAGGGTGAAGACAGCCACGCACAGTGCTGGTGGAGGTGGGGGTGAGATGCAGGGGGCTGAGATGTGTGCAGGTCGGTTCTGCTAATCTATACCCCTTTTGTTCGGGCTCTTCCAACATTTTTCAGTGCGTGACTTACCCATTATCTGGGGGACTGAGGGAGGGATATTCATTCCTTTAATAAAAATTGAGTACCTATTGTGTGTTAGGCAATGATAAAGCCCTGGAAATTCCAATGTCAGTAAGAAAGGCACTCCCTTGGAGATCTCACAGTGTGGTCAGGTAGACAGATGGGAAGACAAACAATTACGATACAACATGTGAGGGGCTAGAATGGAGAAAGTACAAAGTATGAGGGCGCAATAACGCAGATCTGCTTTCCCTTGGGTTCAGTAAGACTTGACCTTTGATCTCAGACTTGAGCCTGAATGAGAATGGACAGTGGAAGAAGGAAGGTGGGTGGGACGTTGGCACAGTGGGAGCTGCGTGGGGGAAGCCTAGGGGTCTGACGGAGTGGGGAGGGCCCACATAGGGAGCTCTGCCAAGGCTAAAGCTTATAGGTTCACAGGAGACGAGGCTACCACAAAACGTGGAGCCGGGGGGGGGAAGCTGTTGGGAAGAGCCTGAGCTCTTGCCTGTGGCTGATGGGCAACCACTGGGAAAGTCTAGCCAGCCCATCCTGGCATCAGTCCAGCCATCCCTCCCTGTCCCAAATACCAGAATATACACGGTAATGTCTGTCACCTTGAAAGCATCTCTCCATCAATCATTTGGGAGGGTGCTGGATCCAGGGTTGTTTCTAAAGTGTTTCTGGAACTTCCACTAAGCAGTGATGCAAATGGCAAGTGCCCCAACCCAGCTACACAGAGATGATAAGGATAATACTAGGAATATGTGAGTGCTCTGTGGGCACCAAGCACTGCTGTAAATGCTCCACATGCACTTTCTCACTTCATCCTCCCTTCAACCCAAAGAGGCAGGTGGTGGTGTTATTCCCATTTTGCTGATGAGGAGGACACAGGCTCAGAGGGTGAGTGGCTCACATAGTAAGTGATGGACCTGGAACCTGAACCCACTGTGTCTGGCCCAGGAGAGAAGTGGCAGCGTTAGGATGGAGAAGAAACAGGAAACGGGGACTTCCCTGGTGGCGCAGTGGATAAGAATCCTCCTGCCAATGCAGGCGACACGGGTTCAAGCCCTGGTCCAGGAAGATCCTACATGCCGCGGAGCAACTATGCCCATGTGCCACAGCTACTGAGCCTGCGCTCTAGAGCCTGCAAGCCACAACTACTGAAGCCCAAGAGCCTAGAGCCCGTGCTCCGCAACAAGAGAAGCCACCGCAATGAGAAGCCCACGCACCGCAACGAAGAGTAGCCCCCGCTCGCCACAACTAGAGAAAGCCCACGCACAGCAATGAAAACCCAATGCAGCCAAAAATAAATAATTTTTTTAAAAAAAGAAACAGGAAATGAAAGTTAAAAAAGCAGAAATAGGAATGAGGATAATCAGTTGTGGTGAGGGCAGAAAAATGCAGACCTCCTGACAATAACTGAAGAGTCAGCTCTGCGAAGGCTGGAAGGACTGGGGGGTGGGGGTGGCCGATGGGGAGGAACATGGGTCCCCAGAGAGTCCACTGGGTCAGACCCTGAATCCAGGAAAACTGGCACTGAACTCTGTCACAGCCCATGAGCACTGCAAAAACCTTGGAGAGTTCCAAATTCACGCTTCTTCTAAAGTACAAATCAAGGCCAGAGAGAAGAAATGGCTACAAAGTGTCACACACAGAACAGAGTCCAGTGGTCTCGACTTTGAGACTAAAATGTTTCTGCAGACTAATGGCCACTCATGCTCCTGCTAATAGTACCCTAATTTTCCTCTGAGGAACCACCCCCCCTGTCTGGCTGAGCCCTTATGCTAAGGGTCTTAGCTCAGGCTGCTACAACAAAAATAGCACAGACTGGGGACTTAAACAACAAATATTTCTCACAGTTCTGGAAGCTGAAAGTCCAAGATCAAGGCACTAGTAGAGATGAGTAGAGATGGCATCTGGGGACAGCCTGATTCCTGGCTTGAAGACACAGCCACCCTCTTACTGTATCCTCACAAGGGGAAGAGGCGTGAGGTCTTTTGCGTCTCTTCTTATGAAGGCACTAATCTCTTCATCAGGGCTCCACCCTCATGACCTAATTACCTCCCAAAGGCCCTGTCTCCAAATACCATCCCACTGGCAATTAGGGTTTCAAGGTATGAATTCTGGGGGCGGGGGGGACACAAACATATCATCCACAACAACCCACATCTCCAGACTAAGCCAGTCCACAAATGCCATTCCCTCATTACACACAAGACTCCATAATGCCATCCAGGGTGAATCAGAGGCTTCTGCCTTTTCTCCCTCTGGAGTCAACCCATGGGGGGCTTCCCCAGTGCGTCCTCAGGAAGAGCAAGAACCAGAGAGGAAGGGAGCGAGACTAGGTCCAAGTGACACTGCTTCAGCCTTTCTGTCTGGCTGTGCCTGGCCTTTCATCAGTCACATCTCCTTTTTTTAAATTTTTCTTTCTCCATCCCAAGATCCACGTACAGCACTTACACCAGAGCCTGGCACCTAGCCAGCGCTCACATGGCAGTATTACTATATAAGCTACCTCGAATTAGGTTTTCTGTCATTGGCAACACAAGAGCCTGAACAAAACGGTGACCTGTTATTGCTACCACACCATGCCATAGCCACAATTCCTCCCAAGAAGGTTAAAACTTGATGTGTACTCAGACATTTCAGTTAGATGGAAACCACCTAGACACCTGTTTCGATGCCCGAGACCGACCAAGCGCCCAAAAGCCGGCTCCCCTCCCCCCTCCTCTGGTCCCTGCAGAGCCGCGCACCCAGGCACCTCCCTACCTGGCCCCTCTCCTCGCCTGCGGCCCAGAGAACACACCGCCTGCTCCGGCAGGTGGACCTGGGGGTGGCGGGCGGTCTTAGGGGGCGACCAGCCAGGTCCTGGGGGGCGGCGGGCGGTCTGCAGGCCCGCCTCGGTCCCGGGAGCGCTGGCACCTCGCCCCACCACCGTACCCCCGAAGCTCAACTTCTTCGAGACCCCGGAAGTGGGCGGGCGCGCGACCCCGCCGAGACCCCAAAGCCGGCTGGTGACGCAGAGTGCCGCAGCCAATCGCGCTCCTCCTGCGTTTGCGTTATTGCGAGGTCGGCCAATGGGCGCGGGCCTGGCTGCCGCTTCCTGCCCACAGGCTCGCCGGCCCCGGGGGAGAGCCGGCTCGCTCTCCCGGCCTCAGAGGCTCAATCGCCGCGACCCGGCCCTCCGGGCGCCGGCCCAGGTGAGTGCAGCGGCGGCCGGGAGGTGGGACGGGCGCCCCCGCCTCTTCGGACAGGTTGGGGCGGCGGAGGCAGCAGCAGCGTTTGCCCCACGCGCGGCGAGGTGGGAAGGGGTTGTGCCAGTGCTCTTTCCTGCACACCCGGCGGGGCGCCGTCCCCGGACCCCTACCCCGACCCCTGAAAGTGACACCCCCACCAGCCTTTGCGCTGGAGTGACTTGGGAAGTGATTGGCGGGTGTAGAGGATCGAGCTGCGAGCAGCCCGTCTGTCCCTCCTCTGGGCAGTGGTGCGAGCAAAGCTGCTTGGCGTGGGATTAGCTCAGGCAGATGGTCAGGGCCCGGCGCTCAGATACTACTGGTAGCCGGGCAGGGGACCCACCTGTCGCCCAAGGGCACGGAACCTGAACGAAACCAGGCCGACCGCCCAGATGATGGGAGCCGGGGGTTCATCTTCAGAGCTTCCGGCTCAGGGCACCTCCTTCCCTGTGGGAATGGAAGGACTCAACTAGCGTGCATGTCCTGCTGTTTTCTCCCACCTCTTTAGACCCTGATGTCGCCTTCCAGCAGCTCCCACAACTGGCGGGCAGTGAGCTGCTTTAGTAGCCAGGGTTTTCTCTGTTCAGGGGGTGGGTGTGATAGGGTGTAATAATAATAATAATAATAATAAAACCGCAGGAAATCTTGGGCAGGAAGCAGTCCTAAGGTGGCCTGGGAAGTAAATGCTTTAGGCACTCCCTTGGGACCGTGTCCCTCCCTGTACCGCACCCCACGCTACTCCCTCGACCCCCACCTTCCCTTGGGTACCTTTACATCTCTGAAGGGATCTGTTAATTAACCCGAGCAGAAAGGTAGATGACTGTGCGGGTGGTGAGCAGGCCTACTGAGCAGAATGAGTGAAGGTCCACCTGGAATTCATTGTGCAGAAGTTCTTGGTGAATGGAGGTTGCTTTCTCGGAAGATGTTGCCTCCCTCACTCCACCCCTAGAAAACAAAGAGATCCCAGGATCCCAGAATCGTGGAACTTAATGCTCCAACCTCCCGTTCAAGAGTCCTCTGATCCAGTGACCCCATGTCCCTGAACAGGTTACCCCCATCACCTCACAGCCAGGAAGTGGCTTGGGAGATCTTGGGACTACATCCTGGCTGGCATGGAAAGGAGGTGAGGCTGACCAAGGATGTCCACCTCGTGTCATCTTTAGGTGGGAAGTGACGGGTACCGGGATTTCCACACCAAAGGGAATTTGCAAACATAACCCCCCCATCTTTTCTCTGCAGTAGAGTCTTCTGGTATTTGCCCAGAAGGCTGAAGTACATCTATCTGCTTAGTCATTTCTCTGGAGGAAAGTGTATCCAAGTGCAACATCACCATTCATTGAGCTCAACATGCAGACTGAGCCTGACTTAACTGGCTACTTGTACAGTGACCTGTGAGCCAAGAAATATCTTTGAAGACTGTATTTATATTAAAATGTCACCATGGGAACCGATATCTCCCCTCCCCCCATGTAAAAATCTTACTTTTTTTCCCAACAATTTATGATAAGGATTGTCAAACATACAGCCAAGTTGAAAGAATTATACAGTAAACACCCACACACCCACCACCTAGATTCTACTATTGACAGTTTACCATACTTGCTTTATCACATATCTATCCACCTCCTAGTACCTTACTTTTATTTTAACCTTAAGTAACCGGTGACATTCAGCTTCCCTGGAGCCATATTTCCGTCTCTTAGCTCAGGGAGTGGTGGTGTGGTGAATGTAGGTGGCGGTGATTTTCCATAACTTTGAACAAACACCCACTTTGTGCAGAGCAGTGGGAGATGCAGAGGAAATGAAGAGGCCGGAGACTCAGGCTGACCAGAAAGGGCTTTGAGTTTTTTGTTTTTAAGAGATACAGATAAGTGGCAGCTTGTGAAAAGCAAATGGCAAGTAATAAAATGACTTCAGTGACACTCATTGAGTTCTTGCTGGGTACTGGGCACTTTATTATAACTGTGCCTGTGTTATCTCATTCAGTTCTCACAACAACCACATAACTGGGTTAGTCTTCCTTTCTTCCTTTTACAGATTAGGAAATCGAGGCACAGAGAGGTTAGTCAGTAGTGGGCTTTTGTTCATGCTAGAAAGTGGTGGGGCCGGGATGGTGTGGGGCTGGCGTGGCTCTGGGCACTCTTAGTCACGGCATAGATGCCACAGGGGGGGGAGTGGACTCTCAGGCCTGCCCAGGGAGGAGTGGAGGGGCATCGGGGGGTACCACAGCTCTTCCAGGGGTCCCATCTCAGGCACCCGGATACAGATGCCGGTTTTCAAATGGCTTCAGAAGGCTAGCGTCCTGACTTCCCGTGTGTTTGACCTGGGCGTTGGGGCCCCGGGAGGAGAGATCAAGCTCCTCCACTCTGCTGGTCAGGCTCCCCCACCCCCACCCCCGTCATCTTCCTCCACTTCCTGTTCTGGGTGTTTCCCAAAGCTCGGTACCTGCTCCACTTCCCTGCTTCCTGTTCTTTATCCTTCAGTCACTTCCTTCCCCGCCCACTCTCTTTCTTCTCGGTGTTTGTAAGACACACTTTTTTCCGAAAGAGCCTAATTGCTCGTAGCAGATGCTCCTGTTTCCAGACGTGTTCCATCGTCCGTGTTGTCATTCCAGTCGACACGCTTTCTGAAGGGCCCTGGTGCCCCTGGCGGGTCTCGGGAGCAGAATAGCCTGGCCCCGGCCTCGAGGTGCCCAGGCTGTGTCTCCCCGTAGCTCTGGTGTCCAAACCAGACAAGCCGTGTCTCGCCCTGGGGCAGTGATGGGTCTTGGATGTGGGAGCTGCCCTGTCCAGCAGAGCTGCTCACTGGGATTCCCTGCACTGCCTTCGTCCAGCTGCTCTGTTTTGCTGCCATGGGCCTGGCCACGTGGCCCTGCCACGCCTCAAGGAGTTACCTCCCAGCAGCACTGTCAGCCCTGGGGTTGGGAGGGTCAGTGGTAGAGCATAGCCGTGACTCTGCCCATCCCCCCGCAAAGAAGAAAGGAAGAGGAGAGAAGGAGGAACAGGAGTGGAGAGTGGCAGGAGCGGGGTCGGGGAAGAGAGGGAGGTGGTCGCACAAGGAGGGCAGAGACAGGCCCCTCCCATCGCTGCCATGCACACAGCCACAGAGCTCCTGCGCGACCATAAAGGGCTCCCGGGGTGGGGGGGCGGTGCCGGGCCTGTGGGGACGCCCCACGAACGCACAGAGGAAGGTCACGGGGGACCAGCACGAGGGGGTCCCTCTCCACTGTGGGGCAGAGGTCTCCCAGGGAGGCAGCAGGACGCGTGTAGGTTTGGGATTCATTAAATCTACAACTTTTCACTCATTCTTTAGACAAGAAAGAGCTGAACGAACTATGACCAAATAATAATAACATTCATTAAATTGGGGGCAGTAGGTATTCGGATGTTACACGTTTTGTCCTCTGGACTTTTTTGTGTGTTTGAAAAAAAATCCCCATCACGAGAAGGGCGAAAGGCAGAGAAGAGAAAAGGGCCCTGGACTGCAGCTGGGCTCTGCCCCTGCTTTGCCGGGGGCCGCTCGGCCCCCTGTGGCGGGAGATGGTCATGGCCTGGGCTTCCTGCTGGCCCGGCTGGCCCCGGGCCGGGGGCGGCTGTGGGTGCTGACCCTCGCCCTCCCGCCACTGTTTTCCCGCAGCGCCGCGGCCATGCCCAGCTCGGAGCTGTGGGCGGTGGATCTCTTCGGGAGGGTGTTCACGCTGTCCACGGCCGGGCAGCACTGGGAGCTGTGCAGGGACGCCCAGCTGGAGTTCAAGCGGGTCAGTGCGGCCGCGCCGTGCTGCTGGGGCATCGCCTGCGACAACCAGGTGTACGTGCACGTGGGCGCCAGCGACGTCCCCATCCGCTGCCGGGAGGAGGCCTATGAGAATCAGGTGGGGTCCCGGGCGGTGAGCTTGCTGGGCTGGTCGCTCTGCCGGGAGATAAGGGCCCCCGCACCCCGGGCTCCCGGCCTGTTCCCGCCTTCACCGCCTTCATTCTGCTGAGATCCGAGTGTTGCGGCATCCGAGTCATTGAGGCCAGAGCCCCTGTGGGTCCCTCTCCAGGCAGCTGACCGGGTTCCCCGCACAGGCACGGGGCTCCGGCCGGGTTCCAGGAGCCCGGGACGGCCGTGTCCTCCACTGCTCGGCGCGGCAGGTCCTCTGCCCTTTGGGACCGGGCTGGGCTGTGGGCTCACGGTGCAGAGCCAGGCCCTCTGCTCCCTTCCCGCCCTGGAGACAAGAGGAGGTCCCCACTGGGCTCGGAGAGGCCCTGGCCACCAGGCCTAAGGCTGGTCTCTGCCTCCGGCCCCCAGCGCTGGAACCCCGTGGGCGGCTTCTGTGAGACGCTCCTGCCGAGTGACCGCTGGCCGTGGAGCGACGTGAGTGGGCTCCAGCACCGGCCGCTGGATGGGGTGGCGCTGCCCTCGCCGCATTGGGAGTGGGAGTCGGACTGGTACGTGGATGAGAATTTTGGAGGGGAACCCACAGAGAAAGGGGTAGGTGCACTCGGGTCCCGCCGGGGCTCCCCTGCGGGGAGGGAGCGCCTTGGGCTCGGCCCGTCCCCCACCCCGTGCTATCCCCAGCGCCCCATGGCATCAGACCTCAGCCTGGGCCCCGCGTGCTCCCCGCTTGCCGGACGGGATCCGTGGGGATGCTGCTTCGGGCCGCGCTGCTGCTTCTCCACCCCTCCTCCATCCTGCTCCCCCTTCCCCAGCTCTTTCACGTCCTTCTTCGAGAGCCTTACGGACACCCCCACATCTTTGCAGGGGTGGACATATGCCATTGACTTCCCCGCCACGTACACGAGGGACAAGAAGTGGAACTCGTGTGTGCGGCGCCGGCGGTGGACCCGGTACAGGAGATACAAGTCCCGGGACGCCTGGGCCAAGGTCCGGGGGCCTGCGTGTGGCCGGGGGCAGGGGGCGGGGCCCAGAGCGCAGTCCTGTAGTGGGGAGGGTCACGCGGCCCTCAGCCCCACCCTCCCTGCCCTGCTCAGGGGACGCCATGCCCGCCCCGGGGCCTGGCCTTTCCTGCTCTCCTGTTCGGAAGGCTGTGGCCCTGGGCGGGCCCTCGTTTGGGAGATGGCTGCTCGGGGAGCCGGGCCAGGCCGTGGCCCAGGACAGCACGGAATTGTCTTGACCTGGTCTCCAGGCTGCCCTGTCCCAGACTCAGGCTCAGTCTGTGCATGTCTTCCTCCCCTGCCCCCCACCCCGCGTGGGAGCCGCTCCGGCTCTTGTATTTTTCCAGTGACCCACAAAAACCAGCTTAGGGACGCAAGGCCTGGATTGGGGTCCTGCGTGGCCTCAAACGAGAGGAAGGCCTCAGGCCCTCGCCTGACCCCTCTGCAGGGTCCATGCCGCGCGGTGGGGCTGCCAGCCCAGCCTGCCTGGCCCTGGGGCTGGGAGCAGCCTGGGAGCAAGGTGACGGCCAGTGTCACGGGAGGCCTTCACTGCAGGGCCATGTTCTGTGATCGGGGTAGGGAGCCACAGCAGTCAGGCCACTGCAGAGCGGGGGCAGGAGTGACTCCTTGGGGACAGCAGCCCAGGCCTGGCGGCCAACAGGGGGAGGACAGGGCAGAGGGGGCCCAGGGCTCTGTCCTGATGCTGCTGGCCCTGCGAAGTCAGTTGGGGCCGAGCTGGAGGACGGAAGGCAGCGTGCTGAGGGCCGGAGGGGAAGCCGGGGGTGAGAGTGTGCACGTCCAGGTGTCCACCAGGCGGGGAGCAGGGCCACCTCCTGGCCGGGGTGCCCACAGGCACTGACTGCAACTGCCTCACACCTCCTCGTTTCAGATCCCATCGGAGGATGACCCCCAGCGGTTGCCTGACCCCTTCAGCGACATCTCTGTGGGGGGTTGGGAGATCACAGACGAGCCCGTGGGCCGCCTGTCAGTGTGGGCCGTGTCTCTGCAGGGGAAGGTGAGGCCTGTGCCCCCCTGGCCTGGCATGAGGGGCGGCTGAAGGAGGCCGGCCGCAGGGAGCGGGCAGGAGAGACGCTGTCGTCCACTGTCCTCCCAGAGGTGGAGGAGGGAGGAGGGCTCTCCCCGGGACCTTGTCCTCGCCTCCTGTCCCCGCAGCTGGGGCTGCCCTGAGCGGTCAGCCTGTTACCGGGGTCCCCACAGAGTCCCCCTCCTGTGAATCCTGCTCTCCTGGGGACCCACGGGGTCCTGTTCCTCCCAGAAGCCTCTGACCTCCCACTGCATGGCTGCTCTTGGCCTGCCCCTCCTCTGAGCCCCTGGAGCACCGATCAGTGTCCACCCTGGGCTCAGAGAGCATCAATACCGGCTCCTCAGATAGAATCTCAGCTCCCTGCCTGCTGCCCTGTGGTGCCTCCCACATGGTAGTCTCCAGGAGTATTATGGATGGGTGGGTGGGTAGGAGGATGGATGAATAAGTAGATGGATGGATAGGGGTGTAGATGTGTGTGTGGGCGGGGGGTAGATGGATAAATGGATGGACGGTTATGTGGATGAATGCATAGGGGGATGGATGGATGGATGGATGGATGGATGGTTGGTTGGATGGATGAGCAGGTGGCTTGGTGGATAAGCATGTTGATGAGTGGACAGGTGGGTGGATGGAGGGATGGCTGTTTGGACGGGTGGGTGGAGGTAGCTGTGTGGGTGGTAGGAGACGAGATTCTTTTCTCAGGGAGCTTGTGAACTAAGCAAAGGAATAAAACCCACTGCTGACAGCAGCAGTGACAGTGACATAGATGGGCCTGGGTGCAGGTGACCCAACACTTCGGCTGTGGCTGTAGAGCGTACTTCGTGACTGTTCAGTACTCAACACAAATTGACCAAAATTCTCTGATGGGCTTTGGAGCAGCCACAGCAGGCTTTTATCAGGCTTACCTTCAGGTCCTGCTTGGTCTGGGCTTAGGTCAACCCGTAGTTGTTTTCTCTGAACCACACTGAAGGGTAGTGGGGAGCTGGCCGGGGACAGAGCCCCCATCGAGGGGCCACGCCACCTGGATGCAAAGAGAGGGGAGAACGGGTTTGAGAGCAGCGCCAGGTGTGAGCCAGCGCCGCCCTGCCTCACTCCTGTGGTCTGTACAAGGTGAGACCAGGACCCAGGGCTCCTGGAGGAGCCGGGCAGACAGTTGGGCCCAAACCAGCAGGTAGCAGAAGCGGGGCTGCCAAGGCCGGGTTCTGCAGTGCAGGAAGGCAGCTGATCCAGCTGCTGATTTATTCACTGGATAAGGTGTTCGAAGAAGCACCCAGCAAACCATCACGTGCAAACAGGGCCCATAGCACACGCATTTGTGAGTGATGGTGATCACGATGGAGGCTTATAACCAATCTATTGTCTCTTTCTTCCTTGGAAAATTCTGTCTATACTAAATCATTGAAAATGTTTTATTCATTATTATAAGTGAGATCATGTCACATAATTCACAAGTGTTAAGGCAGTCTGTTCAGATAGCATAGAATTTAAAGTTTACAAATAAAATTAGTATGAGTAATAAATCCCACTAACTAATAAAAGAATTTTAAAAAGAAAAAAAAGGGCAAGGTGACAGGGCTGGGAGGCCGTGGACCCCAGACCTCATGGACCACGCAGCAATGTGCTGCCCCCTCCAGATGAAATCAGCCAGTTTGGACAATAGGAGCGGGTGGCTCAGTCTTAAATATTTGATTATGCTCCCTGTCTTCAGGTTAAGGAGAAAAAGAAGTGGACGTTTTAGACATTCCTATGAAGGGGGCTTGGGGGTTTTCTCATCCAGCCGCTGGGGCCCCGGCTTCCCCTAGAGACAGGTGTCCTGAGGGCATTGTGCCACTAGGGGGCGCAGGACACCCGGGCTTGGGCTGGAGTTCTCACAAGTCAAGCAGACGACAGAAGAGGTCTGTCCCGTAGGACCACCAAAACCCAGGTGTCAGTGTTGCATTTTTTAGCAGGGGTGGGGGAGTCATCTAATCTGGTCAAGAATCCCGATGGCAGTGGGGGCAGGGTGAGTGAGATCTGGACAGTCCCGGCACCCTGGTCCCCAGTCCCCTGGAGACCCTCGGTCCCCTGGAGACCCCATGCTTGGGCTGTGCATGGACTGATGCAAATGCAGCCAAGCTCGGGCAGCCAACCCGGCCACAGAGCCCCGTCCTGACCCTGCCTGACCCTCCCCATGGGTTTCTCTCTCCACCCAGGTGTGGTACAGAGAGGACGTCAGCCACCCCAACCCCGAAGGCTCATCGTGGTCCCTGGTGGACACCCCGGGGGAGGCAGTTCAGATCAGCTGTGGGCCCCACGACCTGCTGTGGGTGTCGCTCTGGGAGGGACAGGCCTTGGTCCGGGAAGGAATCAACAGGAACAATCCCAAAGGTGGGCAGCCCTGCACCTTGCGGGGGAGAGGAGGGCGGGGGTGCCCACCTTCTTCCTGGAGCTCCCAGTGATGGGGGCCACCTGCACTGTCTTCTGGGGCCGGGTAGGAAGTTCGTGGTCCGTGGTGGAGCCTCCCACGTCTGAAAACGGGATCCTGCATGTCTCCGCAGGAGTCGGTGTCGTCTGGGCCGTCACCAAGGACCGGAAGGTAGGACGGGGTCCCTGGGGGCTGGGTCCAAGGGCTCTGTTTAACACTGAGGGTCGTGTGGTTTTTTGTTCTCGTGAGAGTGGTCTGCACCCTTTGGAACAAATCCAGCGGCAGCCAGGCACCGTGCGTATTCTGTTGCTGACGTCACTGGTGATCTCCAAGATGTTTGGTGACCCCCCAAACGTTGCCTGCACCCCTGTACAAAGTGCAGAATGACTGTATTTATTGCACAACAGGCTGTAACATTTCAAATAATCAGAAGCTAATTTTCTGAAACCCTCAGCTAAATGAATGCCTCCCCTCTCTCCTGTCCAGAGCTTGTCATTTCGACTTTATCAGAGGCAAGTCCAGTGAAATAAGCTGATTTCACGTTGCTTCTGTGATCTCTTTCGAACCCCATGTCAGGGGCATCCTTTCTCAACAATGTGCTGTTCTCATCTGTGGCCTGAACCAAAGGACCAAATTATTCATTTGTTCTTCCCAAGCCTTGAAAAAAAAACCCTTCTATTTCAGTGGCCCTCCAGGGAGGTGTGTTTATTTCTGACTTTCCCAGGTTTGGTTCCGAAGAGGCGTCAACTCTCACAACCCCTGCGGCACCAGCTGGATCGAGATGGTTGGAGAAATGATGATGGTGAACGTGGGGCTAAACGACCAGGTGTGTGTGGTCTGGAGCCTTGGTCCCCAGGGGTGGGGGTGGGGGGCGGCAGAGGAATCAGAATGGGGCCCCCCATGCTTCCTGCCGTCCCTTTCCACTGGGCATGCTCATGAGGCTGGCACGGGAGGGCATCCCAGCACCTCTGCCCACTCCAGGCCCGTGAGGGCACCTGAGGGGGCTGCTTTCCCCCGAGTCCTGGAGCCCCTACTGTCCTGGGTCACAACCCCGAGGACCCTCAGAGCAGTGGTAGCGAGCACGGATCTGGGGAGGGACATTCATCCTGGAGACTGGAAAGTTTTGTTGAGAAATTTCGGGGCGAAATCAGATCACTAAGTAAAGGACAAAACATCTTCCAACTTTGTAAGAGCAGCATCTTTTTTTTTTTTTGCGGTACGCGGGCCTCTCACTGTTGTGGCCTCTCCCGTTGCGGAGCACAGGCTCCGGACGTGCAGGCTCAGCGGCCATGGCTCACGGCCCCAGCCACTCCGCGGCATGGGGTATCTTCCCGGACCGGGGCACGAACCCATGTCCCCTGCATCGGCAGGCGGACTCTCAACCACTGCACCACTAGGGAAGCCCAGAGCAGCATCTTTTAAACATCACCTGCATGGTTCCTATAGCATAGCCTCTTTCTGGTGGATAATGTGGTTTGGCTAGTTTTAAGACTTAGGGCTTGAAGGTGATGCCTTTCCCGATGCTCTGAAAGCTCTTCCTGCGGGCCGGGGCGGGGGCTGGCCTTCCCTGTGTCCGCACACACTCCTCACCTGCCCAGGTGAGCTGGGCACGCAAGGGCAGGGGTGAGGGGTGCTAGCTGGTGCCCACGGGCCTGAGCACAGAGGCCACGTGCGATAACCAGGTGACAGAGACGTCGTAGCCCCCCCCCCCAGCAAGGCCACCTGGGGCCACGGCTCCACCTTCAGGCATCCCCAAGGCCAGGGCTCCCAAGGGGCTGCTCCCAGGCCCCTCCCCTGGGGCCCTCAGCTGCCCAGCACACTTTCCTTCCTCAGTGCCCGCCCGGCCACCTTCCCCATAAAACTGAGGTCAGAATCAAGGAGGTTATTTTGCATCTTTAAAAGGACCAGGCCCATCCTCTGGGTTCACTTGGGGAGCAGCTCCCTTCCCACCAAGGCCACAGGGAAGCTGGGAACATGGGTGGACTTCATGTCCCGCACAGTGCCCACCGGCACCAGCACCTCTGGACGCTGTTGCCCCAAAGGCCCAAGTCGGCCTGAGGTCGGGGAGCCAGGCTGAGGTCCCTGCTCCTCCTGACCTTGGAGCCGCACCCTCCCCCAGCCCCCTCGGGGCTCCGCTTCCTGCATCTGAGTCGACTCAGCTCACGACCACCCCAGCCCCTTCCCAGCCCACCCACACAGGCGCACCCCCTACCCCCTGCCTGCATTTGCAGACGTGTCCTCCAGACCTGGGGGGCTCCCCCCATGCCCCCAGGGGAAGGGAGCTCCAGTCTGCACCCGCCCCCCTCCCCAGCAGCACCTCTCTCTGTCCCAGGTCTGGGGCATTGGCTGGGCGGACCGGACCTTGTACTTCCGTCATGGCGTCACCCAGAGCGAGCTCAGCGGGAAGACGTGGAAGGCCATCGTCGCCAGCCGGGAGTGTGACGGCTCACACTCAGGCAGCTTGTCCAGCCTCCTCAGGTGATCAGGCGGTGGGGCTCCGCGAGGTCGGTCCGGGGTGGGGGGCAGTGTCAGAGGAGGCTGCTGCCCGGCCTCACCCCAGGCGGGAGAAAAGCAGGTCCCGACCCACGAGAGCCGCGGCTGTGTGGCCTCCTCCCTTCCTGTGCCTGGGGTCCTGCTTGGCCCGAGGTCGGGGGCAGCACGCGGGCAAGGCCAGGATGTCCTTCCATGTCGGGGCTGGGGGCCGTCCCTGAGCAGGACTGGCCTGTTGGTCCTGAAGCCTCAAGGTCTGGGAGAGAAAAGCCTTCTTTGCGGGAAGGATGCTCAGGCTCCTGTGTTAAAGGAAGGCAGAGAAGAAGATGGAGGGTTTCTAGCCTGGAGAAGAGGCCCTGAATTAAGACGTGCCCCAGAATCACCTGGAGAACTCATTCCCGAGGATCTCCATGCCCCACCCCCAGAGCTACTTTTTTGAGATTTTGCATGTCTTGCAAGGTCCCAGGTGTGCTCCTGCTGCAGCTCTGGGGACCACGCCTTGAGATCCCTGGGGTTAGAGCGTGTGGACCCATCCCAGCCCTGCCCACTGGCCCTTAGAACGCAGGCAGGTGACTTAGCGTCTCAGCTGGGGACGCCCCAGCGCTCACCTGCCCGGTCATGGGGCCCAGGGCCCTCGGCACAGCACTCTGCAGCCAGCTGCCATCCGTTTGCAGCTTGGGCCCTCGTCAGACCCTGGTCCACACCCTCTGCTCCCCCAGCTTGGTGGTCCGCGCTCAGCTGCACCGTCAGCCTAGAGATGCCCGGAGGCTGGCCAGGCAGGGTTTGCTCACATTCACCTGAGGGTTTAGGCTCTTCAGCTGGTCGTTCTCAAAGGGAGCAGCACATTGGGATCAGCTGAGAATTTCCAGAACCTTCACACCCACCAGAATAGCTGTAATCAAAAAGGGAGACAGTAACAAGTGTTGACAAGATGTGGAGAAATTAGAACTCCCCTGCACTGCTGGTGGGGTGTAAAATGGGGCAGCCACTTTGGAAAATAGTCTGGCAGTTCCTCAAGAAGTTAAAGATAGAGTCACCATAGGACCCAGCAATTTCACTCCTAGATAGATATGCAGAAGAACCGAAAACATGTTCAAACAAAAATTTGTACTTGAATATTAAAAGAAGCACTATTCACAATAGCTGAAACGTGGAAACAATTCAAATGTCCATCAATGGATGAATAAAACATAGTGTATCCGTACAAGGGAATATTATTTAGCAATACAAGGGAATGAAGTATTGACACATGCTACAGCACAGATGACTCTTGACATCTTACACTAATTGACAGCAGTGAGTCACAAAAGGTCACATACTGTACGATGCCGTTTATACGAAGTGTCCAGAATAGGCGAAGCCATGGAGACAGAAAGCAAATTAGTGGTTGCCAGGAGGTTGGGGGAAAAGAGGAGGCTAGAGAGTGACTCCTTAATGGGTACAGGGTTTCTGTTTGGGGTGATGAGAAGGTTCTGGAAATTGGTAGTGGTTGCACAACATTGTGAATGTACTTAACGCCACTGCATTTTACAATTTTAAATGGTACATTTTACATCACACGTATTTTACGATGAAAACTAATAATACTGCCAGATCTCCACCTAACATTGATTTGGTTGGTCTGGGTGTGGCCTGGGGACCTTTCAGAGTTCCTGAGGGTGGGACTTCCCTGGTGGCGCAGTGGTTAAGAATCCACCTGCCAACACAGGGGACATGGGTTTGAGCCCTTGTCCAGGAAGATCCCACATGCCGCAGAGCAACTAAGCCCGTGCGCCACAACTACTGAGCTATGCTCTAGAGCCTGCGAGCCACAACTACTGAGCCCTCGTGCCACGGCTACTGAAGCCCACACACCTAGAGCCCATGCTCCGCAACAAGAGAAGCCACCGCAATGAGAAGCCCACATGCCGCAACGAAGAGTAGCCCCCGCTCGCCGCAACTAGAGAAAGCCCGCACGCAGCAACGAAGACGCAACACAGCCAAAAATTTAAAAAAAAAAAAAAGTTCCCAGGGGTTCCAGCTCCCTGGGGAGCAGGTCCTGGTATGTGTAGCACAGAGAGGCCATGACTTGGCCAGGGGTCACACCGCGCATGGTCTTTCCCCGAGGGAATCACGTGTCTGCCCCTCTCCTTCCAGCGCTGGCTGCTTCTTTGGCGACGAGGTGAGGGGTGGTGGCGAGTCCCGTGTGCCAAGTGACTCGGAAGCCAAGAGACCCGGGCCTGACCCTGAGCATGATGTGGAGGTCGCCGGCCCTGCCTCCGCCCCGGCCGAGCTGCCCTGGACCAACATCGACCTGAAGGAGCCCAAGAAAGGGCCCAGCCGTGCGGCCGCCGACTTTCCTGAGGCCACCAACCTTTCCTCTCTGGCACTTCTCCCGCTGGGCCTGGAGGAGCCCGACAGCGCCAACTGCCACGCGCTGTGGGCCTGGGTGTCTGGAGGAGGCTGTGCCGTGGAGGCCCACACCACACTCAAGTGGTTCACCGTCCACGCGGGTAAGGGCAGCGGCCCAGCGCCCCAGAGGGTGCCCCAGGGGAGGCGGGGCAGGCCTGATGCTCCCACCGTGCTCAGCCCATCTTTCTGGAGCCTTCCAAGACCAGCCCAGGCCATCAGGAGGAAGGGCGTGGGCCTGGAGCCCCTTCCTTCCCCCTGTCCCAGCAGTGGTGGCCATTCTAGGCTGACCTGGGGGACATCAACTTTCCCATCAGGGTGAATGATGGGAGGGAGGGCTCACGGGACATTTTACAGAGATGGTAGCTTTCTAGAAAGAAAGGGCTGGTGAAAAACAGAGCAGAGAGGCCTGGCCTGCTGCCCAGCCCTGAGGCTCCAACTGGCCCGCAGGCCTGTCCGCCTCCATGCAGATGCTCTCGCTGTCCATCACGCCGGCCCAGACTGCCGCCTGGCGGAAGCAGATCTTCCAGCAGCTCACAGAAAGGACCAAGCGGGAGCTGGAGAACTTCCAACACTACGAGCAGGCTGTGGAGCAGGTGGGCAGTGCCCAGGTGCACTTTTTCCAGCACACATTCATTGAGCACCTGCTGCATGCCAGCCCTGAGGTGAGGTGGGAGGGACACAGATGGATGCAGCCATCCTTCTGTCTGTCCATCTCGGACGTGAAGCCATCCCCTCCAGGCCCGTGTGGAATCAAAGATGAAGAGATAAGTCCATCTGTTGATTCACTTGCCCTCAAGAACTCCGTGCGGGCCCCACTGCGTGGTAGTCACAGAGGACCTGGCTGCGTCTCGGGTGGTGTGGGTCCCGGCTTTGCCGCTGACTCACTCTGACATCGGGCCAGGCACAGAACCCCCCGGGCCTCAGTTTCCCTATCCAGAGCATGGGGTAATGGTGCCGATCCCACAGACTGCTTGAGAATCATAGAATTCGCTGGCTCGGGGCCTGGCACCTGGCGGGTGTCTGATGGCGTCACTTCTGTCCTTAGGGTGAAGGGGGGGAGCCGGGAGGGCCGGGCAGGAGCCCCCAGTGTGGCAGTGAAGGGAGCAGAGTGGCCCCGGGGTGCCGGGGACTGGGCCGGAGTGTGGCGCCCCAGGGCCTGCCTGTGACCCTGTCCCACCGTCCCGCTGTGCTGCAGTCGGTGTGGGTGAAGACGGGGGCCCTGCAGTGGTGGTGCGACTGGAAACCCCACAAGTGGGTGGATGTCCGTGTGGCCCTGGAACAGTTCACGGGCCACGATGGGGTTCGGGACAGCATCCTTTTCATCTACTACATGGTCCACGAGGAGAAGAAGGTGGGTGGGGGCGCCAGGGGGGAGGTGCAGGGGTGGGGTGTGGAGGGGAGGGTGGAGGTGCAGGGGTGGGGTGTGTAGGGGAGGGGGGAGGTGCTGGGGGGAGGGTTGTGTGTAGGGGAGGGGGGAGGTGCAGGTGTGGGCTGTGTAGGGGAGGGGGGAGGTGCAGGGGGGTGGGGTGTCCCAGGGGAGGGGTTGCAGAGCCGGGGTGCAGGAGTGGGCATGGGACACGGGCCCCGAGGTGGCCCAGGACAGCGTGTGGCGTCTGCAAAGCACCCGTCTGCGGTGGCAGCAGCCGGGCAGTGGCCGGCAGGCATGTGCTGGCCTCACCCCCAACAGCTGCTGAGGGGCCCTTGTGTTCCAGATAAGCAACCAGTCTCTGGAGGCAGAGCCGCCCCCTCCGGAGCTGGGGTTTGAACCCAGTCGGTCTGGCTCTAAATGCCCTCGTCCACATCGAAAACATCACTAAGGCTGTTGCTCACGAGCAAGGCGTCCCCCTTCGAACCTGCCCACCCACCACCAAACCCCGTGGGCCCGGGGCCCCCAGGGGTCGGCTCTCGAATCGGGGTGACCCAGCCGTCCCTGTTGCCACAGCACACGGGGGCTCCGCCCAGGGGCCCGAGGCGGCCCCCGCCCCACGGGTTCCCCGGTGACGGCCCTGCTGCCTGTCCTCTGCCGACAGTACCTCCATGTGCTCCTCAGCGAGGTGACAGCGCTCGTCCCCGTGCTCAGTGAGGCCAAGCACCCCTTCGCCGTGTACACCCCCGAGAGGACACGGCAGCGGTGGCCTGTGCGCCTGGCCGCCGCCACCGAGCAGGACATGAGCGACTGGGTGAGCGGGCGGGGGTCCCGCGGGCGGGCGTGAGGGAGCCTCGGTCTTGGGCGCCCGGCCTCGCTGACCAGCCACCCCCCCACCCCCGCAGCTCGCCCTGCTCGACCTGTCCTGCTGCGAGAGCCGCAGGGTGCACGGCCGCCCCTCCCCACAGGCCATCTGGTCCGTCACCTGCAAGGGGGACGTCTTCGTGAGCGAGCCCAGCCCAGACCTCGAGGCCCCCGAGCGCTGGCTGCCCTGTGACCAGATGTGAGTTGGCTGCGCCTGACGGAGCTGGGGCCCTGTCTCAGAAGGTCACCCAGAGCCCGTGAGGACCAGGGGGATGTGGGTGAGGCTGGGAGGCCCTGCACAGGAGGGAGAGGGGATGTCTGTCCACCCTTCGCTCGTCCGCTCTTGGCGGCCCTATGTGCCCGGCGCCCAGTCGGACGAGTTGCCTCTGGACAGTGGCAGGGCCTCCGCCCACAGGAGCGTGCCCCAGGTGGCAGCTGCACCCTGCACTCCAGGAGGCCGTGCTGGCCCGAGTGGTGGCCCCTCCTGGTTTGGCGTGACACGCCCATCCCAGACCCCAGGGGGCAAGGGGGACTCAGGCGGCTGACCTCGCTCCCAGCTGCATAACTCCAGGGATCAGGGGCTCTTGAAGCCCCCGCTCGCTGGGGGCTTGACCGGCTCCTGCACCAGCTCAGGGTTCGCCTTAGCTGGTTAATTCCCAGTGGGAAGCCAGGCGGGTTCCCTTGTGCTCGATAGAGTCTGTCATTGGAGGCCGAAGGTGAGTGAAGCAGGACGTCCCGGGAGGCCACGGAGCAGAGTGGTAGCTGCTGGAAAGCCCTGCGGGATGGTTTCTCCCCTCCCCTCCCTCCCTCCTCATCTCCAGGTTCTGGCGGCAAATGGGAGGCCACCTGCGGGTGGTGGAGGCCAACAGCCGGGGCGTGGTGTGGGGCATCGGCTACGACCATACGGCCTGGGTGTACACGGGTGGCTACGGCGGAGGCTGCTTCCAAGGTGAGGGTGGCAGGACCGGCTCCCCCAGCCCTGCCCCCAGCCTCCCACACGGGCCGGGCCCCCCTCTAATCCCTGGCTGGCTTCCCTGCCCCACGCTGGAGCCGCTGCACCAGTACTGACGCTCAGCTGACAGCTGGCTGACAGGTGACCTTCACCACTGCCAACCTCCAAATCCCGGGGCCAGCGCACAAAGCGTGAGAACCTAGAGACCAGGCCTTGCCCGCAATGGGCCTTCCTGGGCACCCACTGCTGAGCTGGAGGCCATGAAGGTTCTAGAAAGACAGCCGCCAGGGCCAGTCTCCTGATTCCCAGGCCCTGATTTCAGCTCCCCTTTAGATAGGTTGTGCCTCAGGGGACGAGAGCTTGCTGAACCCCTGGGAGCTCCCCGAATTCTGGAGGTAGGGTCCCTGTGTCTCCTACTGGTAAACGGAGGCAGAAACAAACACCGAAGTGGGACATTCCATGCCACAGCCCACACGCCCCACAGTGGAGGTGGCTAATCCTGTAGAACTGTGGTCCACTGAGACCCCAGGAACGCACATCCGTGCAGGTTTAACAGCTTCCCTGTTTGTGAGGCAGGAATTTCTTTTGTCCCCATCTTACATATGAGGAAAGTGGGGCTCATGGGGTTACATGAGGGGTCCAAGTTACCTTTGTTAGTGAGGAATGAGCTGAGTGGGCCTCACACCTGCCCAGTGCCAGGTGAGTGGGCTGGAAGGTGGGGGAAGAGGAGCAGGTGAGAATAGGGCGTGAGGTGGAGGAGTGTCAGATTCTTCCCACCCAGGGCAGGCAACCCCAGGATAATCCCAGAGGAGAGAAACCCAAGCCGGCCAGCCCCTGGGAGATAAGCTCAGCCGGCCTGTGAACTCCTCTCGGCCCTCTCTTTCTGCCTGCTCTCACCTGGTCGGGTGGGCAGTGTGGCCTGGGTCCAGCATCCTCCTCTCCACCCCCAGGCCTGGCCAGCAGTACCAGCAACATCTACACGCAGTCGGACGTAAAGTGTGTCTACATCTACGAGAACCAGCGCTGGAACCCCGTCACGGGCTACACCAGCAGGTGAGTCAGTCGGGCGCCCGCGGAAATAGGACCGAGCTGAACGGGCGCATCTGCTGTAGCGGGAGAGCTGGCGTCTGGCCCCAGATGTGGAACTAAGTGGATCTTACTGCTTACCTTAACAGGATTTTCTCCCTTAAAGTATAATGCGTATTTTAAAAACTCTTCTTACTGAGAGCACGACATACATAAAGTGCGTGAAACATACACGTATACGTACATACGGTGAGATGTATCTAAATATGTTGATATGTCCATGTATACCATGGAGTTTTCACAGATCAAATGCCAGCGAAATCACTACCCGGGTCACGAAATAGAACATCGCCACCTCCCTCCCCATCCCCTCTGGTGCTTTTTTTTTGAGTGGGGTGGTTACTTAACTTTCTTAAAAAGTTTTGCTTAATTGAAGCTGCTGAGAACATCACAGCCTCCACCAACATTATTTTAATTCTCCCAATGTGAGGCTTTGGGACAAGACAGTTAATATGTTGTGTTTGGTGCAGAAGCGGGACACTCTAGAAAATCTAGATTGTATGCAGCTATTTATTTCCTGCCCACTCAGCACAGAAACATATTTCTCATACCCTGTCCTGGGGTATTTGGTTCGTTCGTTTCAGAAAGCAAGCGAGTTGTGGTATTTCTTAGCTCTTAAAGCCGCTGCAGGGGTTTCGGCTGGCCAGAACAGCGGTTCTCAAACTTGAGCCTCATCCAAGCTCTGCGCTGGGGCCCCTCCGAGACTTGGCCCTGTGGGTCGCCTCTTTCGACTGGTCCCATTTCACATCCTGTATAATAAAACTACGATCCTAAGTAGAGAGCTTTCCTGAGTTCCCTGAGTCGTTCTAGCAAATTATCAAACCTGAGGAGGTAATGAGAACCGCCCCCGATTCGTAGCCAGTTGGTCAGAAGTGCAGTATGGCTGGTATCTGAAGTGGGGGCAGTCTTGCTAGGGACCATGCCCTTTACCCTGTGGGGACTGAGTGGTGTTGCAGTCCACCCAGTTGGTGTTGGAATAGCCAGTTCTCTGCAGTGGGTGGACCTGTCCACACTCTCACAGGCAGGGCATGCCCCACATCTTTGCTGGTTTCTTATGTTTTAGCCACACTGATGAGCGTGTAGTAATATCTCCTGTTTCCAGTTTCCGTTTCCTGGGGGCTCATGGGACACAGCACCTTTCAAACATGTACTGGCACTTGGATACCCTCCTTTGTGAAATGCCCCTTCAAGTCCTTGTCCCATGTTTTGGTCGGATGATCTCTTTTTCTTGATTTGCCGGTTCTCTTTACATATGAAGGTGGGAGCCCTTTCTCTGTTATTTCTCCTGTTCTGCAGCTTGCTTTTCACCCTGTTAGCAGTGACTTAATTATTAAATGTAATCCTGTTGATCATCCTTTTCTTTACATAAAGATGGGGCCTTTAAAAAAACCTCTTAAGAAACCTCATTAACCCCAAGGGGATTAATACATCCTTCTATCTCTGGAACAGCAGTCAGCAAACTTTTTCTATAAAGGACCAGATAGGAAATAGTTCAGGTGTGGTGGGCCTTAGGGTCTCTGTCACAGTGACTCACTCTGCAGCTGCCGCTTGAAAGCAGCCACGTAAACGAGTGAGCATTGCTGTGTCCCAATAAGACGTTATACCTGGACACAAATTTGAACTGCGTAGAATTTTCACGTGTCACAAAGCATTATCCTTCTTTGAATTTTTTCCAACCATTTAAAAATGTAAAAACGACCCGTACTCTGTAGGCTGTGCTGAAACAGTCCTGATTAGGCCTGTGAGGCATGTTTTTGTCCACCCTGTTCTGGAAGCTTTTTCCTCTGTCTTGTCCATTTAGGTCTAGAACCCCCTGGCCTGAACTACTTGGTATATAAGGTGAGGTAGGGGTAAAGTGTTTTTGGTTTTTTACTCTCCAGTGACCCACACCATTTATTGAAAAGACTGCCCTTCCCCCTTGCATCACAGCGGCCACCTTTGCCTTAACTCCAGTGTCCATGTGGGCAGTGGCTGTTCCCAAGCCCTTCTCTTCCGTGTGGTTTTGGGCATCCTCGTGCTAACCCTACATTGTTCCAGCTGCCGTCCCTTTATGGGAAGTTGTCAAAGCCTCTCATCTTCTTCATCTAGCTTTGGCTCTTCCTGGATCAGTTCTAGGTGAACTTTAGAAGCAGTCCTCAAAAGCTCTTGGGGTCTTGGTCAGGATGGCCTTGGATTTATAGGTCAGTTTGGGTAGAAACGTTATCTCACATTCCTAAATCTCCAAAATCTGGACGCAGTTTATATCTCCATTTATGTAGATCTTTAATTTCATCTTAATAAGGTTTTGTGATTTTCTATAACGGGGTCTTGACATCTTTTGTAAATGGTATTTCATATTTTTGAGTCTATGATAAATGGCACAAACTTTAAAATTTCCTTTGTGTTTTCAAAATTGATGAAAGGAAGAAATTTCAAATAACATGAAGAATAAATTCTAATCCCACCAACCAAAAATAGTAGCCACTATCCACATTTTGGTGTGTTTCCCCCTGCCCATCCCCAGTGTGCCTGCATTTGCTGGTGGCAGGGGGACAGTCGTACATGTACAGATGGCCTGTGACAGCCTCCCAATTTGATCCCTGAGGGTGGACCTGGCTTATCTCACCCCTCGTCGGTATTGGACATGTAGACTGTTTGTGACCTTTTGCTGTCGTCTGGACAGTTTAAAGGATTTCCTCGTGTGTAAATATTTGCGAGTCTCTCCATTCACCTCAGTAACTCAGGGGTTGAGCCCTTCTAAGGGAGCTGATACACGTTGCCTGCATGTGTTCTGGAAGCCTCTGCCCCGGCTGTGTGTAGGGTCCACACGGGATGCTGACCTGCTTGCCTCTCCCCTTCCTCCTTACTCCCTGCTTGGTCCTTGGGAGAAGAAAAGCAGCGCCGGGCTCCCCAGCCCGTGTGGAGAGTGCAAAGCCAGGGCCACAGCTGCCCGCAGAGACCACCGTGCGCTGTGTGTTGCTGGGAGTGTATCAGTCAGCCGGGGCTGCTGTAACAAAACACCACGGGCTGAGCAGCTTAAACAGCAGACGTTTATTCTCTCCGTTCTGGAGGCCGCGGAGTCTGAGATCAGGTGTCAGCAGGCTTGCTTCCTCCTGAGGGCCCTGGGGAGGATCTGTTCCGGCCTCTCTCCTGGCTTCCGGGGGCTTCCGGTGTTCCTTGTCTGGTGACTCAGTTGTCACGTGGCCTTCTCCCTGTCTTCACGTCATCTTCCCAATTTGGGAAACTTGGGTCCAGATGTCCCCGTTTGGTAAGGACGCTGTCCTAGTGGACTGGGGCCCACTAAGTAACCGTCTCATCTCAACTTGATTCTCTGCAAAGACTCTATTTCCAAATGAGGTCCCACTCTTAGGCACTGGGGTTAGGGCTTCAACGTCTTTTCGGGACACGATGACCCACATCACAAGAGAACGAGGTGTGGAGTCCCTCGGGTGGGTGGGTGGCCTGGCTGTGGTTGGTTGGCGCCTGGCCCCCGGGTGATGTGGGGTCCCCCTGTTGCTGTCCCGGCCCTGGGGCCATCCTGTTTCCGCCCTCTAACCCCTCCAGAGATGCAGCCGTCCCAGGGGCCTGGGCAGGGGGGCCGTTCTCCCCTCTCTCTGGCGTCACCTCAGCCCTGTTGTCCTGCACAGGGGTCTGCCCACCGACCGGTACATGTGGAGTGACGCCACGGGCCTGCAGGAGTGCACCAAGGCCAGCACGAAGCCCCCGTCCCTGCAGTGGGCCTGGGTAAGCTCCGGGCTGGGGCGGGGCGGGGGCTGCAGTGGGGGGTGTCCGCCTGCACTGACCCGCCCATCCCCCAGGTTTCTGACTGGTTCGTGGATTTCAGCGTCCCTGGGGGCACGGACCAGGACGGGTGGCAGTACGCCAGTGACTTCCCTGCGTAAGCATGTCTCTCTCTGCGTGGGGAGGGGGCCTCAGGGGGCTGCGACCCTGAGTGTCAGGCCTGGTCAGCCAGACAGAGTCCCTGCCCGCTGCCCGGCAGTGCAGGCCCTTCACGGTACACAGTTCATGTCCAGATGGAGGATGGAGCCGGGCGAGACTGAGCCAGGGCCTGAGCCTGGCTTCAGAGCAAACCCAGGCTGGTTTATTATGGACTTATCCCCCCCCGCTTTGGCCTCGGGCCCTGAGCTTGACTGCTCCCCAGAAGGGCTCTGATGGCGCCTGGGGGTGGGGAGGGCTCAGAGGCCCCTTAGCTAGAACCCACCCCCCAGCTGGGCAGCTGCCAGCCCCAGGGAGACCCCGCAGGGAGGCCCGGGCGGGGCCAGAGGCATCTGAAGCAGGAGGATGGTGTCCTCCCTTACCTGCTGCTCCCGAGCCCCCAACTCGGCTCACACTGAGGTCTGGGTCTGTAACTCCTGGGGAAGGGATGTGCGTGCAGCGTCACCTTCCAGAAACTTCCACGGCATGGTCTCGACGTCAGCTTCTTCCTCTGCAGCTTGTACCACGGGCACAAAACCATGAAGGATTTTGTCAGGAGAAGGTGCTGGACCAGGTAAGGAGGGAGGTAACAGGCGTGCCGCCATGCCCCTCCCTGCCTCAGCCTCAGTCCCTGTGGAAGCAAAGGGGAGGTCAGAGGGGGGAGGAGAAAAGGGGATCAAAGTAAATGTCAGCCCAGGAAGTGCCCTCGGGCTCCCAGTGCTGTTTCTGAAGAGTTTGTTTTCAAGAACAAACAAGAGAAATGTTGGCAGGCTCTACAGGACACGCAGGACGGGAGGAAGGCCTGGCTGGGGGTTGGAGGCCAGGCAGGGGCGGACGGCGTGAAGGGTGGTGCCCACCGGCTCCTCTGGGGGGTCGGAGGTTGTGGCCCCAGGGCCAGGGGCCTGGCTGCTCCCTTCTGTCCAGAGCAGACGGCCCGGAGGCTCACGGCGGCATCAGGGTGCCCGGGGCTTTGCTCTCTTTCTGCCGCACAGAAAGTGCAAGCTGGTGACCAGCGGGCCCTGGCTGGAGGTGGCCCCCATCGCCCTGGGGGACGTGTCCATCATTCCGGAGAGCCCGGGTGCCCACGGGAGCGGGCCCGGCATCGCGCTCTGGGCTGTCAGTGACAAGGGGGACGTGTTGTGCCGTCTGGGCGTGTCTGAGCTCAACCCCGCGGTGAGCACCTTGTGGGACCCAGGGCCTGCCCACCTGCCCATCTGCCGGCCCTCTGGAAGCTCTGGCGGATTCTTACCGAGATGACTCTTTGGTGGAGTCGGGCAGGGATCAGGCCTCCCCAGGCCTCTGCCCAGGACGTTCCCTGGGACCGGTGGACACCGCTTGTGGCCCGAGGGGTCGCCAAGCCCTGCGGGCCGTTGGAGCTGAGGACGAGGTTGGCGTGAGGAGCCACCAGCTCCCGGAACCCGGGTGGGTGACAGAGGCGGGGCCCGGCTGCCCTGAGTGTCCCTCCTCCCCGCCTGCAGGGCTCCTCCTGGCTGCACGTGGGCACCGACCAGCCCTTCGCCTCCGTCTCCATTGGGGGCTGCTACCAGGTGTGGGCCGTGGCCAGGGACGGTTCTGCCTTCTACCGTGGCTCCGTGTCCCCGTCCAAGCCGGCTGGTGAGTGCCACCCCTCGGGGTGACCCCCACCTGCCGCCACCGCTGCCATGTTGTGATGGGCGCCAGGGGGCGGCTGGAGCTGCTTCTGCTTCCGGGGAAGCCAGCTGACGGGTCTCCGTTTAGTTCAACAAGCATTTACCGAACACACCTGTGGACCAGGTGCAGGGGGCCGCCCCCCTCTGCTGGGACTGACTCAGGGGTGGTCACCTGGCAATAGGGCTGCCCGTCACCATCCTTGGCCTCCTGCCCCACGGGGACAGCCCTGGGCACCCCGCACGGCCCATCCACAGTGTCCACCCTGGCTGCCCTCCAGGAGTGCAGGCCGTGCAGGCTTGTTCTTCGCTGGACTTCTGGACAGTGTCCGGCACAGGGATGGATGGACCGACGGGTGGGTGGGTGGGTGGGTGCTGCCTGGCGCATCGCCACCCTCCACGAGGGGCAGCAGGTTCGCACAGTGGCCCTGAGGCTGTGTCTCCACCGCATGCTGGGCCGGGCACCTTCCTGTCCCTGTTGGGGACAGCGGCCCATTGGACCCCACCATCTGGAAGCCGCCACAGCCTCGGGCGGGCCCTGGGGAGGGCCCTGGGCAGGCCGGGGCATCGAAGGGACAGCAGGACCCAGGTCAGCTCGCGCTGGGCCCTCTCACACCTGTGGTCCGGCCAGCCTGGGGACAGAGGCCGGCCGCACCTGCTCGGCCCCGTGAGCTGCAGAGGAGGCCATGTGCTCCCGGAGCACCGGGGTGACGGTTCCGGGGCTGCATCCCAAAGCCAACCTCCCATCGCAGGCGACTGCTGGTACCTCATCCCATCTCCTCCCAAACAGAGGTTGAAACAGGTGTCTGTGGGGCACACAGCGGTGTTCGCCTTGGACGAAAACGGCAAGTGGTTTCTGATCTCCAGTGGTCACCAGGGGAGGTTTGGGGTTCCCTGAGTGCCCCGATGGGATGAGACCAGACCCTCGCCTACCCCAGGCCCCAACACAAGACCTTCGTAAGCCCCATGAGAGGCCACCAGCCTGAGGTCAGCCTCCAAGCAGGCCCCTCCCCCAAGTCATGCAGGGTCGGGGGCCACCAGTCCCCCCAGGTGCTCAGGCCTGCCTGCACCTCAGGAGGAGGACCCAGTGCCAAGGCTTGGGAGCATCTTCTAGACGGTGCCACCCAGGCCCGCGACTTGGGAGACCCACGGCAGCTGGGGCTGGCAGAGGTCACCTGCCCGGCCCAGGCTATCCCTGCCCCGCCCCCGTGCCACCTCCAGCCATCTCCGCCCATGCCCTTTAATGGTCTGTAGTTGTTGTCACAGCTGAGCAAGGCGAGGAAAGGGCGGAATCGGGACTGGAACCCAGGGATTTTATTCCAGACCAGGTCTCTTTATTGTTTAAAGAATTCCTTGTCCTCGATTTCTCATGCATAGAAAGCAGGCGAGGATGCCAGCCCAGCACAACAGGGCAGTTATGAAGTGAGGGGGAGGCAAACATGGGAAGGGCAGGGCTGGCTCCGGCCAGGGTCTCTCCGGCTGTGGGTCAGCAGGAGCCCCGGGCAGTTGCGGGGGGGAGGTGCAGAGGGAGACCCCGCCTGTCTCGTGGCCAGACCTCCCGGCCTTGCAGACCCCGAAGTGGATCCCGACGCTCGGGGCCTCACGGTATTGGCGCTTCTCTCCTAGGGAACCTGTGGTACCGCCAGGGGGTCACACCCAGCTACCCGCAGGGCACCAGCTGGGAACACGTGTCCAACAACGTGCGCCACGTGTCCGTGGGGCCCCTGGACCAGGTCTGGGGCGACAGGGGAGGGGGGTGGGTGCTTGCCCTGGGATCGGGGACTTGGGGGGGATCTGGGTTTCTGCTCTGGTCTCCCCGCTGCCGTCTCCACGGTCCCCCTGCAGCGGTGGGGCTGGGCCTTCAGTGGGTCTGCCTTCCAGGTCTGGGTCATCGCCAACAAAGTCCAGGGGAGCCACAGCCTGAGCCGGGGAACTGTGTGTCGCCGCACGGGTGTGCAGCCCCTGGAGCCCAAGGGGCAGGGCTGGGACTATGGCATCGGGGTGAGCAGGGCTGAGCACGGGGCGGCTGTGCTGGCCTGGGGCTCCGAGCCCTGAGGGCTCTCGGGTGGGAGGCCCCGGGCAGAGCCCCCCAAGAAGGGGGTCTCTGCCCCTTGAACCCTGGCAGCCCCGGGTCACTCCGCTCTCTCCTTTCAGGGGGGCTGGGATCACCTGTCCATCCGGGCCAGTGCCACCAGGGCCCCCAGGAGCTCATCCCAGGAGACAGCCGGCGAGCGGAGAAGGGAGCAGGGCCTCCCCAGTGGGCCCTCGCAGGTGGCCGGTGCCCTGCAGGAGACCCCCAATCCCGTCTGCTGCTGAGGCCGCTTCCCCTCACCTGGAGCATGCGTGATGCTGGGTTTGAAGGACCAAGGTTGATGCAAGCCTTCCTGTCGGGAGCTGTTCTCGCGCTGAACGTGCTGAAACGTGGATCCCAGGAGTGGTATCTCCAGGCCCAGACTCGAGACTGGGGAGGGAACCTGGCCTGAGATCATGGCCACCTTGGAGGCACTGAAACAATCCAGAAATGTGAAGCTCTGTGGATGCTGTGTGTCCCCGGCTGCGAGGAGAACGTGGGGTGTGGGGTGCAGACCCCTTCGCCCTGGCCTCTCCTGCCCGTTCCTCCCCTCTCTGCCTCCTCCCTTTCCAGGACAGGAGCCTGGAGCCTTCCAGGAGCACTGCCCCTGGGGAAGAGAGCCCACGAAGGACCCCTGAGCCCCGGGCATCCCCAGACGGCGTCGGCCCTGCCCCCTAAAGAAAAATGGCTGTGGGGCTCAGGGTGGCTTCGCCTGGACCTGATCGGTTCTCAGAGCAGGATTCGCAAACGGGGTTTCCTTTCAAAAGTTAAGGAAGGAGTTGGAAGGTTGGAAATAAGTGCTGGGGAGGGGCGTCTTCTTCCCCGGGTGGGCCGGGCCCTCCTGGGGTGGTCGGAGGACGGAGGGGCCGCCCGTGGCTGCGAGAAGCTGTCCAAGTGCAGAGTCACCGTCGTCGGTCCTCAGCCAGCCCTTCCTCTGACGGGGTTGGGGGCTGGGGGCTCCTTTTACATCGGATCGTGTCGCAGGGGGTGGGGCGGGTGGAGACCAGCCAAGAGGGGCCTGGAGGCCTCAGCCCGGAGCAGAGGCCTAGGGAGGCATCCCCCAAGCAGCCCCACTCCCAGCGGGCAGCTTCTCAGCTGCTTTTGTTTTTTTTAAATCAGAAAAAGGCCCCATTTGGTGAGGTCTCAAGTTTGCTTCCCACAGCCAGACGCATTGCCCAGGGCTCATCAGAGCGCATGTCCCGTCTCTGCTCATTTTGAGATGGATCGAGCTGACCGCCAGCTTCCCCGGCGTTCCGGTCAGGAGAGCTCGGCTGTGCGCTGTTTTGTGGTGCAGTGTTTGCCGCCCAGAAGCTGACTCTAAGAAGGTCTCCCTTGGGTCCCCTCCTGAGGGGCACTGGAGGGGCTGCTGGCCTCTGCCTCATCTCCTGGAGGTGGGACCGGGAGGCGTGAGTCTGGGGGCAGTGCCCAGGCAAAGCAAGTGAAGGGCCGGGTGGGCGGCGCCCTCCTGTCTGTTTACACTCGTGGTTGTCAGGTTTCTCCGCACGGGCATTACTCTTTCTTCTGTGGCAGCGCCCTGGCGTTCTGCTGTGACTCGCTGGTCTCACCCTGCCTTCTCTCCAGGGCGACCGTGTCCCCTCCTTGTGGAGCACCAACTGCTGACCTGCTCAGCACCACCGAACCATCTCGATTCCTCGGATGCTTCATTCAATAAAAACTTAGGCCAGACTGTCAAGGACGCGATATTTTTTATTGCTGCACTATGATTAAAATGCACAGTTCCCCACCCATTCGAGCTTGGGGCAAAAGTAGCAATTGCCATGAAACCTTTTATTTTGGTTTCATTAGTACTTTGAAGAGGTTGTTAGGAAAAATAAAAGCAAATTGGGATCATTTAAGAAACATTTTCACCATAATTATAGCGGGGGCACTGGCTGTTCAGTTCCAGGTTGGTTTTCTCTATAGAAAAGTCGCAGTTCTGGTTTCTCTGTCGTCCCTGAGCTCATGCAGGTCTGGTCTGCAGGTGGGTCCGTGGCCCCCGGTGCCGGCCAGGTGGCCAGGGCTCAGAGTGCGTGAGTCTCTGACTTTAGGAAATGCACAGCCTGGAAGGGTAGGGCAGGGCCTTCTAGCAGGACAGAAGCGTCCAGCCTGGACTTGGAGTCCAAGACGAGGGTCGACGGAGTGGACCTGGCAGCAGGCTCACCAGACCTGTCCCCTCACCACCCCTTTCCCCATATTCAACACCCCAAACCTGGACTGGGACCTTTAAGGCTCCTTCGTGATGTGGCCACAGGGCAGGCAAGTGCCCTCCAGCCTTGGGTGGAATAGACTGCACATCTGGGCCCAGGCAACCCTCTGGGAAGCAGAGTGGGGGCAGATGCCAGTTTGGGACAGAGGGACAGAGTCACAAAGGCTGTTGTCCTGCAAGGTGGTGATCCACAGGCCCCCAGTCACCAGGCATGGGCTGCTGGGCGCACCCCACCCCAGGCTTTCGGCTCAGTTTGTCGGCTCATTCGGCAAGTTCAGGGACGCGCTGAGCCCTGCTCTGGCCTCAGCTCAGCCAGAACAAGAGGCACCAGGCTTGCACGCCTCCCTCTCCTAACACGGGCCGTGTGGGCCCCATCTGTCCCGAGCTCAGAGTTGCCCTCAATCTCGGCTCTCATTGGTGGGCCCCCGACCACTGACCTTCCTGCGTGGCCACCCTGGGGGACAGGCCAGGACACCTGGGGTCCCCCCGACCCATGCTGAAGGTCGGCTGGGGTGATGGGGCCAGGACCAGACCAGGCCTCCGGGGGTCACCAGGCACTGGGGCCTAGCGACTGGGGTGTTGGGGGTGTGAGGGGGCCGGGGGTGTCGGCTGGTGTCCGACCTGGAAAGTTGGGACTGAAGCCCCTCATGGCTCTTTCCATGGGTGCCACCTGCTGTCCTTGATGAGGCCAGGGCTGACGCCAAGCCGGGCGGGGCGTTAAGTGGCCGGGGCCAGGACTGCCGGGGCGGGAGGGTGAGGCTGTACACGGAGGCTGGGTCCTCAGCTGCCGCAGCCCCGCTCCTGGCCTGGGTCAGCCCCACGCAGAGTGTGCAGAGGCGCCTGGCCCCCGACGGCTCTGCAGCAGATCTGGGCACGGGGAACCCGGCCCCATGTGCCAGGCCAACTCCGGCCTCTCCGCAGCCCTGTGGCTGGGCTTCCTGCCCGAGATGCAGAGGGCCCTGTCCCCTCCCCATGTTGGCCGTGGGCAGCCGGACAAGGGAGAGGAGTTGCCAGCAGGCTTGAGAGCAAAGCCACCAAGCCTGTCAGAGCCAGCGGGGCGGGAACACCACAGAAGGAAGCATGGCCCGAGGCGGTGGGGACCTGCCAAGCTTCAGTCCCGTCTTTAAGGAGCAGCACCCGCTGGGGGAGGGGACCCCTGCCACCCCAGGCTCCTCCCCGCAGGGCCCGCAAGTGCAACCAGGACCCAAGAACACCCTGAAGTCTGTCAGACCACCCTCTGCCACTTGCATGGCCACAAACACGACAATGAGTGGCAAACCTCGGTGGGACCCTGAGGGAGGCCTGAGGACAGACCCTCTCCCTGCAGGAGACCCCTGACTGCTCAGGGGACCCACGGCCTAGCAGCCTCTCTGCCCGACCCCGCAGCCCCGTCTCCGGTACCCTCGGTGGCGGGCCGCAGACCCTCCACGGTCAGGAGCCCCACCCGGAGGAGGGAGCCAAGACTCCAGCCCCTGTCCCCGACAAGGTCCCTTCAGAATTAATGGGAGGGGACCTGACTGGGGCTTCTCCCTGACAGATGCTGAATTAGACACTCCAAGCACCTCTGCTCAGCCCCACTCCCCTCGAGGCCGTGGGCTTTGTTTGCTCCGTGCCTCAGTTTACCCCGAACGAGGAGGCTACGGTGCAGGTTGGGGGAGGCCCCGCCCTGGGCCTGGGCCTGGGCCTGAGCAGTAACTGGGGAACTTACCCAAGCAAACCTTTGCGTGGAATCTCCCCTCACCTCAGGAGGGAGCGGGAGTGAAGAGGAGTTAGTGACAAGGGCCGGCCAGCTCCTGCCTAGACGATGACGAAGCAGGCCCTGGGACCTTGTGGAGGTATGGGCCTCATGCTGCCCAGAGCCGTGGCCTCCACCAGGCCACTCACCGGTCTTGTCCCTGGGCCCTGGGACGTGCCCAGGGCTGCGCCGAGAGTTCAGGGAAACGGAGCCGCCGGGCGCGGAGGGCCCAGGGCTGGGAGGGACGGGCCAGGCCGCTGACCCGGGCGGGGTGGCGCGCTAGGAGCCCTCGCGGAAGCTGTGGATCTGCGTGGAGTACTTCTGCAGGTGGCCCTCGGGAGGGGCCTCGGAGGCCCCGAGCGCGCCCCGGGCCACCTGCTGTGGCTGCTGGTAGTGCTGGTAGAGCTTGGGGACTGGCCCGTCCAGGCCCGGGAGGCGGCCGCTGGACATGGTCAGGATGGTGGCGGTCAGCGACTTGATGTAGTTCTTGGCCAGCGTGAGCGTCTCGATCTTGGAGAGCTTCTTGTCGGCGCGCACGTGCGGGATGACCTCGCGCAGCGCCTGGAAGGCGTTGTTGAGCTTGTGCATGCGCTGCCGCTCGCGCTCGTTGCTCTCCAGCCGCCGCTGGACGCTGCTCTCCCGCCGGCTCCCTGGCCCCGGCCGCCGGCGCCCGCCCTCTGCCCGCGCCCCCTGCGCGCGCGCCCTCCGGCTCCGCAGAGCCTTGGCCGCTTCTGGCCCCGAGCCCGGCGGTGGCCTGTCGGGCGTCCGCTCCCCTGGGGCGGCTTCTGGGTCTTGCGGGGGCACCCGGCGCCGGGGAGGCCGGCTCTTGGTCTTCATGGCTCCAAACTGGTTGTCCTGGGTGGGGGGGGTGGCTCTGAGTGGGGAGCCTTTGGAGCTGAAATCCAGAACACAGGCCACCCCGCGGTCACTCGGCAGGCCAGTGGACGCTCAAGGCAGCGGTCCCCAGTGGCGGCTGCCCAGCTGGTGCACAGTGACCCCAGGGTCCTTCCCAGTCACTTGCAGGGCCCTGAGCTGACCCCACCCCCACCCCCCATGCCCCTGTTTGACCTTACACTGACCCCTCAGACCTTCCCCTGGTCTGGTGGCCCCCTCTCCCCCTGGGTGACACGTATTGACCCCTGGACCTTTCTCCGGCCCCATGCCCCTCACTGCCTCCTGAGTGCCTCCTGGGCTTAGGTGGCTGTTGACACTTGGCTGAGACCGCCCAGAGGCGCGGCCCCATCCTAGCCCAGGGCAGGCCCTCTGCCCGAGGCTGCACTACCTCCTGGTCGCCTGGACGGACCGTCTTGCCCCACTGGACGTCACACATGCAGGGACAACACTGGTGCCAGAATGGCTGTGGACGTGAGGCGGCCGTCGGAGGTCAGATGTGGATGGTGGCCAGAGCCCGCCGCAGTCCCCAGGCCCAACACGTGGATGGCCGAGGCCAGAGCTCGAGACCTGGACCCCCCACCCAGGTTTTCCTCCAGACGCCACCCGGCCCTGCCCCAGGGTCCTCTCCCCGCCGCCCCACCTGCACCCCACCCCCGTTACCTGGGGATCCGTGGCCGCACGCGCTGGGGCTGCCCACGGGGGACAAGGACACGTCGCTTTAGGCTCCGCGGGCGGGGCGGTGGCCGCATGTAAATGAGCCCGTGGGGCGGGCACGGGGCGGGGCCGGAGTCCGCGTGTCCCCGCCCCGCGGCGGGGGCGGGGCGCACCTGCCGGCTGGGGACCTGGGGCCCCTCCCCGCCCGCCCGCGAAGGGTTCCCGGGCCGCCTCCCCACCCGGCGCAGGCTCCCGGAGCCAGTTCCGCGGGCCTCGCTGCGAGCCGGCCGGCGCGGAGGGGAAGCTCCTGGCCGCCGCACATGGCCTTGGGGTTAAGGCTCAGCACACGGGGCCAAAGTCAGAGTCGTGGAAACGCCGTTTTGCAGTTAATACGAGTTTCTCAAACGGGCGGCGGCCACAGCCCCGAAGAGCAATAGCCCAGGCAGCCCGCGCCCTCACCCCGCGCTTCGGGAGGACCCTGCAGCACCGGGGGCTTCAGGACCCGACCCCGCCACGCCCGCGGAGCCGGGCCAGGTGCGAGTGTGCGGAGCCCTGCCCGGGGAGCACCTGCCCGGCCGCCTGTGGGCAGCTCACCGAGAAATAGCTGGTCATCGGTTTTAGGAGGTCTCCAGGGGCGAGAGGCAGCTCGAGCTCAAAACCAGCTGCCGCCCACCTGCTTTACTTCATCGTCCCCTGCCTCAGTTTCCTCACCTTTGACCGGAGCACTGTAAGGCGTTAAAAGCAGCAACTGCACAGGGGTTCTGGGGGCTGATGGGAGGCGCCGGAGCGCAGCAGAACCCGCGGCGGCACACGGGCCTGGGCTCCCACCGGCCCCGGTCCTGCAGGCCCAGGGTCTGCGCTGCCCCCCGCACTTCCCCCGGACACTGCCTCTCGCTGCCTGTCTTGGGCTCTGGGAATGGGAGCGCACAGGTCTCCTCCACCTACTCCCCGAGGGTCACTCTGCAGTTGGTGTAACCTGAGCTGGGGCCAGGCCCCTATTTTGGTACAAGGAGGCCCATTTCCCTGCTTGTGACAGCTGGGACCAGGACAGCAAGGAGGGTCGGACACTCGGGGAACAGGAAGGCTGGTTTTGAGCTGATTAGCCTCTGGGCTTAGCGCTCCTTAGAGGCTGGACCTCAGAAATTAAAACACTTCTGGGACTTCCCTGGTGGTCCAGTGGCTAAGACTCCGCGCTCCCAATGCAGGGGGCCGGAGCTCAATTCCTGGTCGGGGAACTAGATCCCACATGCGTGCCGCAACTACGAAGCCCTCGTGCCGCAGTGAAGATCCCGCGTGCCACAACTAAGACCCGGTGCAGCCAAATAAGTAAATAAATACTAAAAAAAAAAAACAAAAAAAAAAACCCAAAATGCTTCTGAAATTCATCAGTAAGTCCAAAGGTTTGAATTACAGGTACACTTTATGGCAGCGCAAACAGTCTATGCTAGTTTTCCGGTGATTATGCAAACCTTCGTGTTCTCGGGAGCGTGGGGTTTAGGTCTGTCGCAGAAAAGGGCATCCCATCTCTAGAGACCAGGGCAGTGAGTGACCCAGGGCTGCAGGCTCCAAGCACCCACAGTGGGGCAGTGCCAGACCGCCCACCCCGGGCCTTACACCGTGGAAAACACACAGAATCATTGCGGTAACAGAATGTATAAATATATAACTATATTTATTTTGAATATTAAATAGTTTTTAAATTACAAGCAGTTTATTGAATCACACTATGCATCAATATACAGTAAAAATCTTACAATTTAAAAATGTACACGATTTAAACTGAAAGTTCATTAACTATTATATTGCCGTGAACCTCTTACAACTGTGTTAAAGCACAACAGGGAAACCTCGGAGGTGGGATGGCCCCATGCGTCCTCATTTGCGGCTGGAATGAAGCAGTGGGTACTCACAGCGGGCCGCTGTTACCGTCCATCTACGCCCGTGCCAACTTGAACTTAACCATGTTCCAGCCATTCAAATAACAGGTTGTTGGCGATTCAATACTGTCCACACATCTTTTAAGAATTAATTTACATACTAAAGAGTGTTTTCCTTTTTGATAGCCAAAGCTTGGGCCAACCCCATTACTACTTAGGAACGTTGTTTTTGAGACTTACACCTGAAGTAACTGTGTACACCCATTCTTATTTTAAGGCTACTTCTCCTAAGGCTAATATTTTGAAGCCCCTCGTAACTGAAGCCCGGCATCTCCAGCCTCACACTTGGTTCGCTTCTGAAATTTTCAGATGACGGGCTGCGTAGAGTAAAACCAGGAGCTGCCTCCCTTGCACCTGGGCCCTCAGGACAAACGTACAGAAAGTCATTAACCCCACGAACACCGTGTGGAAAGTGTTAATAAAAGAAGGAGGCTTTGAAAGGGGTTTCAGGGCAGCAAGACCTTTCTTAGATAAACCCATTTTCATAGAAACAATCGCCTGTACACTCAAAAATAGAACAGATACTCTGTTCTCCATTCAGCTTCCTGGAGCTTCTTCACCCTTAAGATGAATGGCTTCTTACCCAGACGCACAGTCCAAGTTTCAGAAGGATTTTGGGGGAGCACTTTTTCTACATTGTTCTTACTGGCTTATGACCAAGTCCTTTGATAACACAAATTAACATCTAGCTAGGAAGGAGATGAAGGTTAGATTATTTTTATTGTAGGACTTAAGATACGTAAACTCCACCAAGGTAAGACAGAGCCCAAAGGAGGCCAGGAAATATCCTTGTGAACCAGGTATGACAAACCTCACCCACATTATCTAGAGAATTTCACTGATACTATTTCATTGTGTAACTTATTAGAACAAAAGCCGTTTAAAAACCCACTACTGGTAACCGAGTGAAAAGAAAACTGAAACAAACAACAAAGCACATGCTGACATTTCAAAAATGGGCAGAAAATTTTAATCTACATAATTTCCTGTGTATTGCTTGAGCTTTCAAAAGAACATGTTAATTCCCATGTTTATTATAAATATAAAATCTACCCGACCATGCAACACCACACTAAGACTTACTACTCCAACCCAGCCCCACCCCTAGCTCCCTGTATAAAATGTTTTTGGCAATTCATTATCAGAGTGATGTAGATCTTAAAATAAATTAAAATGGGAATTATGTTGTTAAAAATCTCCTTAATCATAGTGAAAAATGTACAGCCCCAAAGCATCAATAAATTTACCACAGGCTGACTGTATAAGACTATCTAGTCTATGGATCTACTTGATTTTAGTCATTAGATTTGAACTCCTTAAACGTGTAAATTTAAAAAAAACTAGTATAACTGCCTCTCATTTTTCCTTTAACCAAGACTGGTAGATGTAAAAATTCAGAAAACTCTGGAAGTCTCCAGAGCAAGAAGTTGAGAGTTATGACAGTTTTGGCAAAATCACCTCCTAATGCCCTGTTAACTGTGTTTTCAACATGCACGTCCCAGGGTCCGGCTCTGGCAGTGCTCTGTGCTCACACCGGGGGAGGGGAAGGGCGCCCCTGCCGCTCTGGAAAGTCATTGCTAGTATAAAAAAGGAGCGAGCCAGAATTGATAACATAGGTCACAATTTACTATGTCAACTCTAGCCAGCACACACACCTGCATCGGGTCCCCAAGTTCCCGTGACCGATGTCCTGCAGCCCCAGGCGGGCCTGGAGGGTCATCCCAGCCTCTCGCTCAAGTCGGGAAAGCATGTCAGCACCGGAAACCCCTAGGGTGAGGGGCCAGTGTGCAGGGACCCAGCCCCAAGGCCCCACCCGTATACACTGGCTGCCACGCTGCTGGCAGAGCAGAGCTCGAGGGCCGCAGAGTGAGGTCAGCTTTTTATTACCAACGCCCGACACCTGCCAACATCATGAGGCTGCACTGGACACACTTGGTCCTTTCGGGGAGAACTGGGAGCTAATGCAGAAGGGGAGGGTCAGTGCAGATGAGCCCGGGGCGGCGTCTGGGGGTGATGGCCGCTCGGGCTGCCTGAGGGCCCAACCAGGAGGACGTGCTGGCTGTGGAGGCTCCTCTGTCGTCCTCACGGCTGCGGGATGTCGTGTATTGCCTCGGTTACAGAGACCAGCCACACGTGGACGGGACATGATCCGGACTGGCTCTGGGGGCTATGAGAAGCTCAACACCTCAAGAGCACAGACAGAAGGAACTCAAACTGTCCTCAGCCCCCAGGGCCCTCTGTGGAGCAGCTTCTATGCTCCTGAAGGAAGGAGTGACCACACAAGGGCCCTGAAGCCACCGCCGTCTGCGCTTCCAGAAACCAAGCAGAAGAGCCGGCTCTGAGGGGAAGTGACTTGGGGCCCAGCTGGGAGGAAGCCTCGTGGCCCCTGGGGACAAAGTGGGGACCTGGATGTTCCAACCAAGCCGAGCTCTGGGAACCACCTGTCGATTTTTTACCAAAAGGGTTTTTTTTAAGTTGGGGGAGGGGTGGGTGGGAGAATCACACAGAGGGGGTGCAAGACCCGTCAGCCCCTCAGAGAAGCCTCAACTGCAACAGGGAAAAAACCACCTTAGAGAGAAGAGACAGAAATGTGTTTCATTCAATCAGCAAAACAGAGCAGTCTTCTTGGACTCATCAAAAATATTTCCTATAAGAACATAAAACACTAACATTCAGAATCATTTATCATTTACGAAAGAGTACCATATGTACAATTCCAACAATTTCTAAAGACAGCATAACACTCAAAATACTTAAGCTTTACAAGTACCATGCAAACAAACTATAAAACAGAAGAAAAAAAAAATCAAACTAGTGGATAGCACCAGCTTGACCTGCCTTATTTTCCTTGAATAATTTAAGATTCTGTACAATATCAGGGACTCTCAGGACAGTTATCCACAGTGCAATTACAGAAAGCAATTAGTGATTTCTTTAAAAACAATAAATATGGCTCACTGGTGCCAATTCCCATCGTGGTCCTCGGGGACCTGTGCATGGACGGGATGCACAGGTGCGGATGCAGAGAACACCCCACGTGGGAACCAGAAACCACCCGGAGACGACAGCCCCCCACGCCGGCCAAGCTCAGGCTCCCTGCGGACGGCAGGCCCTTCCAGCGGGCGGGGCGGCGAGGGCAGCAAATAGCTCTGGACGAGCTGGATGAGCTGGGAGACCACGCCTGGGCCGGGTGTCCTGCGGCGCTGTTCCCTCGGCCTCCTGAGTCCGCCTCCCCTTCCCGTGTCAGCAGCTGTCGAGTGGGAGCCACTGGGCAGCCGGAAATGCCACCGCCGGGGAGCCGCCTGGGCCCGAGGTGCCTCAGCATCACCTAATCTTTCTCCCCGTCTTCGCTGCTTCCTATTAGGAGAGAGCAAGCAAAGCTGTGTTTTAAAACGATCGTCACAGATAAAAACAGTGTGGACGGCGTCTGAGCTTCGCTGCAGAAAGAGGAACTGAAGCTAGAAGTGTGGCTCTCAGCCACCTGCCCGGCCACTCGCCGCTTCCTGCGACAGCAGCACCTGCCAGGCTCTCTCACAGACACATCTGCGCGGCTCACACGCTGCTCAATGCCAATGCTTTGGGCGCGGGAGAGAACTGGCTCTGAGCCCCACACATCTGCCCCCGACAGATCATTAGGTCATGGGCGTTATCTAATCGGCACAATTAAACCCAGGACAAACACAAATAAAAGCCTTTATATTTTGCAGTTATTATTTGATCTGCAAACTTCACATCAAAAAAGTATACCTATTAACATTTATCTTCAATCTAGTTGTGGGGAAAAAAGGATCCATATGTTCAGATACCACTACTTCAAATGTGCCCGGCCCATGACCTCCCCCAGGCCTTCTGGTGGCACACGAAGACTAGGACTTAATAGCAAAATCAACATTCCCGGGGTAGGGCCAGAGTGCATTTGGGTTCAAACCCGAAGTCAGGGCCAAGTGTTCTTCAGAGCATGAGCTCTCTGAAGAGCTGCTCCTCTCTGGGGGCAAGAAGGAGAGATGGGGGTTGGGGGCTAACAGAACAAAGGGGAAAAGGAGAAGAAAGGTGGCGGAGCAGCCCCAGGGCCACCAGGCCCAGCAGGGCAGAGACGGAGCCCGGAAGTGGGGGACAAGGCCCCGGAGCACACTGTCAAGGCTGTGAGCTCTTTGTAAAGATTCGTACAACCTTGTCTGCCAACACCGGGCGAGCATCCCGTTCCCGGGCAGCCGGCCCTCCCCTAGCTCCGCACCCTCCTCACCTCCCTGCTCCATGTCCGAGTCTGTGAGGTGCGTGAGAGAGAAGCTGGCGATGCTGGCGGGCGTGATGGAGAACCTGGAGTAGGGCGCCCCGTGAGGCCAGCTGGGCTCCGTGCTCCGGGGCGGTGGCGGCGGGGAGAAGTACTTGGATGTCTGAAGAGAAGGTTTGGAGCGGAGGAGGTGACTCGTTGTCTTTGACATAAAAGGGTCCGGGGAGAAGTCATCGTCCCATTCAAAGCCTCCACCTGGAAGTAAGAAATAAAAGTAACTCTCCTTTCATGACTTTGTTTTAAGGAATAGAGAGGGCAGTGCAGGCGTCCAGGTGGGCTCAGAGGGGCACAGACCACCCTGGGCACAGACGGCAGAGCTGCCCACCCCACACCCCCAGGGTCAGAGGGGGTCTTTGAAAGCGACATGTGAAGTTATCCTCAGAAACAGCTCACATCCCACTCATGTTTAGTTGCTTTTTAAACCTGCCAATGAGATACCTTCTTCATCAGTGGAACTTTCGGAATTCATGCACCTGCTCGGGTAGGGGGAGCCTGACGACGGTGTGGGGCTGCTCAGCCCCGGCCCACACGCCTCTCCTCCGCAGTGGCCCAGCTCTTTGGTCGGGGTCTCCTGAAAAGCCCAACATAAGTTCCCATCAGCCAGCGCCTGCTCTCAGGAGCCCTGGGGCAGGGGCCCTCGCTGACCATTTGTGACCTGTCCCTCCCACCCCTGGGGAAGGTGTGCCAGGAGTCCGTGCCCCATCTCTCCCGTGGAACGGGCTCTAAATCCTGGGCAGACACACAAAGCGGCCACGGGAGACCTCGGAGGAGGAGATGCAGCAGGCAGGTTGGGGAAGAGAGCTGGAGTCAAAGGACATCAAGCCAGTGGTGAACCAACCCCACCCCTCCACCCCACCCCCGCCACTTGGGTCCTGGCTCCAGATGCAGGAAGGGGGGTCTTCTGATGCTTAGAAAGAGGAGAGGAAATTCAGGGGTTTGCTCTTTTTCCCCTGTTCTCTTGCTCCCAGCCCAAGCAATCCTGGGTGACAGCAGCGGGGTGGCAGGCACCTGTAATTCTGAGGGCGGTGAGCTTCCTCTCTGCCTGGAGAACCCACACGCCTTATCCCTGTCCGTCCTCCCGCTGCACAGCTGCACAGCGTACTGTGGTAACCCAAAGCCCAGCCTTCTGGCCAGAGGACCAAGAAGAGAGGGGCCAAGACACTGGACAGCCCAGGGAGGGGGGAGCTCAGCAAAGGGATCCCATCAGTTGTTGATGAGCTCCCGGCTTACCCCCAGCTGCTCAGGGTAGATCTGACCCTAAACAGCACACCAAAGCATTGAGAACTGAATTTCAGGGAGACCACTGCCAAGGTCCAGTCTGGCCAGGGGGTAGCACATGCACAGGGCAGGTTCAAACAGCACAACAAAGGCTTTGAAAGGGGACCCCAATCCCCAGAAGGCTGGTTGGAACTTGTGACCTGAACCCAACTGGGTCAACGCCTTCTAAGAAGAAAATATCAACATTATCCATAGAATCTAAACAAGGCACAGAATCGGATAAAATAATAAGGGTACAATCTAAAATTTCTCAGCAAACAAAGAATAAGGAAAACCTCAATTCCCAGGAGAAAAAACAATCAGCAGATGCCAATGCCAAGATGTCCTTAGATGTTGGAATTACCTGAGAAAGACTATTATAAATATGCTCTTACAAAGTATGGGAAAACACACTGGAAATGAATGGAAAAGTCTCAGCAAAAGAATAGATAAAAATAATGAATTGCGGATTTCGGAACAGAAAAATACAATAACCAAAATTTTAAAACTCACTGGGTGGGCTCAATAGCAGGATGGACATGAGAGAGGACAGAATAAGTTAATGTGAAGTAGATCAACAGAAATGATCCAATCTGAACAACAGCAAAAGCAAACACTGAAGGGAAAGAAAAGAACAGGGCCTCAGGGCCCATGTACAAGGATATTACCAAAAGGTGTAACGCTGGAGTCCCAGAAACAGAGAGACAGAGTGTGGTGAAGAAGAAAAGAAGAAACAATGGCTGAAAACTTCTCAAATCTGGTGAAAGACATAAAACTACAGGTTCAGGAAGCTTTGCAAACTTAAAATGAGATAAATACAAAGAAATCCATGCCTGCAATCCAGAAATCCATAATCATACTACTGAAAGCCAAACACGAAGAAAAAAACTCCTGAAAGCAGCCAGGGACAATGATGAAAGAAAAGAACTGTCACCTCAGAAATCTATGTTCCGAGAAAATATCCTTAAGAAATCAGTGTAAAATAAAGACACTCTAAGATGAAGAAAAACTAAGAGAATTTGTTAAAAGAAAAAAAAAAAAAAAAAAAGGCCACACAAACTTCTTCAAACAGAAGGGAAATGATAATAAAAAGGAACCTGAAACATCAGAAATGAAAAAAGAACAGTAGTAACTATCTGAGTGAATATAATCCTATTCCTCTCCTCTTCAGTTTCTTAAAACATGTTTGATGACTAGAAGTAAAGCATAGAGCACTGTGTGATGGGGTTTTTGATGAATAAACATATGACACATCAGACAACCTGAAGAAAAGGGGTAGGGGTGGATGAAGGGCCCACAGGGTACAGGGGTTCTTATATTCCACTTGAAATGGTAAAACACTGATTCTAAGGAGGCTGTGAAAAGTTAAGTATGTACATTGTAATCCCAAGAACCACTCCAAAAACTACACTAAGAGAAGACATATAGTAAGAAATGCAATAGATAAAAGGTAATTCTAAAAATTGTTCAAAAAACAGAAACACTGAATAAAATGGTGCACCTAAATCCAAATACAAATAATTCTATTAAATGTAAGTGGCATAAAATACCAATTAAAAGACAAAAAGTTTCAGAATAGATTTTAAAAACCACCTATGTGCTATCCACAAGAAACTACTGTCAAGTACAGGGATGCATGTACATATAAGGATGAAAAAAGAGACATCATACAAATACTACTCAAAAGAAAACCACAGTAGCTTTATGAATATCAGAGAAAGGAATAAAGAATGACATCATATAATGACAAAAGGTCAATTCACTGAGAAGATATAATAATCTTAAATGTGTATGAAGCTAACAACAGAACTACAAAACAGATGAAGCAAAAACTGACAGAAATGAAAAGAGAAACAGACAAATCCATAATTATAGCCGGAGACTTCAACACTTCTCTCTCAGTAATAGACAGAACAAGTAAACAGAAAAATCAGCAACAATACAGAAGAAATGAACAACCAACTGCATCTGACATTTATAGAGCAATCCACCCACCAGAAGCAAAATACACACTCTTTCAGGTGCACATGGAACATTCACCAAGATAGACCATATCCTGGCTCTACAGCAAAACAACACATTTAAAGGAGTTGAAACCCTACAAAATATGTTCTCTGACCAAAATGGAATTACAGTAGAAATCAGTAGCAGAAAGGTAAAAAAAAAAAAAAAAAATCTCCAACCCTTGGAAATTAAACAATATTTTTTATAAATAATCCGTGGGTCAAAGGAAAATCAGAAAATGTGTTGACGGACTTCCCTGGTGGCTCAGTGGTTAAGAATCCGCCTGCCAATGCAGGGGACACAGGTTCGAGCCCTGGTCTGGGAAGATTCCACATGCCACGGAACAACTAAGCCCGTGTGCCACAACTACTGAGCCTGCGCTCTAGAGCCCGCAAGCCACAACTACTGAAGCCTGCGTGCCTAGAACCCGTGCTCTGCAACAAGACAAGCCACCACAATGAGAAGACGGCACACCGCATCTAAGAGTAGCCCTTGCTCACCGCAATTAGAGAAAGCCCGCGTGCAGCAATGAAGACCCAACACAGCCAAAAATAAAATAATTAATTAATTTAGAAAAAAGTCAATCATGTTTCTGTATACTGGCAAGGAGCACATGGAAACCAAAATTTTAAAATTACCTTTTAAATTAGCTCCCCAAGAAATGAAATACTTAGGTATAAATCTAACAAAACACGCAGAGGATCTGTCTGCTGAAAACTACAAAACACTAAGAAGAACTGAATAAATGGAGAGACATACTGTGCTCATGAGTTGAAAGCCTCAACATAGTAAAAATTCTCCCCAAACTGATCTATGGATTTTATGCAACTACCATCAAAATCCCAGTAGAATATTTTTGTGAATATAGAAAAGCAGCACACAGGCTCCCAGGCTCCCCATCTGCCCCAGGAAAGGCAGTCCACCTCACACCTCTGGGGGCTCCTGGCTGTAAGACTACGACCCAGGTGTCCCAAGCGTGGCTCTACACGGCTCCAAGGCCACACTGCTGAGCCCCGGCCCCGTCGTTACAATGACCAGCGCTGTGATGCATGGGACTGAGCTCAGAGCTCATCTGCCCTGTGACAGGCTGGAGGGCAACCACGCGGCCCTTAACTGCAAGTAAGCATCACTGTCCACCGTTTTGGCCTTGAGAACACTGTGCATCCGGAAGGGGCAGTGTGAGAGCTGAGGGTCAAACACCCCGCCAGGCTCACTTAGGGCCCACGAGAGGCATATGGGAGACCACCAATGTGTGGGGAAGCTAAGGAGACTCTGTGCGTGAAGTGCCAGCACCCAGACCACCCACTCACTGTGCCGTGATTTCACGAGAAAGTTGCTTTACATACACTAAGTGTTCACCAAGCATTTGCTGAACCAATGGTAAAATAACCAAGACACAGAACTGCCAAAACCAAGGAGTGCTCAGTTAAAACTCTGGAGTTAAGGTACTGAAACTATTCAAACTACTTCAAAACCAGCTCATTAAGCTGCACAGTAAGAGCAGGAGAAAATCTACCAGCCACCTGCCTGAACCAGCAGGTAGTTGTTACTCCAAGGAAACTGCATGGAACACATGAGAAAACTAACTAGAGATCACAAAAAGGAAGATTCTCAGGACTTCATTCTGGACTTCACCCACTTTCCAACTTTCTCTACACTAAGCCTCTCAAATCTCACATCTATTAAGCATGTCTTACACTTGATTTCTGTACCTTCGTTCTCATGCCTTGAATCTCGATCTCATGCCATCATGCCCTGTCTTCTGAAGCCACCAAAACATCACCTCCCCCCCAGCCAAAGTCGTCACACGAGTGCAGCCCTTCTCTAGCCCAGGCGGGGGCTTCCACGGGAGCCGAGTCCATCCCCCTGTTGCAACTAGACCCCCAGACATCTTCCCCAGCCCTCACCCACACTGCTCACGGCACACACTTTGTAACTCTTTCTATCCCACCTACAGATCGTCTGCTCTGTGGTGAAGTCTCGTACAATTCAAGTTCACAGAGAAGGTGAAGAAAGGGATACGTGAATTCGAAAGACTGATAACAAAACACAAAATCTGGGGCCAGGTGATCCCTTGTCTCTTCCACTCTCAGTGAAAAAATGGCAAACCAGTTTCCTAGGCTCCCTGAGCCCTCAGGTTCTGAAGCTGGGATGTGTATAAGCCTCCTGGCCCCTCTCACAGATCTGATGAACTGAGGTTGGGGCCAGGAGTCTACTTTTTCTTTTCCCAAACACTTAACTACCTCTACCTTCCCTGCCCCACATGCCACAGTTCAAATTTTTTTGAGCGACACCGTAGAAAGAGAACACACAGAAGCGACAAAGCGTAAAGTAACGAGCAACTGAGCAGACCCAGCTCCCAGGGAAGAGGCGGGGCAGCACCCAGGACCCCCACGGGTGTGGGCAGAGCCTCAAGTGTGGGGCCCAAGAGGCCCAATGCTGAACGAGAGGCTGAGATACCAAGGTCTCGGTTCCAAGGACTAAATACAAAGGGAGGGCAAGCAGATCCAAGAAGAAACCAACAAGGACTCCCATGCCTTCTAGAACGGGAGCTTCACTTATAATCCAGGTGATTCAAGAAGCAAATTCAAGGGCTACAAAGACTAGTCAACAAAGAACATTAAAAACAAAAAAAGCTTGAATTGTAGGCTGCTTCATTTTTAAAGAAGCCGAAGGCTGGCCCCCTGAGTGGTGACAGCAGGCAGCCTGCCCAACCGCAGGGAGGAGGGCAGGGCCAGCCCCCGGCCGGGAGGGCCACAGACTGTCCTGCTGCCCCGTCCCCGTCCCCACTCCACAGGCAGGGCCGCTGGTCGGTGTCGCCAGGGCTACATGTGAGCCTCGGACTGTTGGAGCAGCACCTGCACGCTGGGCATTACTGCCTACTGTTAGAGTATAAAAATCTGGTCTGGAAAGGGTAAGCAACTTCAGCAGGACTCTGCCAGGACACCCAGGAAGAGCACGCAGATCTTCTTCCCGTAATGTAACGGGAGTTTCCTGTGCAAACCCCATTTCTGCGTGTTCTTGGAACTGACACTGTAGCCAACCCCAAATTCCTTTTTCTGAGTAACCACAAAACAATCGTGGCCTTGAGACGGCAATCGGAAAAACCAAGCATGCTCGTCCCCCTAACACGTTCTGGAATTCTCTAACAGGACAACCTGGAGGTGACAGACAACAGATACCTGGTCAAAGAGATAGACTGTGACATCATCGAAAAACGTCACCGCCTTCTTCTCTCTCTTCCAGTCGTCGGGCGGCTGGTCCACGGAGGCTGGGGCTTTCAACAGGCTCCGCAGGTGGCGGCCGTCCTCACAGCTGAGGACCACAGGGACTAGCTGCTCCGCCTCGTCCTCCGACTCGGAGCTGAGGCTGTGCAGCGTGAAGGCCCGCAGGTCCTCGTCCGAGTCGTCGCTGTTTTCGTCCTCCTCATCCGCGTCGATTCCGTCCTCAGTGAGGTCGAGCACCCCTGGCACGCTGAGTTTCCCCAGGTACTTCCCTTCGACATCTGGCTCCTTTAGCTTGGGGCCCTCCGAGTGGCCGCGCAAGGCCTTCTCCACCATCGGGGCTGCTGGGCCGCTGGAGCGGAGGGGGGCATCTGCAAACGCCAGGAGTTCGTTGGTGTTGGTTCCGGCGGAAGCCAGCGTGCAGGGGGGCGCCTCCTGGGCCTCGAGGTCATCCCCGCTGCTGAGCTCCGAGTTCAGCGGGCTTGAGGGGCTGCCGGCCTCACTGTCCTCGGGGGGATGCATCTGTCTGGAAGCGTCAGCGGGTGCTGGTTCTGCCACTTCTCCTGATTCCAGGGGACTGGCATTCTGCCGAGCAGGGGGACACCTTTGGCCAGGCTGGCTGCTGCTGGTTTCCAGGCAGCCGTCCGGGGAGCTGGGATTCTGCTCTGGGGCGCCTGGCTCAGGCAGGGGCTGGTCCGCTCCCAAGGCCGATGCCGAGGCTCCCGGGACCCCCTCCGACTTCTTATCGGGCTCAGAGTCATTGTCTGAGAAGTAAGCGGAGTCTCGGTACGAGCCCTGGCAGCCGGGGGCGGAAGTCTGAGAGGTGACCTCTGCACCCCTGTGGCCATCGGCTGTGTCTGAGACGACGATGACAGGGGTGGGAGGTGGCCCCCCGCGAACGCCGTCGCCCGCCGAGTCTGCGTCAAGGGCTATGGTGCCGTCGGGAGCCGGGTGCAGCGTCCACTCGGGGGACTCCAGGTTCTCCGTCTCGTAGCCACTGTCCGCAGGCTTGTCGGGGGGCAAGAGTCTCTGCGGCGTGTGAGGGCCTAAGGAGCCCAGTAAAACCTCACAGACGTCCACTGAGTCCAGGGAGCCTGGGGTCTCCACGGACTGCTCCGAAGTCGGGATGGGCATCGACAAGCTGTCCTCTAGAAGGCTGTCCTGACTGGCAGAGTCCAAGGAGAGGGCAGACACCAAGCCCCGCTCCTCTGTAGCAGCATCTTTACAGCCCAACTGACTCAGAGCATCCACGGCCTCCAAGGCTCTCTCAGGCAGGCCTCGACGGCAGTGGTCTTCCAAAGGTGGTTGACTCTGTAAGTTCTGCCTCAGTTCTGGAAGGCTGTTCCCTATACTCACCTTACTGGCAAAAGTGCTGTGGACAAGGCCTGAGTCGCTCTGAGTCAGTCTCAAGGCCCCCTCCCTCTGGGGAGTCAGGTCTCGGGACCTATCGCCAGTGGGAGGTGTGTCCACCAGGGCGGGCGCGGAGTCTGGGTTTACCTCTTGGCAGACACTGTCTTCACGGACACCGACATCCAGACACATGGGCTTGGCTCCACCCTGCTTCAAGGACACACCTGGAGGGACATCGTGAGGCGGCCCCTCTGTTTTGAGCGAGGTAGGAGGTACCTGCGCCTGCGGGCAAGGCAGCGAGGCCGTGTCCCAAGTGCCGTCCTTGGGCGCCACGCCCGGGCCTCTACCCTGCGCGCTGACGTTTTCCTGCAGCAAAGAAGAGCCTGGTTTATTTTCAGCAAACTTAAGCTCAGCATCTAGAGAGTTTCTACTCGGACTTTCTAATATGGTTTCAGGAAAACCAGCATTTCTAAGTTCTGTTTGAAGATCATTTATATGTTCTTTGCTGGACAAGGAGTCTTTCAGTAAGTTCTTCTCTTGAAGAAATAAAAAGTTTTCTGACAATTCTTCAACATCCAGCTGATCAAAACCATCTTGGTGCACGAGGTTTCCTGATGAGCAAAGAGGCTCACAGTCAAAAAGCTTACGGGGCTTTTCTTTCTTCAAATGGCGTGTAATTACTGACTCTCTGGGGTCATCCAAACTTGAGCTTAAGGTGGTCGGCTTAAAGTCAGCTTGGACTCCATTTAGTTCCATTAAGTCAAATATTTTTTGGTGACTGGGCAAAGCCTCTGATTTGTCAAGATCATTAAATATACTGTCGAAAGGGCTCTCGGGGCCCTTGGTAACATGCACATCCTCGGGTACCCTGGCATCCTTGGGGTCTGTAGTGTTCTGGAAGAAATCCTCATCTGTACTAGACTCCTCAAATTCGACATTCCTGAGGGTCAGAAGCTGGGATGCTGTGTCACCGACCCTTTCTGGATTATCCATTTCCGTTGTGAGCAGTGCAGGTGGGTAATCTAGCTCCAAGTTGCTACCACTTTTTTCTTCTAATTGGATGTAATAGTCGCTTCCGACGGAAAGGTTGTGGGCATCAAAGACAGGCACTACTCCGGGGGCCCGCAGGGGGACGTCCTGGCCACTGTCATCTTGCTTCCCGGGTCCGGGATCTGAGAGAGGACTCTCAAACGCTTCGGTGGCAAAGAAGATGCCGGTGTAGGACACGGCTTCGTCTGGGGGGCCCCGGCCGCATTCCTCGAAGTGGTCGTGCTTGGCCGCCTCCCAGACGTACTCGAAGCTCAGGCCCTGGCTGGTTTCGGTCACGGTGAGGACCTCCTCCATCTCACGACCGAGCCGGTCCCTGGCAAAGTGGTCGAGGATGGGGAAGGCGGCGTTACTTGCAGCATCTCTGTTGTTTGTGTTTGGCTTGAGTGCATTCCACTGCTGCTCAAAGTCGACTTCCGGGTCCCTCTGGCTTTGCATCCTCAGGTAGGTGAGCAGTCTGTGCACATCCTCGGCCGCCGGCCTCTTGTCTGGTGACAGCCAGCAGAACTGTAAGACTTCATACCTGAGCGACACAGACAGGTGATTAGCAGATGGATGATAAATTGTTTTAAAATAAGGAAAGACCTCACAAGGGCCCCTGGGCCAACTCAACACCCCAGAAGCCTCGACACCTTAATCACTGCCGACCACCTGAAGGGGTTCAGCTCACGGTGATATCAATGTGAAAGGGAAAATGGAGACAGAGGAAATCTGGCCCGCTAATTTTCTGTGTCCTCAGGACACTGCACAGTGTCACTGCAATTCTTTTGCTTTGTCATCTGTTCTTCTGGCGTTTTCCAGGGACTTAGCCACCGAATTTAGAAACAGTTCTAAAATGCTCTCCTCTTAACACAACCGACATAGGTATTCTGCTTAGTAAAAGATGTACGTATCTAATGTTCTGAGATTTACTCACTTTATTTTGCAAGAATTCACAGACAGATGCTGTTGTGACTAATCTCTAATTATTCCCCCAATAAAAAGTGACACCATGATCTCCTGCAGCACATGGTTTCCTCGGATCATGCAAGGAGCTGAGGGTGGAAGGAAAGAGTAGAGAAAGAAGCCCAGAGACAGTGGCAACCAGGAGCTGGTCCTCAAAGGGTTGGCTGAATACAGCCAGCATCTTAAACTGTAGCCGTGAGTGGAAGGGAAGACAAGGACGATGTCATGGTATTAAATTTACAGCGTGTATGTCCAGTTATTCTGGGTGAGTTAGTTCTAGCAAGTAGGGGGGCTGAGCAACACCCACACAGAGGGGCACCGAGCTCCAGGGGCAACATCAGCCGGGCACAGGGTGATGCAGACAGAGGCCTTGACACAGGTGAGCCCGATCCTAATTGGAATCCGAGTAAGAACTGGTCTGGAGCATCATAAGAAGTAAATATGTTTTGCAAATGTCAGCATACATTATGCAAATGAGTCTCACGTGCCAATTTAAATATGATCATGTCTATGCCACCCATCTCTCTTCTTGCATGTTGGGTACCACTTAAACAAACAGCCTCATTTTAAAATAATTCCACAACAGGAAACTCCCTTAGAATTGACTTTTCTAATTAGTTCAGACTTAACATTTTTCTTATTGCATGTAATACATAAATTCCTGCTTATTCTACACATTTTTTAAAAATAACATTACATTAAAAAAATGGATGTTAATTCTAAAATCAGTCATGAATAATATACAAACGATTGCTTTTCATAACGTTTACTGTTCAAAATTAGAGAATACATAACTAAGACCCATGCAGACAGGATTTCCTTATCTTCTGAAAAGAACGTGACGTGAAGTTACCCACCATCTGTCAGAGTAAGGCTGCTCCAGCTGGGGCTTTGGGAGTTTTGTGTCTCTCTCTCGAATGACCTGGTTGAGAACCTCTAAGTTGGAAAGGTTGGAATAAGGCTGAGCGGCATTCTCAAAAAGCTCCCAAAGTGTCACACCCAGGGACCTGCGGAAAAAAGAACACGGTTATTTCTTTCTCTCTTCGGATGTCAAAGTTTTAACACCTACATTTTTACTTGTACAGTCACTAGTAATTTCAAGCACAAGGTGTCTACTGAAAAGGTCACTCAAGATAGCTCTTTAACATGATTTTAAAAGCAAGCATTTCCATTAAAATGAGGACCACAACAAGAATACCTCCTCAGATTTACTAACGGAATATTAATTTAGGAATTTTGGCCAATGCAAAAAAATATGAGTTGGAGCTAAGAGGCATAATTACATGGAGAAGTGAATATGACCGTCAACCTTAAAACTCAAGAAATTAGAAAGATCATCACGATGACTTTTAAGAGTTCAGCAACACAGCTAGGTACAAGGTAAATACACTGAATTCTGAGATTTGGGGTGGGGAAAAAACATCCCATTCACAACAGCAGTAAACGTCGGAAATCTTGACATGAACAATCCTTCCCCGTTTGCCCCATGTATTTCTTGCTGTAGCTATTCCTGAGTATCTGGGGCTTCATGCTCTTCGGAAGGACGCCCCCCACTACTCTGCCAGAAGCGGCCACCTGCCCGAGCCCCTCACCACCTCCAGGTGCACAGCCATCACCACGGGCAGGGCCAACCTTTGCAGTACCCGGCCCACTCACCCGCACGCCCAGTGCTGTCCCCATGGGAACGGCCTCTGTGGCTGAAGCCAGAGGGACACTTCCTCTCTGCTTCCTCTGTGTGATCCCTGCGCTCGTTCCCACCACCTCCACTTCTGCCACATATTACAGTCTATTTTCTGCAACGGCTCCCAAACCCGGCTGACCGTCTGTGTCATCTGGATGCTGGTACTTAGGACCCTCCCCGCCCCATCCACCCCGAGGATTCTTCGTTGGTGGATGCAGGTGTGGCTGCATCTTTAAAAAGCTCCCTCATGGTTCTGACATCCAGCCAGGTTTGGCTATTGGTTTCCGTGACTATGATCAATACCCACCAGAATGCTTGTGTGAATAATGAGCTGTACTTGAGTAAATAAGTTTATTATTTGACGTGGTAGAGTACAATATAACGTATGAGTTACATTCTCTTATACTAATGTCACAAATCAGTGAGAAAAATCAACATATTCAGTATCTAAGTGGAGAGGGCATTTCAACCAAAGGAAATAAAAGGACCCAAATCTCCCAATCCAATTCAAGAAGGGAGAAGTTTCCCTGGCACAGAACTGCTAGGGGCAGAGGGCTGTTTTGGATACAAATAAGTTTAAGACACTGTCAACGACTTTAGGGAATTAACAATGTATTTGATGGAGGAAAATAAGAAGTTTACATGAAATGCTAAAGACCACAAAGGTGGCCTATGATTAGGGGCAAAATGAGTGTTATCAGCACCAAGCCTGGTTTGACCCTGGGTGCGTACCTCTACCTCTACCTGCCTTATTTTCTCCAAATCCCCGGTGTAACTACCTTTCTCTCTCCCAGCAAGGCCTGTTCCCAAACCAATCCCCTCCCCAGTTCTTCAGAGACCGTGAAGCATGGGTTTTCTTCTTAACTTCCCACTCCCCCAACTCCTAACATCTTCCTTGAGCATCCCTTTCTCCTGGCACAGGCCACATAGAAAGAGGAGACGTGTGCCCACCCTGCCCTGCAGCTCTCTATCCCCTAGTCTTTCCCGCCCAGTCTCCTCGGGGACAAGTGCCATTGGCCACCGCCAGCATTCCCTTCTCTCCAGCTCTTTGCCTCGCACTGGCCTGTGTCTCCCTGGGGACCAGCAAGCCTCTTTCTTCTGGGAAGAAAAATGTCCTGTAGCTCTTATCCCCTCTTCCACCAAACTCACTGAGAGAGGACCCTCTCAGTCACCCCTGGCACAGGGCGGTTTGGTCCGTGCCTCGCGTGGAAGCTGGCACCACTGCCAGCCCTGCCACCAGAGGCTGCTCAACCTGTCAGAAACAAGGGGGAGGCTCTGTCTCTGGGAACGCAGGCTAAGTTTTCAGGTCGATCACTCTGCAACAACAGTAAAAATATGAATGAAGCATGAAAAGCAACTGCTTAAACACAACAAACAGCAGATAAGATAGCAGGGAATTACCTGGACAAAATCTAGAGCTTAGTGAACTAAGCAGAACACTAAAACCACCTTTGACTGCAGCATCTGCTGAAGCACAGAACTTGGGCTTCTGTGTCTGTGGTGCACCAGGCTCAGTGGGGGTGATGGTGGCGGTGGACAGGCCAAAGCCCTGGGCCTGCACAAGGTAAGGGGTCTCACAGAGACCTCCTCACAGTGGGAATAAACCTGCCCCCTGCCTCTCTCAGGGGCCTGGAAGGCAAGCTGCCTTGGCACTGAGGTCCTGTGAATGAGTGGACACGTGGGAGCATGAGTACGTGTGTGTGTGTTGGCGGGGGAGTGTAGTCCCAAAGAAGTTGTAACCACAGAGCTGGCCCTTACTTGGACTTACAGCCCAAACTCACACCATCTGAGTGCTCTAAAAGATCTTGAGTTGGATACATAAAGCCCTGAATTAGAGTAGTTCCTTACATGATGGGACATCCAAGTACCTGACAAAAGCAAATGTGGACCCTCTCTGGAGAAATGTTTCTCAATTCTAGGTTTCCAAGATCCTCACCATAAAAAAGTCCCCAAGGAAACAAACCACCATCAAGAGCCAGCAAGATCAAATCCACAAAGACTTCAGATACTGGAATTATCTGATGTAGGTCATAATCAAATAGACCTCCTAAAACCAAAAAGCCAATATCTGAACTACAGAATTCAGTAGAGAGATTTAATAGAAGAATAGACACAGCTGAAGAGGGAATTTTAAAGAGAGAGAGAATTAGTGGATAGAGCACAGGTCTGAAAAATTATCTAGAGTGTGGCACAGAGAGTCAAAGAGATGGAATATATAAAAGAGAGAATAAGAGACAGAAGACAGAGAAAGAAGGTATAACACATATCTAAATCAGACTTCCAAAAGGAGAAAAAATGGGGCAGAGGCAGTATTTGAAGGGTAAATAAGGGCTGTGAACACCAACCTAAGATATGAAAAGCCAAATAAATCCCAAGCAGAAAAACAAAAAAATCCACACCAATACACATTATAGTGAAGCTACAAAAATCAAAAGACAAAGAGAAGAGTTTAAAAGTAGCCAGAGAGGAAAAAGTCACGTTACCTTCAAAGAGCTTAGGGAGATTTACAGCTGACTTCTCAAGAGCAACAATGGAAGCCAGAAGACAGTGGAGTGAGATCTTCAATATGCTGAGAGAAAATAACTGTCATCAAGTAAAAATATACTTCAAGAACGAGGACAAAATAAAGGTACACTCAGACCTACGGAGAAAGACCTGAGAATCTATTACCAGTTGAACCTCACTAAAGGGAATTCTGAAGGACATACTTCAGACAAAAGGAGAGTGATCCCAGATGGAAGGTCTGAGATTTAAAAAAAACAAAAACAATAAAACAGCAAAGTGATTTGATTATGTGGATAAACCTAAACAAACACTGATGCTAAAAAAAAATAATAGTAATGTCTTGTGGGGTTAAAAGAAAAAATCAACATACCCAACAATAATGACATATAATTGCATGTGTGTGTGTAGAGTAAAACTAAACCAAGTTAAAGTATGTTAAAGTAGCCTGGGGTCCTTGTATTGCTCAGAAACAGGGCCAAGATGAGAACTACTATTAGACTAAGTTAAGTGAAGTATACATGTTATAATTTCTAGGGTAACCAATAAAAGTACAGGAATAGAGTATACAGCTCCCAAGCTAAGAGGAAAAAACAGTTTAAAAAAAATTAAAAGAAGGCAAGTAGAGAAAAAGAAAATAGAAAAAGCAGGACAATAACACAAAAAAGTGTAAACATAAATTAAGGAAGCTGTAATAGAAATTGCTAAAGACTCAGATACATTTTTTCAACTTCCATTAAACTGACATACATCTCACTATTACATAATGGTCCAAACCTTTCTGTTTTTTCATTCACTTCAATAAATATTTACTAAACATCTATTATAAGCCAGGCCTTGTAGTAGGCAAAGAAAATAGCCTTGGTTCCTGCTTTTATGGAGATTATTACTGTCAAATGGGTAAGAGAAAAGTTAACTGCATCATGGCAACTGTGATAATTGCTATGATGTCAATAAATTGTTTTTTTTCACACCATCAGGCACTCTGGTGTTCCTCGTCTTATTCAATTACCTTCCCTTAAGAAAGTACTTGAGAAGAAAGAAGTCAGGACTTTGCTAACAACAAAAGCCTAACAGAATGATAAATCAATACATACCAGATATTACTATACTTAGTTTGATCTGCAGTTAGTAGTCTGTCTTGAAAGCTGGTTACTAATTCTGGAGCAGTCCATCGCAGAGGGAAAAATTTTTTATCATCTGTTTCAATATAATCCTCCTGTTTTGTCAGAAAGCATACAGAATTTTGAATTTTATAACACTTTTAGTGAGCTCAATGATTTAATTCTAGGTCATTCTCAGAAAACACAAACTCCACCCCAAAAAAACATGTCAGAAAAAGAAGGCGGCATGAGGCCGACTTTCTGGGCAGAAGGTGGGTGAGGGTTTCCCTGAAGCCTCCTGGGCCTCATGAGCTGGTCTCTGAGCCATGAATGTTTGCTCAGTCATCCTTCCTGGAAAAGGAAAGTACGCCGTGTCTGATGCACAGAACACAGACTCTGAGCAAAACATCTTGTAAAATATGCTGGGCCGTATCCCCGAACAGGGGAGCGGGGTGGTTAATGAGTAAGAGCACAGGCTTTCCAATCAGACAGACTGGCTGAGTCCACGTTCAACCATTTACCAGCTCTGTGACTCTGGGCAAGCAACAAACATACTGAGCCGTCTTCCTGATCCGTAAGATCAGGAAGACACACCTACCTCCCTTTACAGTGAGGATTACATGAGATCGTGCAGGCAAGTACTTCATAGTGCCTGGGTGGTATACAGCAAGCGCTCAAGACGCTAGAGCTACCATGCAGACAAAGAACTGACTTACATTTGAGTGATATTTTTTTGCCCCACATTATGGCACCTCACTCAGCTGGGCTACGCAAACACACACAAATAAAAATCTCGCATACTTCATTTATTTTCTTCGGGGATATAGTTGTAACAGAGTTTAAAAATCCAAATCCCAAGCTTACAGAATTTGAGCTGAAATTTTACTGAACATGTAACAGAGAAATATTTATATGACGTGTATTTTATTATACAGGTAGCAATAATTATTTACCCCGCTTTCCAAAAAGGCATGGCATTTTGTGATATGACCACCTCATGAGTATGAAATTAAATCAGGTCAAGGAGAGGACCCTTAAACCTTTGGCTTACCTTGTACCTGCTGAATCCTATTCCATAATCTCCCACTTTCACATTTAAGTCCGAGGTAAGAAAACAATTCCGCAGGGCTAAATCACTGAAAACAGAAAGAGTGAAGTGAACATGAGAGCAAGGAGAATCAACACCCAGGATGACGTGACATGAAATTGCTATGGCTAAAGGCTTTCATGAGTAATCAGTTAGTGTACTGAGCTCCCTGCTTAATAATTTGTGTTTTAAAATCCTTTTTCACAGAAAAAGGTAATACCATATTCCTAATTACTTAAAGAATGGAGATGATCAGATTTTTTTGTAAATCACTCTGACTGCTAAGGTTAAACACTGACCATATCCGTACCTTGTTCTGCATTAATACCAGATTTATGGCTCATTTCCTAGTATTTTTAGAGTTACCAAGAAAGAATTCTAAGTTGGCTAAATTGTCTGAATTTTTAAAAATAACTTGCATTACCTGAGTAATAGTCTAGCAGTAGTCTCTTTAATGTAAGTAAAGAAGAATAAAGTTACAATTTCAAGCACCCGAAAATAATCTACATTATTAAAAATGTTTGGTTTTTAACTCCTTTTTCAAAGATATGCAAACAAGCGTTATAAGGAGACTCTTTCCAAATCACCCTCATCTCTTCCAAACTCCACCTCCCCAAGAGGGAGGCAAAGAGCATATTTTCAAGACTCACTTAAAACAACTTACTTATATAGTTATTTAAGAACAAGTTAATTTTCAAAAACACCTAATTTGCAAAGTAAAAACTACTTTTTCTAAAGGAACTTCCCATAAAAACAGCAGATTACATTTTTTAGATTTCAGCTTTACCCCTTAGAATCTTTTTAATTATCAATTGGCACATGAATTAAAAAGCCACTAAATTAAAATACAATCGGATACGTAATTTATAGTTCTAAATCACAAATAAAAGTAATCAGAAGCTGAATTTCTATAGTCCAAAATTTAAAACATTTGTCTTTATATGACTGTAGAAGACCAAAAACTTTATCAAATTCTTATTTCCGATGATTTTAATTTCCAAAGCTCACATGTCTGAAATATAACAATAATGAGAATGAGGACAGCAACAGCTAAGGCTGATGCACTTCAGTGACAGCCTGGTGTGTACAACGACACTGATCCAATCATACAATAATGGCTAATGTGCGCCAAGCACTTTACACAAGGTGTTTCTCTAAGTACCTGACACATATTAGCTCACTTAATCTTCACGACAAGCCTTTGAGGTGGGCACTATTATGTTCCCCGTTTATAGAAAAGGAAACTGAGGCACAGAGAACTGAAGTGACTCTGCCAGGGTCAGTATTTCCGCCTTTCACCATCAATAACCACCACCACCAATCCATTATTACCAGTCAGAGCACAGTGCCGTGCATGCAGCTGCTGCTCAATAAATGTCCTGATCTCAACTTCCAGTTAGATGTGTTCAATTCTACTTTACACTATGCTTACAAGCCGTATTTTCACGGTGCACCATCCAGAAGACATCAGGCCTGTGGAGGCATCTGGGGAAACCTCGGGACACCCCTACTGTTATAGACAGTACACAGGCACACGTGGGAGATGCTGCGGGTTTGGTTCCAGACCACCACAATAAAGCATATCTCGCAATAAAACGAGTCACATGATTTTTTTGCTTTCCTAGTGCATAGAAAAGTGATGTTTAGGCTACACTGTAGTCTACTGAGTGTGCAAGAGCATTATGTCCAAAAAAGAAAAAACAATGTATAAACCTTAATTAAAAAATACTTTATTGCTTAAAAAATGCCGAAATAATTACAATAAGTAACATCAAAGATCACTGATCACAGATCATCATAACAAACATAATAACAATCAAAAGGTCTGAAATATTGTGAGAATTACCACAGTGTGACACAGAGACAGGAAGTGAGCAAACGCTGTTAGAAAAATGTGCTGACAGACCTGCTCAGCAAAGGGCTGCCACAGGCCCTTGATTTATAAAAAACCGCAGCATCTGCGAAGCGTGATAAAACAAGGTGTGCCTGTAGAAACTTCCCATCTCAAGGAGAGAAGTGGTCCCTGTCTTTTGGAGTGAAGAAGAAATGGAGGGGGGCCACATGTGGGCAGGAGAATACAAGGCTCTAAGGCAGCCTGACCCTCTGGACCAAGAGCTGCCCCAGTACGGCCCTGTGGGTCCTGCCGCAGACACCCTGGGCACCTCCAACCAGGATTTCTGGAGCCCCTGCAAACAGATCTTTCCATTTATTTATGAATTTATTTATTTATGGCTGTGCTGTGTCTTCGTTGCTGCACGTGGGCTCTTCTCTAGTTGTGGCAAGTGGGGGCTACTCTTCGTTGTGCACAGGCTTCTTACTGCAGTGACTTCTCTTGTTGCACAGCACAGGCTCTAGGTGCATGGGCTTCAGTAGTTATGGCAAACGGGCTCAGCAGTTGTGGCTCGCAGGCTCTAGAGCGCAGGCTCAGTAGTTGTGGTGCACGGGCTTAGTGGCTCCGCGGCATGTGGGATCCTCCCGGACCAGGGCTCGAACCCATGTCCCCTGAATTGGCAGGCTGATCTTAACCGCTGCGCCACCAGGGAAGCCCCAACAGATCATTCTCAACCTCCCCAACACCTGTGTCCTAGGACCAGAATTAAAAGCTAGGTGCCAGCGTTCTGGCCGGGGCGTGCGCGTGTCATCTGTGGCGGGGCAGCAGGGCGAGGCCAGCAGGGCACCTGCAGAGCCCCTGGCACCTTCCACTCAGGCCACTAGAGCCACTCCAGGACCACCCAGCTGCCTCCCTCCTCGCCTCTCTCCTCGCACATGTTCCCTGCAGGTCTTCAGATACAGGAAAGGAGAAGCTTAGATAAAAGATGAAAAGTTACACCTGCAAAAGACCTGCGGCTCTCATTATAAACGACATTGTGAAACTCTTACACAATTCAACTGTTGCTCTCAGAGAAGGAGGAAGTGCTTCTCATTACCTGAAAACCAGGGGTAATGAGAAGGAAAACAATGGTGTGACTGAGAGAATTTCTTCTAAACCTGCTCCCTCCCTCTACCCCAAACATCCCGTCACCAGAGTACAGTGGCAAAAGCACTGCACAAAGTCAGAGACCTGGGAACGAGTCTTGGCTCCACTGCTAAGAACTGTGTGACTTCGGGCTAAGTCAATTCCCACATCAGAGCCTCATATTTCCTTGCCAGAAAAAGGGGGGGGGCTAACCTGTAAGGGTTAACTCATACGGTTTTTATAAGAATAAAATTTTTTTAAATATGAAATGTTTTCAAAACATTGAAGTGTTATCCAGATTCTAAATGATGATATAATTCAATTCAAAATTAGTAAAAATAAACATTCTCTGAAGGTCAATAACATGCCAAGCTAAAGAATAGGAAAACGCAAAAGTGTAACTTTTTAATGGCAGAGGTAACTCTTGACGTCAATGGCTGGTTTGGGTCAGGAAATACAAACATACCCAGTATATTCTTCCTTCAAGTTGAAAAACAGGTCTAGTGGCAAAGCTGCCAAGCGATCCAGCCCTGAAAGGCTCTAAAGCTCTGGCCCCGTCCCCCTTGGCTGGCAGCGCTCGAGGTGGCCTCAGCTGTCAGTGGGACCCAGCCACGTGAGCAGAGCCGCCAGACACAGGAAGCGTGCGTTCACAGAGGAAAGGGGTTCTAAACAGCTTCCCATCCCGAGTCACAAGGAAGCATCACCACTTGTTCTCTGCTTCCACTGGAATGAGAGTGTACCTCTCTCCAGGAGGACTGCTCTCATGGAAACGGCTCAGTGTGGCTGGAGCCACTTCCAAAACCATCCTCTCCTCTATTTACGTTACCACTTAGGGTCTCCCAAAGACCCTGAATTCCTGATCAAAAGAGCAACAAACGGGCTTCCCTGGTGGCGCAGTGGTTGAGAGTCCGCCTGCTGATGCAGGGCACACGGGTTCGTACCCCGGTCCGGGAAGATCCCACATGCCGCGGAGCGGCTGGGCCCGTGAGCCATGGCCGCTGGGCTTGCGCATCCGGAGCCTGTGCTCCGCAACGGGAGAGGCCACAACAGTGAGAGGCCCGCATACCTCCCCCCACCAAAAAAAAGAGCAACAAACAACCGAAAGTTACAGAATACTCTTCTAGGGCTTGGCCCATGTTACCTTATGTAATCTTGACCAGAGCACTTCGGGGCAAGATTATTCCCATTTCATAGAAGAAACAGGCTCAGAAGGATTAAGGAACGTGGCTCACTCTGGTAAAGCTGAGGAGAGGCCACTTAACAGCACCAACCTGCCGTTGGCAGCCACGAAGGTTTAAAAAGAAAAATCCTTACGTGGGATGTGAAGAGACTCTGCCACTTACCACTTGAAGGTGGGGTGCAGCTCACAGAGATACAGGTAGAGGATTGAGGCAAGAGGACTCCGACATGGCACAAAGAGGCAACTCTGCTTAGGGTCTGGACAGCTTTCACCCCTGCTTATCAAGTCAGCGCCCATCATGCTTCTCTTCCCCGACACACAGCACAGCCAGCCCACAGGTCTACAGCCGTCCTTCCTAACCCTCTTACACGTACCTTCTGTGTAAGCTGGGTTATATGAACACTGGGCTCCTGTAACACTGGACACCCACACTCTTAGGGCTGGATGACTTAGTCACCTCGGTGTTTCTCAGCAGAGAGTAACTTTAACTTTAAAACTGGGCAAATCCTACAGAGGTCCTTTCATGCACAGCTGCCACCTGGGTACTCCTCAAGGCCACCGTCACACAGGTCTCCAGCTATGTGAGCCACCACAAGGCCCACACTGCGGGCTGGATGCCCTGTGCACTTAGCTCGTTGCAGTGACCTGGTGGTTTCTCATGGGAGCTGCTCCTTCAGGAAGACTGACAGGCTGGGGACAGGAAGTCCCAGGCTCTTGGCCAGCAGGGCAGGATGGTGTGGAGCATAACACACTGGCAGCTCCTGCTGTTTATGCGGCCTTCACGAATGTCACGTGTTTGACTGCAGAAACACAGGCTACCCAAGACCCAGGCATACGTCTCCTCTTAGACAATAAGTAAAAATAAAATTTAATTGGAGGTGCTTTACTAGATCAGCTTCCAGTTGGACATGTAGGATATTCTATTTTCAACCAACACAGAAAGTCCGACTTTGAGTTAGCAAACAAATATTCTAAAGTCCAACTTAAAAATACGCTACTATGTATTCAATACCTTATAATAACCTATTGATATAATGACAAATAATCTGAAAGAAATATATATATATAACTGAGTCACTATGCTGTACATGTGAAACTAACACAATACTGTAAATCAACTATACTTCAATTTTTAAAAGATGCTATTACGATGTGCTACCAACAAAAAAATAAAGCACAAAATTTTGCCCCAAATGGAAATTTTACATAAAATATGGCTACTTTTTAAAATAAAATGAAACAGTTGTCAATGGTTTCAAGAATTTTCTTTACCTTGAGTTTATGCACCTGAATTAAATCGAAACCACATGAGTAAATTTATCAACTTTATTTGTTCTAAAGTTCACAAGATTCTAAATTAAGTAAAACTTTAACCTAAAGAAATTCACAGGAAGATAACATTTACTCTGACATCTTTGCCAATTTTTAAAATACAAGAGTAGAAACCGACTTGGGCTTTAAACACAATTTCTAGCTGTCTTTGATAACTTTATGTTGCTGACTCTGATATGATATTCTTTTTAAATGCTCCATTCTCCAAAATCTAAAAATTCCTACACCAAGTATTAGGTAATAATTATCTGTGTTTCACAAAAGATTAACAATACAAATATGCTGGGAATTAACCTGTCATGAAGTTAAAAAACAAAATATAAGATTTCTCCATTATAAAACAAATAGATCTTTATATTTTGAAGTTTTGTGTAAGGGTTTCTGCCTTGGGCCTGAAGAAACTCATGATCTTCTGGGTCTCTTAAAAAGCACTTTATCAGAATGATTTGCTCACTATGCAAGTCAGACAAGACAGATGTGTAAGAAAAATGTTAATTTTCCTTCTTCCCACCCTGAAGTAATGTTGAGAATTTGATAGGTATTTTTCCATGTCTGTTCACACACACACACACACACACACACACCTACACACACCTACACACACCTACAAATACAAGAGATTTTTTTTTAATGTTGTCATATTATAAATATATTCCTGTGCAACCTGCTTTAAAAAATATATAATACTTCATAGACATCCTCCACATCAGTACACACAGGTGCTCCTTTTCAGGTCTTTGGATTGTTAAGAGTTAAATGACTTAAAGTCAACTAAAGAGACACTGCCCGGTTTGTCCAGAGACCTGAGAAATAATTTTAAACATAAATCAGAGCTCAAAAGGCTATTCACAGAATCATCATCTCAGACAGGACTCAAAGCCCTTTGTTGTTTTAATTACGGAAATTACATTGACGATCTGAACAAGATACGATGCGCTCCAGAGAGCTGCAGTTATTCAAGTAGGAACAGAAAGGCTTGGACAGGAACGTGTTATCCCGAACACTGTGCTGCTCACACACAACCCCCGATCACCCCCAGCCTGGCCTGGGTGGTGTTGGTTGGAGACCAATGCTGTGACCTTCTATGAGAAGATGATGTCAGCCCTTCAGATCCCTTCTTCCCATCTCCGGAACGGGAGGTGGGCCACACCGTGAAACCCAGCGGGTAGAGTCGGAGCCTGAAGCTGACAGGAGGAGGATGCAAGACTGGAACTGTTCCCTCTGCACTCTTTCGCATTCTTTGAAATTCTGGGACTAATTTCTAGGCCTTAGGCTGTATTAAGGCACTCGGTTCCCCGGGAACTGGTTTAAATGGAGCCCAGCTCAACCCTTATTCTGACACTGGGCAGGAGAGGACACCTTGTTTATACATCGAGAGTTCACGTTACAGCTGGTCCTCCTTAAGCTTCCTGCAGGGCCTCTTCCCACACTTTTGGGGTCAGCAGTGCCGGAGGTGCACGTGAGCAGAGGGACCCACCTGTGCAGGAAGTGCCGCTTGTGCATGGCCGCCAGCCCCGCCGCGATCTCGCACGCCAGCCTCTGCAGCAGCATGGTCTGCGCGTCCCCCCGCGCCGGCTCGGGCTCGCCACCGCGCAGGTAAGCCTTCAGATCGCCCTGCGGAAACCAGCCCAGGTCAGTTTCCAAAGAGGACCGGGGGAACAAACGAGCATCTCCACACACTCCTCAGCTGACCGAGATGGCTAAGATTACTTATTGGAAATTATTTCGATTTGAGCTTAATAAAGAATAATCTCACCCTGAACAAGTTTGAAATTACAAAAAAGCAATTCTAACCAAATACTTCAATGGTAGAGAAAACACTATTCTCCTTTTAGGATCATTCTAAATTAAACATTAGTTTACCTTTGTTATATAAACACACAGACAACAACAGTTAAAAAAGATAAATTGGCAATAATGCACAATTTAAGTGCAGAAGTACAGAAATTTCCAGGTAACTAAGAGATGAGATGGAGAGTAAAAGAAGTGCCATTCACACCACCTTCAGGGATTCCAGGAGAACATCACATCACAAAGGCCACCACCAAAGCACTCATGAGCAACAGAGAGGGAGATGAGGAAAGAAACATGGGTGGAAGAGGAAGAAAAAGTACTCAGCACCGGTAACTGCTTCAGTTCTCTGCCGGCTTCCCCAGGGCCCTGTGTTGCCCAGAGACCACTGCGAGAAAGTACATTCTAGCCACTCCAGAAAAATTCGTTATGTTAATTTAAATAAGCCTGTCCAAAGGACAGCAGCACAGGCAGGAAAATGGGCAAATTCACATTTAGACACCCAGCACACGTGTTTCAATGCCGAGTACCCCACGTATTCGCACAGGACTCCCCTATCTTATCCTGTTTTTGTTTCATGACTTTAATTTTAGGGCTGTGTCTTGGGGGATTATAGTGTATCTCTTTTGGGAAATACACTTTTGAGGCAATCTTCCACATTCTGCTTACCACATGATTAAGTATTTATTGATGTGATTTAACTCCAAGTTTAAGCTTTATATAATCAGTTAATAAAATTTAGAAAGCAAGCCAACAGCTTTCACTTTTCTTTACATCTGAGTCAAAAAAGACTCCAGAGGAAGGAAATTTTTCTCAACTAATTAAAGATTCTGATACATTTCTTTCTTTTTTTTTTTTTTTTTTGTGGTACGCGGGCTTCTCACTGTTGTGGCCTCTCCCGTTGCAGAGCACAGGCTCCGGACGCGCAGGCTCAGCGGCTGTGGCTCACGGGCCCAGCCATTCCGGCATGTGGGATCTTCCCGGACCGGGTCACGAACCCGTGTCCCCTGCATCAGCAGGCGGACTCTCAACCACTGCGCCACCAGGGAAGCCCTGATACATTTCTTATAACTGCTACTGAAGATAGCAAATTCCTCCCAGAATTAAACTTTAAAACACAATATTCCTTTACTAGCATTTGTCCACACTGAATAATAAATACATTCTAATGTAACTTCTAGGTCCACACCAAGAATCTAAATTCGTTTTCATTCCCAGTTTCCATCATCTTGATATGAACAATAATGTTGACATCAATAACTGTTACCACTGGAGCTTTCGAACGTTTGCCAAGCACTGTTCTGGGAGTTTCCACACCTGCTACCCTCAAATAACTCTCACAATTTAAAACACTTTCCAGATGTGGAATAGGCTTCGGGAGGTTAAGAACTTTGCCCAAGGCCACAGAGCTAACAAACAGTGGGGCTGTACTTCTACAGTTTACCAACTTGTCAAGAAAATTCTATTTGGTGAGTGAACCAAATTAGTATGTAGATCAAATCGATTATTCTGTAAGAATGAGTGTCCAGCAAATTCAAGTCAATCACACAGCTGTGGAGGAGTCTCCCAAACTCAGTGAACTGCTCTGCCAGGGCAGCAGCTGCTCCCCTCGGGACCAAGGTGTGTGCTCGCCCACGTCGCTGTCCTCCTATTTCTTTGCGAATGTGGTGCTTTCCCTTTTTGCTCCCCTAGCAATTACAAGCTGCTCCAGCGGAGAAACAGAAACCTTTTCTTCCCCTTTAAAAATACATGCCCCTCCCCGTGCCAACCCCACCTTCACCCAGGCTAGGCTCTGTCCAGCATGGGAGTGGTGGGAATAAACCCAGCTTTGGGCGACAATTAAATTAACCCAGGAAAACTCCAGCAAAAACCACCAGGCTATAGGCTAATGGGATTTTCATAAGGCAGCTCATATGGAAACGAAATATGAAAACAAAGAGCTGAAGCTTATTTACATTACCAGGGAAATGACCAGTTAAATGCATCTGTCTAACCCCTTTCTTACAATATCCATCTAAGGAAAAAACTACCCTCACACAAAAGTAGGATTATGCTGTGCTGCATCTGGCCACTTCTCAAAACAAACAGAAGCTTCGGGCAAACAGCAAGTACTTCCCAAGTGACTTTGGCCATGAAGGCAGGAATGGCAGAGTGGGTGTAGCTATTTTTCAAGGTTACCTAAAGCATATTCCTTACCACTCACTGTTCTAAAGTTATCTTCTCCCCACAACAGGCCACTCCCCAGATCTCACTAGAAGATAAAGTATAATAAACAGAAGGGGATTTTGCTTCAGACTGCTAACGCTCTGAAAGTTTCCAACTTGGCAAAAACTAAAAGCCTCTCCCAACCCGCACTGGGGGGGCGCAAAGTGAGCGCGACCCCGGAAAAGACGTCTCTAAACTGGGGAGTAAACATGAGCGATTACTGAGGAGCCCATGACTGTTTCGCAAGGATGAGACCTGTGATGGGTTGAGAGGGAGTCTTTCTATGTTCTAGAAAGAGCCTCAGAGCTCTCCTGGCACCACCATTTGAAAGAAAAATCAGCATAAAATCTTTAAGTACAGAAAAAAAATTTATATTATATAAGTACTAAAAATTGACTCATTCTATCCAAAACAGATAAAGCTGTATTTAGATATCTGGCTTATTTTATTTATGTTTTAATGATGCCTAGTGAGTAGACAGGGATTATTACTTTGGTCCATTATTTGAAGAGAAAAACACTGAGAACAGCAATGTATTCTGAACTAAAATAAAGTTTCCTTTATCCAAGTTTTAAAAATTTCTCAGATCCTCCCCAAACTGCGCCCCTCTGCAAAATACTCGAAAAGAAAAATGTATGACACTAGATGGCAGCAAAGTGCTTATACTAAGATCTCAGATACCAGAGCAGCCCCTTGGCCGACTTCTTGGAATGAGTCACTCGAAGACCTTTAGATGGTTACTCACAAGGGTCCTCTTAAATCCCAGCATCAGCTGCCATGAGGGCTTCGTCCAGCTTTTCGCAGGACACTGAGAACAATGAATTAATTCCAACACAATGTAAAAACCCAACAAGTAAATAGCTTTGTAACTGAAAAATTAGTTGTTTACACATTTAATAGAAGGATTTGGGAGGAAAATTTATGTTTTTAAACAAAAATCTGAGGACTTCCCTGGTGGTGCAGTGGTTAAGAATTTGTCTGCCAATGCAGGGGACACGGGTTCGAGCCCTGTTCCGGGAAGATCCCACATGCCGTGGAGCAACTAAGCCCGTGAGCCACAACTACTGAACCTGTGCTCCACAACTACTGAACCTGTGCTCTAGAGCCCGTGAGCCACAACTACTGAGCCCGTGTGCCGCAACTACTGAAGGCCGCACACCTAGAGCCCGTGCTCTGCAGCAAGAGAAGCCACCGCAGTGAGAAGCCTGCACTCCGCAACAAAGAGTAGCCCCCGCTCGCTACAACTAGAGAAAGCCCGCGCACGGCAATGAAGACCCAATGCAGCCAAAATTTTAAAGATTAAAACAGAAAAAAATCTGAGTGAAAGGAGGAAAGAATGGCAGCCACAGCCGCGTGCTGGGTGTCCACTGACAAAATGAAACAGGGAGGTAGGGCGGGAGCCCTGGGAACGCCCCCAGCCTGAGGGTTTCTTAACTCCCTCAAGCCCTCTGACTGCGCCTACTTTTCCCTCCACCACTCGAGTCCCGCCCCACCCCCCAACATCCACACCTGCACAGCACCTTCTGTTATCACGGATTATTCTCCCTGAGCCCATCCCTTTTCTGCTCAAATACCTCTCAGGTGAATCCCACAAAGAATCAGCAAGTGCCCCTCTGCCTCCAAACCCGGTTCCCGCTCCCACCCCACTTCCCTCCCCTCTTCACGGACAGACGCCTCAAAAGCCGGGTCTGCGCTGGCTGGCCTGCCTCCTGGCCCCCCAATCTCTCTCGAACCCCTCGCCCCCCAATAGGCTGGGCTCTAGCTGCTCCTGCTGGGCAGGACCAAGTGAGGGGCCCGTTCCTTCCTTCCCCACCGGTCTCCTGGCTTTCTTCCGAGCTCACTGGCCACTCCTTGCTGGGGCCCCTGTGCTGGACCTTCCCCCTCTTACTGGTCTGTAGGCGTCGGCACGTCCAGGGCTCTGTCTGTGGTCCTCATCCCTCCTCACCGTGACACTCATTCCCGGGTGACTCTATCACCCTGTGGCTTTGAAAATCACCTCTCATACATTTCTCCGGCTCAGACCCCTCCACCTCCTGAGCCCCAGACTCATCTGTCCAGCTGCGGACTCGACACCCTTCCCTAGATGCCCTGAGAGGCACCTCAAACCTAACACGCCCAGTGCAAAGCTCCGACGATCTGCTCCATCTCAGGAAATGGCGTCACCGCTTTCCCAGTGGATCAGGCCAAAACCAAAGTCCTCATTCTTCGAGTTTGCTCTCTCTCTAGACGCCCACATCCAACCCATCACCAAGGCCCGGATCTATTTTCACAAAGAGCCAGGGCCTCGGGGCCCAGGGCAGCAGCCACGTGTGGGGAAGGGGAGCCACTGGCAGGGCCCGGGGACCGGGGATGTGCCGCCCCCACCAGCCGCCCCCCTTCCAAGCCTGATGATGCCGTGTCATTGCTCTGCACGTGTCCCTCTTGCTGGCTCCGAGTGAGAGACACCGTCTACATGCACCTCTGTTCCACGGTAAGCCCATGTCCTTTCTTTTCTACTCCCGCTCCTGAGTGGCAGGGACACATTACCCATCTCTGTATGCCTGGGAGGGTCCCAGTGCATGGGCTTATGTAACGAACTCATTTACAAATAAGACACGGAAATGGACTAGGCATTTTCTGTACAAAAGGCCAATTCAAAAATGGAGGCTTCCCACTGGTGGAAGACAAATGTACAGCCATTAAACTACCTGATATAGAAGTACATAGAATAAAATTAAGTCATCAGTTAAAATCCCCACTTTACCATAAGCAATCATGCGACATCAAGCAAGTCAATTAACCAAAGAAGAGAAGACAGAAAGCCTGGTCCTGAGGTTGGGCATGGGTGTGGCCCCAAGAGGCCCTTCATCTTTTGCAGCCCGGTTTTCTAATCTGTAAAACGAAGAAGACTGAGTCAAGAAGACTCAGTGAAGGAGAAGCAAACACCTCAGGCCCAGCACAAGGCCTGGCACAGGTCGGAGCCCTCCCTCCTCACACCGCCACCCCTGTGTGGGCAGCGGCCAAGCTTCCCACAGCCCTGGGAGCCCGGGACCCTGCATCCCTGCCTCTCCTGAGTGGCTGAAGCAAGCCCGGCCCGCAGAGGACTGTGGAAATCTGCACACGACACCAGGATCGCTCCCTTGCAAAGAAAAGACTATCATCTTTTTGTGTGTGTGTGTGTGTGGTACGCGGGCCTCTCACTGTTGTGGCCTCTCCCATTGCGGAGCACAGGCTCCGGATGCGCAGGCCCAGCGGCCATGGCTCACGGGCCCAGCATCTCCGTGGCATGTGGGATCTTCCCGGACCGGGGCACGAACCCGTGTTCCCTGCATCGGCAGGTGGACTCTCAACCACTGAGCCACCAGGGAAGCCCAAGACTATCATCTCTTGCTTCGGAGTCTGGTGACTGAAGAAACTGCTGACTGTCATGGGAGATGAGACGGAGTGGAGGTGATCTACTTCCTTGTCTTTATCACCTGGGCCTGCAGTCTGGCCTCCAAGTAGTTGGTCTCGGCTTGTCACCTTTCCAGCTGATCTTCCCAGCGGATGCCAACCAGCCTCTCCTAACGCAGTGCTCTCTCACCTGGTCCCCACGCCACCCACTGTGGGACCATCTATCGCCCCCCCCGCCCCGGTCCACATGCACAGTTGAGCTTCCCTGCCTGGCTCACGCTGTTCCTGTGACCCTTTCCTGTGGAGGAAAGTCCATCCACCCACCTGTCCACACTCAGACCAAATGCCACTTCTTTTGTGAAGCCTTCCCAAAGGAGCCAGTGAGCCTAGTTAGAATTGCTACACAGAACTACTCAAAGCTTTAAATTATGATCAATTAAGAAACTAAAAATGAATAAAAATAACTACTACTTCCTGAGCACCTACTATGCCTACAGGGTGGGCAGTATCACTCCCATTTTACAGATGCCTACACTGAGGCTTAAAGAGGTCAGGTAACTCTCCGAGGTGATACACAAGTAAGTGGCAGGACCAGCACCTGAAGGCAGGCCCGCTCGGCTCTATAGGCAGAAAGGGCAGGATCAGGGTGACTCACCCGTGTTCCTGAGAGCACTGGGCACAGCTCTTTGTACTCAACAGGTGCTCACACATTTCTGCTGAGTGACCCTTACCCCCGAACAATCTTGCCCGCACAGACATGTGAGAGCACGGTGGCCACAAGTTACACACCACACCCTGCAGTGATCTCTCCCCTCACGAACACTGCACCATCGGCAGTACACAGCGGTGACTCTGGTCCAGCTACCAAACTCAGAAGAGTTTTCATTTTCTTTCATAAAAATTCTAAGATAAAGTGCTTTTCAGAGACTGGTAATTCCATCTCACAAGGAATGACTTAAGTAAGTGTGAAAATATTCTCTCCTTTCTCCTTAAAAGATGTTATCACTGAGCATGATCACTGCCTGGTGACGACGGAAAAGGCCAACATTCACTCAATAGCTCCTGACCTACTAAGAACATGTGAAGATAGTGGCTCCTTTCACTGTGGCTGCAGCTGCTGATTACCAATCCTGGGCTACAGGCCTCTGGCCTCTGGACCCTGGCCAGAAGGTGCTTTTGCCCTGAATGACGCCCCTCTGCTCAGTCTGGCCTCTTTCTGGGAGGGTTCTGGGCCATCCAGGCTGGGAGCAGGGCTCAGGTGAAGCCAGGCTTTGGGGTGTGCTGGGAACGTCCCTGCAGTCCAGGCTGGAAGGCACCTCTATGGCTCACGGGCCTGACACGAGCTGACTGTTTCTGCTACCTAGTTTCTGCACACACTGAGCCCCGAGGACCTAACTGCAGGGCCAGGGAAGCCCTCTTAGTGTTTCTTTATGAGGTATAAACTATTCCCAAGAAAACAAGGCAGCTTCATTTAAAAACAAATTAGAGGGGCTTCCCTGGTGGCGCAGTGGTTGAGAGTCCGCCTGCCGATGCAGGGGACGCGGGTTCGTGCCCCGGTCCGGGAGGATCCCACATGCCGCGGAGCGGCTGGACCCGTGAGCCATGGCCGCTGAGCCTGTGCATCCGGAGCTTGTGCTCCGCAACGGGAGAGGCCACAGCAGTGAGAGGCCCGCATACAGCAAAAAACAAAAACAAAAACAAAAACAAAAACAAAAACAAACAACAAATTAGAGGGCTTCCCTGGTGGCACAGTGGTTAAGAATCCGCCTGCCAAGGCAGGGGACACGGGTTCGAGCCCTGGTCCAGGAAGATCCCACATGCCGCAGAGCAACTAAGCCCATGAGCCACAACTACTGAGCCTGCGCTCTAGAGCCACAACTACTGAGCCCATGTGCCACAACTACTGAAGCCCTCGCGCCTACAGCCCATGCTCCACAACAAGAGAAGCCACCACAATAAGAGTAGCCCCTGCTCGCCACAACTAGAGAAAACCCACGCGCAGCAACCAAGACCCAACGTAGCCAAAAATAAATAAATAAAAAATTTAAAAAAAACAAAAGCAAAAACAAATTAGAACAGCACTAAAACTAAACCCATTACCTGAACCCACTTAGAAGAAAACACTAAGCTTTTACTATTCCAGGAAAAACAACAACATTGTCTAGTAAAACTTTCAGGAATGGACAAACAGGGTAAAGAATAAGAAAATGCCAAGTACACGAGCTAGTTTTATAAACCACCTCGATTAGCCTGGAAACATGCTACTTCAAGAAGATGGTGATTCCTGCTGTTATTTCTGTTACAGTCACTCATGAAAAACGTTCCCATTGTTATTTATAATCAATATCAGGAGCTTAGGGACCCAAAGAAGATACCATTAAATGTCTCAGAAAAGCAGAACTCTGACAAGCAGACTTGTCTCGTCACATAAAAATGCATCTTTGGTCTTCTTTCCTCACCTGCTGTGTCACCCATCATACTGGTCACCAAGAGCTAGACTAAAAGGAGTTATTTTCATATTATGATAAGTAAAGATCATACATACCATAGCTCTGATAATTCTGAGATCATCAAAACCAGCTACGCAATAAAACTATGAGAAACATCCCTGCGAACTCCTTCCTCTTCGCTCTCGTGCCTCTATTAAATAATCAGGCTAAATGGCAATTATCATGTGTCTGCTCCCTCTAAGTAGGAGACCTAGAGGACAACGACCAGTTTTCTCTCTGGGTCCCTTGAGAACAGCACGCTGCCTTTCTACACCAAGTGTTCAATCAGGAAGCACCCTCCATGACAGGGGAAAACGTGGGGAGGGCACAGAAAAGTAGGATTAACTCTGGTTTCTTTACATGGAGAGAGAGCTTTATGAGGTCCCAGCATCTCTGGAGAAGGGTTAAAATATTGATTAATTTTAGACCTTGTTACACTAAATATGCATGTTGTAACTTCTAGTGTAACCATACACAAAATTAAGAAACAGTATCTAAAATAGTAGATGGGGGAAAACTGAAACAAACAAAAAAATTCAAGAATCTAAAAGAAGCTAGAAAAAAAGCAAAAAAGAAAAGTTGAAACGGGTAAGAAACATAATACACAACAGGCACATAACATTCCAAATATCTCATAGGTACAATAAACATAAATGGATGACCTGTTCCATGTTAAGTGACCGAGACTGACAGGTTAATAAAATTCTAACCGTAAGCTATTTACAAGAGATGTCAACCAGAGAAGAGGATTGACAAGAGATAAACGAGGCAAATTCTAACCAAAAGAAAGCTGGCATAACTACATTAACATCAATAAAAACAGGCTTAATCCTCAGTAACGCTTTTAATCTTAAAGAGATTACATTCATAATGATAAAAGTTTCAAATTAAGGTAAGTTATATCAACTCTAAATTTGGATCCCTGACACAGCAGGGTATCAAAATGTACAAAGCAAAACAACTAGAACTGTAAGGAAAAATAAGGAAAATCCATAATCATAGCAGGAAGTTTTAACATGCCTCTCAATAACTGATAGAAAACTGACCCAGGCTCCCTTTGTCCCTGCCCCCACCCCACAAATCAGAAGGACACAGAAGATTTGAACAGCCTCATAAACTTGACCCAAAAGATCCATACAGACATACTGTACAGATCACCAGAATACACGTTTTTCTCCCCAGCATCTACAGATAGACTAAAACACTGACCCTGGGGTAGAGGTGAACATAGCCTGGAACAGAGCTGAAGCTGACCCAGAGCCAATGAGAATCACTTTGCTCTTATCAGCCACTGAGATTTGGGGGGGTTACTATAATATAGCCCACTGAAAGCTAATATATCAAGTTTATTAATAATTTTTCTTTGGAATTAACTAGCTGGGACAGAAGTAAAAGCAGTCCCTCATCCAGCATTTCTATCTGTCAAAAACACTTTGGTATAAACTTCTGAATATTTGACTTTGAATTTCTACTGAAAACTTACCAAGTCACAGAACTCAAACACCAGAAGATAGGGGATTGCTTCTATACACTGTCCAACACACTGAAGAATATTTGGATGTTGAAGAATACTGGTAAAAATAAAAGTCATAGTATTGTTCATGAGGGAGCAGGCTAGTAAAATTGTTCAAACAGTAACCGCAAATTTAACATTCTTAACGATTTAAATATGATCAACTGAAAAGAGCACAATAAGATTCTATTTAACAGATGTATTCTAAGTTATGTAATGATTAAGTAATTCAAAGCCAATCAGGCGAACATTTTCACAAATTAAAACATCTCCTAACATAAGAATCTTTAACTTTAGTAATTTAACTTTATAGATATCATTTTGAAGAATCGTTTAAAAGAAGGCAAACTATATTCAATGAGCATTTCAATCCACATAATAAAATACTCAGTTACCTCTTAGGCTATCTAGCTTATATACTATTTTCATAAATCACAGTACACACAAACTCTTTTTGGAAAATATTTTGTCTAAAACAAAGTTAAAAAAAAAAGAGATGCCAAAATGGTTTTTTAAACTTCAAAACTTTATTTTGAAGCAATAATGATTTAAGAGTAAGTTGCAAAGATAGTACAAAGAGGTCCCATGTCCCCTTCACCCAGTTTTTCCCACTGGTGACACCTGACACAATCAGTGCAATCCCAAAACTAGGGCCCTGACACTAGGGTGCGGTGTGTGTGTGCTTGCAAGTCCTGTTATCAACATGTGTGGATTTGTGCAACCACCACTCAACAGAAATGCAGAACTGCCCCCCACCACGAAGATCTCCCATGCTACCCCTTTCTGCTACCCCTTTATAGTCACACCGCCGCCACCCCCAACCATTCCTCAGCCCTGGCAACCACGAATCTGGTCTCCTTTTCTATAATGTTCTCATTTTGAGAATACTATGTAAATGAAATCACACAGTATGTGGCCTTCTGAGATTGATTTTTTCACTCAACACAATGCCCTCCAGATTACCCGAGTCACTGCCTGCATCAGCAGTCCCTTCCCTTCTACTGCTGAGCAGGATTCCATGGCTGGATGGACCATAGTTTGTTTAACCGGTCACCTATGGAGGGCATTTTAGTTTTTCCAGTTTGAGGCTACTATAAATAAAGCTGCTATAGATAATCACACAAGAGATTCTGTATGGAAATAAGTTTTCATTTCTATGCGATAAATGCCTAGGAGTGCAACAGCTGGGTTACAAGATGTGATGGTTAATTTTCTGTCAACTTGGCTGAGCCACAGTGCAGATATTTGTTCAAACATTATTCTGGACACTTCTGTGAGGGTGTTTTTGGATGAGATCATCATTTAAATCAGTGGACTTTCAGTAAAAGCAGATGGTGCTCCAAAATGTGGGTGGGCTTTGTCCAAAGAACAAAGACTAGCCTCACCCAGTGAAGAAGGAATTCTGCCAGCAGATGGCCTTTGGACATGAACTGAACAGTGGCTCTGCTCTGGGTCTCCAGCCTGCTGGTCCACCCTGCAGACTTGCCAGTCTCCATAACTACATGAGCCATTTCCCTAAAATAAATTACCTATCTATCCATCTATCTCTCTCTATCCATCCATCCATCCATCCATCCCTCTACCTCTCTATCCATCCATCCATCCCTCTATCCATTCATCTATCTATCTATCTATCTACCTATCTATCCATCCATCCATCCATCTACCTATCTATCTATCTACAGATTCTACCGGCTCTGTTTCTCTGGAGAACGTTGACTAATACATACAGTGGTAAGCATATGTTTAGTTTTTTAACAAACTGTCAAACTGTTTTCCAAAGTGGCTGCACCATTTTACATTCCCACCAGCAATGTGTGAGAGATCCAGTTTCTCCACATCCTCACCAGCATCTGGTATTGTTGCTATTTTATTTTAGCTTTCCTAATACTTGTGAAGTGGTCTCTCATCATGATTGTAATTACCTTAGTTAATGATGTTGATCTTTTCATTGCTATCCATAGATCCTCTCTGGTGTCACTTGATGTCTCTTGGATTGTTTATTTTGTTTTTTACTGTTGAGTTTTGTCTATCTCTCTGCCAAAAACACAGTCCTACTTATGTAGCTATATAAGAGGTCTTGAAATTGGGTCAAATGATTCCTCCAATTTTTATTCTTATTTTTCATAATTGTTTTGGCTATTCTACTTTTGCCTTTATATATAATTTTAGAATAATCTTGTATATAGGTTTTTAAGATCTTGCTGGGATTTTGATAGGAACTGCAGGAATCTGACTGGGAAGAACGGACATCTTCACGAATCTTCCAACCCATGAATATGGTATGTCTCTTCGTTTATTTAGACCTTGATTTCTTTCACCAGTTTCTATAGTTTTCAGCATACAAGTCCTGTACATGTACTTAAGTATTTCTTTTCTGTTTTTGAGTGAATATAAAAGTTATTTTATTTAAAAGTTGGTTTCCACATGTTCACTGATAGTACACAGAAATAAAACTGACTTTTGTATGTTGATCATGCATCCTGCAACCTTGCTGAATTCTCTTACTAGTTCTAGGGGATTTTTTTGAGAGTTTTTAAGTTGCAAACTCCATTTCAATGATTATAGGTCTATTCAAATAACCTATTTCATATTGGGTGAGTTGTGGTGGTTTGTGCTTTTTGAGTAATTGGTTCATTTCATCTACGTTGTCAAATATATATATATATATACGTAGAGCTGTTTGTCCCTTATTATCCTTTTGATGTCTGTAGGGTCTCTTTCATTCCTGATATTAGGAATCTGTGTCTTCTCTCTTTTATTCTGTCAGTCTTGTTAGAGGTTTGTCAATTTTATTAACTTTCCAAACAGCCAACTTTATGTTTCAATGATTTTTATCTACTGTTTTTCTGTTTTCAATTTTATCGACCTCTGCTCTTATCTTTAATATCTACTCCTTCTGTTTGCTTTGAGCTCATCTTGCTCCTCTTTTTTTGGTCCTTTAAAGTATGAGCTTAGGTTATTGATTTGAGACTTGTCCTCTTTTCAATGTAACCCCCCTACAGGTGAGGTGGTGTTTCTTTCTCCCTGCTTTTGAGATTTTTCTGTCTTTCATTTTCAGAACTTTGATTATGATGTGTGTTGGCATGAATTTCTTTGGGTTTATCCTGTTTGAGATTTGATCAACTTATGAATCTGTAGGTCTGTCTTTTCAAAATGTGGAACATTTTCCAGTTAATATTTCTTCAAATACTTTTTCTATCCACTCTCTATCTCCTTACAATCTGGGATGTCTTGATCTTTTGTTCAAGTCCCCCAAGTCCCTGAGGCACTTTTCATTTTTTTAAACCTATTTTATTTTTGTCGTTTGAACTGGGTGATATTTATTGTTTTATCTTCAACTTCACTGACTTTTTCCTCTGTCCTCTCCATTCTGCTGTTGAACTCATCCACTGAGTTTTTACTTTGTTATATTTTTCAGTTCTAAAGTGTCCACTTTGGTCTTCTTTATGTAGTCTATGTCTTTGCTGAAACTTTGTTTTCTTCATTTGTTTCAAGGGTACTATAATTTTTTTAAATATAAATTTATTTATTTATTTTATTTTTGGCTATGTTGGGTCTTCGTTGCTGTGGGCGGGCTTTCTCTAGTTGCGGCGAACGGGGGCTACTCTTTGTTGCAGTGCATGGGCTTCTCACTGCGGTGGCTTCTCTTCTTGCAGAGCATGGGCTCTAGGCATGTGGGCTTCAGTAGTTGTGGCACATAGGCTTAGTTGCTCCACGGCATGTGGGATCTTCCCAGACCAGGGCTCAAACCCGTGTCCCCTGCACTGGCAGGCAGATTCTTAACAACTGTGCCACAAGGGAAGTCCCAGGGTACTATAATTTATTGCTCATTGAAGCATTTTTACAACAGCTGCTTTAAAATCCTTGTCAGATAATCCTAACACCTCTGTCATCTTGGTGTTGGTATCTGTTGTCTTTTCTTTTTTGTGTGTGTGTTTATTTTATTGAAGTATAGTTGATTTACAGTGTTGTGCTAATTTGTACTGTACAGCAAAGTGATTCAGTTGTAAATGTATATATATTCTTTTTCATATTCTTTTACATTATGGTTTATCATAGGATATTGAATATAGTTCCCTGTGCTGTAACAGTAGGACCTTGTTTATCCATTCTATATATAACAGCGTGGATCTGCTAATCCCAAACTCCCAGTCTATCCCTACTCTGGCCCCCCTCCCACTTGGTAACCACATGCTTATTCTCTATATCTGTGAGCCTGTTTCTGTTTTGTAAACAAGTTCATTTGTGTCATATTTTAGCTTCCACATATAAGTGATATCATATGATATTTGTCTTTCTCTGACTTACTTCACTTAGTTTGATTATCTCTAGGTTCATCCATGTTGCTGCAAATGGCATTATTTCATTCTTTTTTATGGCTGAGTAGTATTCCGTTATATGTAACGTACCACATCTTCTTTATCCATTCCTCTGTCGATGGACATTTAGGTCGTTTCTATGTCTTGGCTATTGTGAATAGTGCTACTATGAACAGAGGGGTGCATGTATCTCTTTGAAATTAGAGTTTTGTCTGGGTAACTGACCAGGAGTGGGATTGCTGGACCATTTGGCAACTCTACACTTAGTTTTTTGAGGAATCTCCATACTGTTTTCCATAGTGACCGCACCAATTTACATTCCCACCATCTGTTGTCTTTTCTTACTTAGTTGAGTTCTCTTGGTTCTTGCAAAGATGAGTGATTTCAGCTGAAACCTGGACATTTTGGGTCTTATGCTATGAGACTCTGGATCTTATTTAAATTTTGTATTTTACAAGCAGAAATCCCAAAGGCGTTTTAAACACCTGATTTTCAACAGACCACAGACCATGTTTACAAAACATTCATTATGGTTTACTTACGAGTATGGTTCTCCATTTTTCAAAAAAGTATCGTGTTCCTTTGGGCTCGCACTTGCTTTTAACTCCTTCACTATTACTCTCACTACACTAGTGCCTGTGTAGATCTCTCCAAGGAGCACCTAAAACCAAAGAATAGTTTTTCACTTCACTTCCATCAACATGATAAAGATGTATGTTACACTTACCAGGAAATGGAATACAAGAAAACAAATTAAGCAACAGTCAGATGGCTTTCTATTATTTTAAATTCTACCTCACAAAAAGCTTGGAAAGCTAAAGTATTTTCCTTAAGTTTTAAAACATTCATCAGATGTTTACAACATTCATATATTTATATGTACTTCTTTTCTATTTACTTAAAAATGTTTTATACTTTAACAGAAATTGCCAATGACATTACAGAAGAGTAATTTATTAGTTTGGTTCAAATATAATCCAAATATTTCTCAAAAACACTTCAACTGAGTTGTGTTATTTTGTTATGTCTACTTCACATAGGACAAAGTAAACTGACAAACAGCCAGTGTACAAACTATCATTGCATTATAGCTTTAAAAATCCATGGCATGCCAGTTATTCCAGGCCTTTATCTTGTACTAAAGCTTCTGTCAAAACACAGGGAAAAAACACTCCACTGAAATTAACAGAACACAAAATGTGAATGAAAATAAGAACAAGCTACAAGTGATATATTAAGTATTAATATAGGACAATATAAAGGCACTCCAAAATACAATATTTAAGATGAAAATGATGATGAAGTAAAGATTTTTATCTAATTTGAGAATGGTCAAAACTAAAAGGCTTCCTTTTAAAATAGGTTTCTTATATTTTTATAAAATAGATTAATTTTATTAAAATAGAGAATGAAAATAGAGAATAAGTACCTGAACAGAATTTAACGTTATATTAGGAATATAAGGGCAGAAAAATGCATAGAACAGGAAACTCTGATAATTAACTAAGCCATATTCTCTGTTTCAAATAACCAGTTTGCACAGATATAACAAGCCTAACACATCCATGGTGTCGATTTGCAAAGAGAGGAGAATGACTAGGGGACCAGTGCAATGATCTGGCTCACCGTCTCTCTCTCTCCGTCGCCAGCACTGTTGTCATCCTTGGAGGGCAACGTATGCAGGGACTATTCACTCAACACCGGGATCTCTCAGTTTTCTGACCTCACTCCCGCTCATCTTTCCTATGACCCCATCTCAGCAAACACTCCCAGGGGTCTAGACCTAGCTAGTAATTATGTTATGTCCAAAACCTTGAATTGTAACTTCTTCTCTACCCCTCCTTCCATTTCCAGCTCACTTACTTCAACAGTCGAATCCAACAAGTGCACAATTTGCCCCCCAATCCACTAATGATCCCGCTTTTCCACCCTCCTGTCCTGACTGCAGGCCCCGCTCCCCTCCCTGACAGCTTAAAGCCCACGACCCTTCACTCCCATCACCCCTGCGCCCTCTCACTGAGGTCTATTAGCTCAGCCAAGCCTCAGTGCTGAGGCTTGCCTACAATAAAAAGCATCAAAAGTAGACAAAAGCCATGATGAGTGGTCTCATTTTAAATCTGTGAGGGTCCTCAGCACTGCTCACCACCACCCCCATTTCCCCAGCTGATATACTTTCCCACCTTCTCCTCCTGTTCAAACTTCATGTACATCTTTTCACTCCTGCATTTCAAACGGGCCTCCTGTTTACTGAATAAAATGATCAGAAGTGAACCTGCTCATTTTAACACCAAATCCACCTGCACCTGTGTACACATCCTGTTTCTGCTCCCATTTCAGGAGAAAAACTGTCCCTGTGCCTAAGACCAAGTCCTACAAAAATGCTATGGATCCCTTCTACACTTACACCCCCTCCCACAGTATCAGTCCCCCCTCCCATATATACATGCTAAAATAGCAGCATATACTATAAAAAAAAACAATCAGAAAACCTTCCCTTGGCCCTTGGATGGGCCCAAACAGCTCATAATTTCTCTGTTCCCTTTTAGATTAAAACTCCTCAACAGAGCTATCTAAATGTGCTATCTCCAGTTTCTCCCTGGAACCCACCACACGTGAGGATGTGACATGGCCCTTCTGAGGTCACAAGGACTGAATCTTTTGAGAACACCATGGACTGCATGCTGCTGGGTCCTAATTCTCCCAGCCTCCATCTTGCTCAGTGTGTCCGCAGCACCTACTGCAATTCATCTTCTGGAGCTCCTCCTCAGACCTTCAGAATAATGCTCGTCTCTCCTGTGCCCTCTCCTACTCACTGGCTGACTCTTCTGTCTCCCTCACAGGGTCTCCCTGACTGTGTTGGCCTCCCCGCTGCAGGGCCTCAGGGCTCCCCCTCTCCTCTGTGTTAGCATTCTCGGTGATTTCATCTAGCCTCAAGTACCACCTCTATACTGAGTTCTCCCAAGTTTATATCTCTGTCTTGAACTCTCAATTTGCATTTCCAACTGCCTACATGGTATCTCCATTTGCACATCTGAGAGCCATCTCACCCCTGATGTATCCAAAAGTGAACCCATCTTCCTCCTCCACGTCTGCTTCTCCCTAGTCTTTTCCATCTCAGATCACAGCAACTCCATGCTTCTTGCCAATCGGGCCATAAGCCATCATCCTTAACTTCTTTCCCTCTCCAGACTCCGTATCTGCTCCATTCCAAGTCCTGTGTGCTCCTGTTGGAACCTCGACCTCTCCATGCTATCATCCAGGTCCAAGCCTGCCTGCAACTCTCCCTAGACAATTGCAACAGCCTTCTTACCAATTTCCCTGCTTCCCCGTGGCCCTCTACAACATGGCGATCCTCTCAACCTGTAAGCCAGGTGATGTCACTCATCCCCAGATCCTGGAGCACCTTCCTAGCCCCCTCTGAGGAAAAGTCAAAGTCTCTAAATGCAGGAAACACCTCATGTCCCCTGGCTCCCCTACCCCTCTCTGAGCCTGTCTCCTACCACTGACTGTTTACTGTCTGATCACCCCCCAGCCCCAACTAGAAAATTCAGCTTTGTCAGGGCAAGGGTTCCATCTTGTTTGCTGCTACATTCCCAGGACTCCACAGGCCAGGACTTTACCATCTTCCTCCACATCGTACTCCCAGCACCAAGAACAACGTCTGACACATAACAGGTTTTGCTTAAATGGCTTAGAAGATCTGGTAACTAATAAAGTTTGGACGACATGAAAGATACAGGACAAACAACTCTTATCGGAAAGATGGAAGCATGAGATGGTTGACTACAGAGCAAATACATCTTCTGGTTGTGACCGCCCTGCTTATGATGCAATGATCACTCAGTTACACCCTTTTACAAAGAATGATTGCTCCATCATAGAAACAGTTGTTATAAAAAGATCATTCCTTCTGTGGTAAAAAGATCAACAAAGTGTGTTATTACAGGTCACTTGACAGGCTACGAGAAACACAACAGTTCTTCACAATGGTTTTCATTATAACCATACTACCCATCTATTATAAAGTGGTTTAAGTGTCATAAGGGAAGGGGGAGAAGAAAGAAGAAACAAATAATTTGAGGAGGACAAAAACCTTCTAAAATTCCCGTCTCTTTTCCCTTCTTACCGTTGTCTGCCAACAACTAGAAAAGTCTCTGATATAGAAATAAAAGACCCTCTTAGAAAAACTCACACACCCAGGAATGCTGACACTCACACTTCCACATGGTTTCAGGGGCCAATGGAGAAATTCAATTGGTACCATAGTGTGTAGACAGTATGTGGAATGTCACGTAACACAAGTCTTAATTAGCTTTAAATTCTAAACAGTATAAGTAGGAGGGGAAAAAATGAAAGCGAACAAACTTTACCTTTCCAAACCAGCCATTTCCAATTTCCTGTATATAGTTTAGACTGTGGCGGGCAACTTGAGACTTCAAACCTTCTGTAGGAAAAAACATTGAAAACTAAAGATAAGTATTTAACTGAAATAAATATTAAATATATAACCTATAAAGTACAAACACTAACATAAATTTAATGTTCGTGATAATACAGGTAGAAATAAATACATAAAACATCTCTCTCAAACTAATAATGCCAAAACGGTCTCAAATTTTAAAACTGACAGTATTTGTGAATGAGTATCCTGCCCTGACTTTAAGCTCTTGCACTGAATCCTCTGACCAACTACCCTACTATAACCAGCAGTCACCACCAGTCACCACCACCTCACTGGTCTTTACTCAGTCCTTACTTTTATGGCAGAGTAGGGACCTCTGGGGCTGTCCCTCCCTAGAAACACTGAAAATCTTGTCAAAAAACTGTAAGCATCAACCTTATCAGAACTCTGGAGGGTGGTAAAGGTTTATAGCAACCGAAGAGAACCAGGAGGAAGGCCACTGAAACAGGGAGACTTGCTTTGTGGCCTTTAATTTACTCATGTCCTACCTCCATCGCAGCACATCTTAAAGATGACCCATGTGCCAGAGAGGGGGCTGGTTCCAGAGGGAGCACAGTGGCCTTCTTCCCCAGGAACTGTGCTTCTTTTTGACCTGACTGGGGTTTCCCGGAAGGCCTGCTGCAGTGGTGCCCCTTGTTCCACCTAACTTGGGCTCTATCAGGATGGACAGGCTTCACGTGCCTCAGAAACAATGAAAGCCAACTGGACAAGGCGCTGCTGCCCAGGGCAAATAAAAAAACCCAACTGAGGCAATAATAGACAGGCTGGAGCTTTAGCAGAAAAGCCCAGTGAAATTTGGGGGATTTGGGGGGATATGGGCTTTTTTAAAAAAAGCTATTATCACACAAACAGGGAAACTTAGAGAGCCACGTGCATGCCCAGGGAAGCACACACACTCAGAAAAGACCCGAGAAGAACAGAGGCTTCACCTCTGGCAAGTCTCATGCTCAGCAAAGCAGGAAGTGAAGGCTAAGGCAGAGCTGTCAGCGGCCAGGCTGAGGACTTGCCCCAACACAGAGCCAGTCTGCCAGGACCTAGACAGCATCTGTCATTTGTTTCCTTTCTATTTTCTTCTTTTTTTGCATATTATCCAAAATGTCCAGTTTTCAACAAAAAATTACAAACTAAATTAAAAACAATAAAGAATGCTTACATGCACTGGTACAAAAGATATTTAAAAGAAAGTGTCCCTGAGAAAACAGACATTGGCCTTACTGGACAAGACCTTAAATCAACTGTCTTAAACACGCTGAAAGGGCTAAAGGAAACCACAGACAAAGAACCAAAGGAAACTGAGAGAATGATATCCCAATAGAGAAGACCAATAAAGTGATAGAAATTATTAAAAGGAGCCAAATAGAATTTTGGAGCTGAAAGTGCAATAACCAAAAAAAAAAAAAAAAAAAAGCACAAGAGTGTTTCAACAACAGATTTGAGCAGACAGAATAATCAGTAAACCTGAAGGGAGGTCAAATGAAATTATCCAATCTGAGAAGCAGAAAGAAAAAAGAATGAAAACATTAATGAATGAAGTCTAAGGGACTTGTGGGATACCATCAAGTGGACCAACATACATATAATGAGAGCCCCAGAGGATGAGGGAGAAAAGGGAGCAGAAAGAATACTTGAAGTTATAATGGTAAAAAATGTCTCAAATCTATGAGAAACATGAATCTATACATCTAAGAAGTTCAACAAAGTCCAGGTAAGATAAACTCAGAGATCCACACCAAGACACATTATAATCAAACTATCAAAAACCAGCGATAGAGAATTTTGAAAGCAGCAAGAGAGAACAAGTCATAACATTCAAGGGATCTTCAATAAGAATAACAATTCCATGTCTCATCAGAAACCATGGAGGCCAGAAAGCAGTGGGATGGCACATATAAAGTGCTAAAGAACAGTACCATCAACCAAGAATTCTATACCTAGCAAAACCGTCCTCCAAAAATGAAGGAGAAATTAAGACATTCCCAGATAAACAAGTTTAGGGAGTTTGCTGCCAGTACACCTGCCCTGTAAGAAATGCTAAAGGGAGTCCTTCAGGCTAAAATAAAAGGACATTAAAGAGTAACTAGAAGTCATATGAGGAAATAAAGATTTCTGGTAACTACACAGGTAAAATAAAAGCCAGTATTATTGTATTTTTGTGTGTAGCTCCTTTTTATTTCTTATATGACTTAAAAGACAAACACATTAAAAAATTGTATAGTTGACCCTTGAGCAACACAGGTTTGAATTGCACAGGTCCACTTAAATGTAGATTTTTTTCAATAAATACTATAGCACTACACAATCCACAGTTGGATGCAGAACCATGGATACAGAAGGCCGACTATAAAGTTATACACAGATTTTCGACTGTGTGCAGGGCTGGGGGGGCATGGTTGTGTGGGGTGTGGGTCAGCACCCTTAACCCCCTCATTGTTCAAGGGTCAACAATAAATCTATGTTAATGGGCACACAATGTATAAAGCTGTAATGTGTGGCAACATAAAGGGAAGGAACAGGTTTAATATGCTGGTGAATATAAATTCAGTTGTTATAAATTCAAAATCAGTTGTTATAAATTTAAGGTAATTGTAATCCCATTATAATCACTTTTTAAAAATATAAAAAAATATACATAAAAGGGAATGAGAAGGGAATCAAATGATATGCATGCATGGGCACACACATGCCCACATACACACACACACACACACACATTCCAGTGGCCTGTCTTGCAGAAATGGAAAAACTGATCCTAAAATTCATATAGAATTGAAAGGGACTCAGAATAGCCAAAACAATCTAGAAAAAAAAAAAAAGTTGGAAGACACATACTTCCCAATTTCAAATCTTACTACAATGCTACAATAATCAAAACAGTGTGGTAATGGCATAAGGATAGGCATATAGATCAATGGAATACAACTGAAAGTCTAGAAATTAACCTAAATGAATATGGCCAGCTGATTTTCAACAAGGGTGCCAAGACAATTCAAGGAGGGAAGAAACGTCTCCTCAAAACTTGTTGTTGGGACAACTAGTTATCCACCTGTAGAATTAACCTGGATCATTACCTCACACCATATACAAATATTTTGTATGAAACACACCAGCTGTGTCATGTTTTAGCTAGGTTTTTTTTTTAATATAGCCTATAGCAATATTAATCAACTGTTCAGTTTATACTGCCCTAAACATACACCACTGTGTGTGCAGTAGCAAGGCAGGCTTGGTACCTACAAAGACTTAAAGAACCTTCTCAGCAGTATTAGAAATCCCTAATTATTGAACCACTAGTGATACTCTATTTTATAATAAGAAATTAATTAACATGTAGTCAAACCTCTATCCTCTATTTTAGCATGAAAAGTAATATCCAAATTACCCCTCCTCCCCAAACGCAGGACATCCCAGTAGAAAACAGCAGTGTCCTACTCAGCCAGACAGGCAGTGTTGAGAACTGGCAGAGAAGCCTGCCTACCAACACAGAGGCCAGGAGCCTCTGTCAGAGTATTCCATTTTGAAGAATCGAGGAGACCAATTTACTCTTATGCCAGAGCCAAGGTCCAAAAGGAAAGGACTCAGCTTTTGCAGGAATGCAATGGGCCTGACCACTAGAATTCAGCTTCACTAGAGAGCAGAAGGAAGAAAAGTTAGCAAGCAGAGGAGACAGGCAGTCCAATTTTTTTATGATTAGTGGCAAGGCTCCCTTTCTCACTTCTCAGAAATTATTCATGGAAACATGACATCAGGATGGAAGGTCTTACCTACAGAAGGCTGGAATTGTGATGGAGCTGGTAGTGAAATATTTGGTACTGAAAGTGTGAAAACTTCTGCTGGGGATTGAACAGAGGGAGTATCTTCTGCTGGTGGTGTGAAATCAATCTCATCATCAAAATTATCTTCAAATTCCTAAAATTAAGGACGAGCAATGTTATATCTAATATAAATCAGCTTGAGAGTAAATATCAAAAACATCTGCTAACATTTAAGATATGAACATTTATTCACTCATTTGGAACACACTGCCATAATTTTTTTTTCCAATTTGTGCTGACTTCAAGTAAAAAGCATATGTAATTGTGTTCTCCAACTCAAAATAGCAGAATAAATAAGATCTGAAAATAAATTATACATATTTTATGTAATTTTTAAACTGATAACTTGAAGTTAAATGCAAAGTTTTCTAAAATGACCCTGGAACTTAAAAGGGAAATACTCTTCCAGTTTCAAAATTTTATGTTTAAGTTACTATAGTTTAAGGTATTCTTTTTATTACTATTATTCACTTTCACAAATCTCTCTGCATATTGAATCAAAACATTTATTTTTCAATTGTGTATGTACTTCTAGTTGCTGTGTGATTTCAATCAAAATAAAGATAGTTAAAAGACTCAGAAAAGATATCTTTAAGCGAGTCCTACTTCTCTGGAAAGAGTATAATGGATAAATTATTAAACTGGGTAGAAAAATCATCAAGGTCTGAACCAGGAAGGTCAGTACTAAACTCTGTACCACATAAGTGCAGTAAACATTCTCAGAACATCCAGCTTTCTAAAGATGGCGACTTTAATATTGAGGCTGCACCAATAAAGCTGTGGAAGGAAACCTTTTAAGTGACTCTGTCCAGCAGAAAGCTATCCTGACTCTTCCTATCATCATTCCAGTGAGCTGGGCCTACCTTGGTGTCCATGTTAATTTAACACAGATACAGATGATTATCAAGGTCTTTCGTTCAGATAATTAATGAGCATTACCCCACCAGGAGCCATGACAGAAGCTGAACGAGACTGTTTTCACTCATCTACACAGCTCTACGACCTCCCTCTACCCCACCCGCCCCCATGCAAGGGAGAAGCTGAAAGTTGCAAGGGTGGATTTCTCTGATATAACATTTATGCTCTCACATGCATGCAAGAGGGCATATTCTTATATATGTCATAAACGTTGTCAAATGCATTAGGACACTATCACTATTTGTATCGGGGGAGGGGAGAGCAGGACACTTCAATCTGTGACGTCACCTCTAAACACAACAGCTTTGTCCAATTTCCCTTTCGGACATTCCTAAAGGTTCTCTCATTAAAAAAAGACTTCATCCATCACTCCTAACCTTGGCAGCGGCAGGACATACCATTAGGCAGCAGATGATTCTAAAGATTCACAGAAGTAATACAGTATAACAACAACAATAAAAATAACAACAACAACAGTATAACAATAATAACAACTATGGGGCCGTGAGAGAAGACCGGGTCACTTGTAAAAGACTGCAGCTTCTTGGCCTGTAAATGACTTCCCAGGGACCATTTAGTTCTGAAATGCCACACTTCTAAGTCTAAAGGAAACCCACGAATGATAGATGGTGACACTCTTCTTCAGTTACAGTCTGGAAGCTGGAGAGGATCCTCTGTACGGTGTGGTCCCTGAGCCGCCTGCATCAGAATCACCTGGGGAAGCCCGATAAAAACACACCCTCCCTGAATCTGAGTCGTCATAAATGCCCTGGGTCCACACTAAGCATCAGGGGGGGTTAGAACAATTCAAGGCAAGAATGAGGTATCGTGATGTGAGACAGAAACTGGCTTTCATTTTCAGAAACACTGATCAGGCTTTATCTTTGTCCCCAAAGGGCCAGGGAACTGTGCAAAGTCCCTCAGCAAGACTGACAGTCAAGGGACATGGATTCTCTGCCCATCTCTGTGGCCCCGTGCGGCGCAGTCGCTGGGTTCCCACAGAAGTGTCTGCACTGATCCGAGGGCCTAGGCGTTCAGGTCCTCCATGGCTGGGATGAAATCTTCTAAAGAAAATGACCTGTGCTCATGAGCCTTTTCCCCCAGATGCCCACCCCAGTCCTCCACCCCCCCATCCTCTGTGTGTATAACACTGGTGTCCAGCCAAAGGGACAGCACATCTTCTCTCCTCAGAGCTGCCACCAGACCCAAGGTAAAGGGAACACACGACAGAAACAGGTGTGAGGCTCGAGAAATAAGGTCCACACGTCCATGAAAAAGGTTTTCCCCTGATTTGAACCACCCTGATTTGTCCTCAGGACTCCTGGGACAGACCTAGTCCAGTTGGTAAAGCTCTACATTAAAGACCATTGCCTCTGCATGCGCACATTCCTTTTTTTTCCTTCTTTTATGTACTCGTTTTTAATAAGTCTTCACTGAGCCCTAACACATGCCAGCAGTAAGTTCTAGAGGGGATATCCTAGCTGGTTTCTGGCAGACTCCACCCATCCTCAGCAGCTACGACAACAGTCCTTCTGTATTATCACCTCCCCCACCTCCACCCTCCACCCTGGGCAAGCTTTACAACTGGCACCCTTCTTTTCTCCTCCTTAGGGAACTCAGGGCTCGAGGTAAACTGAAAGATGCTCTTCCTCACGCACAAAACACACTGGCCTCAATGATCTCAACAACCACAAACTCACCAGCACATAGTTTGGAAAAAAATCAAAACCAGCCTGCTTCTCCTTACAGGCCTTATAGCAAGTGAATTCAATCATCATTCCTTATTCCTCACTTGACAAAACTTAAATTAAAACAGGCAAGTGGCTACTGTCAATGATGCTCGGAGGCAGGGCCAGCACCTGCAGCCAGTGAGTCAAATCCAGACCACCCACTTGATTCTGTACACGAGATTTCACTGGCACACAGCGGTGACCACCTGTTCTCATGCTGTCTGTGGCTCACGTGGCTACAATGGCCGAGCTGAGTAGCCATGACAGAGACTGTATGGCCCACAGTATTTACTATTTACAATAGCTCTTTATTTAACTTTAATGTTTACTATCTGGCCCCTACAGAAAAAAATTTGCCAACCCCTGCACCCAAGGGACTGTGATATACAGCCGTTCTGTTGGTAAATGTATCAGAGGATGACTTTAAATGTTCCTACCATCTGTGCTCACCTTAAAGTCTATTTCTGGGTCCTTACAGCAGGATACACAGTTTGCAATTAACACTATTAATATCATTAAACTGCACACAGACAGGATCACAAAAGATGAGGAAATTTCTGCAGCAGGTGCCTCCCCTGGAAAGAGAAATAAACAATATTAACATGCGCATTCCAAAATCAACTTTAATAAGTGAATCAATATATTTTCTGCCAGATACAATTGGGACCAAGAGTTAATAAAATAATGCTCAAGATAAAGCTGATGACCAACCCAGGATAAGAAGTTAGAGGTTTTTTTTTTTTTAACTTCTGATTTGGGGACTTCCCTGGCAGTCCAGTGGTTAAGACTTCACCTTCCAATGCAGGGGGTGTGGGTTCAATCCCTAGTCAGGGAGCTAAGGTCCCGCATGCCTCAAGACCAGAAGCAATATTGTAACAAATTCAATAAAGACTTTAAAATTGGTACAAATCAAAAAAAAATCTTAAAAATTTCTGATTTTGAAACAATTTCAGATTTAGAGAAGAGTTGCAGAGACAATGCAGACAGTCCTTATATACCCTTCACCTCGCTTCCACTAACATTAGCATCTTACATAGTGTATTTATCAAAGCTAAAACAGTAACACTGGTACAATACTATCAATACCAATTGAACTTCTGACTTTATTTGGATTTTACCAGTTTTTCCATCAACACTTTTTCTTTTGCAGGATTCAATCCAGCCACCAATGTTGCATTTACTCATCACGTCCCCTTAGTCTCCTCCGATCTCTGATGTCTCTCTGTCCGTGTTTCATAACTCCAACACTCCTGAAGAGTACTGGTCAGTTATTTTGTAGAATGTCCCTCAAATGGGGTTGCCTGATGTTTTCTCATGACTGGACTGAGGTTACAGATATCTGGGAAGAATCTAGAACACCACATGGTGAAAGGTCCTTCTCATGACATCGTATCTGGGGCATGTGATGTTGGCACAATCATTACCAATGACATGAAACTGGATCCCTTGGCCCAGGGGGTTTCTGCCAGGTTTGACCACAGTGAAGTTACTCTTTTCCCTTCGCATATGCCTCTCTTCAGAAGCGGGTCACAAAGTCCAGGGAACACGCACAGGTAAGGGAATTAAGCTGTACTTCCCGGACGGAGGAGTGTCCCAGGATGTGTAGACACAGGTTAAAAGGACTACAGTAACTGATACCCGGGGATACACTTTGAGGCTCTTCACACACCCTGGGTCTCCGGGAAGCTTTACACCATAGTTTTCCCCGGAGTCATGCGTCTTCCCTGCAGCAATGAATACTGTGATGTTCTAGTGGTGATTTTTCTATTTCCCTTATTCCTTCTACATTTATTACATGGTACTCTTCTGTAAGGAAGATTTGTCCCTCCTCCCACACTTATTTATTCAGTCATTTACAAAGTTATGAACTCATAAGATATTTATTTTATTCTTTGGGTTATAATCCATTCTTCTCATTTCTTTGTGGCTCAAATTGTTTGAGCTTTGGCCCCTGGGAGCTGTTTCAAGCTGACTCCTGGGTCCTTCAGACATGCCCCATCCTTTACTTTTTTCCTCCTATACTTCCTCACTCTCTGATGCTATGGGAAGCTCCAGGCTCCTCTTATATTTTCCCTCCTCCGGCTATAGAATCAGCCACTTCTCCAAGGAGCTCCTGTCACAATAAGGAAACTGAAAACTACAGCCTGTGACCAGTTTTTGCGTGCAGGGGCGGGGGCAGCTAAGGATGATTTTTACATCTTTAAAGGGCTGTTTCAGGGAAAAAAAAAAAAAGAATTTGTAATAGATACTGCTTGTGAGCCATTGACAGAAAAAGTCTGCAACCCCTGTCTAGAGCAGAAAGATTTTCTCCGCTTACTTTCAGCAAAGACTTAGTTATCTGGAAAGCATCTTATTCAACTAGGGCTAGTTTGAATCTTTTTTTGTTAGAGCAAATTGTTAAGTCTTACCTACCAGCATTTTACTAAGAAATACAGTTTTCTTCTTTTCTTTCCTGCTTTGAGATATAACTAACATATAATACGGTGTAAGTTTAAGGTGTACGACATGATAATTTCATATACATATATATTGTGAAATGATTATCACAGTAAAGTCAGAAATAAACTTTTCCTTAAAATCCCCACCAACGGCTAATTATGTGCTCAGAGGCACCAAGCAGGAGGCCTGGAGACAAGTTAAGGAACGATGCCACCATTTTTCTTAAATGAGATCACAGTACCTAAAGAAAGCAAAAACTAACCAAACTCTTATGTGAGTAAAACACATTCTTGAACATAAAATGCTCTTCTTTAGTGAAGAGCAGAGAAGCCTAAAGGAGTCAGCACATCAAGTGCAAAGCAGGAATGAATTCCTTTCCAATAACAAAAGTCTATTTGAGAATGAGCACTGCTGGAACCTGCTTTGTCACAAGGGGGCTTGGACTCCGTTGCAGCCTTCCTTCTTAAATATAATGCCATTAACCAAAGGTTGTCAAGCACCTGCAAGCTCTAAACCCACAAATTCGAACACAGAGGGAAATCCACACATGAACACAGGAGAACGCAGAATTCCCTAACTAGGAACACTGGTGTCCATCTGTAAAGCTAAGCGAAGCAAGGAGCCTGAGCCACTGAGAGCCGACCTTCTAGAACCAATACCCAGCTCGGCCTGTGCTGCCCACTGGTATTTTCTTATAACTCTGTTTCACTCCCCCGGACTCATATAATAAGGATTAAATACGACTCCTGAGGCTTATGTGGCAAAGCACTTTTATATACACTGTATTTTACTGATTATTTTTAATAAATTTATTTACTTATTTATTTGTTTATTTTTGGCCACGTCGGGTCTTCGTTGCTGCATACGGGCTTTCTCTAGTTGCAGTGAGTGGGGGCTACTCTTCATTGCAGTGGCTTCTCTTTGTTGCAGAGCCTGGGCTCAAGGCACGCGGGCTCAGTAGCTAGGTTCCCAGCTATAGAACACAGGTTCAGTAGTTGTGGCACACGGGCTTAGTTGCTCCGCGGCATGTGGGATCTTCCCGGACCAGGGATCGAACCCATGTCCCCTGCATTGGCAGGTGGATTCTTAACCACTGCACCACCAGGGAAGTCCTATTTTACTGATTTTTAAGATGAGGTTTGCCCACTGCATTTTAAGATCTCTAAATTTCAGGGCTATCTTACACTCGAAAGAAAGCTGTCTTCATTGGCAGCATTTCTTCTTTCTTAATGGCACAAAAATAAGAGTGTGTCATTATCGGTCATATCTGAGATTTGATAAAATATAGTATTATTTCATTTGATCGTCACAATGCCAGCTCTGTGTCACAGACGAGGACACTGATGTGCCTAAGGACACCAGGTAGGAAAGCGGCTGGGCCAGACTCTGGGTTCAGGGGTGCTGGGTGCAAGTCCCTTAATACCACATTGATTTGCCTCATTGTTTCTAACATTTAAAAACAGCCTAAGTACTTCAAACCGAAGGCTCTCACTGTAATTAAGACAGGTCATACTTCTCCAAACTCCAGAGAATGAATAGTAAACAACTTTTTCCCCTCTTTTCATCTATAATTTATCATCACACCCTATCATAAAATTTGATCAAAACTGCCTGAGGGCCAGCGCAATATCTGATCCATAAAACTCTCTTCTGTGAGTCATCAGGCAGGCATGAAAAGTCATACCCGTGTTAAAAATAACTAGTTATGCGGAGTTTTGCCCGACCTTGATAACGTATTTATTTCTGTTAAGACACTGCAGGGGCCTCTGCTCTCCTGGACTCAGATTTCCTCAAGGCATACAAGTCTACTCCACCTCTATGTCTACCAGGCCCACTGAAAGGATTCTAAATCACTACCTGAGAAATTTACTAGATAGCCTCTAGTAGAAATTTTTACAGTTTTACCACTTCTAGAAACTATTTTACTTACTGTATTTTTCTTTTGATCAGCCCAAAGTCCTACGCTTTAAAAAAAAAAAAAAACTGTATACCAACAGAGGAAAACTTCCATACAATAAAGAAAAACTTGTGTAAAATGAAGAAATCAAACCAGCCTTCTATAGGCTGGAAGGTGAGATGGGTTTGCATAAACCTCAGAGAGGAAGTAAATTCTAGACTTGAGGAACTACAACTAAAATCCCCGTGGCCCCAGTGGTCAAACTACAACCCAGGCCCCTGGAAGGTTCCTGGTTGCGACAGCTGGAAACTATGAAGAAAGACAGTTTTCTTTTGACATTCTCAAGTCTGCAGCATTCAGAGACGTGTTAAGTCAAACCAATCATCGCCTACAGAAAAACATCAATAATGACAGGAGTGTCTCCGCACACTGAGGCTGCCTCGCAGATTACAAACTGAGAACAAGGATAATTAGAGGTTTGGGGTACTTCGTACACCTCCCCAAGACACCGATGCAAAAACACATGGCATCTCCAAGGTATAGTCTATGAGTTTTCATTTTAGTTTCCAAACCATTTTAATAGATACCTAGCACTTGATTTAATAAGCAGAAAACCTAAGAAACTCTGAGAGGTAGGTGCATATTATCTGTTTTATCAACAGGTAATCTGGGGAACACAATTTCTCAGTAATGACACAGAGTAAGTGAGGAGTACTATCCGATTATTAATTCAACCATTATAAATCCCTGCCTAGAACCATGATTAGAACTTGAGCACATGCGTAATTAACTGAAGAGTCACCTGTGAATCCTTTTTCAGATTAAATTAAAAATTTTAAAGGTTCACAGATAAAAAGAAATGATGATCAATGTCTAGATCCATGAGGGATTGCAAAATGTTGATATTCTAATTTTGTCATTCCCTCTTTGGTTACCAGCTGATACACTGTATCAGTTTACAAAGAAAATTTCCCCATATTTACTATGGGTTAGCCAGTGGTTCAAGTCGTAAAGGGTGAGACTGAAACTTCAAACCCTTTAATCACATGGTTGGTTCCTCTGGTCACCGGCACCCATCCTGAAGCTACTTAGGGGCCAAGAGTCGCTTCAATAGCATAAATTCGGGTGTAGTTGGAAGGTGCTTGTTATTAATAACAAGAGGTGCTCCTGTCACCCCATCACTCAGGAAATTCCAGGGTTTCAGGAGCTCTGTGCCAGAAGAGGGGACAAAGACCAAATAGATATTTCCTATTATGTCCAAGATATACAGACCCTAGAACAGGGCTCAGGAAACAATGGCCTGCGGGGAAAGGCTGCCCACTGTTAGCTTTGGTATGGCGTGCTGGCTAAGAATAGCGCTTACATTCTTAAATAGCTGTTTAAAAAAAAACCCAAAAGAAAAATACTTCGTGACAGGACATTTGTATCGATAGTTAATAATGCAAGAAGACAGACAACCTGACATTACATGCCTCCAGATGGAAAAACACACCACCACCCACTACACAGTACTACCCAAAACAAACAATCCAATAGTAACAAAATATCAAACCTGTATCTGACCAAGCCTCTAGATCTAAATACCAATTAACAGGAAATAAAGAGAATAGTGGAACATATTAAATTTCACAACAAGAACATAATCAGCAAAATTTAGGCTATGAAATACACTCAAGGAGAAAACCCTGATGAATTACAAGGAGAAAGAGAGATGGAGAAGGAACTAAAAGAGATTTTAAAAGACAAACCAACCAACTGCAATGTACAGGTGTTAATTTGAATCATGATTCAAAAACCTTAAAAAAATTATGACATTGAGACAATTGGAAATCTGAACACTGACAATTGACCATATTAGGGAAGCATGATCTAGTTCTCGTAGGAGAGAGTGATAATGGCTCTGTTTTTAAAAGTTGTCTTTATCTCTCAGAGATAGTGACCTATTTAACAATGACTGGAATTTGGTTCAGAATAGTATGAGGGTAGAGAAAGTGATGGGGGTATTATGAAAAAAGATGGCCCCGAGCCGAGTCAATGTGAGTGAAAGGTACGTTTGTGGGAATTCATTATAGCCTCTGTCTAGTCTGGTGTATGTTTGAAGTTTTCCATTTATTAAATAATTTCTTCACATCCATTAAATAAAAAGTTTAAATAGGAAAAAAAGTAGATATAACAATTTACAATCTGTGTGTCATAGTTTGCTAGAAATGCTGTAACAAAGTACGAACTGGTATGGACAATTCTAGAGGCTACAAGTCCAAGACAAAGCAGGATTGGTTCCTCTGAGGGCTGTGAGAGACGGATCTGTCCCAGGTCTGTCTTCTCCCTGGGAATCCTCACATCACCTTCCCTCTGTGCCTATCTCTGTGTCCAAATTCACCCTGTTTATAAGGACACAGTCATGTTGAATCACAGACCTCCTAATGACCTCATTTTAACTTCATAACCTCTGTAAAGACCCTGTCTCCAAATAAGATCACACTCTGAGTTATAAGAGGTTAGGACTTCAATATATGAATCCGGGAGGGGGATACGATTTAACCCATCTCCAGGATGTATGTTTAAATGAAAACAAGAAAAAAAAAAAAAAACAGAACAGGTCGGAACAGTGTGTACACAACGTCACCAGCGGGCAACAGTGGGCACCTACAGGGAGGGAGACCAGGAGGAGGGGACACAGGGGGAGGTGCTCCAGCCTTTCACGTCTTGACTTCTGTACCAGGGGCTTCCCACGGTTGTCAGCCAAAAGTCCAAACCCCTTAACAAGCCTTACAGCGTCCCTGGTCCTCCAGCCCCCGTTCACCTCTTCGCCCTGCACCCTCATCACTCTCCCCAGCTCTCCACCTGGAGTGACAACGGACCTCTCCCAGTCCTTCCAGATGGATTCTCTGTGACCTCAGTCTTCAAGTTCACCTTCTCCCCCACCAGAAATCCATCATTAATCTACTGGTTAACAGGATAAACTCATGCTTTCAGGGTCAAACAAATAAGACCAAAAAGTAGCATTCCTTCAGTAATTTTATGCTCTTACTCAGCAAAGATTTTCTCCCCCATCACTAATCACCCTATGTCCACGGCACTGAGGTGTCCCTCCCTTGCTCCAGTCATGGCTTATCACTCGCTCCCCAGGCTGCACACAACTCCCACAAACACTCTTTACTTGCCCATTTTGCAATTCATGTTTAGCAGTGTAACTCTTAAGTTGTTTTCTTTAAAAAATAAGTTTTCTTCAAGAGTGGGTTTCCCCCAACTTATATTCTCCTGTGATAGTGGGTATTTACTTCCACACGCCATGCTCTTTGCACAGTCTCATCTCACTGGAAGCTGTCAGAGTGGTTTCACCCCACGCCGGCAGAGAGGATCCAAAGGCACCCTCTCCTCCATGGGCCCCCGATGGTGCTGGACAAGGAGCCTCCATTGTCGGTACCCCAAGTAACAGGGAATCTTAACAGATGCCCTCTAAGACACGAGCCTAAACCTGCGTATTAGTCTGCTTGGGCCACCATAACCAGACACCAGACATTGTGCAGCTTCAACAACAGAAATCTGTCTCACAATCTGGAAGCTGGAAGTCCAAGATCCAGGGGTCGGCACAGTTGGTTCCTTCTGAGGCCTTGGCTTGCAGATGACCATCTTGCAGATGACCATCCTCTTTTTTTTTAAATTAATTAATTTTTTTATTTTTGGCTGTGTTGGGTCTTCGTTTCTGTGTGAGGGCTTTCTCTAGTTGTGGCGAGCGGGGGCCACTCTTCATCATGGTGTGCGGGCCTCTCACTGTCGCGGCTTCTCTTGTTGCGGAGCACAGGCTCCAGACGCGCAGGCTCAGTAGTTGTGGCTCATGGGCCCAGTTGCTCCGCGGCATGTGGAATCCTCCCAGACTAGGGCTCGAACCCGTGTCCCCTGCATTGGCAGGCAGACTCTCAACCACTGAGCCACCAGGGAAGCCCCCAGATGACCATCTTCTCGCTGTGTCCTCCTCTGAGCGAGCATCCCTGATGTCTCTTTGTGTTCAAATTTCCTCTTCTTGTAAGGACAACAGTCATATTGGATTAGCAACTAAAGAGCTAATGGCCTTATTTTAACATATTCACATCTTCAAAGGCCTGATCTCCAAATACAGTCAGTCACCTTCTGAAGTTGGAGGGGGATTGAGTTCAGCCCTGAACACTGTAAATCTATTAATTTAGGAACACCATCCCCACTGGTAGGGGATCCATTCTTGCTGGCACCAGAGACAAGTATACGCAGCCTTCCTCCCTGGCGTCCCAGGACGCAGTGGTTTGAAAATGGCAATGGACTCTATAGCAGTTAAAGCAAGTGTCAGACATGTACCTAACCCTTCTGTTCTCCACCCTCACCTTCAGGAAATGCACAGGAGAGATTTACGTGTCTACTTGACAATTAAAGCTGGTGCCCACTGGGCTGACTAGACAAAGGAAACCTGGCAGAACTCAGAGAAGCTAAGGACCAGCAATCTTCCAAACTGGACCTGACATCAAGCCCCGGCTTTCTTTCTTTCTTTCTTTTTTTTTTTTTTTAAATAAATTTATTTATTTTATTTTTGGCTGTGTTGGGTTTTCGTTTCTGTGCGAGGGCTTTCTCTAGTTGCGGGGAGCGGGGGCCACTCTTCATCGCGGTGCGCAGGCCTCTCACTGTCGCGGCCTCTCTTGTTGTGGAGCACAGGCTCCAGATGCGCAGGCTCAGTAGCTGTGGCTCACGGGCTTAGTTGCTCCGCGGCATGTGGGATCTTCCTAGACCAGGGCTCGAACCTGTGTCCCCTGCATTAGCAGGCAGATTCTCAACCACTGTGCCACCAGGGAAGCCCTCTTTTTTTTTTTTTTAAGGGTAGGACCAACAAGTCCACCTTCCTTTTCCAACATCCTGACAAGCAGCTCTACATCTGGGAGACCAGTCAAATGAATCATACTACTCAAGGAAAAAGATTCAGACAATCATTGCAACTCACACATTTTTATTTAACACTTCAAAATTACAAACACATCTATCATAAAGGTTTCCTGCACACAGAATCTTCAGTCACTAAGTGTTTTCCTTGCCTCTTAATTTAACAATACACCTATTTATAATAACATTAAACACTTTAGACTCTCCCTGATGAATTCTAATATTAGGAAGGGAAAATGAAGCACAGCACTAAATATACCCAACCGCAGGGAATAGTGTGTTGATGATCTAGCTGATGAATCAGAGATTCCACAAAGACCCCTAAGCCAGGACATCAACAGCCTAGAAAAACAAACCACGCTGTGTGCTAACCAGTGAAGTGCTCTTCTTGTTCAAAAACAATTTCCAAGGTCAGCCAACCCCACTGTTCTCTCACACCTGCAGAAAGGTTATATACTTTGAGCACTGACTGAATACCGGTGAATGAGATCATTTTAGATGAAGTCGCTGTTTCTCTCAGCTGTGTCCATTAAAATCTGTTACCAGAGGCTCATTTTATTCCAATTTTAAAATCACTAACTAGGATGGAGACTACCACAAAAGAGCTTATCTCAGGTGAGCTTGGCCAAAGGAATGTCAGATTTAGATGACCTCTGCCAGACTACCCTGGGCCCACACCCCAGGAAAATGACGGCAGGGATAATATTTTATGAACTAGAATCTTAATTAGGTTGATGGCATAGTTAAGGTGTGGAGTCATCCACAGCGCCAGATGTTTGTAACAGCTCTGAATCAGGACCTCCCTGTGGTCCAGGAAGCCAGCTGATGAACAGGCAGCATCTGGTCTCAGAAGTAGAAACCCTGGGCCAGTTTCCCAGGGCTTCTTCCCCCACACCTGGCCACTTCAGTGCACCACTAATGTCTGGGGAAAAGGACATTCTGTCTTTCCATACAACTTTCCATTGAAATCTGTAGCATCATGTAGGCAAGTCAATGGCAGTATTGTATTCACAACACTTAGCTGGTACACTTTCTGCAAAATACGGCCAAAAAGGAAAGGAGAGATGACCTAGGTGTGTGCTCCTTACTTCCCAGGCAGGGCAGACCCCAAACATCCTAGATAAACATGTCTACCTGTTTCTTAATATTTCCTACAACACCTTGATAGAGTCTATGGTCTCAGAACCTTTCCAGCTTCCTAAGGTCTAACTGAAAGTCTTGCCAATATAATTGACACATATTCTCCAGCCATGTCTTTAAAAGTTCTCTCTTTAGAGGAAGCAGATGGTGGTACGGGTGCAGTTGGACTGGCCATAGGGATGGTTGGACTGGGGGAGGGGTACAGAGAAGTCATTACACTCTTCTGTCTACTTTGTGTATGTTCAAAATTCTCCATAATAAAGTACTACCTTCATAACTAAGCCAGAAACTGCTTACAATACTGAACTGGACAAGGGTCTACGGAACATCAAGGCAAGATTACCTAGGGCTTCCTATCTGATAATGCTCCTCTGATACTGTCTTTATATTATACAGAAAAATAAACCCAATATAACTAGGTGCTTCCAGACACTCAGGTGTCCAGCCCAAGTCAAGAGACCCACAGATAATTAGAAGAGCTCTGGGGACAAGGTGTCTCTTATGGAAACAGCTGCTCCATCACCAGACTGTGAAGTCTACCCACCAGTAAGCCCCACCCTGCACATCGATTCATTCAGCAAGTGTTTACCAAGCATCTTCTACAGAACAGGCACTGCCACAGGTTCAGGGAGTACAGAAGTGGAGAGAACAAAGGCCCTGCATTCACAGCTTACGTTCTTGTGCAGGAGACGGACCACAGGCAAATTAATAAATATATGGTACCTCGGATGGTGATAAGCAATGTGGAAAAATAAAGCAGGGAACACATTCTGATATTAGAATAATTCACATAAAAAATGATGGTGGTTTGGCCCCAGGTGGTTATAAAAATAGCTAATACATAAATGGTGCTTACTATGTGCCAGGCACTGTTCTAAACTCATCCAACCCCATAACGACCCTTTGAGGTGGGTACTATTATTAGCCCCACTTTAAAGTGAAGAAGCTGAACCCGGGAGAGGCAAAGATGCTTCTCCCAGGTCACACAGCTCCCACGTGGTGATGCTCAGGGGCACACTCCTACTCCAGGGCACTGAGGCAGGAGTGCCCGGGACCTGGCGGCAGATGCGACAAGGAGTGTGAGGGGAAAGGGTTGCAGGGGACACCTCCCATCGGTGTCCCTCATTCTTTTTTTTTTTGCGGTATGCGGGCCTCTCACTGCTGTGGCCTCCCCCGCTGCGGAGCACAGGCTCCGGACGCGCAGGCTCCGGACGCGCAGGCTCAGCGGCCATGGCTCACGGGCCCAGCCGCTCCGCAGCACATGGGATCCTCCCAGACCGGGGCACGAACCCGTATCCCCTGTGTCCCTCATTCTTAAACATGGGCAGGCTTTCAAGGATCGCCTGACATTTGAGAAAACCCTCCTTAGAAAAGGTGAAAGAGGGCTTCCCAGGTGGCGCAGTGGTTGGGGGTCCGCCTGCCGATGCAGGGGACGCAGGTTCATGCCCCGGTCCGGGAGGATCCCACATGCTGCGGAGCGGCTGGGCCCGTGAGCCATGGCCGCTGAGCCTGCGCATCCGGAGCCTGTGCTCTGCAACGGGAGAGGCCACAGCAGTGAGAGGCCTGCGTACCACAAAAAAAAAACAACAACAAAAAAAAGTGAAAGAAAGTGACCAACCCAAAGACAGAAAAAGGAATCTGAAGGAGGCAGACCGTACAGTGGTTAAAAAAAAAAAAAAACCTAAAAATTATTACAAAACTATAATGAATTAATTTCCTCCTGTATCATGAGATACTACACTCATGAGAAGATGCTATTTAGAAAGGGGGTGGGGGAGGAAGGAAAAACTCTTGGAAATAAAGTGTAGTAGAAAAAACAAAGGCCGTCACATAGTAGAACAAAGAGATAAAACATGAACAAAAGGAGAGTCGAAGCTCACTCCAAAAAAGCCCATCATTCAACTAACAGACGTTCCAGGAGGAAAAGAACAAAGAAAAGGAAGAGAAAATTATTCCCTAAAAAAATATGTGTATGAAACTCTTCTGCAACTAAAGGACGCCACTTTCCAGATTCAAAAGGCCCACTGCGTACCCACCTTGATGAGTGGGATGAACGGTAAAGACTCACACCAAGGCATCGCTTTGCAACCTTCCGGAATTTAGAGAGAAAGTCTCAAAAGCTTCTATCCAAGGCAGGGAACAGAGGCCACGTGGGAGAGGAAATCAGGTGGCCTCAGACCTGGCAGCAGAGTGCTGGGGGCAGTGGGAGAGCCACCCAAGCCCCACACAGGGTGCAGCCAACCCACCGAGAGGACATTTCAACTCCTGCCAAGGAGTGTGGGACAAATTAATGATACACTCACGAAGAGCTAAGGAAATGATAACATCTAGCGAAAACAAAAGATGCCGAAGAAATTTAATCATCAGAAACACTATAGGCTCAGCTGCGAACAGTATTTGTAGTCATAAAAATATGAATGCTGAATGCTGATTTAACCAAAAAGTGTAAATAACGAAGCTGAGGAGGGGGAAAGTGTGTACGTGTGTAAGTATATAAATCCTCTTCTTCCATAGCAGAAATTCAGTACCTACTGAAACCAAGAAATAGCGGTTCCACCCTGTTCTTTAGCAACATGGCTAAAAGAGCTGGCGGGCAATGCCCAGGGGAGCAGAGAGTAGGGATGAAGTAGAACAGGATGGGACAGGGGCTCCCTAAGCTATTTTTATTATAAGCCCTGGAACACTTTCAATTTAAAAAATATCTACATGTACTAATTGATGCAAATAGAGAGGAGATGGGGAGGGGAATAGAAAAGAGAGGGCCAAGGGGGTGGGAACAACATTTAAGGGATGGGGATGGGACAAAGAAACAGGGTCAAACAGGAAACAGGACACTGTAGAGGCAGATGGAGACAAGGGTGTATGGATGGCAGAGGAGGAAAGCATTTTTTAAAGTGTCTTGGAAAGAAATATGGTGATTAGTAGCAAAAGAACCATAAGAATGGTTCACTTTTTTTTTTTAACTACTCCTGAGAACTTATACTAATAAAGTTATTCAAAAGTAGAATAAAGCTATGCGGGAAAATATATACATTAAATTGTCATCTTTTATACGTGAACTGACAGAGAGGGTCCAGGAGAAAATATGGAAGCTACTGCTGCTGCTGACTGAGCCCTGGAGGGAAGCAAGAGATGAGGAAGGATGGGATGAAGGGCATCAATCAAGGAGGTGGTCTTAAAGAGCTGAGAGAGGGCTTCCCTGGTGGCGCAGTGGTTGAGAGTCCACCTGCCGATGCAGGGGCCATGGGTTCGTGCCCCGGTCCGGGAAGATCCCACATGCCGCAGAGCGGCTGGGCCCGTGAGCCACAGCCGCTGAGCCTGCGCGTCCGGAGCCTGTGCTCCGCAACGGGAGAGGCCACAGCAGTGAGAGGCCCGCGTACCGCAAAAAACAAACAAAAAAAAGAGCTGAGAGAAAGAGGAGGAAAATGACGTGTCTACGACACCACATATTTTTCTTGACACCTGCCTGTGACTCTTCAAAGTACACACAAACTATCTGCTCGCGAGCGCTCTTCTTGGGATCCACAGCGTCCAGCAGACTCTAGACATGGTCCACGCCTCCACAAAAGCATTTATTTAATCACAGTGTTTAAGTATTTTTCATGTTCACAAGCGAATGTTTACAAGTTTACGATTACATTTCTTTCAGGTCAGAAATATTTTAAAATCACCTTTAATTAAACAGTGCAAATCACTTCATAGGTGTAAGTTGTTCTTACAAATTAAAAAAAATAAATATGAATGTGGTTTTGTGAGCCTAATTATGGAAGTTAGCCCGTTTCCTAATTCAATAAGGAATTATCTATAGTACTTCAAGAATCAAGTATATCATAAATATTTTTAAATTTAACTCAGGACTTTCAGATAATAAATAGAAATAAATATCCAAAGGAAAAATAACTGGAATCAGTCTATGCGTGTGCATCACATTAATAAAAGTTTTCCTGAAAGTACGAGGCAGTGAACCGGAGAACAGGGTGGACTGGATGTCAGGTCCCCTCAACCCAGAATGAAGTCAGCCTCTGACAGGCTGTACAGGATTGAATTTACTGCTTCACGTCTCTGGGCCTCAGTTCCCTCACCTGTAAACTGGCATTCCAGCTCTAAAGTTCTATACAGAAGGATTATAATTCCAAAATTGCATGAGTTCTCCAAGTGCCTCTACAGTGAAAATTGGTAATCGATCTTTTATTGAAATTATTTTTTTTAAAGCAAACAAAGTTAAGTTACAGACTTCTGGACTGCACTGCAGCATCAGGCCTCTGGTAGAGTGTTCCCAGGGGACTATTTTGGTAAGTTTGTTATTTTTCAGTGCCTCACCTGCAATCAGTGTCCGGGTGTTGCATTTTAATAACAGTCTGAAGTCAGAGACAAGTGGGGCTCTGCGCCTGGAACCTGCAGCCTGCATCCTTGGAAAGTAACGCTTGCTGCTGACACAGAACCATTCTAGGGAGGCACACTGCCAGGTAGCACCAGGAAGAGGAATTTTTTTTTCCTTCTGAAAGGAGCGCAGGTTGAATTTATTGAGGGTTCTGAGGAAGAATCTGCAGCGTGAAACACACTAAACTTAAATTCAGAGGCTAATCTGAGAGGTAACCAGTGGATCACAACCTTCAGTTTTGCAATAAGCTGAAACTACAGAATTTTACAATTACTGGTTGGTTAGAGTAGATATTTTAAATGTGCAAAATGACTGCAAACTCATCCTCCTCTGTCTTCTAAGTCCAAAATGTCTTAGAGGTTTACTTGCCATAATTAAAGGCTGCAGTTATATCATATCAAACTCAAGCCTCCTGTTCAGTGTATCAAAAAGGGGAAAAAGACACTTTCAGGATGGACTTTGAACACGGACCTCAAGGAGAAAAAAAAAAAAAAAACACGAGTTCTTAAAAATTAAATTCTGGACTTCCCTGGTGGCCCAGTGGTTAAAAATCTGCCTTCCAATGCAGGTGACGCAGACTCGATCCCTGGTTGGGGGACTAAGATCCCACATGCCGTGGGGCAACTAAGCCTGTGCACCACAACTAGAGAGCCCACGTGCAGCAACTACTGGGCCCACGCGCTCTGGAGCTTACACACCACAACTAGAGAGAAGCCCGTGCACTGAAACTAGAGAAGCCAGTGCACTGCAACGAAAGATCCCACGTGCTGCAACAAAGATCCCGCGTGCTGCAACTAAGACCCGACGCAGCCAAATAAATTATTAAAAATTTAAAAAAATAAAAATTAAAAATTAAATTCTAGTGGTTTCACTTTAGGATAAGAGCAACTTCTCTCTCCAAAATCACTATCCTAGATTCTTAGAATGAAATTCTTTTCTCCTATGCAAGGCATATGTATTGCCAAAAAACCCCCAACAAAAAACGAAAACAGAGTCCAGAATTATCTGTACTAGTGTGTGGGCCTATGATGTTTGATTGATTGATTGATTGATTGATTGATTGTTGCGTTGGGTCTTCAGTGCTGCACGCGGGCTTTCTCCAGTTGCAGCGACTAGGGGCTACTCTTCGTTGCAGTGCACGGACTTCTCACTGCGGTGGCTTCTCTCGTTGCAGAGCATGGGCTCTAGGTGTGAGGGCTTCAGTAGTTGTGGCATGCGGGCTCAGTAGTTGTGGCTCGCGGGCTCTAGAGCGCAGACTCAGTAGCTGTGGCGCACGGGCTTAGTTGCTCCGCAGCATGTGGGATCTTCCTGGACCAGGGCTCAAACCCATGTCCCCTGCATTGGCAGGCGGATCCTTAACCACTGCGCCACCAGGGAAGTCCCAGGCCTATGACGTTCTTTTTTTTTTTTTTTTTTTTTTTTTGCTGTACGCGGGCCTCTCACTGCTGTGGCCTCTCCCGTTGCGGAGCACAGGCTCCGGACACACAGGCTCCGCGGCCATGGCTCGCGGGCCCAGCCGCTCCGTGGCATGTGGGATCTTCCGGGATCGGGGCACGAACCCGTGTCCCCTGCATCGGCAGGCGGACTCTCAACCACTGCGCCACCAGGGAAGCCCCCCTATGACGTTCTTAATCAAACCCAACTGATTATATAATCATCACATTGTAGCAGTTTCAGAGAGAGATAGTTTGCTTTCTTTAGCTTGTCATAAAAATATTTTGTACACATCAATACACCCACAGCAAATACATCAAATTACGTCAACTAGCTTTAAAAAAAGTACCTGTTGAAAAATACAAAATGGGCTACAAACTCAAGGCTATTCCAAAATAAACCAGTTTAGAAAAACAAACTTTTTTATAGCAAAATGTTAACAACATGGTATTATACTAGAAAAAAATAACCCTGCAAGTTCTTGTACAGGTCAAGAATCAGGGACTCTCACAAAGCATGCACCTCTGTCACCTGGAGAACTAAGAATGTCATGAGTTATACCTGCTCAAGTTTAGTTTCCTTGCTGGTCTGAGCTGCAGTGGGCAGAACCCTGGCAGGCCAGGGCAGGAACATCTACACCATGAGGTTCACAGCTCACAGTACTGGCATCTGACTGTCAGGCTACCAGCTCACAATTCTCTTTTACTGATTATTTATACAGGAGATATATAAAATGTAAAGAGGTTATTATTTATACTGACTCCCAGAGAAGGGGCTAAAGTTACAAAAAAAACAAAATGGAAGAAAGAAATAGTCTTTGGAGCGGTTAAGTGCTGTAAGTGTGTTCTACCCTGTTTAAATTCCTTTGTGGTTATAGCACACATACTTTGCACAGGAGGTTTCTTCAGAATGATACTCACGTATGGTGGTCAGGAGCAGAGAGCACTTCAGATTTTAGGTGTTGACATTAATCTTTTAATTTTAAATTGTTCTTTCCTTCCTTGAGTCTCACTAGCTCCACAAGTCAACAGATTTCTATTAAATAACTGATATTATTTTGTCTCTAGTAGGAGACAAAATATTTTGTGTCTCGGGATTGGAGAAATCGCCTGAAAAGTACTACAAATGCAGATTTCTGGGCCAACATCCAGAATTCCGACTGAGCTGGTTTGTTTGGGGGCCCCCAAACCTGCATTTCTACAAGTACCTGGGTGATCTTGATGCAAATGATCCTGTTTTATAAAAACATCTTTACTTTTTCCTGAAACAATTTCAGCTGAACTTGATACCGTGGCTCGGATTTATATCAAAACAGTGGGGGCCACTGGGCCAGTGGGAAAGGTACACGTGAACAAGATTCACCATAAATTCAAAATTGCTGATGCCGGGTGACGGGCACATGAGGGTTCATTATATTAATTATTCTACTTTTGTGTATGTTTGAAATTTTCCATAATAAAAAATGAAAAGAGGGGCTTCCCTGGTGGTGCAGTGGTTGAGAGTCTGCCTGCCGATGCAGGGGACAAGGGTTCGTGCCCCGGTCTGGGAGGATCCCACATGTCGCGGAGCGGCTGGGCCCGTGAGCCATGGCCACTGAGCCTGCACGTCCGGAGCCTGCGCTCCGCAATGGGAGAGGCCACAGCGGTGAGAGGCCCGCGTACCGCAAAAAAAAAAAAAAAAATAAATAAATAAAATAAAAAGAAACAAAAAGCTCCGTAAAAAAAATCACAGCAAGTCTACAGCCCCCTGTACTTTCCAAGAGACTTGCCATTGGACATTTTATCTGAACTTTCACCAATTAAATGAGTTGCCTATGATCCCTTTCAACAATTTCCAAAGCTGATAGGCCCCCTGAAATAATTCTAACTAGATCCTTAAGCTTACAAGGTTTCCCTCCTATTCTTAGAGATTAGGCTGCTCTTGGAGAGAGTCAATAAAATCTTTCAAACATCCATTACTCTGAAAATAAAAATAACATCTTGCCAATACCACTCTACCACAAGTGTGGGATGTGTAGTATTTACGATGGTATTAATAGGCGGTTAAAAGGTGGTCAAGTGACAGGGTCAAATGTGCACAGGGTCCATCCAAGTTGTCTGTCTCTTAGAGGCCCTTTGTCCCTCCAAAATCTCTCACTCGTTCTCTCTCTTTTCCCAACACCTGGGATTAGATACAGGAAGCAGAGGATCAAACCCCTATAATATGGGACCTAATGAAACTTAAAAGCTTTTGCACAGCAAAGGAAAACATAAACAAGACGAAAAGACAACCCTCAGAATGGGAGAAAATATTTGCAAAGGAAGCAACTGACAAAGAATTAATCTCCAAAATTTACAAGCAGCTCATGCAGTTCAATATCAAAAATACAAACAACCCAATCCAAAAATGGGCAGAAGACCTAAACAGACATTTTTCCAAAAAAGATATACAGACTGCCAACAAACACATGAAAGAATGCTCAACATCATTAATCATTAGAGAAATGTAAATCAAAACCACAATGAGGTATCACCTCACACCAGTCAGAATGGCCAGCATCAAAAAATCTACAAACAATAAATGCTGGAAAGGGTGTGCAGCAAAGGGAACCCTCTTGCACTGTTGGTGGGAATGTAAATTGATATAGCCACTATGGAGAACAGTATGGAGGTTCCTTAAAGAACTAAAAATAGAACTACCATACGACCCAGCAATCCCACTACTGGGCATATACCCTGAGAAAACTATAATTCAAAAGGAGTCATGTACCACAATGATCATTGCAGCACTATTTACAATAGCCAGGACATGGAAGCAACCTAAATGTCCATCAACAGGTGAATGGATAAAGAAGATGTGGCACACATATACAATGGAATATTACTCTGACAAAAAAAGAAACGAAATTGAGTTATTTGTAGTGAGGTGGATGGACCTAGAGTCTGTCATACAGAGTGAAGTAAGTCAGAAAGAGAAAAACAAATACCATATGCTAACACATATTTATGAATCTAAAAAAAAAAATGGTTCTGAAGAACCTAGGGGCAGGACAGGAATAAAGACGCAGACGTAGAGAATGGACTTGAGGACACGGGGAGTGGGAAGCGTAAGCTGGGACGAAGTGAGAGAGTAGCATGGACATATATACACTGCCAAATGTAAAATAGCTAGTGGGAAGCAGCCGCAGAGCACAGGGAGATCAGCTCTGTGCTTTGTGACCACCTAGAGGGGTGGGAGGGAGACGCAAGAGGGAGGAGATATGGGGATATATGTATATGTATAGCTGATTCACTTTGTTATAAAGCAGAAACTAACACAGCATTTTAAAGCAATTACACTCCAGTAAAGATGTTAAAATAAAAACAAACAAACAAAAAAGAAAAACCCTATTATAAATGTGCCAGTAGCAGCAAGCAAATCCAGTGCCCAGATATTGGTTTCTAATATCACTCTCCAATAAAAGGAAGCCGCGTGAGACATGGCTGATCCTAGGGCTGGAGCAGGGAATACACAAGGTGAGCCTATAGCATCTTATAGCACCAGAAAACAAGGAAGTGCTTAAAAAAAAAAAAAGAAAGAAAAAAAGATGGACATATGTCTACAGGACACAGGAGCCAACTGAAAGGGCTCCCAGGGGCCCATTTAAGCAGCAAAATAAATAACAGTATTGAATTATAACCCAAAGTGTAAAATCAATATCCATGTGTCCCTACTGATATAAATAATTGAGTAAGGAAGTAAGTGGGGAAGAACAGTTAAATATCCTGTACAGAATCCCAGGTAATTTCTACCTCAAGGAGGTGGCACGGAACTCATCACCACTAAGTGCGGGCTGTGCATACGCGCAGCGCAGAGAAGGGAGGAAAGAGTAACCTGACAGTGGAGAAGGCTGACACACCGCACCTTGGCCAGAGGATCAAGGGACTAGTAGTCTTGAAAGCACGGACCCTTGACATGATGTGATGAGAACAGCATTTCAACTCTGTGGTCTTCCTCCCCAAAACACAGAATCCCAGCCTAATAGCTAGAAAAACATCAAACACGCACCAGCTGAGGGATATTCTACAAAACTCCTGACCAGGACTCCTCAAGATGTCAGGATCATCAAAAACAGGGAACAGACTGGAGGGGCCCAAGGAGCCATGTCAACCAGACACACTGTGGGATCCTGAACCAGAAAAAGGACGTCAGGGAAACACTGACACAATGTGAGTGAAGTCTGCACGTTGGTTAGTAACAATGTATGAGTACCGGCTACTGGTCGTTACCAACATCAAAAGGGAAAACTGGGCAAAGGATACATAGGAGCTCTTTGTACCAGCTTTGCAACTTTCCCATAAATCTACATTTGTTCTAAAAGAAAAAGTTGATGGCTAAAAATAAAACAACTATCCATGGCCTCATTCCAGGTGAAGGGCTGGGGCTGGATGAAGGTGAAGTTCGCAGGACAATGACAGGGTCTAAGCTGACACCCCCTCCTTTTAACACACGCATGCTCTGGAGTTCTGGTCTGGTGAACTCAGTTCTCCAGCACCACTTCTCTCATACTTCAGCATCACCCACAAACTTCAAAACCACGCAAACACGAGAAATACCGAGGCGATGAGACACAGAGCTTACAATCCAGGTGAAGAGACAGGACTTAAAGCAACAGGTGGTATTTGCTAAGTGCAAGCGGTAAGCCGGTACAACAAATGCAAACCTTTTTTGATGGCGCAACCCACCAGTAAATTTTCTTCATAGTCCTTCCATTTCATGTAAATTTATTTACAAGTCATACAAGTGCATTAGTGTACCAATACATTCTATCCCTCAAAAGTCACATAAGTCAAAAATTTTTAAGGGCGAAATGAAAATAAATTAGAAAGTTCCCACGTTTTCATGCTGCATCCCCTGGAACGTCTTGTCCCACAAGGAAACACTCTAAGAGTTCATCAGGGGTGGCAATCGCCAAGCCTGGGCAAGGAGAAAGGTCTTAGTAGGGAAACTAGGGCTGCAAAGAGGCTAAAAAAAAAAAAGACAAAGAAGGAGATGACAGCACTTAAAAGATACAAGGGGAAGAGTCAGGCAACTGCAAACAGAATATGAAGCACTGGAAGATGGAACTCTGCACAGGATATTTGCAAACTATGAGCAGATCAATTTAGCTGTTAAGAAAGTGCCATGAGAGGGGGAGAGCGGAGGCTGGGACAGCAGAAACTCAGTTGCCATGACCTCCCTGCCCAAAGCTTCCCAAACTGGGGTCAGATGCCAGGTGCCCAGAGCTACTCCAGCTGCACCATAGCACCTGGTTGTGGCACATCTGTTTCAGGTGATGGGAATTTAAGCCTTTTAAAACAAACATATAATGTAGTAAAATGCAAAATCTGCCAAGCTGTTAAAAATAAAATGTTAGGTTTACCACCACCCCTCTGAAGCCCCAGGAAGGCAGAAGAGTACAAAGTGCTCTTTTGCAGTCAGGGTGGAGGGCAGTGGGTGGGGGGCAGAGGCTTTCAGAGAAGTAAAGGCGCTCACCGTGTTGTGTCTCAGGCACCTGCGACATTCGGCATCAGCTGTTCTCATGTTGCCCACTTGAATCACAATAAAGTCCAATGAAATCTGGAATCTCTGCCCTGGGCTAACCTTTGCACAAAACCTTCTTTTGAAATATTGAGGTTATTTTTCTGATATGCCTGTTCTTTGTGGCAAATAACTGTAATGCCCAGGCATGGTTCCAAATCAGTCATTTACTACAACTTAAAAATACTTCACTCCAACATTTTGCTCTGACACAGGTTTTGCCACATCTCCTCAGCTTTCTTACAGTGTCTTCATATGAGGATTCACAGAAAAGGCAGGAATTCGAATCTAAAAACCACCCCAGATACAGTAGTTTGTTTTAGACCAGGAACGTTTGTCCAGCTTCTCCTTTCTATAATATTCCTTTCCTCGTGTCTGAGTAATAAATAAAAATTTCAAAGAGTGAAGCACCGCTAGAGGACTGCAAAAATACATAATTTTAAAAGAGAGAGAGAGAGAAAGCAAGTCTGTCACATTTGTCTCTCCGAATGACATTTTCTAAGGGGAAGCCTCAGCCCTGTGCTGGTCCTACCACAGTCTGGGTGAACGGGCTGCCTTCAGGGACGCTTTCTGCGAGTACACAATTTTGTTTGGGATCAACCAAACTTAGATTGCCTGTGGTTCCTTTAAGTAAATTAAAATCAGCAATTGTTCACATGCAAGAGCTTTCGTCATCTCGATGTTCAGAAACAGGTTTATTATATAAAAGCAGACTAATCCAGATCATCTTAAAATTTTCTAGCATAATTCCCCAAGACTATGAATTTCAAGGAGTAGGGCTTCCCTGGTGGCGCAGTGGTTGAGGGTCCGCCTGCCAACGCAGGGGACACGGGTTCGTGCCCCGGTCTGGGGGGATCCCACATGCCACGGAGCGGCTGGGCCCGTGAGCCATGGCCGCTGAGCCTACGCGTCCGGAGCCTGTGCTCCGCAACGGGAGAGGCCACAACAGTGAGAGGCCCGCATACCGCAAAAAAAAAAAAAAGAAGTAACACTACCAGTTTATACATCATACTTCAATAAGCCAGATTTCTCTCTAAAGGATCTTCACCATCATATAATTTGCTATTTTGAGAAACAAAGATTTTTTTACATCCATAAGTTCTAGGCATTCCATGATACGCAGCTACCACGGTGACTTCCTTCTTTGAAGCCATACCACCCACCATTAGTCAATTCTAGGATAACCCACCAAATTTACAAAGAAATCTTTGTAAAAGAAGCAACGAAGGAATCTATGTTGCCAAGGGCCAAACCCGTAGCAGACATGGCTATCACGTGACAGCAACCCCTTAGGTAAATATTATCATCATCCTTTTTTAATAGTTGAATTCTAAGAAGCTTGGAGAGGTCAAGTGACTGGGCAAGGTCTTAAAAACTTTAAAGTGGCAGAGGAAGGCCTCACACCCAGACTAACTCCAAAGTCCAAGCTCTGGCCACAACACCTGCTCCTCCTGTGACTGGTTCATGAATTTTACTCTCAACTGAGCTGAAAAGGTGGATTCTTTTTATATGTCCACCTACAAGGACTTTTTTGAGGACTAGTCTGTTTAACAGTTTCAGAACCCTGGCTAGCCCCTACATGACATTTACATTACAAAGTGTTTTTCATCATATGTACAGCTGTTCTAAGTGACACAGCCCACGGGAGCACAGAGGGCCCAAGGACTCTAAATTTCAAGAGAATTGTGTGAACAGTCAGCACATCGATATCAGCAAAACTGTAGAGATCTGATAACTTCGATGCTGATCAGCTACAAAGTTGATGGACAGATTTCCTATTACTATGCAAATTAACATATTTAGTTAACCCCAAAATATCACCAACTGAAAGCAATTAACAGCATTCCCAGTCTAAATCAGATCTCAGGCCTTAGAGCCATATATCCTGACAAGAATTTGCATGGAAAGCTCTCAGAAGCTGTTAAAATAAACACAAAAATTCACACTTTAGAAAGCACTTCCTTTACTTCAGAAATCTTTTTCAAGATACAAGCCTGTTTGCTTAATCTAAAACAAAAGCCCCGGTTTCACAAGCTGCTGTTTAATCAGTAGCTGAGTCCCACCGGCTTCACAGACTTCCGTGAGGTCCTTTATCTGGAACTGTTAAAAGCTTCCTCTGTACTCTGTGACCTAATATGCCACAGAACAATAGAAGTGAGTTTCCTTGTCTCACCACTATCCTAATATTAATAACAAGTTGTGGACTTAGACGAATGCCTTCACGCATACAACATCTTTCTTTATGATGTGAATTCTGAGAATCTTACAAAAGGCACATAAATATTTGCCAAGAGAAGAAAGGTCTGATAACTATGATCTGGAGAAAAAGAATTTCTTAACTGTAATCTTAGTTTGGTAACTGAACTGTGTGTGAAACAGTGGACTTCCTCCCTTTACGTAGGCTTCCTAAGTGAGGACCAGGATCTCAGTCTATATAACAAGGGCCCTTGCAGATATACAGATTCTCAGGAAAAGATACCCCCCACCCAGGGAGGACATAAGGGACTCTCAGAGTGATAAAGAGACTCTCCCCCCCCCAAATTCAACCTAGAAATGCCTTCTTGCCTGATGGGCAAAGGCAATCCACATATTTACAAAGCTTATTATGACTGAATGGGTAAATATCTTTTTTCAACTTTAGAACCTAGAAATGATTTTGAATGACAAAGAAACGTGGGATAAATGAACTTCGATTTAAATGCTTAATTTCAGTTAACTGTCTCACTTCCCCCATGCAAACAGGCTGGCAAAGGATACAATTCAAATATTTTTTCCAACCTACTGGTGATAAGCCATGCTTTCTCCAAGGCAGTATTAACCAGTTTGAACTTTAAGCAGAATAAGGCCAAGGAGGCAAAGACCATATACAATGGATCTACTCTGAATTTGAAAATGGCCAGCTCTCCCTTTGTTAAGGAGTACAGGCCCCCAGATAATCAAAAGCTTGATAGTTGTTTTCAATGTTTAACTGCTCTTTTATCTACTATGTATGTTCCAGAGGGGTTCCTCTTTCTTAAGCAGCGAACTCACTTATCAGGATTAGCTCAAAGGTTTCTTTACTCTTCTTGGTCAAGAATCTACCCCCATTACCAGGATTAACAATCTCTTCTGAATGGAAATAAAAACTCCCAAATCTATGTGTGATTGTACATCTTTTCCACATAATTTAACCATAGCAGGTACTTGTCATCCATAGGCCACAAGTCTCACCATACACCCTCCAAGCAATAGAACATGAGAGAAAATCTACAAAAGCTGCTACAAGTCACCGAATAGTTCTTTACATTTTTTTAATGCCAAGATTTAATATTTGTATTTATGGATTCGTTTTCTTGATTGCTTTGTTTTACATACAACACTCCAACAAAAACTTCAATTTTTTGATTCATACCTCCTTGAAATAGTAAAAGAAGGGAATAAACACATTAAGAGGTTTATAGGGACTTCCCCAGCGGTCCAGTGGTTAAGACTCCACGCTTCCACTGCAGGGGGCACGGGTTCAATCCCTGGTCGGGGAACTAAGATCCCGCATGCCTCACGGTTCAGCCAAAAAAAAAAAAAAGGTTTATAAGCAGCCACATTTCCAAAGTTTCCTAAATAGAATCTGTTTTACAAAATATGTAAAACTTCGATTAAGAGCAAAGTCATTCTGGAAACTTCTTGAATCCCTTTCACATATGTAATCTTTATCCACTATCCTATTCTAATGTTAATTTTCAATTTCACTATGAATATGTTTCAATATCAACATCGACACTTCTCCCTACAGTCTTTTATAATTTCCCAGGTACTTTCTGTGACTCTTACCTGGGCTGCCTATACATTCCTCATAATATTCACTCTTCTTATCTCTCAGGTCAGAAAACAGAATTCACCTTACACATATTTGATCTAAGGCAGTGGCAGAAATTTAGCAATACACTACATGGTACAATGATAACAGTTTATACCCAACTAAAGGGCACTCAATGACATAACCGGGTGTGTCTCTGGAAACAATTATATTTAGCTTCCACTGTAGATGTGTTTGAAAAATATGTCTTTACTAGGGACAGTACCTTCCACATTCTGTACCCAACTAACATCATTCTAAAATAACTCTTGACCTCAAGAGTATTCTAAACAGCTAATAAGAGACCTGAAGTGGTAAAGCAGAAAAATCACACAGCTAGGGGAATCTAAGACCTGGGTTTAAGTTGTGGCTCCTCCTAAAATTTAGCTGTGTCACCTTGGGTAGGTCATTTGACCCCCAGGGCCTCACTATCTTCAACTGCAAAATGAAAGAAATTGGACTAAATTTTCTTTAAGGTCTCTCCCATCTCTAAAATTCCATGATTTTATGAAACTTCAGTCTCTCCTCATTTCAAAGATAAGCAACAGATGATAATGGCAAATTAGCCTAGATTATTTTTTTCCTTAAAAATTATCCAACTTGAGATGCTTTCCTGGACTGAAGTTTTATCTGAGAAAGTAAACCACAAACGAAAACGATGTGGAGAAAAAAAGAAAATCACACACTGACGTAGCTAAAATAGAAACTTCAATCACCCTTGGGCCATTTTGTCAATAGTTATTCAAAGGCTGCTACTCTAATTACTGGCTTCCTAAAGTAGAGATATTTATAGAGTGGTTTCCTTCTCATCCCCAGAGATTCAATCTGAATAAAACGCACAGCGTCTAAAATCAATTTACAACTTCAGAACAAGTTACAGGGAGCGAAGGAAACTGCACAGCTCTCCAAGTCATTTGCATTTAAGTATGATTAGGGCTAAGAAACGGTTCTTATCATAAGATGTGAGAAAAGCACAGGAGGCAGGTGACATCTGGAAAAGGAAGCAGAACTGCCAGCAAGGGATGTAGGCTAAGGACCTTCAGGCAACAGGTTCAGAGCCGGTGCTGCAGTCTACCCCGGGAGGGGTCGGTCGCTGCCGCCCCGCTCGCAGTCCTCCCCAGACCCATCCGCATCGCCTCGCCCCCGCTTCGGCCCTCGAAAGGCAGCCCGCCCCCCGCCCCAACACGTCCCTGCTGCAAAATCTTCCTAATCACTCGCTTCCCCGGGCCTCCCGCCCCGGCAGGCCCTCCGATTCCTCGGCGCCGAGGCCGGACCGGGCCTGCAGCCTCCTTCCCAGTCACCCCCCGTCGCAGCGGCCCCGCAGCCCGGTCCCCTCAGCCCCGTCCCTGCCTCGGGCCCGCTCACCTGCACCTGTTTGCGGAAGTGGCGCGGCCCCGGCACTGCCGGCGGCCAGGAGCAGCAGCAGCAACGGCGGGGGCCCCGGCATCTCGCCCACGGCGCGGCTCCGGAGACTGCCTCTCGGGTTGCCTTCCGTCCGTCCGTCCGTCAGTCGGTTCTGCCTCCCTCCGCTGCCTCAGCGGCACCCGCGCCGGCTGCTCCTGAGCACACGTCGTTTCGGCCAAACCTCAGCCCAGATCCTGGTCCGCACCCACCGCTCCAACCACAGAAACACCATCCTTCCTGCCCGCCCGCCTGCGCCGCCGCCGCCGCCTCTCAACAGAAGCAACGGCAGCAGCTCTGCGGAGCCGCGAGCCAGTGCAGCCGCGCTCCCACCGCCATGATGGGCTGCGTCATGTGACGTAGAGGGGGGCGGGACGCCGTGATAGACAGCCCATCCCGCCAATCGCCAGCTCCACACCCGCCTGGGAGGCCCCGCCCATCACCCTGGCTGAGGGAGGGTGGCCGCCGGTGCGCCCCCTGCAGACCAAGAAGTGCGTGAGCAGCAGGTGATGCCAGCAATTATTTTACAATTTTTTAAAAAGGGAAGTATAAAGAAGACAATGAAAAGCATCCAGAATCCATTCTGAATTTTTTTCTCAGTATTTCAAAACGTGTAACAATAGGCCTGTTTTGTCTTCTGCCTTTTTTACTTGCAACAGACGTTTAAGACTCTTCTTAGGTTGACCTATCAGCCACCAAGGAGCTTTGGGCTTTTTTATTTCAATTCAACAAGAATAGAATACCTCTGCCCTCGCACCCACTAATTCAGTTCCTGACCTCAAGCTGTTCCTCTTGGCAAGAATGCCCTTCCTGTCCTTTCTTGGCCACCTGGCACACTCCCTTTCCACCGTCGAGACTCACCTGAAGAATGATGTCATCTAAGATGGCCTCGCCCAACCTCAGGAGAAATGACTAGCAACTCCTAGTGCCCCTCCCTGGCCCTGGGCAGACTGCTATCCCAGCTGCCATCTTTTATTGTTCCTGTGACTATAAGCTCCCTAAGGACAGGAACTGTGCATGTGTCCTCTGGGGGTGGCTCCAGTAGGAATTCTCCAAAGCAATGGTGCCTGGTCCTGGGTGCCCGCCTCTTCCCACCAAGTGACAAGTCTCAGCCAACACATGAGGAGAGCATCCTTCTGCAGAAAGGGTAGAGAAAAAAATACTTTCCAGGTAGAAGTGACAATGATCAGAAGCCTGGAGGCTGGGAAAATGCTGGGCTCTTCCGGAGAATGCACTCATAGTCCAGTTTGTGCATGAGAGGGACTGTTTTGAATCTTATCAGTTGGGGCAGCACGGGGGAGCCTCCCCAATTCTCCTGACTCCTCAAATGTCCATCCCAAATGCCAGCACTCTGTGGGGGGCTAACCCCGGGTGGACACATGGACCATGCCCAGGGGATATTTGTTGAATGATTAAGGCAAGCCAATAAACACCTAAGTAAACAAATAGCTGGAATGTGGAAGTGCTGGGTTAAAGTGTATATGGCTGTCTACTGATCTCTGTGTGGGAAAGGAAAGGAAGGCAAAGGTCTGGAAAAGAGCCACAATCACCCTGTTGTGCTTCTCCTTGGATCAGGAAGCTCCGGACTTGGAGTCTGAGAATGCCAGGGAATGCTCACAGTTTCCCGTGGGGAGTCACTGGATTTGTGTGCAGCAGTGCCGGCCCAACCAAAGCCCTGACTCATAATCCTTGTGGCTGTTAATCATAATTAAAGTGAGCTCCAACGACCACATGTCAGACCACAATCCCAAAGCAGGTTTTGTTATTATTCGACCAGCTGAAAAGTTTTTTAAAAAACTTCTTTCCTTTCCACTTCACAGAGCAAGGGTTAAGGTGCACATTCCTCAGACGGTGTCTAATGGAAACCTTTAACCTACCACCTACCTCACTGCTCACATCTTTGCCCAGTACTTCTCTTGAAGACTTCCAGTTAGAGAATTTATAAAGCAAATAAGAACATGTTTGCTTTGTTTAGTTTCCTCTAGGAATCAGAAAACAACCTTTGGCACAATTTGGGATTAGATCCCTAAGACGAGAAGCAATATCTTTCAGTGTTTCTATAGCTGTTCTCACCTGTGCTCGGCCTTTTCCAATTTTTCTTGCATGCCAAGCCATCACTTGGATGATTCTACAGGCATTGTCTGTCCTGCCAGCAAGCTCTGGCTGAGGGCTGGATTCAAGGGATATGGATTCAGTTTAGTACTGGATGAGCATGCACCTCTGAGGATCTGGCACTCAGCGAGTGCCCTAAATGTTTGCAGGGCTGAGCTGGATCAAATGGGTGCATCTGTGAGGGTCCTGTCAGTGGTATACTGGAGCCAGCTGGTACCAGCTTGTGAAAGCCAATTGTTAAATCTTCAGGAATTTTGCATGCCAGTTGTTAGACACAGCCACTGTTGAAAATTAATTTATATAAACTTGCAATTAAATAAATTATATTAAAAACAAAAGTAATAAGGAGAAGCATTTTCAGAATGGAAAGCAATGAGAAGACTAGCAAAAATTGTCAAAATCAACTTCTTCAGAACTCTAGAAATTAGCCAAAGGTTTGCAACAACACAAGGAGCATTTATTAAAGAAAAATGGCTGACCTCAGTAAGAACTGTGAGCTTTGTGGTGTTTTCACTTGCTGTAGCCACATTCTTCTCTCCCATCTCCGTGGTAGTCTTGAAAAACATCAGCCTCACAACCATGGTAGCTGTGAAAATGAACAGCCTAGCTAAGCTACTGGAGGGGGCAGAACAGGTTTGGAGCTCTCCCAAAAGCTGCATCCCCAGAAAACTATCACTATTTGACCTGTCAGGCAGCTCCCTAGAAAGGCATCATTCTCAGGATTTGTCTTTATTTGACAGGATTCAGAACTCCCTTAGTGCAAACAGCACTACCCACAGTTTGTTGAAAACAATCAGTGGCAACTGTTTAACATCGCAGCTGCCTGAGCCAGTGACACCAGATGGCTGATAGAAAATGTAAAAGAAAAATTGAGGAAGTGAGGTGACAATGGGCAGCTGATTTGGAAAATAGTCTGACAGTTCCTCAAAATGTTAAACGTAGAGTCACCATATGACCCAACAATTCTACTCCTAGATATACACCTAATATAATTGAAGACATATGTCCACATCAAACATTGTCCACCGACATTCATAGCAGCATTATTTATAATAGCCAAAAGGTGGAAACTATGCAAATGTCCATCAACTGATAAATGGATTAACGAAATATGGTATATCCTTGTAATGGAATATTATTCAGCAATAAAACAGAGTGAAGTACTGATACATGTTACAACACAGATGAAACTCAGTGAGACCAATCAACACAGATGAACCTCAGCGTTATGCTCAGTGAAAAGAGCCAGTCACGAAAGGTATATTGTATGATTCCATTTTTATGAAATGTCCAGATTAAGTAAATCCATAGAGACAGAAATTAGGTTAGTGGTTGCCTAGGGCCAAGGGAAGAAATGGGGAGTGACTGCTAATAGGTATGGGGTTTCTTTGGGGGGTGTTGGAAATATTCTAAAATTAAATAATGGTGATCATTGCACAACTCCGTGAATATACTAAGATCCATTTTAAAGGAGTGAATTTTGTGGTTTGTGAATTATATCTCAAAGTTATTATTAAAAAGCAAAGGTTATAAATGCTAAAAAGTCAATTGTTTTGCTACATTTACTGTTATCTATGCTTTGAGGTGATTTACATCTGTTGTAGCTATATAGTATAGCGGAAATGCTATATAATACTGTACTACTGCACAACTCTTGCCAACTCTGACTCCAGTGATATCATGTCTATAGCTTGAGTATTTACACCATGGAAATTGGCAAACATTACTAATCAAGGCTCTTTTCCTCCCAGAGAGCCACTTGTTATGTGCACTAGTGGTCTTGCCATAGGGCACCCTCCATAGGGTTTCTATGACTGGCGCTTGCTGACTTGAATCCTTTTTTGTGGTTGCATTACTTTAATTCAGCTTTGAGCAAATAAAGAGACCATGCAGCTTGGAAATCACCTCTTCCTAGTTCTCTGTCAATGAAACAAAAGCCACACACCTCATCTTCAACTTGCCTTCTAAGTGCCTTTGTATGAAGTCCTCACCTTCTGCTGCCTTCTAGATCCTCTGTCTAAAGCTGACTGAGTCAAGGACAGCTCACCAGATGTGGTGGCCTTTCAGAGCCCTGAGCCACCACCCATTTATGGAGGTGGGGCCCCAATATGGTAAAAATGAATGAGTGAACAATGCTATCCCCAAGATAATTACAGGATTTATAAAAGTACTCAACAGACAGTGAGATTCAGGAATGGAATACCACTTTAAAATCACATTATGAGCATATTTTTCCCAAGCTCATCAAGGTGAATGCCTTCATTTGGAAGTGAGTTTTACTTAACCATGACTTACAAATCATTTTCTATATCTCAGGTACTGCTCTAAGTATTTTATGATAACTCTTTAAACTTTATCTAATTTTAGGATATTTTCATCATCCCTAAAAGAAGCTCTGCACTCATTTGCTGTCACTCCCCATCACACCCCTCCTTCTAGTCCTTGGAAACCACGAATCTACTTTTTGTCTCTATGGATTTACTAATCTGGACATTTCCTATAAATGGCATCATTCATTACGTGGCTTTTTGTGACTGGTGTAAGCTATTGACATTCCCATTTTACAAATGAGGAAACAGAAACAGGGGGGTTAAGTACTTTAGCCAAGGTCACATAGCTAGTAAGTGGCAGAGGCAGGATCCAAACTCAGGCAGCCTGGCTCCAGAGTCCTTGCGAGTCTCAAAATCAAAACTGAATAATGTCAAAAGCAAACATTGAAGGACTTTTGTGAATATGAGCTGTGAACCAAATTGCCCTATGTGTGCCCCTCAGGTGAGAGGCCCTATTAGGGGTTGCCTCCTGGCGGGGCCAGAGGTAGGGATGGGGGAAGAGAGGAGGTGGGGAAACAAATACTACCCTGAAGGCAATAGTTGCTCAAGAAAATAAATCTGTTGCGAAAGACAGTTTCTCCTCCTGGGATGAACACTTGGGTCTTTTCTCTCTTTGGCCTGCCCAGAAGCTGAATTCCTTCCCATATTGAGAAACCCCCATGATATGAATCTTGGTGTAGGAAGGTCACCTCCCACTATGAAGACTATGGACCAGGCATGCCCTCTGGGGCCCCAGCAGCCAGGGTATAGCACATCTTTCCAGGTCCAAGGTGATGCTGGCAGCTGCGTCATCCTGGCACACAGTTCCCTTCTGCCCAGCCCGCTTGGTGGCTGCCCAGCCCCCTTGGTGGCTGCTCATGTCCTGAACCCAAGCCCAGCTCTTCTGTGGCTGTCCACTGCTCTCCAGCCACTTCTCAGCCCCGTGCAACCTCTCAGAGCATCAGAAGATTCTTGAAACCAACTCTCAGCTACTTCAATCTTCTGCAAGGATTCTTGGTGGCTCCCTCCCGTAGGTCCAGCCAGCACCCTCGGGGCTGCTCCTGAGTCAGACCCTCAGGTATTCACCGAGCATCAGCTGCAGTCAGTCACTGCACTGGGCAGAGAACATGATGGACACCTCTGTTTGTTGCCTCCCTTGGTGACCCGTCCCTGTCACTGTCTGACCCCCTACTCAACATCATCATTCCCCAGAGCAGTTTTCACTCTCTGTGCTCAGGCTTGTCGCCTGTTGCCCTCTGCTGGAACAGAAGTCCCATGTAGGGACCCCTACCTGTTGAGTTCTCGGCTGCATCCCCACTGCTAGAAGGTGCCCCGCGCCAGTTGGATCTCCGTCCACCACTGTTGAATGGCTGTGGGTTTGTGGCGTGTCAGGACCCAGGTGGGCTGATGTCTGTGTGTCTGGCCAATGCACCACCTCAGTCTGCAGGGTGAGCCAGAGGCGGGGCCACATGTGCATCCACTCTCCTCTGGAAGCTTCTCCAGGAAAATCTGGTGCAGGCTTAGCCCTCTTATCCTCATTCAGCCAGACACAGGGTTTTACTGTAACTCCTTCCGCGTCTCTCCATGCCCACTGTGCTCCCACCTGAGCACTAATGCCCAGCTGGGTCCCCGGCTGAGCCCGCAGTCACTGTGTCACTCTCCCTCTCTCCCATCTGCCCCAGTCCGCCTTCTGCAGTGTCTTCTTCCTAGATGAAGGTCTACGCATCAGTCCTCTTCCGAAAGGCATCAGTGGCACTTGTCCACCAAGGGCCTCCCACTGGACTGGCCAGCAGGCCTTCCTCAGCCTCCGCTGGCCTCTCCTCCTGCCCTGCCTCTCTTCCACTCCCACCGACCCCTCACCTCGGAAGTGTTCCCTCCATCTAAAAGGCCCTTCCTTCTTGCTGTTGATGCAGCCTGGGTTGCTCTCCACACCCCTCTCCTGACTGCTTCCCCAGTGTCTGTGGACCGAGGGCTTCTCCAGGGCAGGGCGTGTGTACTGCTCACATCTGCTCCTTACCCGTCATTCACTTGTGAATGTCAACAGACTTTGGAGGCGGCTGTGATGTGTCGGGCCAGGTTGAGGCACCAGAGTGAACAAAAAGATGAGGCCCCTGCTCTCAGGAGGTGGTGTCCCAGGACAGGGAGCGCCAAGGCTGCTTTGGGAATCCCCTCCTGACTCAGCTTCCCTTGCCCCAAACCTGTAAAACTGAGGCTGATGTACAGGGGTGAGCACCTGCATCAGCCCCTCCAGGCCAGCCTGTGCTGGGGGAGTTTCACCAGGGGGAGGCTGGTACGTGGGCACAGGGTGGCTGGGCAGGTCGGGCGGGTGCCTCGCCCGGACCCATCAGCCAATGCACACCATTCTCGGGCTCTTCCTCGGCACTAGGAAGCGAGGGCTGGGAGCTTCCGAGCGGAGGGACTCCTAGGGAGGCTCCCCCAGCAGTGCCACCCTGACCCATCCGAGGTGCTCTTGGTGCCCCAGGGCGGGCAGCAGAAGCAGGAAGTTTCCTTATTCTTTATTATTTCCTTATTCTTTCTGTCTGTCTACCCCCGAATGTCGGGGAAACAAAGCCTTCATGGGACCCCAAAGACGAGGACAAGTAAAGAATCGACTCCGCCAGAACCCAACTGGCCAGAACCTGGGGCCAAAGTCACCCAGATGAACCACAGGCCGCTGTTTACAGTTGGTGCCTGATCCTGCCTGCGCTCCTTTTCGGGCCCAGCGCCCAGGAGGAAGCCTCGGGTCACCAGTGCCACCCTCACCCCCACCTCGGCTGCCGGAGCCCAAGTCAGGGAGGCCCAGGTGACTTCCTGCACCTCCCCGCGCCCCACCTGCTTGAGCCTGAAGCTGTTTAGGGCGGTTCCAACATCTGCCAACAGGCTGGGCCTGAACGTGTGGCTCCTCTGTTGCTCAGTGAATTTATTACTTACTAGCAGAGGGAGGTGTGGCCGTTTTTTAAATTGCCAGATTTGATTAAAACAGGTCTCTTCAGGCTTCCCTGGTGGCGCAGTGGTTGGGAGTCCGCCTGCCGATGCAGGGGACACGGGTTCGTGCCCCGGTCCGGGAAGATCCCACATGCCGCGGAGCGGCTGGGCCCTTGAGCCATGGCCGCTGAGCCTGCGCGTCCGGAGCCTGTGCTCCGCAACGAGAGAGGCCGCAGCAGTGAGAGGCCCGCGTACCGCAAAAAACAAAACAAAACAGGTCTTTTCGCTGCTCTTTGCACATCTGGGTTGTAACCATAAACCACAGTTCTTCCGGGGGGCAAGTGTGTGTCCCTCTCTCTGATTCCAGGGACAGACAAGCCAGATTCTGCTCAGGATGCTCAGACAGGAGCTGTGTCCTGGGTGACACACAGGCATTTCTGGTGCGTTACTTCATTACGTTGCAGAATGACCCTCTGGGGTCGGAGCTGTGCCCATTTTACAGGTGCGGGCATTGGGGCATCTTAATTTTCCCTGAGGATGATGAGGCTGTGGGGTGATATTGGGTCAGCGGCAGGAAGGGCTCATAGGGGGGCTGACCTTCCGCCATGGGCTTCACTTGGGTCCAAGGCCATAGTCTCCCTCCTCACACCTGTTTCCTCTTGGGGGAGATGGGCCATGTCCCAGCTGCTCACCTTTCCTCATGAAGGGTGAGGCTGCCATCTGTGGACAGGTAAGGCTCGTGCCAGGCTGGGTGGGCTGGCAGAGACCCCGAGGAAGGACGGGGCAGAGGGGACCTGGGCATCAGGGACCAACACCAGGTCTGTCCTAGGTCTTGAGAGGACAAAATACCTCCAGCAGCTCTTCAGCTGGACACGGGGCTTTCCTGCTCCTGGGACTGTCAGGCGTGGGTGTGAGGGATGTCTCCGGGCATCCCTGGACCCAGCCTTCGTCCTCCTCTGCTTGTGCTGTGTTTATGTGTGTCGTGCTCAGCCACGCCCCAGATTCCTTTGAGAACAAGCACCTGCGACTTTCTTCTTATCAAGATAGCTATGGAGCCGAAGCCATGGAAGCTAATGATTCCCGTGGGGAAAACCAATTGCAAACTCCTTTGCCCTCCAAGAAAGCATTTCAAAGAAAAGACCCGAAGCCTCCTGAGCCATTTAAATCCAGGCTGGTGAAAGAGCTGGAGGTGAGACGGGGCGAGGCGGGGGAGACTGAATGCAGAGGGTGCCCTGGCTGATGAGAGGCCTGACCAGAGAACCAGGGTCCAACGGGGCTGGCTGTTGGGTACCCAGAAGGGTCTGATGACCTCACACAGGCCCCGAGCACAGAAACTCCAATGAGGAGGCATAAATAGCAGAAAATCACATCGCAGTAAGGCTGGATGAGAAAGGGAAGTGTGAGGCAAGAGAGAGAGAGAGCCCATACAGAGGACAGAGGCCAAAAGGCCTTAAAAGGCAAGAAGGGGGTCAAGACCAGAGTGACCACGTTAACAAGGGAAAATGCCATGTTGCCATGTTAAGTTAAAGGAGGCAGCATAATCCCATGTTCATATTCATATGCATATCATACATATTCATAAGGACTAGACGGAAATCACCAAAACACTAGAATAATAACATGCTTATGTCTGAAAGATAGAACTATGGATGTTTCCATTTTTTTCTTCCTTCCGTTATTTATTTATTCTTTTCTTTTCTTTTTTTTTTTTTTTTGGTATTTTCTCACTTTTCTATAATGAGCCTGAATTATTTTATAGGGAAAAGGGCAGATTGTTTTCTTTGTGTGTTTATTTTTGTTTTTAAGCTGCTGGATTTTTACAGACTCGACTCTGTGATATTCTGTCAAGGACAGAAACTTGGTCACCAGCATTGCTTCCCAAGTAGAGAATAGTGAAGAATTTTTAAAATATGCTTTCCGTAGAGGAAAATATTCCAGATGACAATAAAATGATAATATCCATTTCTAAACATTTATATTCATGGCGTGAGGGCACCGCTGCTCCTGGCCGAGCCAGTCCGCATTTTATTTTACACCTTGGGCTCTACTTGCTTGATTATGTACTGTTATCCTCACCAACTCGCTGAATCTGCTGCTTGCTGGGAGGTGTTAAAAAAAGCCCTTTTTTGGAGAGATAATTGAATCGGCTGAGGGCAGTGGAGTGTTTTATTTTTGGTGGGGTGTTTGGCTATGTTCCAGGTACTCTCTTTAAATCTGACCTGAAAGATTGTTGCTGTCTGGTGATGACGGGTAGCTTTTCCATTTGGCTCTTCTGCATTGTTTCTGTGCGAGGTACAGACGCATGGAGTTGAAATTCTATTTGTCATGTCTTTATTCAAATCTGGGTATGTGTGTCTATGTTCAGAAGGAAGCTGGAGTCATGAGCTGGCTTGTCTGGGGACAAGACATCCTTTGTGGATTTTGGAATATCTAAGCAGAAATCGGCACCTTTCCACGAGTCAGGTTTGAGGGCTCAGGGGGTGCTATCTCCTTTACGCGAGAACAGGGAAGGGTTGACTGGTTATTTTTCTCTGTATTGATTACAATTATTTATGGACTGAGTGAGTTGATGGGATGTTTTGGCAATAGGTTATTTGGCTTTAGTCCTGCTAGTGAGATCCAGCAGAGAGAGTCTTTGAAGACACTGGGCTCTGAGCAAGCAAACGTTTTCAAATTATTATTATGGTAAAATATATGACATAAAATGCAACACTTTATTTTTAAGTGTACATTAGGTACATTCACATCGTTGTGCAGCCATCACCACCATCCGTCTTCAGAACCTTTTTTTTTTTTTTTTTTTTTTGCGGTACGCGGGCCTCTCACTGTTGTGGCCTCTCCCGTTGCGGAGCACAGGCTCCGGACGCGCAGGCTCAGCGGCCATGGCTCACGGGCCCAGCCGCTCTGCGGCATGTGGGATCTTCCCGGACTGGGGCACGAACCCGTGTCCCCTGCATCGGCAGGCGGACTCCCAACCACTGCGTCACCAGGGAAGCCCCAGAACCTTTTCATCTTCCCAAACTGAAACTCTGTCCCCACTAAATAACACCCCTCCCCCTCCCCCAGCCCCTGGCTACTACCATTCTACTTTCTGTCTCCATGAATTTGACTCTCCTAAGTGCCTCATATAAGTGGAATCATGTACTATTTGTCCTTTTGTGACTGTCTTCTTTCACTGAACATAATGTCCTCAAGTCTGGTCCACGTTGTAGCAGGTGTCCATTTCCTTCCTTTTTAAGGCTGAATAATACTCCGTTGTAAGGACAGACCACTCATCTGTTGGTGGACACTTAGGTTGTTTCCACCCTTTTGGCTCTTGTGAATAATGCTGCTAGGAACGTGGGTGTGCAAATAACTGCTCGTGTCCCTGCTTTCAATTCTTTGGGGTATATATATACCCAGAAGTGGAATTGCTGAGCAAGCAGGCATTTTAATAGAAAAGGAGACGAGGCCAATTGGAAAGTCTTCTGGCTCCGGGTCCTTGGGGTCAATAACACCTGCATCCCGGAGGGACCCCAGGAAGTTTAGAAAATGCAGCAGCACTGAGGCCCAGAACATCAGTTTGGGCTGGAAGGGTCTTCAGAAGCATGGAGCCCAAAGCTCTCTTTGTGGATGAAGAATCTGCATTGAGTTCAGGTCTTACAGTGAGACAGTTCCTCTGTCCTGGTCATGAAGCCTGAGCCCTTCTCCTCTTAGGGATAAAGAAGAGAAAGCCGAAACTCCAGAGTAGGAGTTGTAGGGGGAATTTTCTGCTGGATCAGGAGTTACTTGTGCCCAGTAAGAGCTCGCCACACATGCATTCACTTCTCCCGAGGACGGAGGTGAATTTCAAGAGGCACCACACAGATTGAATTACATCCAAAGTGACAGGCAAAGCATTAAAAAGTGCGGCTGATTAAATCCTAGGGATAAGCCCCTGTCCATCAGAGATCCCCTCCACACAGACATGAATCAGAGGCTCCGTGCAGCGAAAAGCCCTCTGAGATTCTGGTTTGGCAACAGCTGTGGAAAATGCCAGAGATGGGTGTAGTGGCCTTTTGTCCTTCTTTCTGCCTCCCAGTGCCAGCCACGGGAGGCTGCCAATCATTTTCCCAGCCTCCTTTGAAGCTAGGGCCCTGCCATGTGACTGTATTCCACCAGTCAGATGCATGGGTGCCTAGTCAAGAGGCTAGAAACAGGAGCAGGCATATCCACTTTGAAGCAGGGAGGGAATCAAAGGGAATGTTATTCTAACGGGGTTCCCATCTAAACCTGTTCTGTAGTGTGCTTGGGGCTTGTTTCTGGTGGTGTAGACTCCAAGCCACGTTCTCCAGCCTTTCTGGAGATTGTGAGTTACTTAGCACCCTTTAACACATCTCTTTTCTGTTCAAAGCAGCTAGAATTAGTTTCTTTGGTTACAACTAAGAACCCAGGCTGATTCATCAGATTACTGGTTATCAGTTAGAATTAGGTTCAGCTGTGAATATCGGCGACTCCCAAATAAGAGAGCCTTAAACAAGACAAAAGTGTATTCCTTTCTCATTTAAAAGTCTGGGCCAACAGTCCTGGCAGCACGAAGGCCCCAGATGTCCTGGCTCCTTTCAGCTTCCTGCTCTGCCATCCCTAGGGTGTGGTCCCATCCTCATGGTCCAAGGTGGCAACTGGAATTCCAGCCATCATATTCACATTCCAGATTACAAAATGGAAGAAAGGACAAAGAAGGGGCAAAGAGTTTGTCACAGCTACCTTTCAGGGAAGGTTACTGGAAACTTAAAACTCATTAGCCATTCTGGAATTCAGTAGTGGTGATGGTTGTACAACTTTGTTAATGACACTGAAAATCACTGAAATTCCCTTTAAAAAGGGTGAATGTTATGACACATGAATTATATTTCAATTAAAAAAAAAACTTTTGGCCTTTCTCACTTTCTGAGATGGCCCACACTCTGTCTGTGGAATGTGTTTCTCTCTAAATAAATCCACTTTAAAAAAAAAAAACTTTTACTTGCTGTTCAGCATCTTCTCCATTGTCCCATTGGTATATAAGATAATGCTAAAAGAATTTCCTTGAATGAAGTTTTACAGAAGGCAGCTTGCCTTCTAATCTATGCACCTTTGGGATTTTAGAAGAAATTTTATTCTTTACTGTAAAAAGGAACTGCTGTAAGAGTTGGAAACTTTGTACCTGTGTACATATATATTTTGGCAATAAAGCAGCATGGGCTGAGAATGCACTGAAAAAAAAAAACTCATTGGTCACAACTTAGACACATAGCCATACCTAGCTGCAAGGGAAGCTGGGAAATGTAGGCTTTTTTCTAGGTGGCTGTGTGGCCAGCTAAGAATTGGGGCTTTCATTTACTGGGGAATTAAGGAACAGCAGATATGGTGGAGAGTTGGCAGTCTTTGTCAGAGTAAAGGGACACAGAAGAGGGTATTCAAACACTTAGAAGGTTTAGGTCTTATCCTTTAGCATTCCCACGCTAGTTAGAGTCCTAGAATTGGTGTCTTTGTTTTCACAAAGGCACATCCCCCTGGTTTCTTATGACCAAGCCCCAGTTAACTCAGAGTGGTTAACTTTAGCATCCCAGACCCTGGCTGGAGAATACAGCCCCAAGTGGCCTACAAAAGCCAAGGTGAAGATGTCTTACTGATAGAGGGTTTGAAGAATATGCTCATCCCAAGAGGCCTTCTATGTGCCACTCTTGGGATCTGGGCATCAGAAGTTCGTGTGGTACCCAGACCAGAGGCATCAGAATCATCTGGGAACATGTTAGAAATGCACACTCTCAGGCCCCAGCCTGGAGCTCTGGCAACAGAAACTGGGGGCGGGGCCAGTGATCTGTGTCTAAACCAGCCTTCCAGGGGGATCTGATGCTGCTGTTTGAGAACCACCCAAGACCACATACGGGGATGCAGTAGCTCTTCCTCTTACAGAGCTGTCTTTACGGGGTTGCATTTTGTTCATGAGTGTAATTCCCAACATCTTGAGCATCATAGGTGCTCAAGAATTATTTGTTGAATGAATGAATGAATAAGATGTTCTTGGCTCTCATGAAGGAAACTCCATTGACATTCACTGCTGATTTTGCTGGGGGGATATCGTTCACACCACCCACCCACCCCCATTCCCTCACCACCCACCCACCCCCATTCCCTATCTCTTAGATCACACTCCACATGAGACATTTATTTTCAAACTTAGGGCCAAAAGAGCTTGCCTCCCCTGAGAAATGGATATTGTATCAGTCAAGGTCCCATCAGGATCTAGATGGCACACTCAAAATAAGATCATTTTAGGAGGGTTTTTTTACAATGGAGCTATTTACAAAGGTGTGGATAACAGCAGTCAAGTTGTTATCACCCCTGGCTGCAAGGAGTAGGGAAGAAGGAGTTACCAGACCCAGGAGGGGAGAGAGCTAGGGAAGGAGGGATGACCTTCAGTTGAGAAGACAGCCAGCTCAAGGCAACTTAACCTTGAAGGATGAGGAGCTGGGGATGGAGGGGGAGATGACTAGTCCAACCTCACTCTCCTCTCTCCTCTGATCTCACGCCAGAGCTCTGCATGGAGTGAACTCATCTAGAAGCTGGAGGGCACAGGAACCTGCTGGTACGGTCCATACAGTGCCAATATGTGGGACAGAGACTGGCCTGGAGAAGGGCTGAGAGTAGATCTGATGCAGTAAAGGGGAGATATCTGGTGTCCCTGACAACAAGACAGATGTAACTGATGGCATCTCCCTTTTCACTTTGCCTGCCAGGAAGCTCTGAGCCAAATAAGAGGCTTGTGCACAGCAACTACGTCAGCCTTTGACTTGCCTTTTGACTTCTTTTGTCCTTAGCTGTCACTTTTTTTCCCCATTTAATTGGCCCTGTTTCCTTCCTCCTGAGTTATGATGATTTTATTGCATATTTTCCTTTTGTAAGTCATCTCAGCCTTTGTGGCAGGAATCCTGGCACAGATACAAGGGTTTTGTTTTGTTTTGTTTTTTGGTTTTGTTTTTTTTTTTGGCCACGCCACATGGGATCTTAGTTTCCTGACAAGGGATCGAACTCACTCCCCCTGCATTAGAAGGGCAGAGTCTTAACCACTGGACTGCCAGGGAAGTCCCCAGATACAAGTTTTTTAAATTAAAAATAAAATGTCTCAAATGGCTAATTTGTGCCAAACTTTGTAATAGGTACTACAGAATGTAAACAAACAAACAAATAAACAATAGGTGAAATGCAGCCTCTGTCCTCAAGGAACCCCAGTGTACGTTGTGAGGGCAAATTTCAAGGGTGCAAAGACTCTGTGATGAGGGAAAATAAGTTTGAAGCCATTTGGAAGGAGATGGACTTGCTACAGTCTCTCTAAAGATGAGTGAGATCACACATCTCTTTTGTCTGTAAAGGTAAGCACAGGACTGAGGGCTCTGCTTATGTGATCAATTCCGGTTTGTGCTCAGACCATCCAGGAGGATGATAGGAAAACCCAAGAGGGCATCACTCCCTCAGCATCAGGCTCCCTTTGTCTTCATGTTTCATCCATGCTGATGAGATCAATAAGGAGAACCACTGGGGTCCATGGCACCCAATGACGTCCTGGCATCAGGGCTGGCTGATAGAACTTTCCGAGATGACAGAAACGTTGTATATCTTTGAGCTATGGTAGCCACTGGCTACGTGCTGGGCACTTGAAATGTGGCTGGTGTTACTGAGGAGCTGATGTTTTTTATTGTGGGAAAATATACATCACATAAAATTTAACACGTTAATCAGTTATCATTTTTAATTTACCATTTTAACCTTTTAATCATTTTTAAAATAAATTTATTTATTTTATTTATCTATCTTTGGCTGTGTTGGGTCCTCATTGCTGTGTGTGGGCCTTCTTTAGTTGCAGCGAGCAGGGCTACTCTTTTCTTTTTTTTTCTTTTTTTAAGATGTTGGGGGTAGGAGTTTATTAATTAATTAATTTATTTTTGCTGTGTTGGGTCTTCGTTTCTGTGTGAGGGCTTTCTCTAGTTGTGGCGAGCGGGGGCCACTCTTCATCGCAGTGCACGGGCCTCTCACTATCGCGGCCTCTCTTGTTGCGGAGCACAGGCTCCAGACACGCAGGCTCAGTAGTTGTGGCTCACGGGCCTAGTTGCTCTGCGGCATGTGGGATCCTCCCAGACCAGGGCTCAAACCCGTGTCCCCTGCATTAGCAGGCAGATTCTCAACCACTGCGCCACCAGGGAAGCCCCTAATCATTTTTAAGTGTACCTTTCGGTGGCATTAAGCACATTCAAATTGTTGTACAACCATCACCACCATCCGTCTCCAGAAGCTTTTCATCTTTCCAAACTGAAACTCTGTCCCCATTCAACACCAAGTCCCCATTCCCCCTCCTCCAGCCCCTGGCGAATGCCATTCTACTTTCTGACTCTGTAAAGCTCACGATTCTAGGTACCTCATCTAAGTGAAATCATACAGTATTTGTCCTTTTGTAACTGGCTCTTTCACTGAGCATAATGTGCTCATGATTCAACCATGTTGTAGCAGGTGTCAGAATTTCCTTCCTTTTTAAAGCTAATACTCCACTGTATGGATAGACGACATTTTGTCTATCCATTCATCCATTCATGGGCACGGGTTGCTTCTACCTTTTGGTTATGAATAATACTGTGAGCAAATATCTGTTCAAGCCCCTGCTTTCACTTCTTTTGGGCTTATACCCAGAAGTGGAATTGTTGGGTCATATGGTAATTCTACGTTTAATTTTCTGAGGAATTGCCATACTAAGGAACTGAATTTTACATTTAAATGTAAATAGTCACATGTGGCTAAAGACCACATACCAGACAGCACAGATACAGCTCCCACGGCCCTCCATTCTCTCTTGGCATCAGCATCTTTTGAGTGACACATCCTTCAAAAAGGTAGAAGTTTCGGACAGTCTACCAAATGTACCAGGGCCGTCACTTGAAACTTTTCCCCAAGCGTGTTTTTCGGCATCTCTGAGAAAAGGTTCATCTCAGAGACATGCAGGTGGGATACTGAATATGCAAGGGGAGGGGGAGGGTAGTTAAATATTGGGGGCCTTTATAAAGGACACTGACCTACATCAAACCAAAAAACCGCACAGCAAAAGAAATCATCAACAAAATGAAAAGGCAACCTTCAGAATGGAAGAAAATATTTGCAAATCATATATCTGATAAAAGGTTTATACCCAAAATATATGAAGAACTTACACAACTGTCAAAAACAGACAAATAATCCAATTAAAAAGTAGGGAGAGGGGCTTCCCTGGTGGCGCAGTGGTTGAGAGTCCGCCTGCCGATGCAGGGGACACGGGTTCGTGCCCGGTCCGGGAAGATCCCACATGCCGCGGAGCAACTAAGCCCGTGTGCCATGGCCGCTGAGCCTGCGCGTCCGGAGCCTGTGCTCCGCAACGGGAGAGGCCACAGCAGTGAGAGGCCCGCGTACCGCAAAAAAAAAAAAAAAAGTAGGCAGAGGAACAGAACAGACATTTTTTTCAGAGATGACATACAGATGGCCAATAGGTACATGAAAACGTGCTCAGTGTCACTAATCATCAGGAAAATGCAAAGCAAAGCTGCAATGAGCTAGCATCTCACACCTGTTAGGAGGGCTGTCATCAAAAAGACAAGAGATAAGTGTTGAGAAAAGGGAACTCTGTGCTCTGTTGACGGGAATGTAAACTGCTGCACCCACTATGGAAAAGAGTATGGAAGTTCCTCAAAAAGTTAAAAAGAGAACTTCCATGTGATCCAGCAATCCCACTTCTCGGTATTTATCCAAAGGAAAGAAAATCACTGTCTTGAAAAGTTATCAGGATGGAGGAAAGAGGGGAGACCGGTCAGGAGAGAGAACACTGCAGTCATTCAAGCCGGAAGTGATGGGCTAGGTGGCAAGGACAAAGACGAAGAGAAATGAGAGGACTGGAAAAAGCCTCCCTAGATGTAACCCACAGAACGTGGCCATCAATTGAGTACAGTGGCCGGGGCGGGGCAGAAAGCAAAAGGGGAGGCACGTGGGTGGCTCTGAGTTTCTGCCTTGTATAGCTGCCCACGGGCTTTAGCCAGGGCCCTGGCCCATGCGCACGTATTAACTTATTTAATCATCCCATCAATCCAACGAGGTAGGTACTATTACCAACTTGATTTTACAGATGAGGAAACAGAGGCACAGAGAGATTAAGTAACTTGCCCAGAGCCACACAGCAAGCTGGGATTCATACCCAGGCAGCTGGCTGCACAGTCTTTAAGCTAAGCAACCACACTACACGGAGTCTCTGCAGTAAAAACCAGACTAAGAAAAAGAAGAAAAAAAACGCAGCCCCAAATATCTGTACCTACTGATTATAGCTGTGTACAAACCCAAGGCCCTCAAGAAAGATTAAAAGATCATTCGGAGAGAGTGTGGGGTTTAATGATGTGTAGGTATTTTTTCCCCTGAAATTCACTAGAGTTTCTCGTTCAAAAAAAAACAGGTCTGGGGTTGCAAAGCATTTGAGACAGGCAGTAGTCAAAGGTTTATGTCCCACATCACCAGGGCTTGATGTGGCGCCTGCAGAATTCTCCTTTATTGCTTCAAGATTGGCTGCCACCTGGGAGTCCTTCTTCTCAGCCAGAGCTGCATGGAGGAGAGAACAGTGGACCCTGTTCAGAGACTCTTAAAGAGACAACTTTCCCTCAAATCACAGTAAGGCCCAACATATGGTTGTCAGCTCGTTTGAAAGGACATTGGGACACTTTGAACACCTCTGAATTCATTCACTCAAAAACACACAACACCCACCGTTTGCCTTTTTATTCCTGCTGTTCAGATGTCTATGAGCCATGGAGAGAGTTCCAGGTGGATCATATGTTCCCCATCTCAGCCCTTTTATTCCGCCACTTGGGTTGTAACCAGGCAGGTCCTAGGCCGGGTTGAATAGACACAATCCTCGCTGGGTCCCCAGTGACTGGATTAAATACTCACTAAAAATGCTCAAGAACTATTCATTGGCTGATTGACTGAATGAATGCATGCCAGCGATAAGGAAACAGGTGTTAGAAATACAAGGTGTTTGGGGCTGTAAAGGAGGTAGAGAGCCCTGGAGGCACCTAGCCAGCCTGGGGGTATCCAGCTTAGGTGTATGTGTTCTCTGCACAGGGGAAGCCCAGGGGCAAGTGTTAGAGGCTGCTGTGGGGCGCACTGCAGGGCGTGTGTTAGTGCCCAGAGGAGGTGGCCTGGGGAGAACAGAGGCCAGGTCACGGGGTGAGGAGTTGCCAGCTCCAGGGTTTGGATTCTGTCCAGCCACTGTTAGGGACTGCTGAAGGGTTTTCTCACTCAACTTTTTGCTGGGGACATTTCAAACATGCAAACATAGATGCTGGAGTGTAAGGACACTCCCCACCCTGCACACACCTGTCACCAGCTTTAGCAAACCTTCAACTCAAGGCCAGCCTGGTCTCACCCCCACCTGCTCCTTGCCCCTCCTATATTACCACACAGCAAATTCCAGACATCCTGCCTTTTCATTTGTGAATATTTCATGGTGCATCTCCAAAAGATAAACATGTTCCATTGAAACAAATATCCACAAAAAACAAACAATTCCTTAATATATCCAAATCTCCAATTCCACTGAAGGTTTTTTTGTTTTTAATATTTTATTTATTAATTTATTTATTTTACTTTGGTTGTGCTGGGTCTTAGTTGTGGCAGGCGGGCTCCTTAGTTGCAGCCGATGGGCTCCTAGTTGCTGCTCGTGGGCTCCTTAGTTGCGGTTCTCCAGCTCCTTAGCTGTGGCATGCAAACTCTTAGTTGCAGCATGCATGTGGGATCTAGTTCCCTGACCAGGGATCGAACCCGGGCCGCCTGCACTGGGAGTGCGCAGTCTTAACCACCGTGCCACCAGGGAAGTCCCCCATTGAAGGTTTGTTTGTTTTTGTTTTTGTTTTTTGGCTGTGTTGGGTCTTTGTTGCTGCACGCGGGCTTTCTCTAGTTTCGGTGAGCAGGGGCTACTCTTTCTCACAGGGCGCAGGCTTCTCATTGAGGTGGCTTCTCTTGTTGCGGAGCATGGGCTCTAGAGCGCAGGCTCAGTAGTTGTGGTGCACGGGCTTAGTTGCTCTGTGGCATGTGGGATCTTCCCGGACCAGGGCTCGAACTCGTGTCCTCTGAATTGGCAGGCGGATTCTTAACTACTGCGCCACCAGGGAAGTCCTCCACTGAAGGTTTTGAATGGAGAAATAAATAACACAGTCTGGTTGACGTCTTACAAAGTTGGAGGAGGGAGGTTGGATCAGGAAGGTGGGAAACCAGCTAGGAGGCTGCGGTATTCCACCAGGGGAAAGCTGACCGTGGCCTGGACTTGAGCTGAGCAATAGAGATGATGCAAAGGCTCAGGTGTGAGAGGCATTGTGGGCTATGGTGCCCCCGTGATGTGGAATCTGATAAGATGCAGAGGGGGTGGCATGAAAAGGAAGAGGTGCCCTGGGCCATCTGCCCTTCCAGGCCCTTCCAGACGTCAGTGGCACACACGCCTGCATCTTCCCACTCCTCACTTGCTCACAGCATTTCCTCTGCTTGCAAATCCCTTTCCACTCCCCTTCTCAGCCTGGTGAAGTCCTGCTCCTCTCTTGCTGTCCAGTGTTTACTTGTGATCAAAGGAGGATGAATCACTCTCACACAGTGTATCGATCGTGTCCTTCATTTTGTGTTCTGATGTTTTCACATCTGGGGCCTTCTTAACCCTAGAGGGACCGCCGCTCCCAGGGTTAGCCAAATCCTGGAGACAGTAAATGACCCAGGTGCTCCTCTCCTATGCAAACCAACCAACCCAGAGCCCAACCCCCAACCCCCTCCTCTATGGGGCTCGCACACTCTGGGCCACTAGCCTCCTGCCCTCATCACCCAGGGCAGGTACCAGACAACTGGGGACAGTCCCTCTGCCCCAGAGTCTGCTGAAATGATCCAAACCAGCCGATATTAAGCCTGCTCACTCTGCCTCGCCCATTCCCTCCTGAAAAAGTCACAATAAAAGGTCTTGCCCCCAGCTCCCCCCTCCCTCTGGCCCCTGACCAACGCTGGTGCTTCCCCCTGTGAACCTGCATGGCATGGTGTGCCCCCTCCTCTTGGGAACTTGGTGAGTAACCAATTCTTTTTTGATGGCAATCATCTCTTGATCTGCTGGCCTCACTATACCTCACATTTTCTATTAATTTTTTTGGAGTATAATTTTTTAAAATTAATTAATTATTTTTGGCAGTGTTGGGTCTTCGTTGCTGTGCGCGGGCTTTTCTCTAGTTGCAGCGAGCGGGGGTTACTCTTCATTGCGGTGAGCGGGCTTCTCATTGCGGTGGCTTCTCTTGTTGCGGACCACAGGCTCTAGGCGTGCAGGCTTCAGAGTTGTGGCTCGTGGGCTCTAGAGCGCAGGCTCAGTAGTTGTGGCTCACGGGCTTAGTTGCTCTGAGGCACGTGGGATCTTCCCGGACCAGGGATCGAACCTATGTCCCCTGCATTGGCAGGCGGATTCTTAACCACTGTGCCACCAGGGAAGCCCCTACTGGAGTATAATTGCTTTACAATGTTGTGTTAGTTTCTGCTGTACAACGAAGCGAATCAGCTATATGCATAGCTACATCATCTCCCTCCTGGACCTCCCTCCCACACTCCCCCCACATCCCACCCATCTAGGTCACCACAGAGCACTGACCTGAGCTCCCTGTAGCAGGTTCCCACTAGCTATCTATTTTGCACATGGTAGTGTATTTATGTCAAACCTAATCTCCCAATTCATCCCACCCTCCCCTTCCCCCACTGTGTCCACATGTCCATTCTCTACATCTGCGTCTATATTCCTGGAAATAGGTTCATCTGTACTATTTTTCTAGACTCCACATACATGCATTAATATATGATATTTGTTTTTCTGACTTTCTATTAATGTTTGAAACACACAGTTTTGAGCTGGAGTGTGTGTAGCATGTGGATGGCTCGTGTGTTGTAGGAAAATTCTTTGTTGGCCTGCAGAGCCCTCCACTTGGGCACATGGTTTTCTACCTTAAAGTTTGAGTGAAGACACCATTATGCATCTATAATAAGAGAAATGCTAGTGATTCAAATGTGGGTTTCAAGGAATTTCAACTATCCCCACCTTCATTCAGTGCAAACCCAGCTCTGCCGCCTATAGCTGTGTGACTTCGGGTCTGTTATTTTACTTCTCTGAACCTCAGTTTCTTCTTCTGTAAACAGGGACCTAGCTCTTTGAATTATTTTGAGGACTAAATGCAAAAAATGTATGAACTGTATTCACATAACTGAGTGTTCAAGAAATCACACTTGCAACAACTCCTGGCACTTGTGTTTAAACACCAAGTGTCAGATCCTCAGATACAAGCTCTGAGCCCCAGGCACCTGAGCTAAGAGCAGATTGTGGCCTCCCTCCATGGAGATGCTGGCAGGGCCTTGGGCTTGAGTTCCCAAGGGCTGGCCATTCAGCCCTGCCTTTTGGTGTGAGCACAGCAATTACATGATAGCAGCAGAGTTTTCACCTAATTACGGCAAAAATGAACTTCCACCCCTTGGAGACAAAACCCACAGTTAACCAGGGAGGGGTGCCGGCACTCACTTCTGCACCTGCTATTCTATCAAACACTTGGGCCTGGGGATGAGACCCCCCCTTCCCCCTAAATTCCTTTCTTTTGATTTTAAATTAGCCACCAAACACTCTTGTTTGGGAAGGTCCCCTAATCAAGATGCCCAGGGAGCCATTGATGGGCAAGTTCAAGGAAGGATGATGAAGAACCATGAACGTGGCCCCCCAATGTTTCTGGGGAACTCAACTTGGGCTTTTCAGACCTGCCTCCCCTGGCCCCTTCTTGGTTTCCCTGAAAGGCACTGGTGATTTCAAAGTCTCCAAAGACAGCTTTTAGCTAAATAGTCTGTACACAGAAAGGACTGACCCTGCCCCCAGATAGGTCTGGCCTTTGCCCTCAGCTCCTAGGAGGTGATCTGTAAGCCTTGGAATGTCCTGCTGATAAGAGTGTCTTCATTTACCTGGGGGCCTTGGGCCATGCCAGGCAGTCTAACAATGTCATTTAGAGTGAGGGTTTGGGGCCATGGAGTATCAGCTTGACCTCTTCACCAGTTTTTCCACTAATGTCCTTTTTCTGTTCCTGGGGCCAATCCAGGATACCATGTTGCATTTAGTCATCCAATTTATTTTTTTCTTCCAGTTTTATCGAGATATAATTGACACACAGCACTAAGTTAAAGTGTGCGATATAGTGATTTGAGTTACGCACATGGTGAAATGAACACCAGACTAAGCTGAACACGAGAAGCTGGCGGCCAGTGATCAAGTCCTGATGGCTCTGGGCTGGTTGCTGCAGAGGCTGCGGGTCAGAGTTCTATTTTACTATATGGTCTGGCCATTGTTGGTCTGTATGGTATTCAGAGTGATTCATGCCTGCTTCAGTGTTGGGTTTTTACTGTCTCTTCCCTTTCTTTTGTAAAGTATATGCTCCCCTTGATTTACATGCAGATAACCAACAACCACCAGGGCTGCAGGCTTCCTCCCCGTGTCCAGTAAGGGTCTGGGAGGCTGCTTCCAGTCTTTCTCCCAGGAGCCCCCAGCCAACGGCAAACTAAGGGCAGTGTAGGGGGAGCAGACCCCACCTTCCAACTGCAGGCAAGGAGGTGCAAAGGGACTTCTCTGGTGGTGCAGTGGTTAAGAAACCGCCTGACAATGCAGGGGACACAGGTTCGATCCCTGGTCAGGGAAGATCCCACATGCCGCGGAGCAACTAAGCCCATGCGCCACAACTACTGAGGCTGTGCTCTAGAGACCATGAGCCACAACCACTGAGCCCACGCGCCACGACTACTGAAGCTCGCACACCTAGAGCCCGTGCTCCGCAACAAGAGAAGCCACCGCAATGAGAAGCCCGTGCACCGCAATGAAGAGTAGCCACCACTTGCCACAACTAGAGAAAGCCTGTGCGCAGCAACAAAGACCCAACGCAGACAAAAAATAATAATAATAATTTAAAAAAAAACAACCCAACACTAACTGCAGCAAATTGCATAAAACTTAAACCAACTGTAATTCTTTTTTTTCCCGAAGAGGAGTATTTTATCATTGACATTGTTGAGAGTTGCTGGCACAAGGTGATCATAAAAAGCAGACAAATGTTGGATCAAGCTTATTGTTATTAAATCCTCAACAGATAATGCACCTCTTTTTTTTTTTAATCTTTTTTTTTTTTTTTGGTTGCTTTGGGTCTTCATTGCTGCGCACAGGCTTTCTCTCTAGTTACGGTGAGTGGGGGCTACTCTTTGTTGCGGTGCGTGGGCTTCTCATTGCGGTGGCTTCTCTTGTTGCGGAGCACGGGCTCTAGGTGCACGGGCTTCAGCAGTTGTGGCACACGGGCTCTAGGTGTGCAGGCTTCAGTAGTTGCTGCACATGGGCTCAGTAGTTGTGGTGCATGGGTTTGAGAGCACAGGCTCAGTAGTTGTGGCACACGGGTTTGTTGCTCCGCGGCATGTGGGATCTTCCCGGACCACGGATCGAACCCATATCCCCTCCATTGGCAGGCGGATTCTTAACCACCGCGCCACCAGGGAAGTCCCTAGTGTTGGGTTTTAATATCATAGATTGAAATTCAAATGTGCACATCCTTTTTTTTTTGTGACAGCACCACACAGCATGCGGGATCCTAGTTCCCCAACCAGGGATCGGATCCGTGCCCCCTGCAGTGGAAGCGCGGATCCTTAACCACTGAACCGCCAAGGAAGTCCCTGCACATCTTTATTTCTAAGCTTTGCGTTATACCTGGAAGTTAACTCAGAGAGCTCCCAGTTCGACATGTGGCCCCGCCATGCGCAGACCAATTCGTAACAGTTCAGTGCTGCTGGAACCGACTTTTCGCACCGTTTGTGTCCCTCACCCCTGTGGTGTTTCTTCATCTTCCAAGAACAGAAACTGTAAAGACCAGACCCAGAACTTGAGTTTCTTCGGTTCTGTCGTCTCACATGACCACTTGGGGATTTGCATTTGGGCTTAAAATTTAAAACCGTGAAATAAAGTGCGAATTGCGAGGTGTGTTTTTTTTTTTTTATTAAGTGTAACATCCAGTGCACATGTGAAATAGTTTACTGATTTTGGATCATATCTTTAAAAATAGAAATGAATTCTTTCCTAAATCGATGGTTTGAAAACCAAGGAACAAATCTAGAAAATGATCATCTTTACATAATTATTACTGAAAACAATTTTGTCTTATAGAGAAGGGGAGTGTTAAAAATCATCTGATCGGCGTCGCATAAACTTGGCCCACCAAGCTGCAGGGGCTGGGGGGAGGGGGTGGGTGGGCCTTCGGGATGATGAAAATGTTTGCATCTAGATTGAGGAGGTGTTTAAACAACATGGTGAATGTACTAAATGCCACTGAATTGTTCACTTTTATATGGTTAATTTCATGTTATGTGAATTCCGTCTTATAAAAAGAGAAAGGAAAAAAATACCTTCACAGGCGACGTCGAAGAGGTGCAACCACCAGGATAAAGACCAAGAGGCGGGGAGATGCCTCCTCATTCTTTTTTTTTTTTTTTTTTAATTTATCTATTTATTTTTATTTATGGCTGTGTTGGGTCTTTGTTTCTGTGCTAGGGCTTTCTCTAGTTGTGGCAAGCGGGGGCCATTCTTCATCGCGGTGTGCGGGCCTCTCACTATTGCGGCCTCTCTTGTTGCGGAGCACAGGCTCCAGACCTGCAGGCTCAGTAATTGTGGCTCACGGGCCCAGTTGCTCCGCGGCATGTGGGATCTTTTCAGACCAGGGCTCGAACCCGTGTCCCCTGTATTGGCAGGCGGATTCTCAACCACTGCACCACTAGGGAAGTCCCCTCCTCATTCTTTACAGTGGAAGAAAGGAGAGGCTGCAGGTCTGCCCTGATAGGAGGCGGTCGGCCTGGGGATGCTGCAGCCAGACATCCTGTGTGATTGCAGCGGAGCTGTGTGGCTTGCTCTGTTTGGTCCTAAGTAGAAGTGGGGACAAAGAGTCAGGAAGGGGCAGTTCTTGACGGAGTCCCAGCTGTCTGGGGCCGGTGGCTGCAGGGGTGGTGGTCAGAATTCTATTGTCATCTGTGGTCTGCCCACTGTCGGTTTGTGTGTTGAGTCTCAAGGGAAGGCACGGGCAGTAACACACCTCTTCCCACACAGGGCAGTGAGTGTCACAGAAGGGCAAGGTGGCATGGGGAGCAGGTCCATTACTGTCAGTGTCTGCGTCCAAGAATTTGGGCTCTGAGCGTCAACTCCGGGCGGAGTCCCGGGCTCTCCACTTAGTTCGGGCAAGTGCTGGCAGGAGGCGTGTATTTGTGGGCTAAGTGGTGGCACAGACGTCCAATCCAGGGGACCATCAGGGACGTGCCCTTCCTCCCATCCCTGCCCACTCCCCTCTGTACCCCTCCCTTGACCTCTCAATGCCTCATTTTCACCCTGAGACCTGCCTGCACTTGGCCCCCACCCTAAGGATCACTATAAGAGAGGATGGGCTTCCCTTGGGTGGAACATTCCTTCCTGGAGCGGTCCCAGGAGGGCGGGGCTCTGGGTGTGGGGCGAGGGGCACGCCGAGAACACCTGGGACCATTTGCCAGCTACGCCCAATACCTTCCAGTCAGATGGGACCCAGCGCTCTGGGTTTTGTTTCTGTAGAAAGCAAAAACCCTCCATTGTCCCAAACCTGAAAAACAAGCCCAGCCCAGCGCTGCTGAGGGAGCCCAGCGACATTCTTCTGTGTAGCCCTTGGCTCAGAGATCAAGGCTCCTAACCTCCATTCTTGAAGAATATTCACGTGAGAGCTTCATGGGGAAGGCAGGAGCCAGGGACTAATTCGTGCTTTCTCAGAAACTTCTGCACCCAGGAGAACCCCCGCGTGATGCAGGAGAGAAAGCAGGGGAGCCCCAAACGGCACCAGGCTTGGGATCAGGAAAAGGTGGCCATGGCGCTAGGGTGGCCTGGATCCCGCCCGGTGGGTGAAAGGGGAGATGCTGGGGGCAAGGCCTGGCCTGCGTGCCCAACATAGCACAGCCCGTGAGAACGTGGGGTGTGTGCTGTGTGCGCAGCCCGGCCTGACCTCAGCGCTCCATCTCCCGGGTGCCCTGTGGTCCAGGGCCCACCACTTCTTGTCTGGGGATGGCAGTAGCCCCCTCTGCCTCCTTCTTGCTTGCTGGGGTGGCTTCGGTAGTGCTACCCCCAAATTCACATCCACCTGGAACCTCAGAATATGACCTGACTTGGAAATAGGGTCTTTGTAGATGTCATTACTTAAGCATCTCCGGCTGAAATCATGCTGGATTTAGGGTGGGCCCTAACTCCAATGACTGGTGTCAGGGCACAGAGACACACAGGAAAACAGTTCATGTGATGACAGAGGCAGGGATTGGGGTGATGCGGCCACAAGCCATGGAACACCTGGGGCCACCAGAAGCTGGAAGAGGCAGGAAGGGTCCTCGTTTGGAGCCTTCGGATGGAACGTGGCCCCGCTGACACCTTGACTTTGGACTCTGGCCTCCAGAATAAGAGAATACATTTCTGTTGCTTGAAGCCACCAGGTTCGTGTGGTTTATTACAGCAACCCCAGGACACTCATACACATGCCCTCCGACCTGTGCCCCGACCCACCCCACCCTGGAGGGCTCTCTCAGGTCAGAAGGCATTCCACCCCCTCCCCATAACATCGGGCCCTTGCCTGCCTCTCCCCTCACCCCCTCCCTCCCTGGACTCCACCCCTGAACTCTCATATCCTTGAAAACTTCCACTTCCGGAAACTTCTGTTCCCAGAAAATCTGCTGAGTTTGTCCCCACCTCCGGACCTTCATGTTTATTGTTCCCTCTTCCCGGAATGCCCTTCCTCTGGGTCAATGGATCTCCACGGGGTGATTTCGCCTCCCAGGGGACTTCTAGCGATATCTGGAGATATTTCTGATTTTCACCATGTGAGGAGGCTGCTACAGCATCTAGTGGGTAGAGGCCAGGGGTGGGGGGCTGCTCATCACCCCACAGGGCCAGGACGCCCCCACAGCCAAGAATTACCCTGCCCCCCAAGGACCGAGGTAGAGAAACCCGGCTCTAGATCTTTCCATAACTCAGTCCTCCACTTTCAGGCCTCTGCTCAAACGCCACCTGTTCTTAGAGGCCCTCCAGACCATCCTGTGTGAAGGGGGCACCTCCTGTCACCCCCTTAGCCCATCACATGGCTTCACTATCTTCATGGTCCCTATCATTGTTTGAAACTATCTTGCCTGTTTATTTTGACTTAAAGTCTGTCTTCCTCTACTAGGGCGCCGTGGCGGATTTGCACAGCCACTGCGGATGGAAATTTTTACTGTCTAGCCATCTCCCCACCAGTCCGCACCCCCAGAATCCCCAGGGAGTCACCAACTGAAGGGTTGTTCTTTTCCATTTAGCTAACAGATACTTTTTCCCTTCTCCCAGGTCTTTGTGTGGAGGTGAGCACTGCCAGCCTGGACCTGTCTGAACAATCATCACTCCACACAGTTTTTCTAGCACTTTCTAGTCTTGCCAAGGCTGTGAGGGTCAGCATCACCTCGCACAAAATAAACTGTTCTCCCCGAACACACCTCCCCAGCTGCATGTTTCCTCCTGGTCTAGACATGCAGCCCTAGAACCAGGAGATGCTGGAACTGAGGTTCCTATACGTCCACTTCGTTCAGAATGAGAACCCCAAAATAACAGAAAGGGGGCTGTTATGAGATAAATTGTATCCCTCAAATTCATGTGTTGCAGCCTCAAACCCAGGACCTCAGAATGTGACTATAATTAGACATGGGGCCTCTAAAGAGATGATTAAGTTAAATGAGGTCATATGGGTGGGTCCCCATCCCTTCTGACTCATGTCCTTATAATTTAGAACACAGAGATGCACAGAGGGAAGTCCAGATGAAGACACAGGGAGAAGATGGCCGTCTATAAGCCAAGGAGAGAGGCCTCAGAAGAAACCAACCTTGCCAACACCTTGATCTTGGGCTTCTAGCCTCCAGAACTGGGAGAAAATTAATTTTTGTTGTTTAAGCCACCCAGTCTGCAGTTGTGGTGACAGCCCTAGCAAGGTGACACAGGGACCAACCCCTCACTGCTCATGTACTCACAGGCAGGTCTGCCTCCCCTCCCTGAGGCTCGCCGCTTCCATCAGTGAGATGAAGAGAATAAGACAGCTACTATACACCTACTTTCTCGAGCTGTTATGAGCAGTGAATGAGTCAACATTTCTTGAGCACTAAATACATGCCAAGCCTTTGCTCATGATTTATTTTGCATTTATCTTGTTTGATCCTCACAGCAACTCTCTGAAATAGGTTCTGTTACACCCATGTTATGGTTCAGGAAACTGAGCTCCAGAGAGATCACATAACTTGCCCAAGTCCACAATGCTGATAAGTATGATGACTACAATTTGAACCCAGGTTTGCCCGACTCCAAAACCTGGGTACTTAACCATAATGAGTACAACGTGCTGGGCACACAGGAGAGCCCAGTAACTGTTAGTTGAATTCTCTACAATAGGCTGAGCTACTTAAAGTCTCTGAGAGAGGATGTAACTTTAATCACTTTTAAAGAATTGAAGATCACTGGGGTAACTTAGAGCACCTTCAGTTCAAGTCTATAAACATTTACTGAGTACCTGTAGTATTTTAGGTGCTTTAGGGAGAGATACTGCTCTGAGAGCTTATAATTTATTTCTGGAAAAGGCATGTATTATTCCCCAGAGTTTTTTTGTTTGTTTTTGGATTTGTTTTGTTTCATTTAGTTTTGCAAGGCAGGAGAGAATACCTGTATTAGTTAGCTACTGCTGCATAACAAATTACTTCAGGACTTAGTGTGGGTGATTTCTGTGGCTCTGGAATTTTGAGAGGGCAAAGTGGAGATGGCTTGTCTTTGTTTTTTTGGGTTTTTTAAAACTATTTTTAATTATGGTAAAATATAAATAACATAAAATTTATCATTTTGACCATTTTAAGTATACAGTTCAGTGGCATTAAGTATATTCACAATGTTGTACAACCATCACCATTATTTCCAGAACTTTTTGACACTCCAAACAGAAACTCTGTGCCCATTAAATAACAATTCCCCATTGTGTTGTCTTTGCTTCTTAATGTTTGGGTTCTAAGATGGAATTCTAGAAGACTGGAAGTCTGGGTACTGGAATCATCTCATTCACTCAGATATCTGGCGGTTGATAGGCTGGGGCTGTGGGCTGGAACACCTGTACATGGCCTCTTCATGTGACCTGGGCTTCCTCTAAAAATGGTGGCTGGATTCTGAAGGCAAGCACTGAGAGAGGGAGGGAGAGAGAGAGAGAGAGAGAGAGAGAAAGAAGAAGAAGAAGGAAGAGAAGAAGAAGATGAAAGAGGAGGAAGAGGAGGAGGAGAAGGAGGAGGGATGGGTAGGAAGCTGTATTCCTTGTATGGCCTCATCCCAGAAGTCACATAGCCTCACTCTGGCTGTGCCCCATTGGATGGGGCAGCCACAAAGTCCAGATTCATGAGGAGGGCACACAGACTCCACTTCTCAGGGGGAGGCAAGTCACTCAATTTTTGTAAGAAGAGCACGTAGGATGGATAAATATACTGGTGAGGCCCTCTTTGAAAAACACAATCTGTTGCACTTGAGGAGGCTGAATACATAAGTGCTGAGACATTTCTAAGTATGGATATGACCATGGAGGGATGTGGCTGAGCGTGGAGGAGGTGAGTTCTGGTCTTGACAGGAATATAGGATTTTTTGCGGTGGGGAAAAGATAGTAAAGGCAGTCAATGCAGACTGGAGAAGAGCTCAAGGCTTGGCTACTCCTGTTTGTCATGTGTGGCCGGCGCTTTTGGACTTCCGTGGGACTCAGCAAAGTGATGCCTTGTGACCAGCAGAGCCACAAACATCCAGCCCATGTATGTGGGGTTGGAGTCAGAGCAATGAGCCCAACAGAAAGCCAGCATGGAGATAAGTTTAGAATCTACTACAGGTGTTCTCACAAATGAGTGCAGAGGGATTGGATCCTCTGATAAATAATGCTGGGACAACTGGTTGGGTTATTGTGAATGAGAATAAAATGAGACTTCTTAGCTCTCACCTTATGGTATCAAAATACATTCCAGATGGATCAAAGAATTTAATTAAAAGCCATAAGGGCACAAAACACATTTAGTTGAAAATGTTTATCTGATCCTGGGGAGGGGAAGGTCTTTCTGAACATAAAAAGGAACAAATCATCAATAAAGGAAGCAACTAATAAGGAACATCCTCTGTGGCATTGCTTGTAAAAGGGAAAAGTCAGGAACCCTCAAATCCAAAGGTGGAGAATTGGTTAAATAAGTTATTAGATACATCTGCATGTTTAAATACCATGTGATCATTAAGAATCACGTTCTTAAATAATATTTAAAGATATAGGGTGTGAGATAATAGAAATTATATACTGGTTTCTGCCCCTGGTTCCTGGCACAGAGCTCCTAAACCCCTTGTAATTTCCTAAGCGATAAGAACGCTAAGAGCACCTCCTTCTAATATTTGTCTTTGACCCTTCCCCTGACCCAGGGCTTCTAAAACCCTGGTCAATTCCTACATGAGAAGAGCACGAGGAGCATCTCTTGCTCTAATGAGGTGACTCTTGATGGGTTCCTGGATGGGGGCCTCCAGAAAGACCAAGCCACGATTAGAAGCTTGGAATTTTCAGCCTTATACCGCATCCTCCAGACAGGGGAGAGGGGCTAGAAATAGAGTTAATAATTTATCATATCTGGGGCTTCCCTGGTGGCGCAGTGGTTAAGAATCCACCTGCCAATGCAGGGGACACGGACTTGAGCCCTGGTCCGGGAAGATCCCACATGCCGCAGAGCAACTAAACCCATGTGCCACAACTACTGAGCCTGCGCTCTAGAGCCCATGAGCCACAACTACTGAGCCCACGTGCCACAACTACTGAAGCCCGTGCACCTAGAGCCTGCGCTCCACAACAAGAGAAGCCACCGCAATGAGAAGCCCCTGCTCGCCGCAACTACAGAAAGCCCGCGCACAGCAACTAAGACCCAACATAGCCCAAAATAAATTAATTAAATAAATAAATTAAAAAAATAATTTATCATATCTACGTGAGTATGTCTCCATGAAATCCCAATAGGAGGGGGTTCAGAGAGCTTTCAGGCTGGCAAACACATCCACATTGGGAGGGTGACACACCTCAAATCCATGGGGACAGTGCTCCTACACTTGGGACCCTCCCAGACTTCACCCTATGTATCTCTTCATCTGGATGTTCATCTGTATCTTTTATTATATCCTTTAATATAGTGGTAAATGTAAGTAAGTGTTTCCCTGAGTGCTGTGAGCCACTCTAGCAAATTAATTGAACCCAAGGAGGGCGTTGTTGGAACTTAGCACGGGTGATAACTTGGGCTTGCGACTGGCACTGGAGTGGGGGCAGGGGGCAGTCTTGTGGGACTGGGCTCTTAACTTGTGGGATCTGACACTGTCTCCGGGTGGACAGCGTTAGAGTTGAGTTAAATTGTGGGACACCCAGCTGGTGTCACAGAGAATTGTGTATTGTGGGGAAAACCTCTTCTCATTTGCTGACCAGAACTGTCACAAGTGAAATGTTTTCTCTTCGTGAAGGAGACGCACAGGTGAAAGAAACATATAGAGAAGAGCTGGGGTTTTCCCTACATGGAAAGGAAAAAACTAAGGGAAAATGCTCAGGCTGTATTAAATGAAAAAAGTGGATTGCAAAATATTGTAATTATACCATGCTATCCTTTGCTATAATTTTAGCAATGGCTGAGGTTCTATTGCTTCCTATGTACTCAGCACTGTACTAAGTGTTTATATCACTGAAATTTCCCCAATGATCCTGTGAGGTAGGCACAGTTAATATTCCCATTTTACAGGTTAGAAGGCTGAGGTGCAGAGAAATTCATTCCTTTGCCTGAGGTGGCAGTTAAGCAGAGGAGCTGGGCTTGTAACCCAGGCATACCTGTCTCCAGAGCCCTGGCGAAAAATCACTCAGGGGCCATGAATTTCCAATTTTATAAGAAACAAACCCCTCAAAAAATGAATGGAGGGCTTCCCTGGTGCCGCAGTGGTTAAGAATCCGCCTGCCAGGGCTTCCCTGGTGGCGCAGTGGTTGAGAGTCCACCTGCCTTTGCAGGGGACACGGGTTCGTGCCCCGGCCTGGGAAGATCCCACATGCTGCGGAGCGGCTGGGCCCGTGAGCCATGGCTGCTGAGCCTGCGCGTCCAGAGCCTATGCTCCGCAACGGGAGAGGCCACAACAGTGAGAGGCCCGTGTACCGCAAAAAAAAAAAAAAAAAAAAAGAATCCGCCTGCCAATGCAGGGGATGTGGGTTCGATCCCTGGGCCCGGAAGATCCCACATGCCACGGAGCAACTTAGCTTGTGCACCACAGCTACTGAGCCTGCACTCTAGAGCCCACGAGCCACAACTACTAAGCCTGCGTGCCACAACTACTGAAGCCCACACGCCTAGAGCCCGTGCTCTGCAACAAAAGAAGCCACGGCAGTGAGAAGCCCGTGCACCGCAAAGAAGAGTAGCCCCCGCTCGCCGCAACTAGAGAAAGCCCGTGCGCAGCAACGAAGATCCAACGCAGCCAAAAATAAAAACAAATTAATTAATTAATTAATTTAAAAATGAATGGAGCAGAGGGATACTGGAAGGATAAAGGCCCAAATGTTAGCTCTGGTTAAGCGTGGGTGGTGAGATGATTTTCCACACTCTCCACAAAGTTATGTTGCTTTTAAAGTAAAACAAATTTAGGGAATTCCCTGGCGGTCCAGTGGTTAGGACTCCACACTTTCATTGCCGAGGGCCCAGGTACTGACCTAAGATCCCCCAAGTTTAGCGGTGCAGCAAAAAAAAAAAAAAAATTGAAACAAATCTATAACACCCATATAAAAGAAGGGGCATACGCTATATATAAGCCCACACCAGCATGTCATAAAAAACTCTCCTCTCTTGCGGTCTCTAAGGAATTTGTAACCACGGGCTCTGGGGGTCCCCATGAAGAGACACACCCATAAATGCCCAGAGCAGCACAGGGCTCCAGAAGATGCCCAGAAAACACTTGATGGTCAATGGCTACAGTGGAAGTTTAATGAAAGCAGTTTCTGAAATGAACTGCCATTGCCCTAAGGGCAGCAGACGCAGCTATAAGGGACCTGCTGTGACAGGACAACGCTGCTCTTTATATTTAAGGAGGGCCTCTCAGTGCTGCCCCTCTAACTCATGCCTGGGGACCCCTCACAGACCGCGCCACCAGATAGGCCACTAGGTGGCGCGCGTCAGCCCGACTCGACGACTGGTCCAGCCAACACGACGGACTCTGGTTGCCGTGGATACAGCTGGGCGGGGGCGGAGCCAAGCTGGAGTCGAGAAGGAAGGGGCTGGTCTCATCTGTCTGCCACCCTCCTGTTACCAATCCCCACCCCATCGCCTCCAATCCTGTTGCCCCACCCGCAGCTCTCAGTTTCCCTGTCTTTAAAAGGCAGAGACTGGGGAGCAGTGGAAAACAAAAGGAAAACTTTTCAGCACTGCTTTTTTTTTTTCTTATTAAAAGTTATGGAACGGTTCAAACATACAGAAAACTATACGGAGTAAAAAAAACTCTCATGCACCCTCCATCCAGAATAAATACATGTTAACGTTTTTGTTTTACGTTTCTGATTTTTAAGAAATCCCCTTTGAAGAGGGAAGAGATATGGGAACATATGTATATGTATAACTGATTCACTTTGTTATAAAGCAGAAACTAACACTCCATTGTAAAGCAATTATATTCCAATAAAGATGTAAAAAAAAAAAAAAAAAAAGAAAAGAAAGAAATCCCCTTTGGACTCCTCCTGAATCTCACTTTCCTCTCCCTGGAGGCAAAATCCCTAACTTGAAGTTGGCCTGTATCCTTCCTGTCCATGCTTTTCTACTTTCACTACCTCAGTAGTGTCCATAAACAATGGAGAGTATTGTTTTTGTTTTCAAATGTACATTTTCACACCCAACATAGCCTTCAAACTGCGTTTTCACCCAACATATTGTTGAGATGTCTTCTTTTTTTTGTTTTTTGTTTTTGCGGTACACGGGCATCTCACTGTTGCGGCCTCTCCCGCTGCGGAGCACAGGCTCCGGACGCGCAGGCTCAGCGGCCATGGGTCACGGGCCCAGCCGCTCCGCGGCACGTGGGATCTTCCCGGACCGGGGCACGAACCCGTGTCCCCTGCATCGGCAGGCGGAATCTCAACCACTGCGCCACCAGGGAAGCCCCGAGATTTAGTCTTGATAGATGTTCATTTTAACTGCCTTATAGACGTCCTTTGTTTTAACATACCCAGTTTTATTTTGTTTAAATATGGTCATTTCTATTCTCTCCAGTTTTTTGCTATTACAAACAATGCTGCAGTGAACATACTTGCTCTTTGCTCCCGGTGTCCCATACAAGAGATTCTCTCTGGAATACGTTTAGGAACACGAGTTCTGGGTCGTGAGAGACGAGCAGCCTCCAGTCACCAGGGACTGCTGATTGCTCGGTAAGTGAGTGAGGCAATCTCTACTCCCACCAGCAGCGTGCAAGTTCCCATTTCCCCAAGTCCTCAGCAGGACTTAGTGTTGTTTCCCTTTCCATTTTTCAGCTTCGTGTCTTCCTGCCTACTCCTCAGGGAGGTGAGAGGAGGTGGCTCACGGATAACTGTAGCTGATCTTTGAACTGCATCCCTAGTGGACTTTTAAGAATATGTTTTGCAGCTTCTCCTTTTGCACAGACCTGTGGGGAGTAGGGCAGGCTCCTGCCCTGGGTACCATTGGTTTCTTCTAAGTGCCCACCATGCCATCAGAATGAATGCCCTTGACCGCACTCCTTTTCACCTCTGCTTGCTGCCTTCCTCCCACCCCATCTCCTCCCTTGCTATGCTCTTAACCTGCCCAGTCCCAGCAGAGTCAGCAGAGCAGGGCTGGCTTCCTGGGTGAGTGACACGTGCAGTTGGCAGGACCCCACGCTCAGAGGGGTCCCATGTTTAGCTTCATGCTCTGCTCTGTCTTGAAATTCTTAATAATTTTCTCTTTGAACCAGTGTTTGTTGAGTGAGGTCCGATGGGACAACGGCACAGGTACATAAACAAGAGAGACACCTGAAATAAGCATGTCCGTGGTTGTTTGTCAACCCATTTGCTTAATGACATTCCTGATGCTCCAATGGACCCATGATGTGTGTGAGTTCAGGGAGGCTCAAAGCTAGGATAAAGGGTAAGTGAAACGGGGTCCATCCACACCATGGGATGTCATTCAGCCTTAAAAGGGAGAAAGTTCTTAAAAGGGAGAAAGGCCGCAACATGGATGAACCTTGAGGACATTAGGCTCAGTGAAATAAGCCAGTCACAAAAGGGTAAATGTTGTATGATTCCACTGACATGAACCTATTCTAGGTTCCTAGAATAGTCACATTCATAGAAACAGAAAGTTTGAGGGAGGTTGCCAGAGGCTGGAGGAAGGGAAGGTGTGGACTTTTTGTTGAATGGGGACAGAGTTTCAGTTTGGGAAGATGAAAAAGTTCTGGGGATGGATGGTGGTGATGGTTGCAGAACAATATGAATGTACTTAATGCCACTGAACCATACTCTTAATCAATGGCTAAAATGGTAAATTTTATGTTAGATATGTTTTACCTTAATAAAAATCATCATCACCAGCAAAAAAAAAAAAAAAAAACCCCACTTACCTTGAAATTAGGTGGGACATGTTTCATGCTGGGGGAAAGGCAGGTCCAGATGGCAGCCCTGAGTGTCTGTGGACCCGTGAGCACATCAGTATAACCCCCTTGAAGGAGCCCAGCCCCTTTGCGTGCAGAGCACCACGGATCGAAATGTTCACCCTGCCAGCCCTCGGTGCAGAGGCGGGAGGCGAACTGCCTGTCTCCCTCCTTGTGAGGCTCTGTACTCACTCCCCCCCTCAAGCTATATCAACTGCACCACCAACAACAAAGGACAAAACAAAATAAAAGTCGTCCACACCAACACAAACATCTTTCTCCCTTCTGGCCAGTCTCTGTTCACCTGCAGGTGTGTTTTTACCCAGTTTGAGTCAGCACAGAGACACTTTTGGATTCTGCTTGTCTTACTTTAATGTTGTGGACATTTTCATACATGGCTGCAGTCCTTGTGGTTGTTATTTTTAAGAGCTGGGAAACAACATCCCATCTGGTCAATGTACCATAATTTATTTTGCCCTTCTCCTACTTTTTGACGTGTGGCCTGTTTTTAGCCTCCCACGAATTTAAGGAGTGGCCTGGCCAGCTGAGCACTTTCATGCGTCAAGATTTCGTCCTTGAGTCTCAGACCAGCATGAGACGATGTGCCCTGGCCGCGTCCCAGCGCGTCTCCAAGAGCCCCAGAAGCTAGAGCAGGCGCTCAAAGAACCAAGTTTGGGGAAGGGCCTGAGGCATTAGTGGACCCCAAGAGGACCCCAGAAGGGAGCACACACTGTGGGACACAGGTACCTACATGGGCCACATGGATGCTGCCAAACTTTTGCAATTTCAAGTTCGAGGGAGCCCAGGGCCAGCCTCAAATTCAATAATTTCCCAGAAGGACTCAGAGAACTCTGCAAAGCTACTGTACTCATGGTTATGGTTTATTATAGCGAAAGGACATATATTAAGATCAGCCAAGGGCAGAGGCTCATGGGGCAGAGTCCAGGCAGGTTCTACACACAGAGCCTCTAGCTGCCTCCCTCCAGTCGAGGCACGGACAGAGCTTAATCTCCCAAAGAATGAGGTTATGTATTGATCGGTTGATGAAAATGTGATCAGAGGCTGGTGGGAACCTAACCCCATATTTTCCCCATGAGCAATGGTTCTGTGTTCACTAATTCAGTGTTGGCGGAGATTTTATAGAATATAATGACCTCGAATAATAGGAATTGACTGTAAGTGAAGTCATGGGTGGGATGAGAATATCACAGAAGACAGCATAGGGTAAAGGGGGACAGCATCCAGCCTGGTGCAGGAGGAGGGGCCTGAAAAGGAGACTGGGAAGGCAGCTCCAATGAGGCAGAGGAAACTCCACCAAGCCCAGCAGAAAGAACCTTCTGGCATCTCTCCTGCCAAGAGGACAGGTGAGAACAGGACTGAAGTGCCCCGGCTCTAGTGACATGGAGGTCATCATTGGTGACCTCAGTGGCAGGGTGGGGACAGACAGGGGCTCGAGAGACCATGGGGGATGGGAGGCTGTTAGTTTAGAGACATCTTTTGGGGAGTTTGGCTGTGAAAGGGAGAAGAGAGAAGCTGGTGTTAATTAAAGGGGGTGAGGGGTCCTGAGAGTGTTCTTTTTTGTGTGCTTTGTTTCCAATGAGAGAGGCTAAGGTCTGTTGAAAAGCTGAGACGGGGAGGATCCAGTGGCTGGAGAGATGGGGTGGGGGTGGGGGAAGAGGGAGGGGTCCGAGTCCCATAGCGGGGCCAGATGGAGGGAGGGAAGAGGGGCACTGGGCTTTTCTAACTGGAGGCTCCCAGGATCTTTGTGAAGTGGGAGGTGAGGCCACTGGTGAGGGGGTGTTGGGGGGAGGTAAGGGGCAGAGATCCGAGGTTGGAGGAGAGAAGGGGGAGGTTGAAATAGTTATTGCAGAGTGTGGGCAAGTGACAAGACCCCAGAGTCACCGGGGAGTACTGTGGGCCCTGGGGGAGGGCCGTGGAGGATGTACAGCAGAGCCCCTGAGTCCTCTGACTCTCCAGGCCCCCTGCCCCCCTCGCCCTCTCCCCAGCTGCTCAGGGCCAGACCCTGAGAGAGCACCTTGCCTTTGTTCCTGAAATCCCACCCCCCAAATCAGCTGGCACCAAGGTAGCAGAGGGTATCTATGCATAGACATCTGAATTTAAAAGATGTCAACATACAAACTACCACCATCTCAGCCCAGGGAACAGAAAGCAACTGTGGGACATGTTTACAAGATCCAGGGCTTTGGGACGGTGGCTTTAAAAGGGGTTTTGTGGTCACCTCTTTCTGATTTCGAAGGATGGCCCCGTCCCCACAGCCGGTGCAGGTGGAGGAGAACCAGAGCCCGTCTCCCCACCGCCCTCACCGCAGGCGCCATCTGTGCCTGAGAACAGCTCGCCCCATGTGGCTGGCTCTGTTTCTGGAAACCAGCAAGAGGATGAAGCATCTCTGATGTGGAGTCCACAGGAGACCCACACGTATGCAGCAAGCAGGCCAAAAAAAGGCAGTCCAAAATAGATTCTGTCTTTGGCAGAAAATGACTTAGTGCCAGAATGGAAAAGATTGACCAAAATGAGCCATTTTCAAGGCCCTCTGAAGGAACATGCATGTGGAGAACGGTGAGTTCAGAGGTGAGAGCCAGCAGAGAAGGGTCGAGAGGGCTTTTCCAGAGCTTTCTCTACATGTGGGCAGTGCTGCCTTCCGCCTGGGCCGCAATGCCGGGCCTGGCCCTCAGCGGGCCTTGAGGAAGCCCAGATGCCTCTGGTCAGTGTGACACTGGGGGTTCTGACCATCTCTCCTGGGTTGGTCTTAGTGCTGAGACCAGGCCCAGCTCTCATGGGAAGCCCATCACCCAGGGCTTTCTGCCTAAAAGAGGTCCGAGAGCCACGATCCCAGGAACAGGCTGCCTTTCTCCAAGGGGCCTTAACCCCAAATGGTGGGTAACTGGGGGATTTCAGGATGGATGTGGGCCCCTGGGGGATGCAGAGGACCAGGTCACAGGAACCATCTCCTAGGATGCACTGAAGGCAGAACCCGTGGGAATCACTTGGAAGGAAGACCTTACTAGAAAAACACAATGATATGTATATCAGGACATTTCTAAGAACAGCATGAGAAAAACCACGGTGGTTTCCAAGAAAACGGCTTTTTAAACGTTAAGCAAATCTGCAGGCAGCAAAGGAAAAAATAGATAAATTGGAATACCTCAGAATTTAAAACTTGTGTGCATCTAAGGACACTATCAACAGAGTGAAAAAGCAACCCATGGAATGGGGGGAAATGCAAAGCTTATATCTGATAAGGGGTTAATATCAAACATATATAAAGAATGCCTACAATTCAACAACACCCCCCCCAAACAATATGATTAAAAATGGGCAAAGGGGGACTTCCCCTGGTGGTGCAGTGGATAAGACTCCACACTCCCAATGCATGGGGAACAGGTTCAATCCCTGGTCAGGGAACTAGATCCCACATGCATGCCACAACTAAGAGTTTGCATGCTGCAACTAAGGAGCCCACGAGCCACAGCTAAGGAGCCCACCGGCTGCAACTAAGACGCAGTGCAACCAAATAAATAAATAAATAAATAAATAAATAAATATTTTTAAAAATGGGCAAAGGATTCAAGTTGACATTTCTCCAAAGAAGATATACAAATGGTCAACAGGAAAAGATGCTTAACATGTCTAATCATTAGGGAAATGGAAATAAAAACCACAATGAGACACCACTTCATACCCATAGGATGTCTACTATATTAAAAAAAAAAAAGACAATGACAAGTGTTGGTTAGTATGTGGGAAAATTAGAACACTAGTGCACTGTTGTTAGGAAATGTAAAATGATGAAGCTGCTGTGGAAAATAGGATGATGGTTCCTCAAAAAACTAAAAGTAGGGCTTCCCTGGTGGCGCAGTGGTTGAGAGTCTGCCTGCCGATGCAGGGGACACGGGTTTGTGCCCTGGTCCGGGAAGATCCCACATGCCGCGGAGCGGCTGGGCCCGTGAGCCATGGCTGCTGAGCCTGTGAGTCTGGAGCCTGTGCTCCGCAATGGGAGTGGCCACAACAATGAGAGGCCCGCGTACCGCAAAAAAATAAATAAATAAAATAAACAAACTAAAAGTAGAATTACCATATGATCCAGCAATTTCACTTCTGCATATACACCCAAAAGAACTGAAAGCAGGGTCTTGAAGAGATATTTTCACACCCATGTTCATAGCAGCATTATTCACAATAGTTAAAACGTGGATGCAACCCAAGTGTCCATCAACAGATGAATGAATAAACAAAACGTGGTAATCCAATGGAATATGATTCAGCCTTACAAAGATAGGAAATTCGGACACCTGCTACAACATGGATGGATCTTGAGGGCATTATGCAGAGTAAAAGAAGCCAGTCACAAGAGGACAAATTCTGTATGATTCTACTTAGACGAGGTACCTCGAGTCGTCAACTTCATAGAGACAGGAGGTAGAATGGTGGTTGCTGGGGGCTGGGGGAGGGGAGGGAATTAGTTTAATACGGATAGTTTCAGATTTACAAGAGTTATGGGGATGGATGGTGGTGATGACTGCACAACAATGTGAATGTACTTCATACAACTGAACTGTACACTTGAAAATGGTTAGGATGCTAAATTTTATGGTATGTGCGTTTTAACACAATAAAGAAAAACATTTTGCATTAAAATACAAAAATACTATTGAACTAAAAAAAATAAAATAAAATAAGTACAAGATTCCCTTTCGTCAATTTGGAGGAAATCTGGAAATCTACCAACCCGGGGGACAGTCAGCAGCTTTGGGTCCAACATCAGCGGGGTCCCCAAGCGTCCGGGAGACGAGACCCCCTCCACTGACAAGGAGGGAACAAACCAGGGAATCCCACCCTCTTTTCCTCTTTCCAGCATCTGAGTCAACGCTGATTCTGTTCCTTTGCCCCAAAACAAAACCTGAGCTGCATGGCGCAGGATTGGTTTATCCCGCAGACACTGGCAGGCGCGCCCTGCCCCCGGGCACCGTCTGCACACAGCAGGGACAAGTTAGCACATTTCAGAGCCTCTCTGCTCCCCTCTGCTGCCCGCTCGTCCCTTGGCTCACCCTGCATCCTGGGGCGCAGCCTAGCACTCGTCTTCGTCCTTGGCTCTGGGCTTGAGGATAAGTTTAAACTTTCTGCTTAAATCATAAGAAATTCGATCTGGCCAAGCACTTTCCCCAGATTTAGCCACTTATCCTGTTTTGTTTGCAAATATCAGGTGCATTCTCTTAAGATAAAAATAGCGAGAGGTCATTATCTGGCAGGGCCCTGTTTGGATGCCAGGCCCGGGGTCTGTGCATGCGCTCAGCTTAGGGTGTGTAACGGCGGGGAATCCCACAGGAGGCAGCACCCTGCTGCCCGGACACCCGTAGGGCCCCATCCAGGAGCACCCAAAGGTGAGCCTGGGGAATCTCTCTACATTTCTCCAGGAGGAGCCTGGAGGTTGAGTATGTGCTGCCAGAAACTTGGGGGGAGGTGATTTCTGACGTCAAGTCCCTGGAGTGTGGGGACTAATTGGAGAACTGAGGCTGGGGCCAGGCCTGAACGTCTCTGAGGGGCCCTTTCTTGGTGGGCTCAGGACCCTCTTTCAGGCCAGACCCTAGCAATGAGCTGATAGGAAGACCACCTGTGGATCAGCAGGCACAGATGCAACCACTTCTTCTTCCCCCTCCCCCTCCCCCTCCCCTCCCTTCCCCCTTCCCCTCCTCCCCTCCTCCCCCTCCTCACCACGTGCCCACAGGGCAGTCAACAAACTCGCCTTGAAAGATCCCTCAGCTACAAGATCTGCCCTTAGGACCAGCAAGTTGGTCCCAGCGACAGCATGGCTGGCAGTTAAGAGCCAAATTCTAGTGTTGGTGACCTTGGGCGAATCTTTTCACCTCTCTGAGCCTCAGTGTCCTCATCTGTAAGATGGGGATGTTAAAGTAATATTCCCTCCTAGGGTCGGTTGTGACATTTAAATGAATTAATTTTTTTTTTTTTTTTTTTTTCTTTTTGCGGTATGCGGGCCTCTCACTGTTGTGGCCTCTCCCGTTGCGGAGCACAGGCTCCGGATGCGCAGGCCCAGCGGCCATGGCTCACGGGCCCAGCCGCTCCGCGGCATATGGGATCCTCCCAGGCTGGGGCACGAACCCGTATCCCCTGCATCGGCAGGCGGACTCTCAACCACTGCGCCACCAGGGAGGCCCTAAATGAATTAATTTACATACAAAGCACTTAGAACAGTGTCTGGCACAGAATAAGTTCTATATGATGTTATTATTGTTACATTCTAATGAGTGGAGACAGACCTCCCCACAAGTAAACCAATGCCTGAGATAATTTCAAACACATAACATTTATGAAGAAAACAAAACAGGGAAGGCAGACCTGAATTTGGGAACATAGTAATATGCAAATCAGGACATTCCTAATGACTGGGAGGAAAACCATAGTGGTTTCCAGTTGACTGGTCTTTCAAAATTTAAGATTTAATTACCCAAGTAATACACGGGTTACACATAATACCTTCTCCATATGAAAATTTGGAACATCACACATAAGGCTGACGTGAAGCAGCTTCAGAGAGGGTATGAGGCTCACCCAGGACCCCACCCTCATCCCTGGCATCTATTTTTATTGATTCCTACCTGCGTCATCCTGCTCCCAGAGAGATGAGTTAGTTCACGATAGAAAAGAGATGTTGCCTTGGCCAGTCATAAAGAGATTTATAAGTTCTCTGATCTGTTAATTAGATAAGTTCTTTTGAGTCCATACTGAGACCTGCTCTCTGGGGGGACCATTCCCAGGCAGGACCCCCTCCCCAGCATGGCTATTTCTGGCTTCCTCTGAAAAAAGTCATAATGACAAGGCAGAAGGGCTTTTCCTTACCGTCCTCCGTGGCTGCAAACCTAATACCTCTTTCCAAAGCATTAGCTCAGTGTGGTGGAGGCCAGGTCCAGGGATCCACTTTTCTTGATTAAATGGAGAATGCATTTGCTGACCAGAAGTTCTGGATTCCAGACTGGGTGTTGGACTGGATGCAGTGTCTGTGGGGCCCCGCTGGCAGGGGCGCCAGTGCAAGTCAGCCCTGGGGATGGTGACCAGGAGTGCATGTCCTGTCCCCAGCTCACAGGTGTGAATGGGCCAACACAGGAATGGGCCTGAAATGTGGGGCTTTCCTCTCCTTCTGTTTCTGAGAACGCCTCCCTCATCACCAGACTCCAAACTCTCAGGCTTCATTTTGGTTTCAAGTGTTAGCAGAGGCAGACTGGGGACAAAATAGTCCAGGACAAAGAGACTCACTCTTGCTTGTCACTTCTTAGCCCAGCCATGGCGATGACCAACATTGTCTCCCCAAAGGACACAAAGGCTACTCTGTCCAGCAGCAAAGGTGAGGGCGTCTGCTCTCTTCCCCAAGTGAGGAGGGTCCTGGGGTGTCAGAGCAGCTGGACCTTCAGCACTCAGTCCAATCCTCTTGCTTTCAGATGAGGAAACTGAGGCTCAGCGGGGGTTGGTTTCTCCAGGGCCATCACAGGGCTTCCAGTCTCCTGGGTTCTGCTGCTGGCATAGAGACCACAGCTCCTCCTGTAGCATCTGGAATGCAAGGGAGTGGATTACCTTGAGAGAGAGCACAGGATCACAGTTAAGTGCACAGGCCCTGGGCTCAGTCTGCCCAGCCTCGGCCTCTGCTTGGCCACTTACCAACCCCAGGACACCAAACAGCCATTTAATTCCCATTTAATAGCCATTTCTCCTTAGGGAGTTCATTTGTAAGACGGACGTAAAAATAGAAGCTGTTTCATACAATAGAGCCCAGTATCTGACACGTGGTTAAGTGTTCAATAAATTCTGGATATTACTGTTATTAATTTTGACATCTTTCATTGAGACCTCTTTGTGAATTAGAGAAAATTTATATTCTGGGGAAGGAAATGAGAGCCTTCCTTTGCTATCTGTGGCCAGGTCTGTAAATCTGAAATATTGCTTCAGTTGCCATTAACATCCAATCATGCCTATAGATAGTATATAAGTAAAAGTCTATCTTGTGATGACTACTTCTGGATGTAGATACCTCGGCCCCTCTAGAAGAGGATATTTGATATGATTTCCTTAATGACTGTATGTCAAATACATCCTATAAAAACACCAAATCACTTCGCACCCACTAGGGTGGATAGAGCAGCATTATTAACAGTAGCTTGAAGGTAGAAATGACTCAAATGCCCACCCTGGATGAATGGACAAACAAAATGTGATATATACATACAATGGAATATTATTTGGCCACGAAAAGAATGAAGTACTGACACCTGCTACAACACAGATAAAGCTTGACACAAAAGGACAAATATTCTATAATTCCATGTATATGAAATATTAAGAATAGGCAAATCCATAGAGAGCAAGTAGATGGGTGGCTGTCAGGGGAGAAAGAAGGGGGGGTGAGGAGCAATGGCTTCTTGGTGTGGGGTTTCCTTTTGGGGGCGATGAAAATGTTTTGGAACTAGATAGAGGGGTGGCTGTACAACATGGTGAACGCCTTCGATCCCACTGAATTGTTCACTTTAAAATGGTTAGTGTTATGTGAATTTCACCTCAATAAACACACACACACACACACACACACACACAACACACACACTCATTTCCCATCTATGAGGAACATCTGTGGAGATGGAAGATAAAAGCATGAGGCACTGATTTACGTTGGGCCACATCTTAAGTTAACAACAACAACAAAAAAATAACCCTTAAGGGTCTCTGTATCTTTTTCAGAATCTGGCAGCTTCAACCACAAACCTTTCTTTTGGAAAGGAAATTATGGTAGCTGAATGGGATGTAAATGGGATAAACTTTGTCAGGTAAAAATCCTGGAGAAGGGAAAGGGGGGTAGGAAGACACAAAGGTGATGGATGTTAACTAGACTTACTGTGGTGATCATTTCTCAGTCTATACAAATGGCGGATCCTGATGCTGTACATGTGAAACTAATATATGTTAATTATACCTCAGTTGAATAAACAAGACACAAAGGAGTTAGTCTCCTCTCTCCTAGTACAGCATCAATTGGTGATTGTAAAATTAAAACATGATATTTTATAAAAGCCAAAAAAATGATAAAAATTAAAACAGAATTTTAAACACTCCTGTAGAGATACCAGGCCCTAGTTTGAGAAACGCTGGCTGGGACGTGAGCTGAGTTAGCGCCTGGCCCCAGACCTTCCAGCCCACCTGTGCCAGTCAGGGCTGCAGGCCAGGCTCCAGGAGTATGGGCTGTGTGTTCCAGGTGCCTCCCATCTCTCACCTCCTTCCACCTCCCGGAGCCCTGTCGCACCCAATTATATCGAGGCCTCCTTTACAGAATAACTAAGTTATTCTGAGTAACTCAGAACGCTCCGTTCCGACGAGAACACGCATGCCTGTGTGGTGGGGCAGAGGTGCCCAGATAGGCCTCAAACAAGACACCACAGACTCCAGTTCTCCAGGTGGCCTGGCCGCGAGTGGCTGTGTGACCCGGAGCACCTCCCTCAGCCTCAGTGCCCCCCGAGGCCCCATCTTTAAGATGAAGCAGTTGATCACTGAGTGAGCCTTGAGATCAGGATGCTCTAAAGTTCCAAGGATTCCTACCGCTTGGAAAAAGTGGCCCCAGGCTCCACTCCCTGCTCCTCCCCAGGCTCCGTGGGACTCGGTGTGCTCACCTGTAGCATGGGGAGAATGATGCTCACCCCTGGCCCACACAGCAAAAAGACATTTGACTATCTTACAAATTCTAAATACCTTTTCCGTGAAATTTCTCAGTATTGTCATAGCAACTCGTCAAATCTAAGTATATTTGATTGTGATCTCCCATAATCTGAAATTTAAATAGTATTGTGGTTCTGTATATTATGTTAAAAAATTAAGTATGGAAACCTTTCTTCGTCTATGAATGTTTGAATTAAAAGAAAGTAATGGAAGGATTGATAAAAAAAAAAAAGTTCTCCACTCTGGATGATGCGTCGGATGAGCTATGAGTCCTGGGAGGCCCCACCAGCCAGGCAGGTGTCCTGGGGGCTGACAAACATGCTGTCTTAGTAGGAATTTTCAGGGACCGACTGCCAGGGGAGTGTGCTCAAATCTCTAATCCAGGGACCCAAATGGGACATCCAATTAGGTAAACCACCAACAGCTCCTGCTCTGCCCCACTCCCTTACCTGCTTCCCCAGCCAGATCCCTGGCTATGAAGGGGACCCAATGCTGGAGTCACCCTGGAGGTGGCTCAGGACCCAAAGACAAAAAGCCTGGATTTGGTCCCATCTAGATGACCTTGTTCATGTGGGAGAGCCTTCTGGAATTAAACTCCATCTCACCCCATTCTGAGGCTCCATGCTTTCGACGCCACACAAGAACATGCTCGCTGCCCATGTCTTTGCCTGGGAATCTCCCAGAAGTTCTCAGCATAGATGAAAACCTCTTGTGAAGGCGGGAAAGTCCCCAGGCCTAGGGAGCTGGGAGCTGTGGCTCTGGGTCCCCATCGCGTGAAGGCATACAGCCCTTGTCCCATCAGGACCAATAGCCAAGTCAGCATGTGGGGTGACACAGCCATGGGTCCCCATGGGCAGAACCAAAGGCGAGAGACTGTGGCAACCCACAATGTGGCATCTCAGCCAGGAGTGAAAAAATACAGCAAAGAGCAGCCTACAAAAGGATGTGTCTCTTTTTTTCTGTGCCGACCCTCGTGGCTGCCCAGCCTCCCATGACTGGGTGCCTTTGTCTGTGGGATCCAGTGGAGACATTGATCTGCCTGGATTGCAATGCCTGGGACAAGGAAGCAGTTAAAAGCTTAGAAAAGGGAAATTCCACTAAACATTGAGATAGTGGCAAAGTAAAGTTAACCTGGATGAACCTTGAGGGCATGATGCTAAGTGAAATAAGCCAGGCACAGAGGGACAGATGTCATATGATCCCACTTACATGAGGTCCCTGGAGGAGCCCAATTCATAGACAGAAAGCAGAAGAGAGGTAACGGGGGTTGGAGAAGGGGGATGGGAAGTTAGTGTTTAATGGGGGCAGGGCCAGTGTCATCAGATTGCTTAATTTTCAAAAGAACTAGAAATCCTGATTTCTAGGTTAAGTTCATTGGGAGTGAATTCAAAAAGTTAAAAAAATACTTTGTAATCTAACACTACTCAGGCCAAATAAAACCCATTTGTTGGTTAAAAAAAAAAAGAGACTGTCATCTGAGGCTTCACCCATGAATATGAACTTGAACTGAAGTTAGGGGGCTGTGGATTTCACTTTCATTCATCACAATATTTTGTCTACTCTGAAGGTAGAGCTAGGTTGTCTGCTGTCACGATTGCTCCTGTGGTGTGTACAGGAGGTCCAGTGCCCTTTGCCTGTGTTTTGGGACCTCACCTGGCTGTCACTCTGTCCCTATGGGGACTTGTCTGCCCCATGGCTGCAGGTGTGAGGATGATCCAGACCCACCCAGACCTGGCTCAGTCTGAGCTCCCGACCCATCCCACCACATTATACTTAGGCCTGTTCTCATATTCCTGCCCCATCGCTGAAAGCAGGAATGCATGAATGCATGCGTGCATGAATGAATGGAAGGATGGGCGAGTGAGTGGATGGACGAATGAATGATTGGGTGGGTGGGTGGATGAATGCATGTGAATGAAGGAAGAGGGTAAAGGCCCCTTTCCTGCCCCTGTGGCACTCAATCACCTGGACTCCTAAGCGGCGTCGTTCAGCTCCTGGCCCTCTCTCCTCCCTATGTCTGTGCCCACGACCAGCTCTTCGCTGCCATCCCTCACCACCCCTTACCCCCGCCGGCGTGCCATTTCCTCTCCTCCCTTCTCTGGCTCCTTAGTTCCCTGCACAAAACTCCCTCCTCCTCAGGCTTCACCCCAAATCAAACGGCCTCATGCTCCTCGGGTTCTGCACATGGAGGCTGGGAGATAGGAGTGCTTTTTCCCACCAGAAGCATCGGGCACACTGCAGCCAGCTCAGCCACAGAACAGAGAAGACTTTACGCTTGAAACCAGGGGGACCAACCATGATGCAGTTGGTAATGAAACACTAGTTAAAAAAAAAATCATAAAAATTTAAAAGGCAGGGCTTCCCTGGTGGCGCAGTGGTTTAGAGTCCGCCTGCCGATGCATGGGACACGGGTTTGTGCCCTGGTCCGGGAAGATCCCACATGCCGCGGAGCGGCTGGGCCCGTGAGCCATGGCTGCTGAGCCTGTGCATCCGGAGCCTGTGCTCCGCAACGGGAGAGGCCACAGCAGTGAGAGGCCCGCGTACCGCAAAAAAAAGAAAAAAAGTTAAAAGGCAAACAAGTTGGGATAATATTTGCCACAAGCCTGACCCACAAAAACTAAGTAGCCTTATCATATCAGGATATCACACAAATCAAGACGAAAAATACTAAGACATAACGAAAGTAAGTTATTTTAAATATATATATATATAAAATGAATAACTGTATGATACATATGACCACACACATTAGAAAAAAAATGAATAAAAACAAGATACCACTGCTTTGTCTATTAATTTAACAAAAGAAACAATGATAATATTTGAAGGTGTTAGAAAAATGGCACCAATAGACTTGCTTGATGCAGGGTTGCCACAAACCTTCAATTTGTAAAAAATACAGTATCTGTGAAGTGCACTAAAGGGAAGCACAGTAAAACAGGGTGTACCTGCAGTGGTCCAGCTTTATTCTTTTGTATGTGGCTGTCCGGTTTTCCCAACACCATTTATAGAAGACGTTGTCCTTTTCCCATTGTATAGTCTTAGCTCCTTTGTTGTAAATCAATTGACCATATAGTGTGGGCTTATTTCTGGTTCTCTATTCTATTCCATTGATCTATTTCTGTTTTTTCTCTCTGTCAATACCATACTGCTTTTATTACTATAGTTCTGTAATATAGTTTGAAATCAAGGAGCATATGCCTCCAGTTTTGTTCTTTCTCAAAATTGTTTTGGCTATTTGGGGTCTTTTGTGGTTTCACAGAAATTTTAGAATTCTTTATTCTATCTCTGTGAAAAATGTCATTTTTGAATTTTGATAGGGATTGCATTGAATCTGTAGATTGCTTTGGGTATTATGGACATTTTAACATATTAATTCTCCCAATTCATGAACACAGAATATCTTTCCATTTATTTGCATCTTCTTCAGTTTCTTTCATCACTGTCTTATAGTTTTCAGTGTACAGTTAGTTCTTTCACCTCCTTGGTTAAATTTATTCCTAGGTATTTTTTTCCTTACGATGCAACTGTACGTAGTGGTTTCACCTAGTTGAAGAAATTATGGATAAATATTTTTCTTTTTATTGTTTCCTGTAATTTCACCCTGATGCACCTATATTTCCTCAATATTCAGAAAAAGTCATTTGTTAAAGGAGGGGAAAAGGAAAGAAAGAACTAACTAAGCAAACACAGCATGCAGAAAGCCACCTTCATTTGCACACCTGAGCCAGGTCCCTGGTGGGGGAGGAAGGAGAGTTGAGAATCAAGCTTCCCAAGCAACATTCCCTCCAAACACAAGACTTGGGACCATGGTTAGAGCTAGTTCTGTGACCCCAAGCAAGTTACTTAATCCCTCAGAGACTTTATTTATTTATCTGCAAAGTGGGTGAATAACACCAGTACTTACAAGCTTGCTTCAAGTGTCTAATGCTGAACTGTCCAATATGATAGCCGCTAGCCACATATGGCTATTTCACTGTAAATGTATTAAACTTCAGTCTGTCAGTCCTACCGGTCACATTTCAAGGGCTCAATAGCCACATGTGGCTAGTGGCTCCTGCACTGGACAGAGCAGATACAGAACATGTCCATCAAGGTGGAAGGTTCTGTTCAACAGAGCTGGTCTGGGGCATGTGCAGTGCCCAGTCCATCATTAGGACCCAAGAAGGCCAGCTGTGATTATGATTCACTGTGAACTCTCAAATCTAGGCCCACTGCAGGGGTAAGGGAAATGAGGAGAAAGCCTCTTGCTGAGAACTTAGGAAAAGGAGAAAAAATAGTGGAGGTTTTGATGCTGAGGAAAAGAGTACAGAGCTCTTATGACTTCAGCTACCCTCCAGGATGGATGCCCGTCAAATTCCTCCTGGCATCAGCAGAAGAAGACTCCAGCGGCAAACTTGTAGGTTTCTCCCTTCTCCAGAGACAGAGGCCACCTTTCATAATGAAGTGCTAGAGAAATCTGTGGTTACCTTCACTTCTTGGGATTGGCAAGGGGAATAGCTTTCCCTCAATTGGATACAAAATTTCTGAATCACAAAAAATGTTGCTGTGATAACCTTCATGTTTTAGGCAATTCTGTTTCAACTGCAATGATTTTAAAGGAGTGTGTGTGTGTGTGTGTGTGTGTGTGTGTGTGTGTGTGTGTGTGTGTGTGTAGTCAGCTCTTTGGGGAGCTACAGAGAAAGAACCAGAATTATTTTGCCCTTGGCTGTATCATCCTCATTAAAATCTGACTTCGTTCATTCCATGGAAGTTAAGCCTGGGGGAGGAGGTGTGGGATAAATGTGCCTGGGAGAGCTGCATTCAGTATTTCACACTTTAGCATTTCCCAAATTAGGGAAATGGGTCACCTCCTCAGGACTGCTTGATCCAGCTGCCGGCTCGGGGTCAGAAGCGAAGGCAAACTGGGACCTCCACCGTAAGTCCTGTCCTCTGGACGCACATGGGGCGGGTGGGAGGGGGAGGGTGTCTGGTTGCTTATTGCACCTCAATATTGGCCCACCCTGCGAAGTCCCATTTCAGCCCCTTAAGAGCCCCCTCTGGCAAGCGCATCTGTGTTGGATTCCACAGCTGCAATCACACTCACTGGGTGGTGTGAAGAGCTGAACATCAGGACTTTCCAACCCAACCCACAGGGACACTCTCCTCCCAGCCCCTGCCTCTGACTCCTGTCCACGGGGTCCCTCCATTCAGAGAACCATCCACACAGTCCATGGGCAGCGTGAGGTTGACCTTTCAAGGGGTGGTTGAACCATCAGTGTACAATTAGCAGTTTCTTGGCTCATTTGGGAGCACCCAGAAATGCCATCCTGGCGACAGAGGGAGTTATGATGCTCCTTATAAGAGCCTGGCACTGATGCCGTAAGTGTGTTACCAAGTGTCTCTTGCTCCTTGGGCAAAAAGTCTTGCGGGAGAAGGAGTGAAGCTGAACAGCTCAGGGAAGTGGGATACAAATGGGGCTTTTTGAATCTCTAGGTTACCGGTTCAGCTTGGGTCCCAGGGGAGACACCCAAAGGACCCCTCCCCCACTCTCCACAGGAGAAGCCGGGAGTCCTGGTCTGTCCCTGAGGAGGTGAGCACCTGGCAGCTAAAAACCCAGGTCATCCCCATGGTCAGTGTCAGTGGTATTTGCCAGCAGTCACTGACCACATCTTAAACAAGACCCCATCAGAGGATGCAATGTGGCACCCAAGGGCCAAGACCAGCCTGCAGAGTGGTTTTTCTTGTTTTTTTTTTTTTTTTTTGCGGTATGCGGACCTCTCACTGTTGTGGCCTCTCCCGCTGCAGAGCACAGGCTCCAGACGCGCAGGCTCAGCGGCCATGGCTCACGGGCCCAGCCGCTCCGTGGCATGTGGGATCCCCCCAGACTGGGGCACGAACCCGCATCCCCTGCGTTGGCAGGCGGACCCTCAACCACTGCGCCACCAGGGAAGCCCCCTGCGGAGTGTTTTGATTGGCCCATGCAGAGTTTGAGAAAAATTGTCCCTACCTGCCCATATTGAAAATTTTGGAGATTTCACGTGAAAAAAAAAATCTGCATTTTCAGATTCCCTTGAAAAATGAGAATACCTGGCCACACTGAGCCCACATTCAGGCCCAGCAAGTGACCATGGGCCAGACTTCAGGAGCAGCTACCCAGCACCCCTTAGGACTGGTCACGGTGCCCAGGGCCTCTCTTCCAGGGCCGCATCTGCACAGACCCTGTGGACACCTAAATGCTCCATTCCTGCTCAGAAACCACAGTCACTCCCGAGGGCGGCTCTGACCAGGAAGGACTCCTCGGGGCCCAGGCCAGAGACCCACGGCAGCTGTCCCAAATGTTCGTAAGTACCTTCCCACACATGGCCTCACTTAACTCTCGTAAAAGCCCTCAAGAGGGAAACAGAACATGGTAAGTACCTGCAGCAGGACAGCATTTGGTGCAGATAAATCTGCCTACATGATGGCCTGAAATAACTGCAGAAGGAACCCCCGCTGGGAGGAATGGGGCACGGGTAATCGGATAAGGTGATCTGGCCTGGATCATTGGGGAACTTCTTGTTCCTGGGTGAAAGCAGCGATACAGGAAGACAGTTGGAACTGTAGAGTCAAAAGGAACTGGGAGAGAGTAGAGAGTTAGGGGCCAAATGGGGGGAGCTGATGGAGGGCGGAGGCGGGAGGCCATTACGGCCCAGCCAGGACTCAGCTCCGAGGGCAATAGCGGCCCCTGGTGGACGTGACGAAGCATGCTCCCCCCTTTCCCCGAATCTTAAAGCTGAAGACAATCATGATGAAAATGACGGACAGCTGGGTGGGGAGCCCCCCACCATCCAACGTACAAAACACGTGATTTTAAATACCTCTCACAACAATCCTGTGATTAGTGCTAAAATCATTATTCCTTTTTACCGTTGAGGAAACGCAGGTTCTGAGAATCAAACTAACTTCTTATCACATCGCATGGCTGTGCCGGATTAGAGCAGAAGCGCCCTGGCTCCCCCACCCAGGGTTGACCCACTTCAAAAACAAAAGCAGATCCAGCGATTCCACTTCTGGTTATACGCCCCGAAGAACCGAAAGCAGGGCTAGATATCTGCTCATCCATGTTCATAGCAGTATTATCCGCAAGAGCCAAAAGGATAGAAGCAACGCAAGTGTCCATCAGCAGATGAATGGTGGTCCATCCATACAATGGAAGATTATTCAGCCTTAAAAAGGAAGAAAATTATAACACCTGCTGCAACATGGATGAACCTTGAGGACATGATGCCAAGTGAAAGGGCCAGTCACAAAAGGTCAAATACTGTGTGTTTCCACTTAGATGAAGTCCTTAGCATCATCAGATTCATTGAGACAGACAGTAGAATGCCGTAGGTGCCCTACAGTAGGGTGACAGGGGCTGCGGGAGGGGGGAGTGGGGACTTAGTGTTTAATGGGGACAGAGTTTCAGTTTAGAAAGATGAAAACTTTCTGGAGATGGATGGTGGTGTAATGTGAATATACTTACCTGACCTGTATGTTTTCCCTTTACTGAGCAAGGATCAGATGCTCTCTCTCCCTTCTCTCACACCTCAACCTTCCTTGCCTCACGACACTCATGAAAGGAAGGACTTGCTGCTGGGCCCTCGAGAGGGAAACAGAACATGCCTTGTTCCAGGCAAGGCTGGTGGGTGCAGGCATCACTCATCTCTCTCCCCCAGAGCAGGGCGGGAATCCATTCCGTCACTGCAGACTCAGGCTCAGGGCGGTTCAGGCTTGGGGGTGGGAAGGGGCTCCTCTCTGGCTTGTTCAACCTGGTGCCAGCATCACCCCAGCTGAACAACCTCTACACGTTTATCACCTTCCCTTCCATCCCGGCTCTCCAGAGAGCGGTCAGGCCCTTCCAGCCAGGACCTGGGGTGCAAGGTCTCCTCTGAGCATGGAGAATGGGTGGTTGAAGGTTCCACAGGGCAGCAGGGTCCCAGATGCCCTTGTGACTAAAGGAATTAGACTCCTCACAGCTTGTCTTATAATCAGCCACCGAGTTGCTAGCTTGATCCAAGAATTCTCTGCAAAGTCTGTAAAAAATACATCCTTGGTCTTGCCTGTTTGGACTACAGTCTTTCATATTTTTGCCTTCAACGTGCTCCTTCTCAGCCTGATTTACAACAAACCGGCAACTTTTAAAATGTACAATAGTCAACACTTTCTTCACCCAGAGAAAACTTTTCCAGTGAGGATTCCCCCACCCAGTCAACAGAGAACCACATGAAAAGGGCAACTTCATTTACTTTACAAAATAATAATGTTTATTGAAACATCAGTTTGTCTTATTCTTGCTGCTGGAGCCAAAAGAGTGAGGCAGGTCATGTTTTTTGCGCCCCTTGCTCCTGGAGTGCCCTTGTCTGCAGGGGGCAAGGATACATGTGCCAGGGTCAGAGTGCTTCAGCTCAGCCCCGGCTCTATCTAATTTACTAAATTTGAGCACAGCCCTCAAGCCTCAAGCTTCCCCATCTGTAAAGTCATGGAGTTAATAATTGTAACTACATCATATGTCACACAGTGCTGGGCACAGAGGAAGTCCTTTAAGAAATATTATTATTATTATTTAGTAAGGACAATGCCTGATTGTTTTCTCTTCCTCACTGTAGGCATTTCGATGGAGAACATGGAGAGGAAGAAAGGACGTGAAAGGACTAAGGGGTGAGGGAGTAGATGCTGTTGGTGCCTCACCCTACCCTCTTGCCCACACCAGAGGGATTTACCCAAAGTTTGTACATGATACACTTGGGGCTTGATCCGAAGCAATCTGGCCTTAGCACACTTAGCTTTGTGACTTTGATGGACAACTCCATGTGCCAGGAACGCTGGAAGTGCTGGGGAGGCAATGGCCCTAGGTTGAGCATCCCTCAACCAATCAGGGACGGGAGTTGGTGGATATTCTTACACAGTCTGGAAGCCGGAAGTCCAAGATCAAGGTGTCAGCAGGGTTGGCTCTTTCTGAGGCTGTGAAGGATAATCTTTTCCAGGCCTCTCCCCTATCTGCTGGTGGTTGGCTGGCCATCTTTGGTATTTTCTGGCATGTGGATGCATCACCTCAGTCTCTGCCTTCATCTTCACATGGCCTTCTCCCTGTGGTGTGTCTGTGTCCAAATTTCCCCTTTTTATAAGGACACAGTCATATTGAATTAGGGCTCACTCTAGTGACCTTATTTTGACTTGATCACCTCTGTAAAAACTCTATATCCAAATAAGGTCATTTTCCGGGGTACTGGGGTTATGACTTCGACATATCTTTTTTTGGTGGGTGGACATAACCCAAGCCATACCATGTGGTAGGAGTTCTGCGTTTGCTATGATGAGGACAGGAAGAGGACAAACACAAATAAATAACACAGGCCACGGACAGCTTCCTCTGCCTTCACCAGCATCATCAAGACCTTGGTCTGAATCAAGTCCTTAGGAAACCCTTCACGGCACCCCTCTCTCTCCAAGCCATTTCTGCTACCCAGCTTCAGGGAAGCTTCTTTGAGAATCAGGGGGATGTTGCTGAAGCTTCAGTTTTCAGAAACTCGTGTGTGTGTGTACTACTGGTGCGGTTAATTGCCACCACCCACCTCAATGAATTATTAATATCTGAAACCAGATATAGCCTTTTACAAATCGTTTACAATTCACAGATGGAAGCTGCATAAACACGACTGATGACTGTCTGCCCTAGGAATCAGCAGTGCACTCACGCTCGCCAAACGTATTTTGTCAGGATCGGCTCACTCTCTTTCCTTAGATCCAGAGCCACAGATTTCCTCGTGGGCTGCTGAATCTCATGTTATTGCATTGATATATATTTTTGTCCTTTTCTGGGTGATTCTGAGACATTCGAATATGTGTTCAATGTATATTACAGTGAATACGAAAAGCAAATACCTTACTTTCCTTGTGGAGTTAATTTTTTAAAGGGAAAATAAAAGAAAATGCAGGATGTTCATCAAATCTGGATAATATTATTTTATTTTTTAACAGACTGATATTCTTGATGACACTGTGTACACTTGCCTATGTTGTCAGACTATGGATCAAGAGGCATCACGTGAAGGGTTCAAGTTATGTGGTATTTTTAAAAATCATGTGAATTCACTACTTGTAATCCCATATTCTATTCCCATGAACCCCTTTTTAGCATGGACTTGGTTCCCAAACTATGTCACTTAGCTCCCAATTGGGGTTTCAGTCCAGATTTATCCATTGGAAATAGGATGTGGTGGGGAAAGTAAATAAAAAGTAGAGAAGTATAAAATAGTGAAGAATTACAGGGTGAGGGGCGAGAGGCTGCAGAACCAGCGGAACTGCCTGGAGGCTGAGCAGCCCCACGTGAAGAGCTAGGCCTCCACCCCCAGAGAGTGGCCCGGGCTCAGAGCATCTAGGACTTTCTCTATGGGCATCACAGAACCTATGGCCTTGGGAGAGGCCGGTACGGGTAAGATGGGGACAGGCAGGCTGATGACCCCTCAAGTCCCTTCTGCAAGATGCATAGAAAGTATCAGCAGATACCAATCATTGTTTGTGCTTGACAAATATGCCTCCAATCTTGAGACAGCATGTGTGTCCAGAGTGGTCAGGTGGTCACCAGGCCCCGGCCTCAGGGCCACACAGCAATGACCGTCCTCCCAGCCCCACATCATGCCCCGCCATGAAGATGGGGTGTCCAACCGTTGAGACACAAGGAGTGGAGTCCAACTGCAAGAGCTACCCAACTACAAACTCAGAGGGGACAGTGCTCCCGAGAGCATTTTCACTTCTGATACAAACTGCATGTTCGGGAAATTCCCCGAAACCCCTCTCAAGTCTGGTAATTTGCTGAAGGTCACAGAACTCACTGAGAGCTGTTGTACCCACGACTATGGTTTATGATATCAAGGATCCAGAAGAAAGTCAGCCAAGGGAACTGGCACGTGGGCAGGTCCAGGAGGGTTCTGTGCACAAAGATTCTGCTGTTCCCTCCCACGGAATCACACAGGGGACATTATGCACAGGGTACTGCCAGCCATCATGCTCCAGTGCCCAGGGTTTTTGTTGGGGCTCCATCACACACAGCCCAGTGGCTTTGCTCTCTGTCGCCCCTCCTGGAGGGAGGGCTACACCTGCCCCAAACCCTGACAAAGATGCTCCTTGACTAAACTTTAGTCACTAAGAAAGCTCAAGGCAGCCAAAATAACGTGCTGCTTGAGATACACTCTGGCCCAACGCCTGCTTTGCCTAACGGTTCTCCTAAAACAGCCCCCTCGCCCACTCTTGGTCATTTTCCACTCCCCTGACTCTGCTTGAGCCCCTGCCCATGCCTCCTGAATGCTTTCTCACCCTCCCTTTAAAACATGCCCAGTCACCTCTGCACAGATCAGGGTTGAGCTCAATTTATACAGAAGCCCCTCCTGTATAAAAAGCCTGAATAAAATCTGTCATCCTGCCCATCACCAATGTCTGGCTCTGTTTCGCTTTGGTATAAATTACAATAAATCACACTGACGGTCCGGTGGCCAGAGCCCCGCAAACAAAGACACCCCTCTCAGGCAGGACATTCCAGGAGCCTAGAAAAATCACCCCCCAGTAGCCCAGGGCAAAGGGCAGCCGTCTCTTGGGGGTGAGGTTAATTCTTCTCTCCACGTGAGGGCAGCGCTCCAGGCCCTGGCCTGGCAGAGAACAGCTTGAAGAGCTGTGGCTTGGGTGGGCTTCCTGGACCCGCCGGCCCTGGGATGTGGAGACAGGAAGAGGAGCCTGTGGGCTAGGGGCAGTAGGAGCCAGCGAGGGGACAGCAGAGAGTGGCCATGGCAGTCAGCAGTCCTCTCAACTGCAGCCGGGAAAGAGGAGGGTCTGGGGTCCTGCAAGGACAGCCAGACACCACTGACGGGGCTTCTTTATGGTGCCCCCTGGATGAAAATGCTTTAATAAAATTAGTGTGGTAAGGACACTTAACGTGAGATCTACCCTCTTAACAAATTTGCAAGTGTACAACACAGTGTTGTTAACTACAGGCAAAATATTGAACAGAACTAGAACTTATGGAAAGACCTTTTACAACCCCCTTTAAAGATGGGAAAACTGAGGTTTGGAGAGGGCAGTTGACCTGCCCAAGACAGGAAAGTCAATATGTGGAGATGTATACGGTACACAGTTGCCTGGGGCACCTCATTCCACGTGTTCCTTATAAACACCTCTCACTGCACTTAGGGGCAGGTCTTATAAGGACCATTAGAGCTGAGAAAACCGACTCAGAGAGACGACGGGGCTTGCCTGAGATCACGCAGCTTCTAAACGCAGCTGAGTTGGAACTGGATCCCAGCTCTTCTGCAGTTGCCTGGCACTGTCTATGCAACGTGCATGTGCCCGTCCCAGAACGTGCTGGAGGATGGGGCGGGAACTGCGGCCCCTGCAGTCCAAACACAGAGTCCCAGCCATCACCATGTCTCCCTCTGCTGGAGTTGGTTGGCTTTTAGGATACAAAGCAGCTCAGCCGCTTAAACAAGAAACATGTCTAAATGCTTTGCCAAAAAGAGATTCAGACACATGTTAATAAATCTCCAAACCGTTTCCCTAGTGATGGGCATATGGTGACATGAGAACATGAGTTCATAAGGCAGTAACAGTGAGCCCCTCCGCTGTGTCTTATTTGCATGTTAGTGTTTTCTTGTTTGTTTGTTTATTGTTCCCCTTCCCTGGAAGGTTAGCTTCATGGCAGTGGGGATCTTGTGCCTTGATCAACACTGTATCTTCAGCAACTTGAACAACAAAAGTTGTATTCAATTAATGATATCCCACCCACAGACACACAAAGGGCCCTTTATGAGAAACACATGCTTAAGCTCCAGCCCAAACCCCCAGCTTTTAAAAAGAAGAATTTGATCAAATGTGACCTCGATTAAATCGGTTCGAATCCCTGAACATATAACCAAATATTTCCTCATTTGCTTTTAACTTGGACAACGTTTAATTTGGTTGCTTATGATAATATTTGTTTTAAGAAGGGTTTCATTATATCCTTGTTAACACATTTTGGTTTTGTGGGCTGATTTTCTTGATTTAAACTACAACCTTCTTCCCTCCATTTTTCTGCCCTCTGCTATGATGCTGTGGTTTTCACTCCAGGATTTCTGTGCCCTCTGACTTGTCTTCCTCTGGTGACACCTACAGGAAGCTGCAAAATTTATGTCCACAAACAGAATTACCAAGGAGTCTGGAGAACTCAGGGTTCCATAGGAAATAAATATTCTGGCATATATACACACATAAAAATTATTTAAATTTCTTATTTACTTATTATCAAGAAGCTTAATACATTATACAGTCTTTAACCAAAAATCCTCCTAGTAACTTACAATTTTTTAAAAAAATTGTGGGGGGCGGAGTCAAGATGGCAGTGTGGGAAGATGCTGAGTTAGCATCTCCCCATAACTAGGGTGGCTGCCAGCTGCTGGGGTGTGACCCTGATGCCCAAGGAGGGAGGAACCCCCAAGTGAACTGGTAGGATGTCAGGGGACTAAGGGGGGAGGAGAAGTGGAGGCTAGACAGGACCAGCGCCCCTGAGGCCCCAAGATCAGGAGAGGCCGGTGGGAGGGGCCCTCCAGGAGGAGTGGGAATGAGCGAGGGCATTTGCTCCACCCACTCAAGACCAGGAGGCCTGCTGGGCTCCCAGGTGAGGTTCCCGCCCTCTGAGACCAGGGTGGGGGGCACGCCTGGGCCCCTTCTGTTCCGTGAGCCTAAGCTCCACCCCCCCAGCCCCCAACCCTGAGGGTCCTGAGCATTGGCCCCACCCACCACCCAAACCTCACAGCCAAGCCCCTCCCCCTTTTTATCTTTTTCTTTTATTTTTCTTTTCCCTCCTCCTCTTTTTTACTATAGTGATACGGTTGTACCTTCCGGTGTTGATTCATCTATATTTTTATTTTTATACTCTTTCTAACATATCTGTTAGTTTCTTAGTCTAATTTTATTTTTTACTTTGTTATTGTTCTCTCTCTTTTTTTTTCTTTTTGCCACCTCACACAGCTTGTGGGATCTTGGTTCACAAGCCAGGGGTCGGGCAGAAGTTCCTGTGGTGGGAGCTCTGAGCCCAAACCACTGGACTACCAGAGAACCTCAGACCCCAGGGAATATTCATTGGAATGAGGTCTCATGGAGGTCCGCATCTCAGCACCAAGACCCAGCTCTACCCAACAGCCTACAAACTCCAGTGTTGGAAGCTTCAGGCCAAACAACCAGTAAGACAGGAACACAATCTCACGCATTAAAAAAAAAAAAAAAAATGAGATGGCAAAAAATATGTCACACATGAAGGAGCAAGGTAAAAACCTACAAGACCAAATAAATGAAGAGGAAATAGGCAATCTACCTGAAAAAGAATTCAGAGTAATGATAGTAAAGATGATCCAGAATCTCAGAAATAGAAGGGAGGCATGGACTGAGAAAATACAAGAAATGTTTAACAAGATACAGAAGAAATAAAGAACAAATAAACAGAGATGAACAACACAATAACTGAAATGAAAAATACACTAGAAGGAATCAATAACAGAATAACTGAGGCAGAAGAACGAATAAGTGAGCTGGAAGACAAAATGGTGGAAATAACTGCCAAGGGGCAGAATAAAGAAAAAAGAATGAAAAGAATTGAAGACAATCTCAGAGACCTCTGGGACAACACTAAACACACCAACATTCAAATTACAGGGGTTCCAGAAGAAGAGAAAAAGAAAGGGCCCAAGAAAATATCTGAAGAGATTACAGTCGAAAACTTCCCTAACATGGGAAAGGAAATAGTCACTCAAGTCCAGGAAGCACAGATAGTCCCATACAGGATAAACCCTAGGAAAAACACACCAAGGCACATATTAATCAAACTAACAAATATTAAATTCAAAGAAAAAATATTAAAAGCAGCAAGGGAGAAACAAAAAATAACATACAAAGGAATCCCCATGAGGTTATCAGCTGATTTCTCAGCAAAAACTTTGCAGGCCAGAAGGGAGTGGCAGGATATACTTAAAGTGATGAAAGAGAAAAACCTACAACCAAGATTACTCTACCCAGCAACGATCTCATTCAGATACGACAGAGAAATCAAAAGCTTTTCAGACAAGCAAAAGCTAAGAGAATTCAGCACCACCAAACCAGCTTTACAACAAATGCTAAAGAAACTTCTCTAGGCGGGAAACACAAAAGAAGAAAAAGACCCACAAAAACAAACCCAAAACAATTAAGAAAATGGCAATAGGAACATAATAACCTTGAATGTAAATGGGTTAAATGCCCCAACCAAAAGACACAGACTGGCTGAATGAATACAAAAACAAGACCTATATATATGCTGTCTACAAGAGACCCACTTCAGACCTAGGGACACATACAGACTGAAAGTGAAGGGATGGAAAAAGATATTCCATGCAAATGAAAATCAAAAGAAAGCTGGAGGAGCAATACTCGTATCAGATAAAATAGACTTTAAAATAAAGACTGTTACAAGAGATAAGGAGGGACACTACATACTGATCGAAGGATCAATCCAAGAAGAAGATATAACAATTATAAATGTTTATGCACCCAACATAGGAGCACCTCAATACATAAGGCTAACAACCATGAAAGGAGAAATCGACAGTAACACAATAATAGTAGGGGACTTTAACAGCTCACTTACACCAATGGACAGATCATCCAAACAGAAAATAAATAAGGAAGCACAAGCTTTAAATGACACAATAGACCAGACAGATTTAATTGATATATATAGAATATTCCACCCCAAAGTGGCAGAATACACTTTCTTCTCAAGTGCACACAGAACATTCCTCAGGATAGACCACATCTTGGGTCACAAATCAAGCCTCGGAAAATTTAAGAAAAGTGAAATCATATCAAGCATCTTTTCTGACCACAACGCTATGAGATTGGAAATCATTTACAGGAAAAAACTGTAAAAAAACATAAATACATGGAGGCTAAACAGTGTGCTACTAAATAACCAAGAGATCATTGAAGAAATCAAAGAAGAAATTAAAAAATACATAGAAACAAATGACAACAAAACCACAATGACACAAAACCTATGGGATGCAGCAAAAGCAGTTCTAAGAGGGAAGTTTATAGCAATCCAATCTCACCTCAAGAAACAAGAAAAATCTCAAATAAACAATCTAACCTTATACTTAAAACAACTAGAGAAAGAAGAACAAAGAAAACTCAAAGTCAGTAGAAGGAAAGAAATCATAAAGATCAGGGCAGAAATAAATGAAATAGAAACAAAGAAAACAATAGCAAAGATCAATAAAATTAAAAGCTGGTTCTTTGAGAAGATCAACAAAATTGATAAACCCTTAGCCAGACTCATCAAGAAAAAAAGGGAGAGGACGCAAATCAATAAAATTAGAAATGAAAAAGGAGAAGTCACAACTGACACTGCAGAAATACAAAGGATACAAAGAAACTACTACAAACAACTCTAGGCCAATAAAATGAACAACCATGAAGAAATGGACAAAGTCTTGGAAGGGTACAATTTTCCAAGACTGAACCAGGAAGAATTCGAAAATATAAACAGACCTATCACAAATAATGAAATTGAAACCGTAATTAAAAATCTTCCAACAAACAAAAGTCCAAGACCAGATGTCTTCACAGGCAAATTCTATCAAACATTTAGAGAAGAGCTAACACCAATCCTTCTCAAACTCTTCCAAAAAATTTCAGAGGGAGAAACACTCCCAAATTCATTATATGAAGCCACCATCAACCTGATACCCAAACCAGAAAAAGATATCACAAAAAAAGAAAATTATAGACCAATATGATTGATGAGTATAGATGCAAAAATCCTGAACCAAATACTAGCAAACAGAATCCAACAACACATTAAAAGGATCATACACCATGATCAAGTGGGATTTATCCCAGGGATGTAAGGATTCTTCAATATACACAGATCAATCAATGTGATACACCACATTAACAAATTAAGGAATAAAAGCCATACGATCATCTCAAAAGATGCAGAAAAAGCTTTTGACAAAATTCAACACCATTTATGATAAAAACTCTCCAGAAAATGGGCATAGAGGGAAACTACCTCAACATAATAAAGGCCATATATGACAAAACCACAGCAAGCATCATACTCAATGGTGAAAAACTGAAAGCATTTCCACTAAGATCAGGATCAAGACAAGGATGCCCACTCTCGCCACTCTTATTCAACATAGTTTTGGAAGTCCTAGCCATGGCAATCAGAGAAGAGAAGGAAATATAAGGAATACAAATTGGAAAAGAAGAAGTAAAACTATCACTGTTTGTAGATGACATGATACTATACATAGAAAATCCTAAAGATGCCACCAGAAAACTACTAGAACTAATCAATAAATTTGCTAAGGTTGCAGGATACAAAATTAATGCACAGAAATCTCTGGCATTCCTATACACCAACAACAAAAAGTCAGAAAGAGAAATTAAGGAAACAATCTCATTTACCATCACAACAAAAAGAATAAAATACCGAGGAATAAACCTGCCTAAGGAGGTGAAAGACTTGTACTCAGAAAACTATAAAACACTGATGAAAGAAACGAAAGATGACATAAACAGATGGAGAAATATACCATGTTCTTGGATTGGAAGAATCAATATTGTGAAAATGACTATACTACCCAAAGCAGTCTACAGATTCAATGCAATCCCTATCAAACTACCAATGACATTCTTCACAGAATTAGAACAAAAAATTTTACAATTCATATGGAAACACAAAAGACCCCGAATAGTCAAAGCAATCTTGAGAAGGAAAAATGGAGTTGGAGGAATCAGGCTCCCCAACTTCAAACTATACCACAAAGCTACAGTAATCAAGACAGTATGGTACTGGCACAAAAAGAGAAATATAGATCTATGGTACAGGACAGAATGCCCAGAGATAAACCCACACACATATGGTCACCTAATTTACGACAAAGGAGGCAAGAACATACAACAGAGAAAAGACAGCCTCTTCAATAAGTGGTGCTGGGCAAACTGAACAGCTATATGTAAAAGAATGAAATTAGAACACTCCCTAACACCATACACAAAAATAAACTCCAAATGGATAAAAGACCTAAATGTAAGACCAGACACTATAAAACTCTTAGTGGAAAACATAGGAAAAACTCTTCAACATAAACCACAGCAAGATCTTTTTTGACCCACCTCCTAGAGTAACGGAAATAAAAACAAAAATAAACAAATGGGACTTAAAAGCTTTTGCACAGCAAAGGAAACCATAAACAAGACAAAAAGACAACCCTCAGAATGGGAGAAAATATTTGCAAATGAAACAACAGACAAAAGATTCATCTCAAAAATATACAAACAGCTCATGGAGTTCAATATCAAAAAAACAAACAATCCAATTAAAAAATGGGCAGAATACTTATATAGACATTTCACCAAGGAAGACATACAGATGGCCAAGAGGCCTGTGAAAAGATGCTCAACATCACTAATTATTAGAGAAATGCACATCAAACCTACAATGAGGTATCACCTCATGCCAGTCAGAATGGTCGTTATCAAAAAATCTAGAAACAATAAATGCTGGAAAGGGTGTGGTGAAAAGGGAACCCTCCTATTGGTGGGAATGCAAATTGATACAACCATTGTGGAAAACAGCATGGAAATTCCCTAAAAAACTAAAACTAGAACTACCATATGACCCAGCAATCCCACTACTGGGCATATACCCTGAGAAAACCATAATTCAAAAAGAGACATGTACCACAGTGTTCATTGCAGCCCTATTTAAAATAGCCAGGACATGGAACCAATCTAAATGTCCATCAACAGATGAATGGATAAAGAAGATGTGGCACATATATACAATGGAATATTACTCAGCCATAAAAAGAAACAAAATTGAGTTATTTGTAGTGAGGTGGATGGACCTAGAGTCTGTCATACAGAGTGAAGTAAGTCAGAAAGGGAAAAACAAATACCATATGCTAACGCATATATATGGGATCTAAAAAAAAAAATGGTACTGATGAACCCAGTTGCAGGGTAGGAATAAAGATGTAGACATAGAAAATGGACTTGAGGACATGTGGTGGGAGGGGGAAGCTGGGGCGAAGTGAGAGTAGCATCAACATATATACACTACGAAATGTGAAATATTTAGCTAGTAGGAAGCAGCAGCATAGCACAGGGAGATCAGCTTGGTGCTTTGCAATGACCTAGAGGGGTGGGATATGGAGGATGGGAGGGAGGCTCAAGAGGGAAGGGATATGGGGACATATGTATGCATATGGCTGATTCACTCTGGTGTACAACAGAAACCATATTCCAATAAAGATCTATTAAAATAAAAAAAAATTGTGGAGATCTCCTCCACTTCTGGCCAAGATGAAATATCAGGGACTGGATGAACCCTCCTGCCTTAAGCACCTACAAAACTGGACAAAACATAAGAAACAGCAGCTTTTAGACACTGGATGCAGGCAGCATTGGACAATGATCCCTGATAGAGGGGGGGAATGAGGCAAAGAGTTTCTAGGCTGCAGTGCAAGGAGGGGGACCCAGGCAGAGCCTGGAAGTCTCCCTGAGTTAAGAGTTTGGGGAGGGCAAAGCAGCAATAATTTGCAGGGCAGAGTGCCACAGAGGAGAGGGTGCTTAGAAAGCCAGCTCTGGACATTTGCAAAGGAGCCCTCTTGAGTCTTCAGCTGAGTATCATCATCAGCACATGCACGTGAGGAAACTACCTGGAGTCAGGGGGGGAAATGCTTGAAATAAGCAGGCAGAGGCCCACAGATTGCTGGGAATTGTCTCAACAGGCAGAATGAAAAGCTCCATAATATACAGAGCATGAAGTCAAGTACTCAGAAGGTGGGACAAAATTGGTCCTAAAGTAAAGATTGCTCTGGTTCTGTCTGACAAAGCTTAAAAGCAAGGCTCAAATGGATCAAACTACTTCCAAGTAACTTAACTATGTCCCAGAACAAAGCTCAAGAAGGTATTTTTTTTAACAGAAGAATATCCAACACCCAACAAGGTAAGATTCACAATATCCGGCACCCAATCAAAAATGACCAGACATGCAAAGAAGCAAGGACTATACCCCATAATGAGGAGAAAAATCAATCAAGTGAAATCACACAGATAAAACTAATAGAAAAAGACGTTAAAATAGTTACTACAACTACATTTGATATAGTCAGGAAGATTGAGGAAAATGTGAGCAGGTTAAGAAGAAACATGAAAAAGATACAAAAGACCCAAATTGAACTTCTGGAGATGAAAAATACACTGAATGGGATTAACAGATTAGACACTGTAGAAGAAAACAGTAATGTACTTGAAAACACAGCAACAGAAAAGATACGACTAAAATATAGAAGGAAAAAATTCTGGGGAAAAAACAAACAAACCAGGCATCAGTGAGCTATAAGACATCTTCAAGAGGCATAATAATATATGTGTAATTGAGTCCAGGAAGAAAAGTGGGAGTAGGAGAAAGAAAATATTTGAAGAAATAACGGCAGAAAAGCTTTCCATACTATACTGTAATTGCTGTGCATCTATTGCCCATAAATATTTTTTCTCCATTTATTCCCAGCTCCATCCCGTTTTTGCTGGATAAAAAAAATAAATCCTAGACAGAATGTCCTTTACCTATAAATGCTTCAGAGTGCGTACAGTGTTCTTTTTAAAAATTTTTTTATTATTTATTTTATTTATTTATTTTTGGCTGCGTTGGGTCTTCGTTGCTACATGCGGGCTTTCTCTAGTTGCGGCGAGTGGGGGCTACTCTTTGTTGTGGTGCGCAGACTTCTCATTGTGGTGGCTTCTCTTGTTGCGGAGCACGGGCTCTAGGCATGTGGGCTCAGTAGTTGTGGTTCGCGGGCTCTAGAGCACAGGCTCGGTAGTTGTGGCACATGGACTTAGGTGCTCCGTGGCATGTGGGATCTTCCCAGACCAGGGATTGAACCTGTGTCCCCTGCGTCGGCAGGCAGATTCTAACAACTGCGCCACCAGGGAAGCCCCGATGTTCTTTTAATAATACCCAACATCCTTAGAAATTCTTGACTGCAAAGCAGGAAAACCTAGTGTTATTTATATGGAAAATTTTAGCTCTGGAATTTTGCATAAGTACATATAATATTCATGAAGTCTTTAAATTGCCCTGCAGTTACAGAACTGCAGCAATTAAAATCTTTATGCAAATGGAAAACTAAAAGTAGACAACTATACCATTATTTAAAAGTTGGCACATTTACCTCACATCTAGATGTGTGTATTCGTCTTGCTTTCCAAAAATGACTCAAGAACTAAGGAGTTCAGTGCTGTCATTATCTATTTACTTAAATACACAGCTAAACTCACTTTCTCTAAATGCACAGGATATGTGTTGCCTAAGTGCTGAACAGCCCTCATGGATCCCTAGGGCACTGCTGAACATGTTTATTTCCAGAATTTCATTTTCTTCTGTCGCTAGAAGTGATTCATGTTTCTTAAAAAAAATCGCCTCGGCCTGACAAGCTAAGGGAATGGTGTGGTCATCATCCACTACACCTTCATGATGTTCTAAAAAAAGCACTGACTTTCAGGCCAGGTGGGGATCTCTCCTCCTCTAATTAGTTAGGCTTCTCTCCTCTGGGTTCTGTGACGTTAATACCACTCGGCATCAGCATCTTTCATTTGGAAGCAATTGTGCGTCATTAGTGAAGGCTCAACTCCCATAAGAAGCAAAATCAGCAAGAAAATTCACCGTGTCCCGGTTTTCTAGGCAGCATCCTCCAAGATCACAGCCAGGTGCTTAATAATTTAGCCTTTTGGGCAAAGTTCTCGTTAGAATAGGTCAAAAACATGAATAATTCAGGGCACTGGCGAATCATACTGCTCAGCTGTGCTGACACTGGCCAAAAATACCGTAAGCACTTATAAAGAGGCTCAAGGTGACTAGATCAGGTGGCTGGGTCATGATGACACCAAATTTGGTTAATGGGAATCCCAGGTCAGATGCAGTGGTATCAAACTACAGGCACTGCCTGCTACGTTTTACAGGTTGTTGAAGTCTGAAATATTTCACAAAGTAAAACTTCCTGCCAGGAAACCACATTCTGTATCTCTAGTCTTTTCTCTCTCCCTCTCTCTCTCTCTCTCTCCCTCTCTCTCTCTCACTTCCCCAGATCACTCTTTCAATCCTCAAACCCCAAAACATCTTCATCCTCAGCAGGTGAACTTGCTTCTTCACTGAGAAAACAGAAACCATCAGAAGAGAGCTTTTTACCCCTCCCCCAAACCCATTTGTCCACCACCAGCACCTGCAACCCACATACTCTGCCTTTTATCCTTATGTATAGGATGCTCCAGCCCCATCCTACCTAAGCCAGCTTCTCCATGTGGACACAGGACCCCATTGCACTCAAGGACATCACTCCAATCACTCTCCTCTCAGTCATTGACTTTTCACTGTCTAATAAATCTTTCTAATTAGTGTACAAATATGCTGTTATTGATCCTATCTTTAAAACTACAGGCAGGGCCTCCCTGGTGGCGCAAGTGGTTGAGAGTCCGCCTGCCGATGCAGGGGATACGGGTTCGTGCCCCGGTCTGGGAGGATCCCATATGCCGCGGAGCGGCTGGGCCCGTGAGCCATGGCCGCTGAGCCTGCGCGTCCGGAGCCTGCGCGTCCGGAGCCTGTGCTCCGCAACGGGGGAGGCCACAACAGTGAGAGGCCCGCATACCGCAAAAAAAAAAAAAAAAAAAAAAAAAAAAAACTACAGGCAGACCTCTGAGATATTTCAAGTTTAGTTACAGACCACCGCAATAAAGCGTATCTTGCAATAAAGTGGGTCACAATACCTTTTGGTTTTCCACTGCATATAGAAGTTATGTTTACACTATACCATAGTCTGTTACGTGGGCAATAGCATTATGTCTAAAAATAATGTACATACCTTAATTTTTAAGATACTTCATTGTTAAAAAATGCTAACCATTATCTGAGCCTTCAGCAAGTCATAATAGTGACATCAAAGATCACAGATCACTAAAACAAATATAATAATAATGAAAAAGTTTGGAAATTGCAAAAATTACCAAAATGTGACACAGAGACATGATGTGAGCAAATGCTGTTGGAAAAACAGCACTAATAGACTTGATGCGGGATTGCCACAAACCTTCAATTTGTAAAAAATGCAATATCTGTGATACACAATATAACGAGGTATTCTTGTAATTCTCAATACAGATGTCTTACTTCGTTTAGGCTCCTATAACAGAATACGACAGACCGAGTGGCTTAAACAACAGAAATTTATTCCTCACAGTTCTGGAGGCTGGAAAGTCCAAGATCAAGGCACTGACAGATTTGGTGTCTGGTGAGAACCGTCTTCCTGATTCACAGCCAGCGCCTCCCAGCTGTGTCCTCACATGGCAGAAAGGGGCAAGGGAGATGCCTGCAGGTCTGTTTTATAAGGGCACTAATCTCACTCATGAGGGCTCCACCCTATTTAGGAGGTGATTAGGTCATTTAGGAGGGACCTAATCACCTCCCAAAGGACCCATCTCCTAATATCCTCATACTTGGGATTAGGTTTCAACCTTTGAATTTTGGAGAGATACATTTGGTCCATAGCATAGGCACATGGAAAGATGCTGAACATCATAGTCATTAGGAGAATCCCACTACTAATCAATGAAAACGTCCTAATTTTAAAAAAGACCTGCCATACCGAGTATTGGTGAGGACATGGAGGGGACTGGAACTCTCTTCACAGCTGGAGTTGCTTTCTCTGTGTGAACGGGTGTGTTACCCAGGTGCCGATAAGATGTCTTGGGCTCTTAGGTTACTTTTCAACACGTTTTCTCTCCTGAATTTAAAATTCTTTGGAAAACAGGTTGACAGTGTCTTAAAACTCCTATATGACGCAGCTTTTCCACTCCAGCTTCCTCCACTGAAGAATCGGGATCCCCAAGGCACGTCCTCCCTCCCACCGAATAAAAAACAACCACCCCCATCACAACCACCACCACCTGCTACAACACAGCCCGTGTCAGCAGTGGGGCTGCCCCCATGTTCAAAGACTTCTTGCCAAGAAGTTTCTGAGCATTTTTCAGTAAAAACCTATCCTTGAAGTTTTTGCTGTCTGACCAACTCTGTGATTTATTTGATAAATGTATCCATTTTTGACCAAGGGCAAAAAATATTAGGAGAGCCCCAAACTGCTCAGGCACATATGAAATGTTAGAGGAGAGAAGAAACAAAATGCTTTAGAAGGCTGATTCTTTCATGAACGAGAAATGTGAGCATCTCCATCTCAACTTACCGATGGGCTGCAGGTAACATTTAATGGAGACTAAGTGAGTTAATTAAGGAGAAATAGCAACGAAACCCAACATAAGGAGAGAGGCCCCAGCTCTCACTCCAGGGCACCCTCTTCTTATCTGTCTGCTCTTCCCTAACATACAGGTGCTATGGCGGGGGGTGGGGGGGAGCTCCTTGAATTGGACAGATATCCCCCTGAGAATCAGACCCGGGAAAACCATCTAATAAGAGAAACTTCAAGGAAGGGGGGCACTGTCATCCAGAAGTTCTGGAGTCCACAGACATCAGGGCCAGGTCCAAATCTAGGAGATTGTTCTAAAGCCTCAGGGGCCCCTCATGTTCTTATCTAGGCATGATCTTGAACAGATACACAATCAGAAGATGTAGGAGCTCCCCCTCGCTCTGACTTTTCCAGCTGTCTGACCTTGGGGAATTCACCCAAGCTCTTAGAACATCACTTTTCTTTTTTTTTTTTTTTTTTTTTGCGGTATGCGGGCCTCTCACTGTTGTGGCCTCCCCCGTCGCGGAGCGCAGGCTCCGGACGCGCAGGCTCCGGACGCGCAGGCTCAGCGGCCATGGCTCACGGGCCCAGCCGCTCCGCGGCATATGGGATCCTCCCAGACCGGGGCACGAACCCGTATCCCCTGCATCGGCAGGCGGACTCTCAACCACTTGCGCCACCAGGGAGGCCCGAACATCACTTTTCTTATTCATTTATGCAATAAACTTTTTAAATAATATCCTCTATACACACATTGATTTGCTACTGAAAATTGAAACAGCACATCAAAAATTTTCATTACAATTCAACACGCTCTGATAATGCTCTAGCCAAGCTACCCAACGTTTTCTTTACGTTCGTTCCTTCCACAGAAGTTAATTTGTTTCAAATTCTTGATATTGGGTTTCCTCTTACACACAGGAGGCTTCTAAAACAGGTAATACTTGAGACCTACTAGTGCTTCTTTGTGTCAAATCAAAGTGGAACTAAAGGATATTCAAGTCATTCAAATGCAAACTACATAGATTCCTTATAAGTTACCTGTATTGAGGAAGAAAAGAAATGCCAGAAAAAAGACATCACAGAACTTATAATATAGGTTATCAAAATGTTGGTACACAGTCTGTCTTATATGCAATAAATTTTTATCGAGTACCTATTACATGCCTGGCATGACTAACAAAATTATTAATTAACTGGTTGGCTAATTAATTAAATATTACTGGTGTAGAAATAATAAATATAAAATGATCATGTACATCACAGAGCGCCAGAGATCTCGCTGTGTACATGAGATCATAGAAAATATATATATTGGTCTCTGCCCCCAGCTCCTGGCACAGAGCTCCTGGACCCTTGGCATTTCCTAAGTGATGAGAGCACCGGGAGCATCTTTTGTGCTAATATTTGGTCTTTAACTCTGGTTTCTGACACCAGCTCCTAAGTGCCTTGGAATTTCGGGGGTGATAGGAGTCTCTTGTTCTAATGAGGTGACTCTTGGTGGGCTCCTGGATGGCAGCTGGTCACCAGAGAGACCAAGCCACGATTAGAAGCTCAGAGTTTGAGCCCCACCCTGCATCCCCCAGAGAGGGGAGAGGAGCTGGAAATGGAGTTAATAATTGATCATGCCTACGTGAGGAAGCCTCCATAAAAATCTCCAAAGTATGGAGTTCAGCGAGCTTAATTGAGTTAAACTGTAGGACACCCAGCTGGTGTCGCAGAGAATTGCTCATTGTGGGGAAACCCAGCCACACACATCTGGTGTCAGAAGTGTCGAGTGGGGTAGGGATGTGAGAGTTAAGGAGAAACACAGGAGAACGGAGGGTTTCCTAGACAGTAGAGGATCCATGGCAGTAAACGCAGGCTGTTCAAGAGGGGAGTGTAGCCCATGAACTCAGAAGGTGCTGGTGGATTGGAAAGCTTTGCCCACATCTCAATGTCAGCCTTTTCTTCCTACAATGCTTCTCAAAGCCCGCAAAGACACAGCCAGGCAAAGGCTTATGTGCTAATGAATTAATAGATGTTTGCCATCAATTCCACTGAGTCATTAAAGTAAATCTCAAAGAGGAAAAAAAAGGCATAAGTGCTGTCATCTCTGGGATGATTTTAAGGCGTTAGAAGGGAAGGCAGAGAGAAGGAATTGTCCTCTCCTGCAATATTTGGATAAAAAATGCTGTGGCTTATGCTGTCCTCTGAGAGCCAGTGAGAAGGCTAAGGGAGCGGGTATTGGGGCCCCGATGCCCATAAGGGATCTAAGGATACCCAGAATGCCAGCTGGACCATTAGTGAAGCCTGCAGCAATGGATCCAACATTCCAAACACTCAGAATACAGTCCTAACAGAAAGCTGGAGGAAGACCTGAGAAAGAAGAAGAACTAAAACCCAGGATGCATCAGTGTTCTCACAAGTGGGGTGCTCGGCCCTTTCAGACCCTCTCCTGAACCCAAACTTTCTGCAAAGCCATTGGCAGATGACATCTGAAAAGATTTCCTGCAGCTCTGCATCCCCTCCTGCTGCCCACCTTGGTCTCCCTCCCACCTGTTCACCTCCCACCTGCATTGCCCCAAAACACTCACATTCATTGTCCCCATGTGCTAAGCCTCATGGACATTCTCAGGCCTCATCTGAACCCCGCAGAAGCATTCGACACAGCTGATCCATCCTTCCCTCTCCAAATATTCTTGCCCTCGCTCCCGGCCCTGGCATTTGCTGGCCCAGGGTGACAGTACAGAGGCCCACGCACCATATGTGTGAATTACAAGTGATGCAAAGAAGCGTTAGAGTACATCGTGCTGTGCTCCAACCTTGACAAATGCCTTCTCATAGCAACTGAACCACAGCTATGGCTTCTTTGTTTTTTTCTAACATTTTTGGCAGAGGCGATTGACATCTGCAGAATTCTTTATACATTCTCATAGCAGCCTCTCCACTGACTGGGGCCAGGGCAGGCCCTTCCTAATGACAATCATCTCACTGGGACTCTGCTCTCTGTGCCTTACAAAATTAAGCAGTTAGTCCAGAAACTGTAGAAAGAGCAGGGAACCAGGAAGATTTCAGCAGGAAGCTGAGGACTGGCACATTCTCTGGAATTCAGCTTAGTTTCCTCATCTATAAGGAAGCATCAATACCTGTCTTTCAGGAATGTTCTGAGACGTGAGATACATAAGTGCTTCACACACACTTTAAGTGGATAGGCTGTGTACGGCTTTTTGCATGAACAAAATAGGCAAAATATAAAAAATGAGTAGCTTTTATTATTTTATATGTCAGTATTGCCGGGTCAACAATGTTTGGATGAATAATAAAACGATGAAAACAAAAAAAAACTCATCCAATTAGGGGAATTGCCTGGCAGTCTAATGGTTAGGATGCCACACTTCCACTGCAGGAGGCACTGGTTCAATCCCTGGTCGGGAAACTAAGATCCTGCATGTCATGTGGTGTGACCAAAAACAAAAACAAAAAACAATGATGTACATAATTCATAAATTATTGTATTTTAAATTGTAGAATTTGTTTTTCTTCCCTTCTTTTTAGCAAAAACTATGTAATGATATCATAAAAGTTTCACATAATTAATGTTCTACTGTCAATAATGAGCTCAAGGACTAAAAAATAAAATGCAACTGTACGGACTTTTCTGGTGGTGCAGTGGTTAAGAATCCGCCAGCCAATGCAGGGGACACAGGTTCGATCCCTGGTCCAGGAAGATCCCACATGCTGTGGAGCAACTAAGCCCATGTGCCACAACTACTGACCCTGCGCTCTAGAGCCTGCGAGCCACAACTACTGAGCCCTCGTGCCACAACCAGTAAAGCCCACATGCCTAGAGCCTGTGCTCCGCAACAAGAGAGGCCACTGCAATGAGAAGCCCATGCACCACAATGAAGAGTAGCTCCCACTTGCCGCAGCTAGAGAAAGCCCACACGCAGCAATGAAGACCCAACACAGCCAAATATAAATAAAGAATAAATAATAAAATGAAACTGTATTCAAAGTATTACATTTGAATATATTTTCATCAAAAATGCATATTAAAGGTAAAAAATTTTAAAATCAAAATTATTTTTGTATGTTTTCACAAACTTGTTTTCTTCTAAAGCATTCAAAGTCAGCTATTACAAATAAAAGGTAAACTATGAATTATAGTTAAGGAAATCCAAAATTTTTAATCAAAATGATTTAAATAAAATGAAAGTTTTTAATGTTTTAAAATATTCACTGAATTTCATTAAACCTTGCTAAATTTTTCTAAACATGACAGTTCACAATTCTAATATTCAATGTCTAACTCGTTGCCAACATAAAAAATTTATATAACACTTCTCTCATGTTACACCTAGACCTATATGTACACAAATCAAAAATAACATGAGTTGTTTAATACTGCAAATTTTCCTAGTCACCATGTGCAATTGTTGTAACTAACAAGCTGCTCTGTGAATACCTCTGGGACTAAACCATACAAATTAACTATAACTATAATACAAATTAAAACACCAAGCAAAGGAAAAAAATAGACATTTAGCACTACCAGGAAACAATACTTTGTTATATGAGAATCTATCATATTCACCGTATCTGAGAAAAAGGATTTGATGACTTAATCTTGTATTGTTTGTTTGTTTCCTAAGGTTCCCGCCACTCAAATCTTCCCTCATCCCCTGTCTCCGGGATCGGAGAGGCACAGCCTCCACATCTTCAGACACAGTTGTCTTTTGTTTTGAGGACACAGAGCAAGAGATGTGAAGAAGCATTTTCCTGGGACCTGAGAAGTGTCAGCCAGGCGAGTGGATGTTTAGTTACAAGTCCCCCCAAGCTGAAGTGACAGGAGGGCCCGTGTTTCCTTCTCTTCTCTCTTCTCCATTCTCCCTGCTCCTCCCCTTCTTCTTCTTCTCTTTCTGTATTTAACCTTCACACACACACACACACACACACACACACACACACACACACACACACACAGAGTGCATGTAAGCCAGGCTAGTGGCTTGTTCATTCATTTACTGAAAGTGCCCCAGCCTAGCCAGATATCATATGAGTGCTTACTACCCTAAGTGTAGTCCAGATACATGTTATGCTAAGTCAAGCTATCCTAACATTATCATATCTTAAAGTACTGTATCCTGTCTTGCCCTTAGAAATTCCCCCTAAGTACATATATACAATGGAATACTACTCAGTCATAAAAAAGAACGAAATAATGCCGTTTGCAGCAACATGGATGCAACTAGAGTTACTAAGTGAAGTAAGTCAGAAAGAGAAAGACAAATACCACATGATATCACTTATATTTGGAATCTAAAATATGACACAAATGAACTTATCTACAAAACAGAAACAGACTCCTGGACATAGAGAACAGACTGGTGGTTGCCAAAGGGAAGGGGGGTGGGGGAGGAGTGGACTGGGAGGTTGGGGTTAGCAGATGCAAACTATTATGTACAGGATGGAAAAACAACAAGATCCTACTGTATAACACAGAGAACAATATTCAATATCCTATGATAAACCATAATGGAAAAGAATATTTAAAAAAAAGAATATATGTATGTATAACTGAATTACTTTGCTGTACAGCAGAAATTAACACAATATTGTAAATCAACTCTACTTGAATTTAAAAAAAAGAAATTCCCCCTAAGGAAACAGGTCCAGCCCACACATGACCCTGGGTCTGAAGTGAATTATCAAGGGGAACAGGTGGGTAACTCTAGATTTCCACCCATATCACTGTACAGAGGCATCAGCTAGATGTTGAAATTCAGATTTTTTTCAGGTTTTCTAACTTGTCACTCAGGAGTTACTTTCCCATGGGCCTTGGAATTTAATCACCAACATTTAAGAATCTCAGCTCTTAATGTCCTCAAATTTGCCACAGTCCTGCAAGACATTGGAGACTCCCTTAGACTAGATGGGGAATGACAAAGCATGAGGGATGTTTTCAACCACACTGGCCACTGTTTAAGTAAGACTTCAGACTCCCACCTGATCCACCTTACGACTACTCACGTCTCCCAGATGAGGCCAGGCCCTCTGTTCTCCACTGCAGGGACCCCTGGTGCTAGTAAGTGCCAGACCGTGAGGATTGAGGGTGAACAGGACACACATACAGTCCCTACTTTTCAGCAGATTCCAAGCAAACAAAGAAGTAAACCAGATAATTTCAGACCATGGTAAGTGCTCTCAAGAAAAAAAAATACAGAGTGATGAGATGAAGGCAGCAGTCAGGGAGGAAAAAAACTTTTCCTCCAATCTCTTAGGTTCAGTTCATGGAGCCTGTGAATTAAACTGACAAAAGACAGGTTAACGGGAGAAAAGGTACAATTTTATTTTTCCTGCATGGGAGTTGAGAGGAAAGAAGATGCAGACCTACTAGAGAATGGACTTGAGGATACAGGGAGGGGGAAGGGTAAGCTGGGACAAAGTGAGAGAGTGGCATGGACATATATACACTACCAAATGTAAAACAGATAGCTAGTGGGAAGCAGCCGCATAGCATAGGGAGATCAGCTCGGTGCTTTGTGACCACCTAGAGGGGTGGGATAGGGAGGGTGTGAGGGAGGGAGATGCAAGAGGGAAGTGTATGTATATGTATAACTGATTCACTTTGTTATAAAGCAGAAACTGATGCACCATTGTAAAGCAATTATATTCTAATAAGGATGTTTAAAAAGAAAAAAGAAGCAATTAAACTTGGGGGCTTACATACCATTTTAACGAAGGATGATAAATTCTGGAGAAGTGACTAGACAAAGGAACGGAGGTTTGGGCTTCTGGGGGTGATAGATCATGGGGAAGTGACTAGGAAATACATGGGGAACTAACGGAAGATAAGGGTTCTTTTAGAAAGGACTGTTTATGCAGACTCATCCTGGCGTCAACTCTCCACCTCCAGTGATGAGTTGCTCTCCCTTTCCTGGTACAGGAAAAGCACTTTTCTTGCAGGAAATTTATAACCTGCTTTAGGCAGATAAGGGCAGAGAAGAGAACCCTTCTTGCATTTGTTGTTTCTCAATTGTCTTCAGCCCAAAGTAGTCCAAGTGGCATATTTTGGGGCAGCATATTCTGATCCCCTTTAGGGCCAGAATGACTTCTCTTTCTGAGCTCTGAGGTAATTTTCCTCATTCAGAGGGTACAGCCTGGTTCTGGTTAAGCATCTCTCATCACAGCCCTGCTATGAACATAGGAAGCACCCCAGCTCAGCGTCTGGGTCTCCTCTGGTGGAAGTCCACAGAACCCCATGATCGTTCAGCCCAGAGGACAGAGGGAGGCTGCAGCTGGCCACGCCTGATCTCACCTCCTCCACCCAACCACGCCTCAAGGCCAAAGTCACAGGGCAGGACCCTCTGTCCTTCTCTGCTCAACCTTGGGGGAGTAGCAACCACTTTTTTTTTTTTTTTTTTTTTGGCTGCATTGGGTGTTCGTTGCTGTGCGCGGGCTTTCTCTAGTTGTGGCAAGCAGGGGCTATTCTTTGTTGCGTGGGCTTCTCAATGTGGTGGCTTCTCTTGTTGCGGAGCATGGGTTCTAGTTGCACGGGCTTCAGTAGTTGCAGCACGTGGGCTCAGTAGTTGCAGCACACATGCCCTAGAGCACACGGACTTCAATAGTTGCAGCGCATGGGCTCAGTAGTTGTGGCTTGTGGGCTCTAGAGCGCAGGCTCAGTAGTTGTGCTCGTGGCTTAGTTGCTTGCAGCATGTGGCATCTTCCCGGACCAGGGATTGAACCCATGTCCCTTGCATTGGCAGGCGGATTCTTAACCACTGTGCCACTGGGAAAGTCCCACAACCACTTTTTAAAAGTAAACTTTCTATTGAAGTATAACACAGGTACAGAAAAGTGCTCAATGCATTTCTATAAAGTAAACACACCCATGTAACCAGCACCCAGATCAAGAACCAACACATTATCAACACTCCAAGATCTCCTAACCCCCAGTTACTGTCCTCTCCTTTCCTAGCGCTTTGGATGAGTTTTGCCTGGAATGTCTTTGTTTTAAAACAGCAATAAGGGCAACAACAATGGCCACCATTTATTCCTCATTCACTGAGTGCCTGGCCCAATGCCAGGTGCTTCACCTGGATTACCTGTCAACAACCTATGTATGGAGTAGGTTGTATTATTATCTCCACTATAAAAGGGGGAAATTGAGGCTCAGGATAAGAGACCTGCTCAAGTCCATTCATTCCAACGTATTTACTGAATATTTACAATGTGACAAGGAAGGTGCTGGTGAGAGACTGAATATAAAAATGGAGGGCTTCCGGGGCTTCCCTGTTGGCGCAGTGGTTGAGAGTCCGCCTGCCGATGCAGGGGACACGGGTTCGTGCCCCAGTCCAGGAAGATCTCACATGCCGCGGAGCGGCTAGGCCCGTGAGCCATGGCCGCTGAGCCTGCGTGGCCGGAGCCTGTGCTCTGCAACGGGAGAGGCCACAACAGTGAGAGGCCCGTGTACCACTGAAAAAAATAAAAAAATAAAAAAACAAAAAATAAAAATGGACAATGGTCAGAGCACATGTGAAAACAGAACTCTGAGCCACCACTCAGGAAACCAGCCTATAAGTCAGAGTTGTAGGAAGTCAGAACACTATCTCCAGCAAGGAATCCAGGAAGCCAAACTAACCCCTGTAACAGTCGGCCCAAAACAATGCAGACTTGACTAATAACTGACAGCTCCCCTCATTTTGGTTCCTGCTTCCAACTTAGGACCAATCAGAGAAAGCCAAATACACTCCCTGACATACTCACATAGTATGTCCAGCTTCTACTAGCCTGCCTCTGGCTTCCCTGCTGACAGCCTCCTATCAGAGCATATCTGAGCCTTCCTTTTTTTTTCCACTATAAAGCTTTCCTGGCCTCCCTGGTGGCACAGTGATTAAGAATCCGCCTGTCAATGGAGGAGACATGGGTTTGAGCCCTGGTCCAGGAAGATCCCACATGCCGCGGAGCAACTAAGCCCGTGCGCCACAACTACTGAGCCTGCACTCTAGATCCTGAGAGCCACAACTACTGAGCCCGTGTGCCACAACTACTGAAGCCCTCACACCTAGAACCCATGCTCCGCAACAAGAGAAGCCACCTCAATGAGAAGCCCGCCCACCGCAACAAAGAGCAGCCCCTGCTCGCTGCAACTAGAGAAAGCCTGCGTGCAGCAACCAAGACCCAATGCAGCCAAAAATAAATAAATAAATTTATAAAAAATAAAATAAAATAAAGCTTTCCTGCTCCTCTGCCTGCCTTCGGGGCTCTGCCAAACACAAGTGATGGTGATCGACTCCCTTGCCTCAGGATGCTCTGAATAAATAGCCCTTGCATGTTCTCATTTGGTTGGTCTTTCTTTGTGTCCACATGGGGAAACAGAGTTGAATAAACACAGCCCCTGCCCGTGCCCTCGTGCGTCTTACTGGCCAGTGGGCAGAGAGACACTATTCAAGCAATCACAGCAAGTGGGACCGTGCAGCTGTGATTTTGCTATAAGAGAGAAGCATGGTGGTTCAACTGCCTGTGAAGTGGGGGGTCTGACCTGGTCTGGGAGTCAAGGAAGGCTTCCTGGAAGAAGTGACACTTGAGCAGAGATATAAGGGCTGTGTATGAGACATCTATGGTGAGAAGAAGGAGAAGAGTTTTCAGGTAAAGTCAACAGTACAAAGAGGCCATGGATGGCGGAAAGGTAACTTGAGGGACTGAAGTGGGAGACAGTGTGAGATGAGGCTGGAGAAGTCCTCAGGGGACAGATCAGGCAGGGCCTTCAAGGCCATGGGAAGGACTTCTGTCTTTATTCCAACAGCAAGTGGAACCCAGTGAAGGACCTGTGGTTTAGCGGCAGAGGCGGGAGAGAGGGATGGGGAGCCATATGCTTGAAGTTATAGGTTGAATCGTGTGCCCCCCACAAAAGATATGCTGAAGTCCTAATCCCCATCCCTCAAAATGTGACCTTATTTAGAAATAAGGTCATTGCAGATGTAATTAGTTAAGATGAGGTCATACTAAAGTAGGGTGAACACAATCCATTATTACTGGTGTCCCTCTAAGAAGAGGACACAAATGGAGAAGATGGCCATGTGATGATAGAGGCAGAGATTGTAGTGATGCAGCTACAAGCCAAGGAATGCTGAGGACTGCCAGCAAAACCAGAAGCTGGAAGAGGCAGGGACGGATCCTCCCATAGAGACTTTCAGAGGGAGCATGGCTCTGCTGTCACCTTGATTTGGGCTTCTGGCCTCCAGAACTTGAGACAACAGATTTTGTCACTCAGTCTGTTACAGCAGCCCTAGGAAACTAACACAGGTGGGTTTTTAGAAAGGTCCACCCAGTTAGGTTGGAAGGGGAATCCAAGTGGATGAGGCTTGGCCAGTTAGGAGTTCACTGCAATTATTCCCCAAAGAGATGATGGTGGCTTGGACTAGGATGGTGACAGTGGGGCATGGAGAGAAGATGAAGTTGAGAAACGTTAGAATGTGACATCCATTGAGAGAGTATGGAAGTAGGTCAGCTGTGCTTTTATCTACAGCGTCATAAACACTGAAAAAGCCTCAGACACTTCTAGGAAATTAGTCACCAGCAAGGCAGCTGGGGTTGGGCATAGGCAGTGATGACATCTCGGAGAGGCCAGTGGGTCAGGAGATGGGTCAGGCCAGTGTGGCTGGAAAGACGACATCACAGAGCTACACAATCAGCAGGTGTGTGGGCTCAGAGTAGAGGAAGTCTGCAAGATTAAGAGGCACACCAGGGATTTGGATTGAAACAGGTGACTGGGGACAGCATCAAATATCTGAGACAGAAGTGTGATCTCAGAGTCCAGGGCCCTTGGCAGTAGCAAAGTCCAAATACACAGCCTGGCCAGAATCGCCAAGTTCCCTGCTTCCTGCTGCCGGGCTTCCCCACTGCAGACATTGCTAGTCGACCCAGGCATCCATTCCTTCCACTCTGGGAAGTCCCTACCAACCGAGTGGAATGCATACACAAATGAAATACTCTTGCAATCCCAGGACAGGGGTGGGATTCAACAGGGGACTCTGAGACCTCTCTGGACACTTGCAGACCTGCACTTGGTCCCTTGATCCTCAAAAGAACCCAGGGAACTTGACGGAGCAGACACTTGAATTACCCCTATTTCCCACAAGAGGAAATTGGGACCCAGAGTTACACAACTAATAAAGGACAGATCTGGGCTCAAATTAAGGTCTTCTACTTCTAAAGCTTCCTTCTACTCTTTCCCCAGAGCAGCTGTGAGTTGGTGGCCAAAATAAGGAAGATTACTGAATCAACATTTTTTTACTGCAGTAAAATACTCATAACAAACATTACCATTTTAACCATTTTAAGTGTATAGTTCTGTGGCTTTAAGTACACTCACACTGCTGTGCAACCGTCCCCACCATCCATCTCCAGAACGTTTTCATCCTCCCAAAACGGAATCTCTGTCCTCATTAAACACTAACTCCCCCACCACCCCGCCCCCACCTTCTACTTTCTGTCTCCATGATTTTGACTCCTCCAGGGACCTCATATTAGTGAAATCACAGACTGTCCTTCTGTATGAGTCAACATTTTGACCCCCAGATTGCACATGGTGGAATTCAAGTCAGAATCCTAGTTACACTGTTGATTCAGACATCATGTTTACTGGGTCTCTGTTATCTTTAGTTTCTATCAGAAAAACAGCATGAAAATCTAAAGTGTCTTGGTTTAACCCATATACTGTTTTCATTTAAATGAGCAGATTTTTAAAAATGTCTTTATCTCTGTGGACAGTTGTAAACCTTTCCACAGAAAGGACTCAGCCAGTTTCTATGGCAACTTAATGTCAGCAACCTAATTTCTTGAGACTTATTTTCAGAAACTGTTTTTTTAAAGGCTGGGCAAGTGGATGCTGGCTGGTAATCTTGTTTTCAAGTTCTTTTTTGCTGTTTTTATATATCTATTCATCAAATAATTTCCGAGTACCTAACGAGGTCTGGCATGTACTAGGCATTGGGGCAACATCATGTGGGCAAGACAGAAATGGTGCTGACCTGAGGTTTGGTAATTTAAGAAATGCTGTAGGGACATAGAAAACAAACTGATGGTTACCAAAGGGGAAAGGGGGGGAGGGATAAGTTAGGCGTTTGGGATTAACATATACACAATAATATATATGAAATTGATAACCAACAAGGAAAAGAATCTGAAAAAGAATATATATATATCTGAATATATATATATATATATATATATATAAAACCGAATCACTTTGCTATATACCTGAAACTAACGCAACATTGTAAGTCAACTATATTTCAATAAAAAAATAAAAACCTTATAAAATGCAAAAATAATGCTGTAGATGTTCCTGAGAGAAACTTTTCATTGATGACACTAGCAAAAGTACAGAGCAGGGATGGGGGTAGGGAAATATATCTGGGATCAAATTGAAGATGACTATCCAGGTTGTACCCCCGGGGAAGAATCTGAGGCCCTTCTCTAAAAAACCACTGAATAATTCTGTTTGCAACATGGGATCAGTTTTGACTTTTAAAAAACTTGAATTCAGCCTTAAAAAAAGAAGGAAATCCTGTCATATGCTACCACATGGATGAAGCTTGAGGGCATTTTGCTAAGTGAAAGAAACCAGTCACAGAAAGACAAATACTGCACGATTCCACTTCTAAGGGGCATCTAAAGTAGTCTAACTCTTAGAGACAGAAAGTAGCACGGTGGTCGCCAGGGGCTCAGGGAGGGGAAATGGGGATTTCTTGTTCAATGGGTATAGAGATCGGTTTTGTCAGATGAAAAAGTTCTAGAGATTTGTTGTCCAACCATGTACATGTAGTTAACGCTACTATATGGTGTGTACACTTAAAAATGGGTAAGATGGTAAATTTTATGTTATGTGTTTTTTTACCACAATTTTTAAAAAAGAGTCTAGCGCAGTGATGGCCACATAGAGACTCTATAAATGTTTGCTGAAAGTAAAAACAAACAAACAAAAACAAATCATGAGGTCCCAAGTCCTGGCCTCATATATTTTCTGCAAATTTTACCTATGGGGTTGGGAATGGTTGGTTGTTTTCCTCCTTTTTGCCTTTTTAGTGTGTGCAATTTAAGATGTAGCTGAGAGCAACATGGATGCAACTAGAGATTATCATACTAAGTGAAGTCAGAAAGAGAAAGACAAATACCATATGATATCACTTATATGTGGAATCTAAAATATGACACAAATGAACCTATCTACAGAACAGAAACAGGATCACAGACATAGAGAACAGACTTATGGTTGCCAAGGGGGAGGAGGTTGGGGGAGGGATGGAGTGGGAGGTTGGGATGAGCAGATGTAAGCTTTTATACGTAGAATGGATAACTGACAAGGTCCTACTGTATGGCACAGAGAACTAGATTCAGTATCCTATGATAAACCATAATGGAAAAGAATATTTTAAAAAAGAATGTATGTATGTGTATAACTGAATCACTTTGCTATTCAGCAGAAATTAACACATTGTAAATCAACTATACTTTAATAATAATAATAAAAGATATAGCTGAGGGCTTCCCTGGTGGCGCGGTGATTGAGAGTCCGCCTGCTGATGCAGGGGACATAGGTTTGTGCCCTGGTCCGGGAAGATCCCACATGCCGCGGAGCGGCTGGGCCTGTGAGCCATGGCCGCTGAGCCTGCGCGTCCGGAGCCTGTGCTCCACAACGGGAGAGGCCACAACAGTGAGAGGCCTGCGTACTGCAAAAAAAAAAAAAAAAAAAAAAAGATATAGCTGAGAAAAACCAAAGTCAAGACTTTTTTGGAAAGTCATCTAACCAGTGCCATCCCCTGGGCTGGACAAGTCCTTCGTATCCATGTGACACTGACTTCGAGTCTGTCAGGCTTAGACTGAGGTCGGTCTCACGTGTCCACAGTTTCAGAGGCTGACCACAGGCCTGCCTCTGGCAGCAGCTTCTAACATCTGGGGGACACTTTTCAGTTTACAGAGCACCCCCAGATGTGTTTACCTCACTTCAACCACTGTCTCCTCTTTACCAGGCCTCTGGTGCCTTTACACTTTGCTAGCAGGGTTGGTTTGCAGAATCGAAAACTTCGTTAAGGATTGTTGAGGTTTCTTTTTGAAAATTGGTTGTTCCCACCCACATTCCCTTGAGTTATAAATAGAAAAAAAAAAAAGAGGTTTAATTAGTAAAGCAAGACATCTGAGCTACGTCCACCTGATCCTTGAAAAGGAAATCTGAGAGGTTCTTACTATCGCTTTTTCAATCCTATATAAGGTAGGTCAGTAAGGTAGCAAAACCGCATCTGTTTTTTTTTTTTTTTTTTTTTTGGCTCTTTCAACTCTTTTCCCTGATTCTTCTTAGAGGAAAATCTAAAACGGTGAGTAGCTGGTGGGCCTACCAGACCCCAGACTCTTCTTTCTTACACGCATTTATATTAGGTTGGTGCATGCTGTGCTCAGATTCTCTTTTCCCATGGAATTGACACATGGATGGATTTTGATCTCTGGTAGATGCGTTTTTTGATGTCTCCGATTCCCATCCTTCAGGACAGATAGCAACCCTTCCATAGAAGGTCTGCAAGCAGCCCAAGCTCTATCCTTCCCTAAATGGAATTTGCAACACTGCATTTCTCTGGCTGGTGTGTTAAAATGCTATTGTATTTGTAACACGGTTTACTTCTGAATGGTTTGTAGATGCCTATGTAAGTGGTCAATGATGTAATTATAATTTTTACAAGAAAACAGAATCGAATTGTTCTTTAGGTTGTATTTTTAAAGTTCATCTCAGGAGAGGGCACTGAGACACAGGGGACTGGGATCTTCTAGATATTTGGTTTTTTATTTGGATATTCTGTCCCAGCTCTTAATACAATACTATGCTTATCACATTTAAAAAATTTTCAACAAATTTGCATTTTCTGTGGGCCTGGGGGTGTGGGGGGGTGTAGTCCCCCCAGACGTGCATGTTTCTGCTTGCCATTCACCACATCTTGTTTATTCTGTGTGAACAGGTGGAAAATGAGCATCACAGATGTCCTTAGTGCTGATGACATTGCAGCAGCCCTGCAGGAGTGCCAAGGTAAAGCGGAAACAAGGCAGGGGTGGGTTTCTCTCACGGACCTCTACCTCCCGAAAAGCTACAAAAATTAAAATGTGAACTTTGCTGAAAATTCATGGGATCAGAGAAAAACTTATTAACTAGATAACTACAATGATAAAAATATGAGATCTGAACATAACGATCACATTTCTGTAAGGTGAAAGAAACTTACTAAACGTGAAAAAGAGGAATCGGTGGATGCCACGTAGCCTGTTTGAATCTCATGATTGCATTTCTCCCACCAACTAGACCAGTGGTGCTGGCATCTTGGATACACAGCCAGTAAAAAGAGCAGGGGGAGGCACAGAGGAGAGGAGGCGAGAGAAGGGGAGACGGACAAAGTCAAGTGGAGAGGGAAAGCTGGGAAGGGGGAAAGGAGATGAGAGCACAAAGACATCCAGTCTTGGCTGCTTCAAAATCTCGGTCCCTGTAGCTCAATGCTATTATGAAAAGTAGTATTTTTAATAACCTATGTTTTCAGCACTTTGGCCCAAAGACAGAATGCAATCCAGTGAGCATCAGAATAACCCATTCTCTGTTCTTCAGACCCGGATACTTTTGAACCCCAAAAATTCTTCCAGACATCGGGCCTCGCCAAGATGTCAGCCAGTCAGGTGAAGGATGTTTTTCGTTTCATAGACAACGACCAGAGTGGGTACCTGGATGAAGAAGAGCTGAAGTAAGCTTTGTCCTAAGCCCGTCTGGCACCCCAACAATGCTAGCTGGGGCTGGGGTGTAGTGGGGGCCAGCCCCCTAAGTATCCTTCAGTGTCCAGCCTTGATGCTGGACACTCAGCAGATTCTCATGAAAGGGAAGAACATGAGTCGGTGGGCCACATATCTACCCACGCAAAATACTAAACATGGGCACCAAAGACTGTCGGTGCAAAAATTCATTAGTCTTAGAGGTTTTCTTGGGCAAACAGACTTATAACAAAATTCTGGAAAGATGTTTTAAAACAAAATGCCCACCGTTAGTCTCTACAATGAAGGAAGCCTTTGCCTGCTAAGATCTTGACTGATTATTGCAACTGTTGGAACAGACAGTTTGCTTCAAGAGAAAGGGGTAAGCATAGAAATGTGTGTGGGTTTTCAAAACAGTCCCCTCAATCTTTATTATCCTGTAGGTTTTTCCTCCAGAAGTTTGAGAGTGGTGCTAGAGAACTGACCGAGTCAGAAACCAAGTCCTTGATGGCGGCTGCAGATAATGATGGAGACGGGAAAATTGGGGCTGATGGTATGTTCACACCTGTACACAACATAAGAGACTTTAGCTCAGGCAGCATCTGGGGCAGGGAGCTTAGGCCATGAGATCAGACGGATATGGGTTAAAATCCCCCTTTCTTAACCTTGCTGAGCCTCAGTCTTCTCATCTGCAAAATAGAACTAAAGTGAGGATGCAAATGATGTATGTCAAGACTCTGGCATGATTCCTGGGGATGTACCATAGAAGCTGGTCCCACTGGTCACTGTCTATGAACCAGAAAATACTCTTCACCTGACCAGGGTACTAGCTACTTTCCTGGCCAATTATGTGCAAGACACCCTAATGCACCTTGAAAATAATGTAAGAAATCTCCACCAGTGGGATGTGAGTCTCTCTGAATAAGGGAAGGACTGACATTCTCAAGTATGTCTCATGCTAAAGAGTCTACTGACTTGAGTAGGAAAGCCTCTTAGCTTTCAAGGGGTTAAACAAATACGTTTTATTGGACAGTAGCCCGAAATATTAGAGAACAAATAAATCAATCATCATTTATGCAGTCTTCTGTATGCAGAGCCTTATATTCAAACTTTAGCATAATTGCATGGCTGTAGGACTATGTTTATCTGATTTTGTCAGGTTGCTTACATGATTTTCACCTTTGTGCATGTCAACTCAGGAGAACTTATGTGTGGTTCTTATGGTGGTACTAATTAAAATGTAAAACTGCTACTTTAGATCCTCATTTAAAAAATCTATTCAAAATGATACCACTATAACTTACTACATGAGACTTAACGCACCTTGTATAGATAGGTCAGAAAAATAACTTAGGTAAGGGAAAGTTGATTTATTTAAACCTAACCATGAAAGACTTCCAAATAAGCAAAGCTTACCGATAAATATAAAGCAAATCCCCAGTTTTCAATTTTAGTCTGTAGCATTCACACCTTATTATTATTATTATTATCTTTTAGTAATATAAATTTGGGGGGTAAGGTTAGGGTTCAGTAAAGAAAAGTTAGTTCAAAGTCCCGCTCTATTAAATGTTTCCTAAATATGCAATACATAGCTACTTAATAGAAAAAGAAAACCTCCCATTTCTGTCCTGAATTGACCAGACAAAAGGTTGAGTGAGCACAGATTGTTATGGGCCACTATACTGAATTCACTCATTGTCAGAGAGAAATAAACTGGGTTGGCAAATTCTAACACAAGGGGCTCTTATCAAAAAACTAAAGATGTTTGTTAGATTAGGCAGGAAGATGGAATGCTGCAGACTGTCAGGACCAGTGGGCAGTGACACCTTTTCTTCCTTTTGTGCCCTTGGAGGGGGCCATGCCCATCATCTGACAATCAGCTTCGTTCCCTTTCCTCTTCAGAACTCTCACTGGCCATAGCACGTCTGTAAAGTACCAAGCCATCCTCGCTGACCCTGTTCTCACCTCTTCTGTTCTAGAATTCCAGGAAATGGTACATTCTTAAAGGGCCCAGACTATGGAGATAGAATCAGCTGGAAGGCCTCCAAAGCCCCAGGAACTGGGACACCCCGCATCCTCCCCCTAATTTATTTATTTCCCCCAAAATGCTTCTGCAATTTGCCCATTGTTTTAGTTAGGTCATAAGACAGTCATCTGTGACTTTTTGGTGGTGGGTATGCCCTGATGACTCCTGTAAGATCCTCAGAAGACAAAAAATGCCTTTTAAAAAAATCATCCAATAAAGACACCTTTCTCATCATCTGCTGATGTGTGGGTGTGGTTTTTTTCCTTCGAGAGGTAGAGGGATGAAAGTAATTTGGAGACCGAAGGCTTTTAGGAAGAATTCTGGTCTTACCGGGCGTCAGGCTAGGGTTTTCTCAGCGATTTATCTGAGTCTGAAATGCCTATGAAGAGATTTTAGCCAGCAGAAAGTCATGCTTGCTTATGTGTTTTCTGCTACTGGGTGTTAGATTGCCATAAGCGAGATTTAAGTTAAAGCAAACAGTACAAGACAGGAAGAAGTGCGAGGCTACCGTGGCCCTAAAGCTAAGGAGACTTGCTATGCTGGTTGAGACAGGCAGACATATTTTCGAGCCTTTTTTTTTCTTTTTCTTAGAAAAACAAGCTATCAGACACTTGCCGGCTCTGACCCGTTCTCCTGTCTCCCCCCCTCCCCCTCCCTTTCCCCTCCCCTCCCCCTCCCCTTCCCCTCCCCCTTTCCCTCCCCCACTCCCCCAGTTCTCCCTCCCCTCTCCACTTTCTCAGCCACTACTTTCCTGGCTCTTATTTGATACCACCTGAGCCAATTACACCCAGAATTGCCCGAACATTTGAGGCGAGCCTCAGGGTCCCATTACAGGACTTTCATTAGGGTGGGGCAATCTCAAGCCAGGAAATTCTCATTAGGCTGATTTCCAGGTGGCAGGTTCAAGCTGTTCTCTTGGGCTGACCCCCGGGGTTGAGGACTCCTGGGAGGAAGCAAGGCATCTTCCCGGGAGCTCGTTTAAAAGCTCGCACTTTTTACCCCGACACAGAAGTTAACAACGCCCTGGGGGCCTCTCCTGGGTTTGCTGCCATCCTGCTAAGTAGCTTAGCAACTCTGAACTCCTGTTTTTTGGAGGGTTGTGGCAAAGCAGCTTTTCAAAGTGTGGGACATGTACCACAAGGGGGCCTCAAGATGATTTTAGGGGGACAGGGGTCAATATTGTTAAATTTAATAACCGTGTATTTATTTTAATAGGAATCAGGAAAATAAAAGTAGCACAAACCTGATTTCAATATCGCCGCTTTAGAATGAGGCTATTAGACATTTGAAAGTGTACCGATTTGAAGATTTGAAGAATATTAAGTCACGTTGAAGGGACAAAACCCCTAAAGGTCGTTTTCAGATGAGTCAAACTGGGGAAATCTAGCCTGAAAATGAAGCACTCTTTGGGGAGAGCCAAAGAATGGAGCTGTGTCATGTCACGGCTCTCTTTTCCCCTCTCCCGGTACACACCTGCGCCTTCATGCTCTCCTCATTCCCCGGCCATCCTGGCAGGAATTGGGTTAGTTCCTCCCCACCTCTAGCTTCCCTGGGTATGTGACAATGTCTCCCACGTACCAGCAGAGGGCTTTCCGGGCCAGTACTGATGACCTAAGAGCCCTGATTCCTAAAACAATCCACATGTTGCCTTCACCGCGGCACAATGTGGATACTCTGATCCTCCTGATATTTCATTCACTCCGTTGGCCCTTCCCAGCTAAGGGCTCTTCATCCCAACAGTTCTGAAGGGGGACACTTTAAATAACTCAGCATGATCCTGTAGCCCTCTTTCCACGGGGCTCTGGCTACCATATGCCTCGGAGAAACAATGTGAATGATGATGCTTTTAAATAATGGTTATGAGCTTTTAATTGACTAAGCAATCCATCATCCACTGGAGCAGCAAAGGCAGCCTCAAAGCATCTAGTAAAGATCGTGGATTTCTGTTATTTTTTCCTGTCACTCAGGAGGGGACCTGTATGGGAATAATCACTGGAGGGGTAATTTGGAGCACCCAGGGGACACTGTGTCATTGGATGTTACTGATGTTCTGAATGTCTTGGGGAAGTTGCTTAGAGGATGGATGAATCGCCAAAAAGGATGAATCGCCACAAATTTTTCATACATAGAATGATGGTCGGTTATTCATGAATTGTGTTCATTCTACTGTTTCAAAAGTACAATTCAAATTATTTTTGCCCACTTCAATTACATCACTTTTTCATTCTTCTAACCCAGTCTTAGGAATTTAATTTCAGTCTCTATCAATAGATAATAAACAGCAATCAAAAGGAGCCATCTCTCTATATTTAACACCCAAAAAATGTCAGCTGGTATGCTTAAATGAAACAAAAATCTTGTGTGGTCTTGATTCATACCAATTTTTAATTATGTTGTTTGCATCTGGGGTGTTTGGGGCAGGGGGTGAGTATTCTACTCTGAATGCAGGTAATAACAGCTCTGGGCATTTGAACATATCTGTGAATTAGCACTTTTCATTTGGGGGGTTATTTTTCTGGGTGAGTATTCTACTCTGAATGCAGGTAATAACAGCTCTGGGCATTTGAACGTATCCGTAAATTAGCACTTTTCATTTGGGGGGTTATTTTTCTAAGTTGAAATTTTGTAGAAACATTAGCATTTCCAAATTTTAGTGTTAAGTATAATTTGAAAACAAAAAACGTTTTCAAAAATTTCCTTAGTTTTAGTCATCATGTAAATATAGTACAAACAACTAATTTTTAAATGGGTCCTATTCAATATGTGCCTCATGGAAAAAAAAAGTGAACGGACATATAGCAAAATGTTAACAGTAGTTATCTCCAGCTGGTAGGATTACAGAACAACAGATGAGCATGAAGGCTTTTTCAGTGGGGGAGCATAGTAACTAGAGAAAACAAAAAACAGACAGGTAGAATTCACCCAATCAACCCACCTCAAGAAAGCATGTTCTCAGCAGTAGAATGATGTTATTTTGACTTTGAAATGAGGGCCTAGATTGCCTAGCAGGTCACAGAGCTGAAAAACCTGGTGTCTCTTATTTTCCCTAATTGCTAATAAAATAGGGTGGCAACAGTGGCTTTAATTTGGACTATTTTTACTTAACTATAATTTTAGTTTATAGTTTGGTAGTTATAATTTAACAGAACACGATCGCAAAGTCAGCTTCGTGAATGTGCTTAATTGTTGAGACTAATGAAAATTATTAAAATATTTGAAACGTTATTTAGTATTTTGCTTCAGCCTCTACACCCTATGAAATACGTAAACAGGTTTTCGCAGTTCTTTCCAGCTCCAAAACAAAGTGTAGCAAAATGGTGAAGATGTGAAATATTTGTCTAGTTGTTCAGGTTTACAAGCTACATAGTTAATTCCATGTAACGACTGCAGTTTAATTTTGTGTAATGAGTACTCGGGAATCCGATTTCAAGCAAAAACCTATCTTATATCTCTTCTGCTAATGTTAAGGTATGGTATTACTTTGCAAACACTTAAGAAGACAGATGAAATTGGAATCACCGGGATCGTTTCCATCTGGCCTGTTAATTTATTCACTGGAAAGGCTATTCATTTACATAATGTTTTAACTGGTTCCAAAAAGTCGACTTTTTTTGGAAGGGGGTGGATTTTGACATCATTTTCTTACGGGTTCTACAATGAAGGTAGATGGATTCACACCTTAAATTGTAAGGTATTTCAAACATACATCTGAGACTACACAGATATGTAGCAAACACCTGTGTACCTACTGCCTCACTGTACCAAACCTTGGCAGGAACTATCTGGTTGCTTTGTAATATGTCATCTTGCTTAGGCTGTAGGTATCTGGTCAGGGTGGGCCGCAGGAGACATCTTGCCTGGGATTAGGAGGATGGGAGTGAAGCAGCCATGGTACTGATGCTCCAGAGGTCGGTGCGGGGGTAGCTTACCTGCTGGCTCCCCTCTTTGCTGCGGGGCCCTCCTTCTGCTCCCAGCTCCAGGTGCGCTTCCTTCTGTGACAAAGGACACCAGCCTTTCCTGAAGGACATCAGAGTTGGGAGCAGTGAGAGACTGACAGGAGTTCCAGTCTGTCCCTAGGGGTTCCAGTTTGTCCTCACTCTCCCCCTCTTTGCATCCATCTTCCCTTCCTGTCTGCTCTGCAGATTTCAAGCTTCAGCATCAAATGAAGGCAACAGCCTTATAGAGACTATTGAACCAGACCTCACAAGCTCATAGTACCTGTAATACATACATTTATATATATCACTGTATATATTACGTGACTACATAATTGCATAATACCTGTAATTCATATCTAAAAAGTTACGTTATATGTAATACACATATATATATTTTCTAGATGGTTCTCATTCTCCAACTGAACACTGATTTACCAAATTTCCTTCAGGTTTTTCTTTTTCTTTTTCTTTTTTTTGCAGTACGCGGGCCTCTCACTGTTGTGGCCTCTCCCGCTGCGGAGCACAGGCTCCGGACGCGCAGGCTCAGCGGCCATGGCTCACGGGCCCAGCTGCTCCGCAGCATGTGGGATCTCCCCGGACCGGGGCATGAACCCGCATCCCCTGCATCGGCAGGCGGACTCTCAACCACTGCGCCACCAGGGAAGCCCAGGGATTCATTTTTTAATAAAAAGAATCACACATTTTGGAAGATCCTTTACGGGTGATCACAGGAGGAGACGGAGATAGAGGACAATTATAACTGCAGGAGAGAGATGTACCCTCAGGATGAAGGTCACCTCTGAATGACACAGTCTCTGGGCTCTAAGTCAACAGAGAAAAGATCGATTACTTGACTCATGGGTCTGTTATTTCTGCCAGCAGAGAGGAAGTGGCTCTCTGTACAGGTGGCCTTGGAGGTGTATATCACACCCAGACCTCTAGCCAGCAGTTTCCTCTTGGGGCTCAGTACTGAGATGAGCGTAGGGAGGAGAGAACTCAGTAGAATGTCTGATCAGTCTGTACCCGAGCTCTGTCTGCACAGCATGCAGCAGACAGAACTATGAAGGGGGAAAGTCCGTTTCTCCATCCTCCCTGTTCCTACCTCCATAACTGATCCATCAATACACTTACACTGTGTCCTTTAAGGCAGGCATTGCACTGCACAATAGGAACAAGAGGATGACTCCAATTGGGTCCTACCATTGACAAGCTCACTTTTCTTGTTAGTGGGGAGACATACATATGTGAGAACATGTCTAGAACCTCCCTCCCTGGAACTGTGTCTTCTTACCTGGAACTGTGCCTATATCTTATTCCCCTGGAATTTTGAGTCCACAAATTCTTTTTCTTTTTTTCAGCTTTACTGAGGTATAGTTGACATTTAAAATTGTAATATATTTAAAGTGTAGAACGTGGTGATTTTATATACGCATGGATTGTGAACGGATTCCCACCATCAAGTTAAGAAACACATCCATTGCCTCATATATTTACTTTTTTTAATGAAAACACTTAATTCTACTTTCTTAGCAAATTTCAGTTATACAGTACAGTGTTATTAGCTATAGTCACCATGTTTACATTAGATCCTTAGACCTTATTTATCTTATTAACTGAAAGTTTGTACCCTTTTACCAGCCTCTCCCTATTTCCCTCACCACCACCACCCAGTCCCTGGCAACCATTGTTATTCTACTCTGTTTCTTTGAGTTCCATTTTTTAAAAGTTTCCACATATAAGTGATGCCACACACTATTTGTCTTTCTCCATCTGGCTTATTTCACTTAGCATAATGCCCTCCAGCCTCATCCATGTTGTCACAAATGGCAGGATTTCCTTTTTTCTCATGGCTGAATAATATTCTCTTGTGTACATACATGCCACATTTTGTTTATTCATTCATCCATCAATGGACACTTAGGTTGTTTCCATACCTTGGATATTGTGAATCATGCTGCAATGCACATGGGAGTACAGACATCTCTTCTAGATAATGATTTCATTTCCTTTGGATATATACTCACAAGAGGAATGACTGAATCACACGGTAGTTCTATTTTTAACTTTTTGAGGTATCTCCATACTGTTTTCCATAGTGGCTGCACCAATTTACATTCCCACTCATAGTGCACCAGAGTTCCTTTTTCTCTACATCCTGGCCAGCATTTACTATCTCTTGCCTTTTTAAAAATAAACCTGACTGGTGTTAGGTGATGTCTTATTGTAGTTTTGATTTGTATTCCCCTGATTAGTGATGTTGAGTAACTTTTCATGTACCTGTTGGCCATTTGGATGTCTTCTTTGGAGAGATGTCTATTCAGACCCTTTGCCCATTTTTTGTTATTTTTTTTCTATTGAGTTGTATTAATTCCTTGATATTTTGGATATTAACCCCTTATCAGATGTGTGGTTTGCACATATTTTCCTCCATTCCGTAGGCTGACTTTTCATTTTTATTTTATTTATTTATTTGCGGTATGTGGGCCTCTCACTGTTGTGGCCTCTCCCATTGCGGAGCATAGGCTCCGGACGCGCAGGCTCAGCAGCCATGGCTCACGGGCCCAGCCGCTCCGCGGCATGTGGGATCCTCCCAGACTGGGGCACAAACCCGCGTCCCCTGCATCGGCAGGCGGACTCTCAACCACTGCGCCACCAGGGAAGCCCTCTCAAGATTTTTTAATTTCCCTTTTGGATTTCTTCTTTGACCTATTGGTTCTTCAAAAGCATGTTGTTTAATCTCCACATATTTATGAATTTTCCAGTTTTCTTCTTGTAACTAACTTCTAGTTTCATACCATTTGTCATTGGGAAAAATGCTTGATAGGATTTCAATCTTAAATTTATTAAAACATATTTTGTGGTGTAATATATGATCCGTCCTGGAAAATGTTTCATGTGTGCTTAAGAATGGTTATTCTGCTGCTGTTGGTTGGAATGTTCTGTGTATGTCTGCTAGAGCCATCTCGTCTAACATGTAGTTTAAGTCCAATATTTCCTTATTGATATTCTATCAGGATACAGGACAGTGAAATTCGTCCAGAGGAGCCTACTCCCTCTGCACTGAGCCCAGGAGTACAGCCACTGGGAGGTGCTCTTGAATCTGTTTAAAAACTGTTTTTTGTTTGATGTGGTGCTGTGGGACTTGTGAATGTAAGCCTGGTTGGCTGTCAAAGCCAGGTAACTTGGGGTCCACACTTGGGTGGCAGCTGTAAATGCTGGGGCATTAGATGTATGGACAAGGTCCTCCAGGAGGAAACGGTGACTTGGTTTCACTGTTGGAGTCAACCAGTGGGAAAGTCAGGGAAAGCACCCATCAGCTATTTGGGGCGTCAGGAGGATCACAGTCAGACTTTACATGAGTGCTAAATTAGAAGCAGACCCTTAGGCAGCAGCTTGGAAAGTATGCAGTCAAATCCCTTCCAGGGAAAGACAGAACGATAGGCATTTTTGTCTGCTCCCTCTGCACTGAGCCTTGGGGAAACAGCCATTGCACGTGCTCGTGTGCCCAGTAAGAACTGCTCCTTTGCTTGCTATAGTCCTGTGGGTCTGGTGGATGCAAATCCCACTGGATTTCAGAGTCAAGTGTTTTGGGGGACTGGCCCTCAGTGAGACTCTTAAAAGTTGAAGTGCTGGATGTGCAGTCCAAACCCGTCACTCCTCAAGGAGAAGCTAGAAGTTGGGGATTTCCTCCCAATCGTATGGAGCTGTGCAGGAGGTGGGGCTTATATGGCAAGAGTGTGTCTTAGACTTTGCTGCCCATTTTGATGTGGGTATTTTCTCATTCACCTTCCGTGTGGGAGTCATTCAGCTAGTTTCTGGATTTCTCTCAGATGAAGCGACTCTGTGTAGCTGTACGTTCAGTGCATTTGTGGGACAAAGGATGCTCAGGAGCCTCCTACATCTCCAACTTGGTCTCCCCTTCTGAGTTCACAAATTCTCTGTGCAAAGGATCTAATTTTCTATTTCTATAACTGGACTTAGTTTTGAATCCCCATCATGCTGGGTGACAGAATCATAATTCAGGATGACATAAGGCAATCAGCCTCCTCCTCACCCTTCTTTCCCTGGTTGGAGAGAGGAAGTGGGTACTCCAAAGCCCTTCATGGGAAAGGAGTATCTGGTGCTGAGTCCATACTCGTGACCACTGAGTCATCCTCATTCCTCTCTAGTCTTGTGGGCTTCGGTGGTGGGTCCACCTAGGCCACAGATAGCTTCTCTTTGTCCTCATCTTATGGCATCTCAGGTCTGGCTTTCTCTGAATTACTTCTGTGCACAAGTAAAACATTTGGTTGCTTCCTGCATCAAAGTAGCACTTACCGCCTAGACACTCACGTGGCTATGGCTACCCTACTGTTGTTGCATCATGCTTGACACTGAGGGAAACTCTGCAAGGCTTGCCACCTCCCCAGCTGCACAGGGAACAATGTACACATCCACATCCTCTCTCCTCTGAGATCTCCAAACACATCTAAGTATCTATCATCATTACTCCTCCCACCTCACACCCAGGCAACACCCTAGGACTGTGAGAGAGGGGGATGCATCACTACCTAAGCTTTCTTGCTTCCTTGGCTTTTGAAACTTAAAAGCATTTTGATTCTGTTTTTTTTTTTTTTTTTTTTTTATCATCTCTCTCCTGTGGCAATCAATGCAACTGACTGAACGGGGCACAGGAGACAAAGTAATCAAGGAAGGAGAGGCATGCTGGGGAGAATGCTATAATGCTATAAAATGTTATCTTACCACATGTATATAGTACTTTGCACTTCATTTGTATCATCTAATATAATATTTGCAATAACCCTTTGAGGCAGGTATTAATCCTCATTTTTCAGAGGAGGAAACTGAGGTCAAAGAAGTTAAGTGAGTAGTCAAAGGTCATACAACTGGTAAGTGACAAAACCAGAACTAAAACTCAGGTGTTCCAACCTAAGCCCTGGACTCTTTCTACTACTCTTCCAACAGCATTTGTTCTGAGACAGAGGAAAGAATTCTTTAACCTGGAGTTTTCAAATTATGGTCCCTGGAGCCCCAGGGTCCCATGCAGGTGCTTTAGGGTCCCCCAGGGAGATAGAGATTGAGGGGCAGGTAGCTCCTGGAAAAGGCCAGAGGGACGTACTCTGAGGTCTCAATCCTCTCACATTCAACCAGGGTAGCTCTGTATCTATTTAATATACTAGAAGTTCTGACAGACTTTGGGAGGGATACAAAGGGGAGAGGGGATTTTGTTACCCTAAAATTCTTTGAAAATTATTAATGTCAAAACAAGTCTTTCTAACAGGAGCATGTCATACACTAAAGCAAGTTAGGACAGTAATCTTTTGTTGAATAATGATTAAGGGCTGGGAACTACTACACATACAATCATAGTCCCATTTAATTATTTTTTTTTCTTGCCCGGCACAGTACGGCTTGCAGGATCTTATTACCCAACCAGGGACTGAACACAGGCCAGGCAGTGAGAGTGCCAAGTCCTAACCACTGGACTACCAGGGAATTCCCACGAATTTTTTTTTTTAACTTATTTATTTTTGGCTGCATTGGGTCTTCTTGCTGCACGTGGGCTTTCACTAGCTGCAGAGTGGGGTCTGCTCTTCGTTGAGGTGTGCGGGCTTCTCATTGTGGTGGTTTCTCTTGTTGCAGGGCACAGGCTCTAGGCATGTGAGCTTCAGTAGTTGTGGCACCTGGGCTTCAGTAGTTGCGGCACCTGGGCTTCAGTAGTTGTGGAATGCAGGCTATAGAGAGCAGGCTCAGTAGTTGTGGCGCACAGGCTTAGTTGCTCCGTGGCATGTGGGATCTTCCCGGACCAGGGCTCAAACCCGTGTGCCCTGCATTGGCAGGCAGATTCTTAACCACTGCGCCACCAGGGAAGCTCCACCCATTTAATTCTTAAAGTGAAATTCCTACTAGAAAAGCATTTACTATTACTTATTTACATATAAGACACAGAGACTTGAGAAAGGTTATGTAATCAGTCCAAGGATGCACGCCTAGGGAGTGACAGAGCTAGAATAAGTACCCAGATCTGTCTCATGTCCAAATTGCAACACCGCCTCCCTAAACGTGAAGGCCTATTCTGCCAGGCTGGATAAGAAGTCCTGTTTCCAAACCTAATCTGTGAGGGATAACCTAAACTAAAATCTTGAGTTTGGTCAAGCGGTCTGCTGCAAGGGCCTGAACTCCAAGTGCCAGACATAATGAGCCGTTCCAACTGCCACAATTCACAGGCCCCAAAAGCTGAAAAGGGCGATGCCCTGCGCTCCAAGGTCTAGGACTGGGCACTATGGGGAGATGCCACGCTCTGTCCCGCTTAGGCCCCACAACGCGCCTCGCCACGTGCAGCAAACTTTCTCCCTGAAGCCAGAGGAATCCGCGTACGGCGCAGTCCGGACGGTTTGATTTGATCCAGCGGTCACCTGAGGTCTCTCAAAGAGGGAAAAAAAAAAGCCCACAAATGCCAGAGGGACCCTGTAGATGATGAAAATGCGCAAGTTGCTTGGCTGAATGCACGACCGCCCCTAACGCAGGGGCTTCCTTTGCACCTTCACACTACCTTCTACAGAAAACTATGTCCGTTTCATTTTTCTTTAAACACGCAACCCTCGCCTTCAGCCAGGCCAGAAATCTGCGAACAAACTAAAAAAACCGATTTCACCCTCAACTTAACTCTTACAGTTATAAGAAACACCTACCCAGAACACAAACGTGAACGAACCCGCACAGGCGCGCCAGAAGAGGAAGGTGGGCTGCGAATTCTTCTTCCGGGCCGGCAGCGGCCACTTCCGGGACGACGGCGAGCGAGGCGGAAGTGCGGTCTCGCGGCAGCTGTATTTGGGCGGGCAGAGGGAGGCTTCCGAGGCTGGGGGGCCGGGCCGGGATGGCGGCAGCGGCGGCCGGGGCAGGAGCTGGGGCGGCCCAGGAGAAGCAGTTCCCGCCGGCGCTACTGAGCTTCTTCATCTACAACCCGCGCTTCGGGCCGCGCGAGGGAGAGGTAAGCGGAGCGGGGCCGCGCGCGGGCGTCCGTAAGCGGCCGAGGAGGGCGTGGGGCGACCGTCGGGCCCGAGCAGCCGCGGGGTGCGCCCTGGAGGCGGCCCCGGCCCTCCCGGAGCCAGGCAGCACCTGTCACCCTGCCCTCGTCGAGCGGCATTTACCGGGCTGCTTTGTGCCAGGTGTGTGCCCGGGGCAGGGGCTACGGCGGGGGTCAGACAACGCGGGCAGGGTCTGTTCTAGGTCCTGGATCAAAGCCTGTGTATTGAGTGAAGGTTCGTCAGGCTAATCACTCCACACAGGTGGAGTCTCTCTTCTCTACATCAATCCTGGGTGATTAAAGTTGAGTTTACGTCTTCGTTGCTAGAAGTCTCCGCCTAGAAGCTTGGAACAAGAGTGGGAGACTGTAGTCCTTTAAATGCAGGTTTGGGGGATCTTTGGAAAGGTTTTTTTTTTTTTTTTTTCCAAATTAATAAATTAAATCGGATGGGGGCGGCTGGTTTTTTTAAATGGTTATTTTTTAAGGTGGGGACGGTGATTTCCTCAACGGATGTCCGGCGGTAGGTTGTGTTGGCAGGAAATCACGGTCCTTTTAAAGGCTGTCAGTCCAAATGCCTGTGAACCTGCTGGGTTTAATTTGTGGGGAGGTGTAAGTCTGTGCACCTGCACACACGCTTATTTCTTAACAAGCGTTGGTGTATTACAAATTAGCATGAGGAAAGAAATCCAAAGACTGAGTTTTCAGAATAGTTGTCTAATGCTATTTCAGATGGCATATGATTTACTGAATATCACAATTACCTTCAGGCAGGTGGGCGTTGTTTACACCGTGAGGAGAAGATAATTTTTGTTTTTCTAAAAAAGCGTCCTTTGTTTTGTTTTGCCAGCTAACGTGTATGGCATGAGAGGTTGACAGTAAATGTAGCACTTTCAACAGCTAAGATGGAAAAAAATGCTTATGTCAGTGTTGTGATTCTGTTTCTTCATACTTCAGGAGGAAAATAAAATTTTGTTTTACTATCCAAATGAAGTAGAAAAGAATGAAAAAATTAGAAATGTCGGATTATGTGAAGCTATTGTACAGTTTACAAGGTAATACTTTTCAATGTGCTTTTGCAGAGTTGAGTGAATTCTTAAAACTTATGCTAGAGAATTGTCCCTAACATTCTTTTAACCTTTTTAGGACCTTTAGTCCATCAAAACCTGCAAAATCTTTACATACACAGAAGAACAGACAGTTCTTCAACGAACCAGAAGAAAATTTCTGGATGGTCATGGTATTTACATACACAGTACACCTTTTTGAATTTGTATTATAAAGTGATGGGTGATCTTTACTGTTAGGAATTCAGGAAAGTCCTCCAGTCATTGCATCTGAGGAGAGTTACAATAGGGTTGGTGGCAGTTTAAAAATCAGACTCCTGTTTGGTGTATTTGTTACTGAGGCTCTTTTAAGAAGTTTTGAGTTGGGACATGTCCAAGTTTTTTAATTAGGGGAAAATTTAAAACATATATTTGATACATTGTGTAATTTCAGTTGATCAAAATTTGTAGGTTGTTAGGAATCCCATAATTGAAAAGCAAAGTAAGGACGGAAAACCAGTTGTCGAATACCAAGAGGAGGAGTTGCTGGTAATGTGTCATTTTTTATTTCATATTTTTAGAAAAAAATTTGTTAGTATCTTGTATTTTTTAGTATTAGTATTTAGTGTTATTATTTTTTCAGATTTAAGCTATGTCACTTCTGCAGAAGTTTCTCAGGGTACACACAGCAAAGTTTTATGCTTATCATTTCCATTAGCACAATCTTATAAAAATGTATATGTACCATCTCTTACGAATGCCTTCTACTGATCATCTGTGTTTAAAGCCCTCCTAAAAATTAGGCTTACTGGTCCGTAATTGAATTTAAATACCTCTTATTTTCAGCACACAACTACTATAGGACCAAGTTTATGAGCATTGTATTGCTTTGCCAAGAGTCACTGTACCTTTGCTATGCAATAGACTTCTTTTGCTTTCCCTTAAATTAAGATCTGTGCCATGTCTTTGTGTTGTCTGTAGGACAAGGTTTATAGTTCGGTGCTCCAACAGTGCTACAACATGTACAAGGTAAGCGTGACGTGCTTTCTGAATTGAGAGTCTAGCCAGTTACCCCAATTTACATGGGATGCTTAAAATAATTCTTAACTCTTTACATGACTGCAAGGTGACTATGTGTCCATTTTAGGGGGTGGAAATAATGGGGCCTTTGAAACAGTATTGAGGTTTATGTGTGCACTTACTCAGTACTGAGCCCTTCTCTCTTCCCAGACTTGTGCTAGGAGTATATCTGCATTAGTGAACAGTAGAGTCCATGCTCTTGAGGAAAGTACATAGTCCAGGTATTTGCATGATTGAAGGATCTGGCAATATTATTTATGTAAACTGAAACTTAGGTGTGAGTTCAGGTTAAAAAAAAAATGTCCAAAACAGGTGATTTTATAAAATTTACAGTATCACTTAACAGTGTTTTGGTATTTTGTGACTTATAACTCAGGCTTTCTCATGTAAATATTTTCTATATTCAAAAGGAACTGGGGGATGAAATTAGCGGAATTAATGTAAAAGGAAAAGAAGAACTTGTTATATTGGGAAATTGAAGGACATAAGAAATTGACTGTTTTTTTTTTTAATCTTTTACACCATTAGCTTTTTAATGGTACATTTCTGAGAGCCATGGAAGATGGAGGTGTCAAGCTTTTAAAAGAAAGATTAGAGAAATTCTTCCATCGGGTAAGTATTTTGAATTTTATTTGTAATCTTGGTAGTTGTCCAAACAGACTGTTAGAGAGAGACACAGACAGGTTTGTTTCTCACATACAAAAAAAATCTAGAAGTTGGAAATGGCAAAGAGCCTCAGGCATAGTGTGACAAGATCAGACCAGTTAGGAGACTCATTAGATTTGCACTTTTGAATTAGAGCTTCTTGACATTTGTACACAGCTCCTTAAAGCATCTTGGAGATGTCTTTCGGCTTCATCCTTGTCCCACTTGTGTCTGTCCCTGTGGGCTAACTCAAAAGCAAACTTCCTGTGTGGTGGATCAGTTAACTAGCAAAATCTCACATTCTTACAGATCGATTATGTTCACTAAACAGGAGTAATCTGTATTGACTCAAGGTGAAGTCTGTGGCTGTGACACAGGCTTTCTTCCCTTAGTGGTAATTAGTGTGATTTTTCTTTCCCAGCTGATGTGAACGTGTCTACACAGTTGCCATTCTCCTTCAATGTAAATTTTGCATATTTGACCTTCCCCTGGTCAAATCCAGTTTATCTTAGAGAAATGACTCTCAATTTATCTTTCTCCCTACACTACCTTTGATGTCTATTTTTGAATTATTTTGTTTTTATGAAGTACTTTTCTTTCTTGTTTCTTCACTTTAATGACCATAATTATTCACTCTGACTGTCCCCTCTTCCTCTTCTTGTCTTAATTTCTCTCCTGTCCATCAACACTGACTGTATGCCCTTCCAGCGTGATTTTAGTATAAGATGGCCCATGATATCATGTGTGGAGGTCAATCTAATCTGAGGAGCACTGATATGAAGACTTAAACGCTTCAAAGAGAGATAGCACAGTGCTGAATGAACACTACTTATGTTTGAACTTAATTTTTTGAAATTGGTACTGATTTCCAATCCAGTTCCCTGTGGCTCACCCCCGTGTTGGTCTTGGCAGTGTGCTGTTTGCTAGCATGTATTGTACCATAAATTAAGACTAATTGTTTTCAGTTGTCAGAGTACTATCTTCAATATACTATTAGTAACTTTTTTTTTTTTTTTTTGCGGTACGCGGGCCTCTCACTGTTGTGGCCTCTCCCGTTGCGGAGCACAGGCTCCGGACGCGCAGGCTCAGCGGCCATGGCTCACGGGCCCAGCCGCTCCACGGCATGTGGGATCTTCCCGGACCGGGGCATGAACCCGTGTCCCCTGCATCAGCAGGCGGACTCCCAACCACTGCGCCACCAGGGAAGCCCTGTTAGTAATTTTATGCCTTATTTTTTTCCTACAGTATTTGCAAACGTTGCATTTGCAGTCATGCGATCTACTTGACATTTTTGGCGGGATCAGCTTCTTCCCATTGGATAAAATGACTTATTTGAAAATCCAGTCCTTTATTAATAGAATGGAAGAAAGCCTGAGTATAGTCAAGTATACTGCCTTTCTCTATAACGATCAACTCATCTGGTAGGTATACCCTACGGCTTGGTGTGTAGAAGAAGAAAGTCTTTTGGGATCATAAAAAATAGCAATGACTCCGTTGATATCATGTTGTCAAACTGGAAGTAATAGCTGGTGGGGGGTGGAGGGGTAGGATGCGTCTTTTTAGATATTGTTAAAATAAGGCAGTGATTGTTTAAACCAAAATTAGGGTAATTTTGTTTAAAATTACCAAGCAGGGGAGTTTAAAACTGGTTCCACGGAAGACAGAGAAAATGTTAGGCTGAAGAATCCTTTTTTTAAAAAAATTAATTAATTAATTTATATTTGGCTGCATTGGGTCTTTGTTGCTGTGCGTAGGCTTTCTCTAGTTGCGGCGAGCGGGGCTACTCATTGCGGAGTGGGGGCTACTCATTTCAGTGCGCGGGCTTCTCATTGCGGTGGCTTTTCTTGTTGCGGATAATGGGTTCTAGGCACACGGGCTCAGTAGTTGTGGCTCGCGGACTCTAGAGCGCAGGCTCAGTAGTTGTGGCACATGGGCTAAGTTGCTCCGCCGGGTGTGGGATCTTCCTGGACCAGGGCTCAAATCCATGTCCCCTGCATTGGCAGGTGGATTCTTAACCACTGCGCCACCAGGGAAGTCCCAAGAATCCTTTTTATTTTGGTATTTTTCCAAAAACATCTTCAAAGAAACAGTATGGTAAATGTGGAAAGCATAATTTTCATACTTTAAAAAATAAATTTATTTATTTTTATTTTTGGCTGTGTTCGGTCTTCATTGCTGCATGCAGGCTTTCTCTAGTTGCAGTGAGTGCGGGCTTCTCATTGCAGTGACTTCTCTTGTTGTGAAGCACGGGCTTTAGGTTGTGGGCTTCAGTAGTTGCAGCACACAGGCTCAGTAGTTGTGGCTCGTGGGCTCTAGAGCACAGGCTCAGTAGTTGTAAAGCACAGGCTCAGTAGTTGTGGCGCACAGGCTTAGTTGCTCTGCAGCATGTGAGATCTTCCTGGACCAGGGCTGGAACCCGTGTCCCCTGCATTGGCAGGCGGATTCTTAGCCACTGTGCCACCAGGGAAGCCCCATAATTTTCATACTTTCTTTTAAGAAAGCTAGTTTTTAAAAAATATCCAACAAGTTATAAGCGCTATAAAACCAGGAAGTAACCCACTGTCATCAAACTGTGTTTGTGTCCTGTAGTAGGGACAAATACATAATTTCTTTGATGAAAGCATTGATACTCAAGAAGCAAACATAAACTATTATTAAAAACTTTCAACTCCCGAACACGGAACTCTGGAAGAGCTGTGTGAATGTGCCTGAGATTCGGGGAGAGGTCCCTTAAGACTTGAGTGAGAGCCAGCCTGTCTGTTCGCAACTGAGAGTGGTCTGCCTGTGATGAGCCGCTGAGGTTCACGGGGGAGCAGCCAGCTGAAAGCCCTCCGGCAGCTGCTCAAGTGCATTCGGTTTTTGTGTTTGTATCTTCTGGCATGTTGTTTGTGCTCCGAGAACATTGATGGTGACCTCAAAGCAGATGATAGGAAATACCTTAGAGTTCTGTTTGGACCGTGTTGCATCTAACTCGTGGATTTGGTTTTAGCAGCGGCTGTGAAAGGATTTAGCAGTGGCTCCTCCTTTGTTGGGAGGAGGGTGTCAGTTGACTATCTCGCCCAGAGTTTTTGGCCTGTTTTTTGAGAGAACTTTCTTTTTAGTGAATTGATTTCCTTTTTCAGGGGTGAATGCTTTTTTTTTTTTTTTTTTTTTTGCGGTACGCGGGCCTCTCACTGTTGTGGCCTCTCCCGTTGCGGAGCACAGGCTCCGGACGCACAGGCTCAGCGGCCATGGTTCACAGGCCCAGCCGCTCCGCGGCATGTGGGATCTTCCTGGACCAGGGCACGAACCCGTGTCCCCTGCATTGGCAGGCAGACTTTCAACCACTGTGCCACCAGGGAAGCCCAAGGGGTGAATGCTTTTATGAATAAATGCCTTAGCTATTTCTTAAGTTAATCAAAGTTGACCAGACTCTTTGATCTTGGCTAGATTATGTTACATTCAACACTTGACAGTGACGTAGTCTGTATTATAGACTAAACTGATCCTACCTTGAAGGAGTCTGTCGAATGATGGCCACTTCATTCTCGGTAATGCTCCCACTGAAAGAGATTCTCGAATAACTTGGCATCGCCACCAGAAACAGAGTTGGCAGGCTCTGGAGAAGTGCACAGATCCCGGACCAGTGCTGTGCGCAGCTCACAGCGCTGGAGTTGAGGCTACACTCAGAGCAGGTGTGGAGGTCTTAGAGCAAAACAGGTGAAGTTCATTTAGCATTTAAGTAAAAACAAGGCACAGAGTCATATATAAAACAGAAAGAAAAATCAGTCTTGAGAAAGTAGTAGCATCTCATGCACACAAATGAATCAGCTGATCAGAAGAATAATTTTTCTTTTTTTTAAATCATTCATATCAAATGACTATTTGAGAAACTTTGAGAACATCTGTACTTCTGAGCACCAGTAGGCTGTTTCCTTTTTGATGTGAGCCATTGACAGAGTCCTGAATCATGTGGACCTGTCAGTACAGGGTTTTGTTTGCTTTTATTTGGTTACTTGTGCTAAGAAAGGAACTCTTGTTTTTTGGGGGGGGTTTGTTTGTTTGTTTTTACTTTTTATTTTGAGATTATTGAAGATTGGCATGCAGTTGTAACAGCTTTTCTCCAGCGGTGACATCCGGCATGATTATAACACAGTATTACTTCATTTACTTTTGTTGGGGAGCAGGAGTCGGGATGGGGGTGGCAGGTACTGGGAAGAGGGTTGCTACAGTCGGAGCTCGTGGACGTTCCACAGCCCGGGCAGGCCTCCCCATAGGCAGAGTGAGAAGCGCCTACTTGCTGCTTCATGCTCTGAACAGCTGGCTGTGACTTATTTTCTTTTTAAATTTTCTACCCAGAAAACCAGCATCAAATTACTTAATGCCTAGCATTAAATCTTAAGTGCAATAATAAATGCAAAGCCCTAAGCACAGCACACATAGTAAGTAGTTAAGAAGTGTCTTCTGTTTCCTTTTATAGGGTGTTTTCTGCTCAGTGTCCTCTGGTCTGGAGCAGCACTGTCCAATAAGCATATAATGCAGGCCACAAATATCGTTTTAAGTTTTCTAGTAGCCACAATAAAATAAAAAGAAACTGGAGAAATCAATTTTAACAATATATTTTTTTAGCCCAATATATCTCAAATATTTTTTCAACATGTAAACAATATAAAAAATTATTAACGAGCTATTCTTTTTGTGCTCAGTCCTAAAAGTCCAGTGTGTATTTTACACTCATTTCCACCAGCCACATTTCAGGTGTTCAGTAGCCAGATGTACCCAGTAGCTACCGTTTCTGGAAGCGCAGCTCTGGAAGAAATTGCCCAGAGCATGATTCTTTATATACTGTCTGCTGCTTACCATTAGCAAGCTCTCTCCACCAGGATTTATGTCTTGAATGGAAAGTAACATCCAGAGCCTGTTTTGTGTCTTTCTCTTTCTTTCCTCAGTTATTTCCGCAAAAGAAAAGAGTGGGGGACCTTCTGTGTGTTTGATTTGAAAGGGTCCATCTGCCTGGTCGGCTGCAGGTTACTTTCAGAATTGGTGTTGTCACAGGCCAAGTGCTGACAGTTCTCAGCTGTTGCTGTTTTGGCCTCACCTTTGGACCCAGGACTTCGTTCTGCTTGGCAGGAAGCTTCAAACCTGCTTCAGGGTGTTTGGCCCCTTTAGAGTTTTAGCTGTGGAGAGACATTCTGAAAATGGGAGAGGAGAGGTGGTGTAGGAGGAGGCGGAGATAAGACAAATGGGAGGAGTCCAGGGAAGTGGGCCGCGTTTCTGTGCCGAGCCGGCCAGACTTCTAACATAACCTGCGATTCCACTGGGAAAGAAGGCAGAGCCCCTGGAACGTGGTGCAGAGGCTTGGTTTATATCAAGTTAGACTTCCTCAAGGATTTTTTCAATTATCTTGAATAGAAAAAAACCCCCCAGATACAGAGTCATTGTCTGTTTATATCCTTATCTGAAAAACCGGTTTCAGGTAGAGTCCAACAACCCCTGCTAGTTTCTCAGTTCTTTTCCAGGTGCCACTTATTCTTCCCTCGTTTCAGATTGGATGGTTTGCCCAAAAGTTTGTTTCTTTCTCTTCCCACTTTTTGCCTACACTGAATCGAGAGAATTAAAATCCAAATACATTTCTGAGACATAGCATTTTAAGTTCCCCATCTACAGCATAGCAGTGTGTTTAGGATGCAGGGTGAAAGAAAGTGGCCTTACCGTGTAACCCAGAAAGTGGACAGAAACCTGCTACCTGAAGGGGAGTGTCGCAGGTGCTAATGCTCCCTGGATAATCCCATGTGGTAGGCAAATCAAATCTGCTGTGACTTTTTACTTCAAATGGCATATAAAATGCAGGACTATGTAGTAGTAGCCTTTAGCAGGTCAGGGTAGAGTTCTAGTGCTGGACTCAAGTTTAATTCATTCCATTCTTGAACTTTCCATCAAGGAAAGGGCTTCTTGATATCATGCCAAAAAAAAAAAAAAAAAAAAAGAGAGAGAGAGATGAACTTTTATCACAGAGCAATGGAAAGACAGAAGACCAATTCCAGACTTTTAACACAGTGCTTTTCTGATGTTTCAGGAGTGGATTAGAACAAGATGACATGAGAATTTTATACAAATACCTCACCACATCTCTATTTCCAAGGCATATCGAACCTGAGGTATGATGGGGTACTAATCTCTAGATAAATAGATAGATGGATATATAGACAGACAGACAGACAGACAGACACACACACACACACACACATACTCACAGATTTGGGGGTGGAGTAACTTGGTGGATGGGGCAGTTCTGATCTGTATTTTACATTATTAGTGTGATGTTTAGTCATGTAGCTGTCCGTCGGTATCCATGGGGGATTGCTCCCAGGACCCCCAAGATACCCAAATCCACACACGTATGCTCAAGTCCCTTATATAAAATGGCATAGTATTTGCATGTAACCTACGCACATCCTCCCTTACACTTTGAACTGTCTCTAGGTTATTATAATACCTAATAAAATTGAAAAAAAAACCCCTAATACAATGCAAATGCTATGTAAATAGTTGCCAGTGTGCGGAAAATTCAAGTTTTGCTTTTTGGAACTTTCAAAAGAAATTTTTGCCCCAAATATTTTCAACATGCGGTTGGTTGAATCCACAAATGTGGAATCTGCAGATGTGGAAACCTCAGATATGGAAGGCCAACTGTATATATTTAGTGTGTGTCACTTAGCACAGAAAACCACGTATGTCAGCTTTTCTTCATTTTGTTACGTTCAAATGCAATTGCAAAGCTATGTTTTTAAGGGGAGCAATTCATTGATTTTTAGGTCGGGTTCTGGGAACTCTGAAAATGCCAGGGATCCTGGACAAAACAGTGGTTAATTCTGTGGTCTTTTCATGTACAAACATGAGATCTGATTTTGAGTTGATTTTATACTTCCCGCCTGGCTTTTCCATTCTGACAATTTCTCAGTTTTCTGCAGAGAACTGTAAATACTACTGCAGTGTTTTCTGCAAAGTATCTTTTTTTAGCTTTAGTTAGGTTGGAAGTGAACAGTGTTCATAAACCATAACATTATCATTTTGACCCAGGAGCGCATACACGCACCCTCTCCCTCGCTCTGTTTTTTAAGGCCATGACTTGAAACAACAGGAAAAAAGTCTCTTTGATAAGAAATCTCAAGGTTTGGAGAAGGACCTGATCCTGCACTTTGCTCCTTTCTGGGTAGTTTGAACACAGTGGCTAATGTTTGTGGAGTGTGTACCATACGCCAGACACGGTGTAAGTGCCCAGCACACTTGCATTATCTCATGACATCCTGACAGCCGTCCTGAAAGCCGGGTACCTTATCTCCATCTTACAGAGAGGAGATCCATGCTTGGGGGGCTTACATGATTTAACCCCGTGTCACCCAGCTAGTAAGTGACGGAGCCAGGACTTGATCTCGGGGTCTTACTAATGCTAAAGCACCTGCTTCCAACCACACCCTCAGAAGGATCCTTCAGGAGGCTTTCCCATGGTGGACAGTGCTGTTGCAACAGCAGAACACTCTATTGGTGCTTTATTATATGTCTAAAGAGCCGGGCTTATAAAATAGGAATGTACGAAGTGGCAGTGAGGACATGGATGTGTGAGGACTTCTCTCAGTACAGGCTGCACGTGTGAGAGCTGTGCATTCTCACTATTGGATTTACTGGTTTTCAATCTTTCATTTTCAGTTACACGCTAGAATTTTATATAGACTAGAAGAACATCAAAAAGTTTTAAAAGAATAATAAGTTTTAGCTAATGTGACTATTAGATTTGGAATTTTTTTTCATTTCCTATGCGTATTGAAGTAGTGTATCTTCAGCAGAAGAAACCAGGAATGGGTTACAAATATAGATCTATGAGGAGGCACCATGTCATGGCTGAAGGCAGGGACTTTCAGGTCACACAGGCCCCTCCACTGAGGGGCTGGGTGTGTTGGTGAACTTCTTCAAACTTGTTTATATTTCTAGAAAATAGGAAGACGGCATTCCCCATAGGGGTGATATGAGATAAAATTATGTAATTTATGTCATCGCCTAGCACATATTAACCACATGGGAGATTTCATTTATTGCTGTAAAAGGAACTAAATCAGTATGTGGAATTTAGGGCACAGTGAAGTTATGATATTTCTGTTTAAAACCAGTGAGTTCTTTCTGTACCTCTGTAATCCCCCCTCCTTTTTTTTTGGTGGGGAGGAATGGAAAATTGATATAGAAAAATGGCATGGAGCCAACTAGTAAATAAAAATGCTGTTTTTCAAAGCTTTGAATATAGGAAATCTAATAAGTCACTTGTCAACATTAAATTTGTTTACAGTTGGCGGGAAGGGATTCTCCAATAAGGGCAGAAATGCCCGGAAATCTTCAACACTATGGAAGGTAGGACTTCCGTCCTTTGATAGACAGTATTGGATTTTATTATCTTTTTTGGTAAAGATAAAATCATGAACACTGAATTACCTTTGTGCTACTTCACTGACAATAATCAACAAAGGAAATTCTTTTGTTTCCAATGCATTAAAACGATTACTTTTTTATATTCTGATCTGGTGTTTTCTAAGTAATGTCTAGCTTCCCAAAAAGGCCGTATATTAACACCCTTATAGGAATGCACTGTTTATATATTCCTGTTTATAATCTGCCTAATTGAATGAAGTCATCTGTGCTTCCTTTTCAGATTTCTCACTGGACCCTTGAATCTTAATGATCCAGAAGCAAAATGCAGATTCCCCAAAATTTTTGTAAATACAGATGACACATATGAAGCTCTGCATTTAATTGTTTATAAGGTAACAGTGGCCTTTCTCTCCAGGGTTACAGATTGATACTAAAGTAAATCTTGCACAGGTACACTAGTCGGTGCGCAGACCTCACGTGTTTCTTGGAACAGGTGTCACAAGTTCTGATTACTGTAAAACTCAAAATGGGTGCTTTCTGGAGTAAGAGGGTTACTTTCAGTCCCCATTAAACTGTAGTTCTGTGATTAGCAAGAGTCACTGTCTGAGGCTGTGACTCAAATGTTTCAAGTCCTGCACACGGACAGATCAGAGGCCGTCAAGGCCGGTGTTGCCTATTGTTCGATGCCTGCCCACACTCCAGTGGATTCTGCCTTCGCTCTGATTTTAAAGTTGTGGACTTGCTAATTCCATAAGGATAGTATGAGTTTCTGTCAGGATATTATCTTGTAAGGATGTATTTTTATGTTAGGTTGGTTTATTTTTATAAATTTATTTATTTACTTATTTTTGGCTGTGTTGGGTCTTTGTTGCTGCGCGCGAGCTTTCTCCAGTTGCAGCGAGTGGGGGCTGCTCTTCGTTGCAGTGCGCGGGCTTCTCATTGCGGTGGCTTCTCGTTGTGGAGCATGGGCACAGGCTTCAGTAATTGTGGCACACGGGCTCAGTAGTTGTGGCGCACGGGCTTAGTTGCTCAGTAGCATGTGGGATCTTCCCGGACCAGGGCTGGAACCCGTGTCCCCTGCATTGGCAGGCGGATTCTTAACCACTGCGCCACCAGGGAAGTCCCTGTGTCTTTCTTTAAAACAGTTTTACTGAGATACAATTCACACAGCGTGTGTTCATCCATTTAAAGTGTACATTTCAATGGCTTATGGTAGCAAAGTTCAAGGGTGCCCAAGATCACCTTCACTTCTCACACAAACTGCTAGTTCAGTTCACCTTCACTTCTCACACCAACTGCTAGTTCAGGGGTCCTTTTGAAGTCTTTGTCTGGTTTTGGTATCAGGGTTAACACCCTGTTTTGTTTTGTTTTTTATAAACTTACAAAGGGTCTAATCAGTTTTTTTGTTTTGTTTTGTTTTTTAATTAATTATTTAATTTATTTATTTTTGGCTGTGTTGGGTCTTCCTTTCTGTGCGAGGGCTTTCTCTAGTTGTGGCAAGCGGGGGCCACTCTTCATCACGGTGCTCGGGCCTCACTATCGTGGCCTCCCTTGTTGCGGAGCACAGGCTCCAGACGCGCAGGCTCAGTAGTTGCGGCTCACGGGCCTAGTTGCTCCGCAGCATGTGGGATCCTCCCAGACCAGGGCTCGAACCCGTGTCCCCTTCATTGGCAGGCAGATTCTCAACCACTGCGCCACCAGAGAAGCCCCCTAACACCCTGTTTTTTGGAAGACTTTGTGAAGGATTGCTGTGAATTCTTCTTCAAATGTTTGGTCACAGTGAAGCCACCTACATCTGGGCTTTTCTTTGTGGGTAGTGTTTAAATTGTTAATTCGTCTCTTTGCTTATTGTAGATCTTTTCTGATTTTTTACTCCTCTTTGAGTTAGTTTCAGTGGTTTGTATCTTTCCAGGGATTTGTCCATTTTAAGTTATTCAAGTTGGTGTACAATTTTTCATAATATTATAGCCTTATAATCTTTCTTTTCCTTTAAAGTCAGTAATGCTGTCTCCTTTCATTCCTGATTTTAGTAATTTGAGTCTTCTCTCTTTTTTCCTTGGTCTAGACAGGTTAGCTAAAGATTTTTCAGTTTTCAGTTTCTGATCTTTTCAGAAAATCATCTTTTGATTTCGTTTTTTTCCTCTTCTGTTTTTCTGTTCTCTATATTTCTGCTCTAATTATTGTTATTTCCTTCCTTCTGCTTGCTTTGGGTTTAGTTTGCTCCTCTTTTTTCCAAGGTCTTAAGATGGAAGTTTACATTATTGATCTGAGATCTTTCTTCTTTTTAATACGTGTGTTTACAGCTATAAAGCTGAGAGACTGTAATACTAAGATGTAGTAGATTGTCTTTTATAACGATTCCTCCATTTGCTGTCTGCTGTTAGGACAATTTCCCTCTGGAAATTTAAGTGATTGTTTTTTATATTTTTCTCCAATGATGGTGTTTCACTGGGGAGAGAGCATTAATATGTGGATTGGGGAGGTGGATGGGGCAGGATTGTCCATGAGTTGACAGTTATTGAGAAAGCGACGGTCAGTGGGGTTCACATATACCATTCTGTGTACATTTTTAATATATTTGAAATTCTTCAACTTTTTTAATAGAGACTTTAAAAGGCACTTTAAAAAAAAAATCAACCTGTAAGGGATCAGTTGTGCAAATGCCTGAGGCAGACATAAGGGAAGCAAGCTGGATCAGGCTTCAGGACCCTGTGACACACAGAGTTCGTGTCGCAAGGAGACCAGCCATTGCACAGGTCTGCCAGGTAGTGACCAGAGTGAAGAGCCAGTGGTCCCAGGTCTCTTGACGCTTTAGGAGAGGCTGGAAATTGGAATTTTGGTAGAAAACCAGTTGGCATCTAAGTCAGAATTACTTTAAACACAAAGAAACACCTATATTGGATGGAACTGGCCTGTAAGTCACCCAGTTTGCAGCCTGTTTCTGGGCAAATAATAATTATGATTCGGTTACAAAATAGCATAAATGTTATTAACTTTGGCCACTTAAAAATAAAGTTAACAGCTGATAGAGGTTGAGAGGCAGAAGTGGGGAGAGGTGCAGGGACAGGGGCAATGTTAATATACTCATTCAGAAGTGGCAGTTCAGGAGCTTGTGCCTGTGACTGGTGGCGTGAGAAGTGAGCCATTTGAGGCTGTAAGGTGACCCTCCAGTGGAGGAACTAGAGGGGCTGTAAGCTCTGGGGGTGGGGGGAGCGGCTGGAGAGGAGCCTCATCCATCATGATGCCGGAAGGCGACAGTGGTGTTAACCGTGTTATCTAGAACATTAACAGTGGTTGCCGGGGGAACAGGCCTCAGAGAAGGAAGTCTTTTGCATTTTCATCCTAAGCCTATATGTTCTGTTTGACCTTGTTTCTAACACTATACATTGCTTTGATAAATTTAAATATTTGGGGCTATTTATTTATGATGTGGCTTGCTGTAGGTTCCTGTTACTTACTCATGTCATAACCGCAGTGTTTGCTATAGTAAAAAGTGAGACAAGGTGACATTAATTTGCTGTTTTTTTTAACCTGTGTTAATGGAGATCATCAAACATTCACAAAAATAGGTTAGAATAATGAATACCAGGTACCTATCACACAGCTTAATTAATAATATGCGAATGTATCATCTCTCTTCTCTACATGTCCTGGTGTTTTGGGGTTTTTAAATAAATTTTATTTATTTATTTATTCATTCATTCATTCATTCATTTATTCCTTTCTTCCTTTCTTTCCTTCTTTCTTTTCGTTGGGTCTTCGTTGCTGCGCTCAGGCTTTCTCTAGTTGCGGTGAGCAGGGGCTACTCTTCATTGCGATGTGCGGGCTTCTCATTGCGGTGGCTTTGCTTGTTGTGGAACACGGGCTCTAGGTGCGAGGGCGGTAGTTGTGGAACACGGGCTCAGTAGTTGTGGCTCGCGGGCTGTAGAGTGCAAGCTTAGTAGTTGTGGTGCACGGGCTTAGTTGCTCTGCAACATGTGGGATCTTGCCGGACCAGGGCTGGAACCCGTGTCCCCTGCATTGGCAGGTGGATTCTTAACCACTGCACCACTAGGGAAGCCCCATGTTCTGGTTTTTTGTTAGAGCGTTTTAAATCATCTCCTCATTCCCCTTATAAATAGTCCATTTTGCGTCTCTAACTAATAAGGACCTCTGTTTTAACATCACCACCCTGCCATTATCACGCTGGACCAAAATAACGTTAATAACTTCCTTAATACCATCTGTTATCCAGACCCTATCCAGATTTCTCCAGTTGACTAGAAAAGTCTTTATAAAGTTGATATATTTAAATAAAGATTTAAACAAAACCACTGCATTTGATTATTTAAGTCTTCATTTTTGTACCATTATCTAATCTTTGGTTTCTTTTCTCCCCTCCCCCCGCAGGCCATGAGTGCAGCTGTGTGCTTTATGATTGACGGTAGGTACACACCTGTATCTGGTTTCACCTGATTAGCTAAGGCTTTTCTCTTTACACTTTGCTGTGGTCTGTTCCTAAATGATAAACAAGTTGTCGTAGCAACAGGGAGGCTGTATTAAGCCTCCATCTGGGGCCTCTGCCATCTTAACCAGCTATTTCTAATATCGTTAAAGTCCCAGCTTTCCTGCTTCTCAGCAGTAGGACCTGGGCACCTTTCTGTGCCTTCCTGCCCGTGAAACGATTATGGGAGTACCCATCTCAAAGGGGGCTTTAGGATTAAATGAGGGAATATTTGTAAAGTGCCAACAGTGCCTGGCCTGTGAGTGCTGTGTAGTATTTGTTAAATAAATATTTGACCTTCCTAGGTCTACTGGGGGTAGGCAGTCAGTTTACTACCCCGCAGGGAGTGCTTCAGTCAACATTCACAGTGGGATAGTTCTTTGCCTCTTTTTCATCTTAAATATGACTAATTCTGGCTCCTCTGTTTCTCTTCTATTTGGGAGGGGAGGGGGATCTGATCATTTAATTATTTCCCAGATCAGTACAGTTTTCATTTGAATATTGTTGTTAAGATGGTAAAATGAAAATTGACCTTTTTAACACAGTGTCCTCACACTCACTGGTGTTTCTTGAATTACTTGTTAGCTTCTATCCAGCCTACGTTGGACTTTTGCCGAAGACTGGACAGCATTGTTGGGCCCCAGCTTACAGTGCTGGCATCTGATATTTGTGAGCAGTTTAACATCAACAAAAGAATATCTGGGTTTGTACTTTGCTTTGTGTTTGCTTTCAAGCATTTAACTGGCTCTGGAAGAATAAGGGTGGTTTTTGCTTAGAACATGGATGGTGTTAAGGTTCGTATAATCTCTGAGTCCAGAGAACAAATGTGTTGTTTGGTCCTGTCTGCAAAGCTTCCTAGGGAGCTGTTCCTGAGTTTTTCTGCCCCACAGTGACGGTCGGGGCTGGGTCTTCTCTTAATGCATCCCCTCAGCTCTCCCCAGTGGTGGTATGAACGTGTGGGGTTAGGCGTGCTAGCTCTGCCTGTGGTCTTGGCCTTGTGAGTTCACTTCGCATCCCACATGACCCGCCCGGGCTGTGAAGTCCACACTGGCAGAGGTAATCAGCAGGGTTTTGCTTTGCATAGACGGAAAGCACTTTGCCTCTCGTGCAGAAGTGTTCCTGGTGAGGTTGCCTGTGATGTAAGCCAGTAGGCGTTGGTGCTGAGTCTGGCGTCTTGAAAGGCTCTAGGCTGAGTATCAGGAGACTCGAGGTTAAACTCACCTTGGTTCTAAAAACACCCTGAAAAGTCACTGAACCTCTTTCTACTCTTTTCTCAGTGCAAAGTCGAATGACTGTAAAGTGCGTAGATGGAAAGTACTTTAAGGAATAAAAGGCTTCTTTATATGGGCTTCGCATGTGTTAGAGAAGTTACGAAAATGCTGCGAATTTATATATAACCTTGTGCTTGTAGTGAGCATATGTTGTATGTATGTGGTCTTACATAAGCACCAGCCCACAGAGAGGTCCCACATGGGCTCCAGCTGAAAGCACGGGTAGGTTTTGTATCTGCAAGTGGATTTTTACTGCTGACAGCTTACGTAGTTTTAGAAAAGATACAGCCAAGGAATGAAAGTGCCTGACCAACTTACATCTTGACAGTGCTGTTTAATCTAATTTTTTGACCATGAACCTGCCAGATTTTCAATTTTGAAGGAAGCATGTGCCTTAAATCTGTATTGGATCATGCAAGTTATGAGTGGAGAATGATCAAGTGTAGTTACCTCCATCCCCAAACCCTTGGGAGATGACTGGACATTTTAACTGCTCTGCCAGTGCTTTCGGCAGATATGATGAATATCAAGTAACTCACTGACAAATATCCAGAGGTAAACTTGCTGTCTCGAGTACTTTTTATTTTACAAATCAGGTTAACCCTCTTTGGGATTGTACAGAAGAAAGGAGATGGCCTTGGATATTAATTATCCTATCATTAGACAGCAGTTTTCTCTCTGATATTTTATTATGAAAATTTTCAAACATAGGAAGGTTGAAAAAATTGTACAGTGGATACACATATACCCCCACTTGGATTCTTCCGTCGGCATTTTGCCATGTATGTTTGGGCACAAATCTGTCAATTCCTGTCTAAAGGATAATTTCTTGAGTGTTAGGAGAATCACTGCACAGTACCATTAGCCCCTCGAGGATAGGGTACCTGGCGGACGTGATGGTACAATAAGTGCCACACAGTTTAGGGGTGTGCCCAGTAACAGAGCTTCTAGGAACGTAGTTCTTATCTTTGAAACCGTGACCTGAAGATGGTTCTCGATGCATCTGAGATGTTATATGTAAGGAGCTTTGATTGCCAAACCGTAACCATCAACTGACTAAAGATAAAAGCTTTTGAGTACAAAAGGTAATGTAGTTTTCTTCCAGAAATCCTTCTGACCCAAATCAAGCCACTTTATGTGCCAGTCCTGGGACCTCCATAAGTCATATTCCAGAGAAATTAGAGGCAGCCCTGAGGGAGGAGAGACCCCAGCCAGCAGCATGTCAGGGGCATTGTTGGGGGGCAGAGGGGGCTATGTTAGCCAGCTGTCCTGATCCCAGAGACCAGCTCAGGGGCCTCTGTTCTCTCGGCTGCAGCCCCCGCTAGAAAGTGCCCACGGGGCTGTGCACTAGTGTTTAGCGTTGAGTCCAGATTTATAAACTGCAGCTCTTAACGTTCCTTATGAAATTGGGGTCAGCCCTTTAAAGAATGGTGTGAAGTAGGTTTGTTTGGCGATCGGTTTCTATTCCTTTGTGAGCCACCTCAGTTTTTTTCTTCTCCAGAACTTAAAATTCTATTATTTTTATTTATTTTCTTCTTTTGAGAGTAATTTATGTCCTTAATTTTTAAATGATTCCAAAATAGAAATATTGGAAATCTTATTTGGCTTCTGTCTTTCTGGACTTGTACACGCATATAAACACAGTGACATACACACATGGTGTTTTTTTACACATGGACTTTTGAAAATATATCATGCTGTAAATCTGTAGCTTTAATATATATATATATATATATATATATATATATATATATATATATATATATATATATGGTATGAGCATCGGTTTAAACCAATAAATACAGACCTACCTCATTCTCTTTAATGGCTTCATAGTATTTAATAGGAAAGATGTGTTCTATTTGCTTACTCGTTCTCCCATTTAATGGTTAGGGCTGGTTATGGCTATTAGTATTACAAACAGTTCTGTATTGAACAGTCTGGTACTTAAACACCCAATTATCTCCTCAAGAGAAATCCCTAGGATTGAGCTCTGGGGCAAAGGAAATGCACATTTACCATGTGGCTCGGCTCCTGCAAGGGTGGAGCCACCTTCCCCTCCCGCCCGTGCCACCAGCTCCCGTTCTCCCTGCTCTCTCGCATTTCAACAGTGACACTGAGGTTGGGCGTCTCCTCATCTGTTTATGGGCATTTCTGTCTCCTCCAGAAATTGTCCCCGTCCTCTGGCTCTTTCCATTGAAGTGCTTTGTCTTTTTTCTTTTACATCAGTACTCCTAATGTAATACCCTTTAGTCATGTTGCATCCTCTCTCCTTTATATTTAGTCAGTTTTATTAATCATTGCCTTTGGATTTGTCTTTAGTGGCACACTTGGGGCCTTCCACCCCAATATTGTAAAAATGTCCCATTTTTATCTCTGGTACATTCCTGGCTTTATTTTCTGTGTTAAATTTCTGATTCACCTAGAATTTTTAAGGGCTTGCAGGAGGGCTGTAACTTAAAATTTTCCCCCAAATCGATGGTTTCTGAATCTGAGACTTCAGTTTTTGTGTCTTTCACACACCCCTATTCACTGGCCAATTCTAATATTAAATTTGAAAAGGCAGGAAGGAGGAGGAGGATGTAGAAAGTTATTAGAAAAGGAGCCTCTTTCCTGTGAGCAATTTTTTTTGGTGGGGGGTTTGCGGGCCTCCCACTGCTGTGGCCTCTCCCGTTGCGGAGCACAGGCTCCGAACGCGCAGGCTCAGCGGCCATGGCTCACGGAACCAGCTGCTCCGCGGCATGTGGGATCTTCCCAGACCGGGGCACGAACCTGTGTCCCCTGCATCGGCAGGCGGACTCTCAACCACTGCGCCACCAGGGAAGCCCAGCAATTTTTTTTTATAATCCTTTTTTATCAGTCTTCTTGAATCAATGTGTAAAGTAGCCCAGTTGCCTAGGAGGCTGACTGTGCTGGGATTCCTCCCACAAGTGAGGAGTGTAACCATTAGCAGTAAGGGCTGGTTATGATCAGACCCAGGATTGGACATGGGGAGGAGCAGGACGAAGGCAAGATGGGAGGAATTGGCCCCGGCTGTGGTCAGTGGTGTTTAATGGTGCAGCACGGTGGAGGAAGTCTTCTTTGTCTTAAGTTTGGTCTGATTAGTGAGGAGTGGCCAGTAGCCATATTCATCTAGAAATCATCTATCTGGCAACCTTCAGCTCTCTGGAACACAGCCCAGAACAAATGAAAACCACAGCTGGTCCCTCCTCCCAGCCAGCTGCCCAAGTCCACAGGCGAAACTCTGCGAGCAGTTAGGTGTGCACTGAACATCTGGTCATTTCCTCCCCTGGTTCACAGCTCACAGTAACCTTTCCAGGTAGGCTTTGGAAGTGTGGAAAGGTTTTCACATAACTGGTCCTTAAACATTTAAGTCTCTGGCATCTCAGTAAAATTGATGCTCTTTACTCATGGGAGATATCCCTGTGACCTCTTTTTCTTTATATAAATTTATTTTATTTTTGGCTGCATGGGGTCTTCGTTGTGATGCGTGGGCTTCTCATCACGGTGGCTTCTCTTATTGAGGAGCACGGGCTCTAGGCGCGTGCGCTTCAGTAGTTGTGGCACGTGGGCTCACTAGTTGTGGCTCACGGGCTCTGGGCGCAGGCTCAGCAGTTGTGGCGCATGGGCTTAGTTGCTTTGCGGCATGTGGGATCTTCCCGGACCAGGGCTCGAACCCGTGTTCCCTGCATTGGCAGGCAGATTCTTAACCACTGTGCCACCAGGGAAGCCCTGCTATTTTTAATGTGAGCAGATGTTGTTTTCTTTTATTAACAGTACATTGCAAGTAACTGGTTTTTTCTGTTTTCGTTTTTACATCATCCTTCATGGTGGGTGAAGTGGAAAGAGGCCACATTTGCCCCTGTCCTAACTACCTAAATAACGTCTCTCACGTGAATGTCCATGTGGGATTACAAAAGGAAGAATTCTGATCTTCTTAGAAGAGTGTTGTACGTGTTACAAATGAGAGCAAGAGGAACGCCACGCAGAGTGTGAGACAAACAACCAGAACTTTAAGCCTGATCGAAGGTCATAGAAGTTAGTCTGTCCAAACAACTAAATTTACAACTCTTTCCTAATTTCTTTTAAAATTTTCATCTTTCCAGACAATTTTTCTTGTAGTTATACTTGCTCTTCTTAGATTAGGGGCCTACTAAAAACAAATTCTGGTTTTATAAGAATTCTGTTTTCATTTTCCTGGGAACTAAAACATCCACATTCTTTCTCTGCCTAGAGGTAGAGTATTACAGTAGTAACCCACTTCCCCGGAGGTCGGATTTCCGGCACCCTCAGCTCCCCAGTGCGTGGCTGCTCCCCCTGTAGTAAGCAGAGAAGGCTTCGGGCCCCCAGTGGCAGGGCTGCCTAGGCCTCACGCAGACCCCCGATTGTGAATTTAAGGCACAGTGAGAGGTGAGGGAGGGGAGGCCCCTGAGAGCCGAGTGGCCCAGCTGTCAGGGTGGCTCCCCGAGGGGTCTCAGACTCTGACCCGGGAGACAGCGAAGTAGCATTGCCCAGTCATCCAGAATAATAAAAGGGTAAATCCCAATTAAATACTTCAGAGGAGGTTCATACGTTTTAGAATGATCTCTGAGTAGGATGATGAAAGCTTTGTTATTTACAGTGCTAAGCTTCCATTCTGTGGCAGTTTACATACATGCAGCTGTGGGATAAATGAGATGTACGGGGGTCAGCAACCTTTTTCTGCAAAGGGCCAAACAGTAAGTACTTTAGGTTTTGTGGGCTGTGTATGTTCCAAGTACTCAACTATCCTTTAAGCGTGAGAGCAGCTGTAGACAATACATAGGCATATGGGTGTCCCAGTAAAACTTTATTTAGAAAAACAGGGCCTGGTTTGGTCCCAGAGCCATAGTTTGCTGATCCCTTCACTGGAATGGTAAGTGACCTGCATTGATTTACTTTGTTTTTTGTTTTTTAAGTGAACAAATAACTGAGTGACTGCCATTTATAAAACACTGTACTTGAAAAAAAAATCACATATGGTTAAAATATTTGTGGTTTTAAAAGTACATACTTGAGCTCGCTGGGAAATTCAGTCATTTTGAATACCTCACGGATATCAGATAAGTTACTGCTGAATGTTACGTCTTAACTGAGGTTCTTGATTTGAAGGCCCAGCCATTGAAAATACCACCTTAGCCATTCCACATTTAGAGTTTTTACAGTGTAGTTGTACGTTTGGGTAATTGTTCTTTCAGAAAGTTACCACCTCCATAACATGTTTTCACAGGTCTGAAAAAGAACCCCAGTTCAAGTTTATCTACTTCAACCATATGAATTTAGCAGAAAAAAGTACAATTCACATGAGGAAAACACCCAGTGTGTCACTTACGTCTGTTCATCCAGATTTAATGAAGATTCTGGGTGACATCAACAGTGATTTTACAAGGTAATTCTAACCACCTCACCAGTTAGGTGTCCACTTTCTAATAAGAGACATTAAAGGAATCATCTTCAAAAACCGAGTGACCCCAGGCCCCTTCAGAGGTCTTGACCACCTCCCTGGGCACCAGTTCCAAACATCATTAAGCCCAGAAGGGGCTGGTCACTCACAGGGGACTCCCTGAACTTTTCACATGGCTCAAGTTTCCTGTTTCTTGTTTTAGAATGTTTTTCACAATCCAGCTATATATATAAAATAAACAATTGTGTTTTGAAACTCTTTTCTTCCAGGGTGGATGAAGATGAAGAAATCATCGTGAAAGCAATGAGTGATTATTGGGTTGTTGGGAAAAAGTCTGACCAGCGGGAGCTGTATGTTATTTTGAATCAAAAAAATGCAAACCTCATTGAAGTAAATGGTAAATAGGGTTTGGTATTTGAGCAGAATTTTAATGCTACTGATATTTAAAAACTATCTTTTCAGTGTACTAAGGACATGCTAAATAGAACAAATCATGACTGTTGAGATTTTAAGCAGACGCCCCGTTGCTTAAAAGAAATCATCATTTGGCCTATGCGGGAGTGGGACAGTGGGGCAGTGCACCCCAAGTGTCAACTGTAGGGACAATCAGGTGTGAGGTTCCTTCTGCAGACATCTTCTGGGGTGTATTACATTTTTCTCTTGATACCAATACTTGTATTAATAGTCTATGCATTAGAAACAACCTCAGGGAATACATGCCTCATTTATTTATTTATTTACTTTTGGCTGCGTTGGGTCTTCGTTGCTGCACGCAGGCTTTCTCTAGTTGTGGCGAGTGGGGGCTACTCTTTGTTGCCGTGCCCAGGCTTCTCATTGGAGTGGCTACTCTTGTTGCGGAGCACAGGCTCTAGGCGTGTGGGCTCAGTAGTTGCAGCTCGCGGGCTCTAGAGCACAGGCTCAGTAGTTGTGGTGCACGGGCTTAGTTGCTCTGCGGCATGTGGGATCTTCACAGACCAGGGCTGGAACCTGTGTCCCCTGCATTGGCAGGCGGATTCTTAACCACTGCGCCACCAGGGAAGCCCCTACACGCCTCATTTAAAACGGGAATTGAGTAAAGTCCAGATAATGACACCACTGTTGGAGCTGCCGATCCACAATTCAGGGTTGCAGCTAGAGTTTCTGTGTTTTTGAATCAGATCCCTCAAGATTTTAGAAGTTGTGCTCCTCACCCCCCAACCCACGGGTGTCTTAGACACTTTGGGTTTGAGCTGTCTCAGGCCCAAAGAAGCAATGTTACATAGTGTTAAAGTCTCCTGTACGTCACGTCTTTTTTTCTTTCTCTCGACTTAACATTTCTTATCAAGGCTTCTGAGATTTAAGATCAAAATTAATGCAGACCTTTATTTATGACCAACTTTACTCCAGGGAATTTAAGGTACTCATATATATTATATAACCTTTTAAGTGAGAATTTCTATACCTTACTCACCGTTTTCTGTTCTTTTTGCAGAAGAGGTCAAGAAGCTGTGTGCGACGCAGTTCAATAACATATTCTTCCTGGATTGACTGACAAGGGCTCACCGAAACATCTTTTAAAAAAACAGCTCAGCAAGCATTTTGTTTACCATTGCAGGTTATTGGTCATATTATTGACTGGATTAATGACAATAGTAAAGCAATACTTGCTTTGAAGAATCAAATTTCTACTCAGCCTGATGATCCCCTGAGGTTTTTAGATTTTAAATATTTATGTGGAATTAAAGGTAGTCAGCTACATCTCTTTCATTCCGTTCTTTTGACATTATGTGACTATTTTACTGGAAAATAAGACTAATAAATTGTTAAAGTTTTTAAAATTCTGGTCTTGCATTGAGTCTCTCTGGTTGCTTGTTTGTAGACCACACCAGCCATGGGTCCCTGGTTCATCCTCAGGAATATTCTAGCAGCTAAAGGTGCTCAGAGTTGGGATTCCTTCCCCGGTCCCTAGGCCTGAAGTGGTAAACTATGAGGCATTTGCCCAAAGTAATTGCTGGACTTGGTTTTTATCTTGAGCAATAATGTGATTTTTAGACCACAAATAAACATCAAAGAACTGATGTTCTTTGCAAGTGCCCCAGTGTGCTCCAAACATAAAGCCACGTAGAACTCCCAGGTAGGCACAACCCCACCTGCATGCTCACAACTGAGATTAAGCCTGGCAGGATTTGATTTAACTTTTGGTGGTCTGGACATCCCAGAGTTTGGTTGAAAACTAGCCGGGCACGGTCTGGAAAAACCGGTACCAACCCGGCCCTAATAGGAGCTCTCCACAGCCCCCCTGCACCCAGCCTGTGAGTTAGGGTGGAGCAGGGAAATGACTTCTCATCTATTTGCAGTTATTTTCATTGTCACCCGCTAATTCACAATCTCCCTTATGATTTCCTCTTACCCCGTGAGTTACTTTAAATGGTATGTTTTAGTTTCCAGTGATCTTAGGCTTTCTTTACTGTGTGTTTATTGCTGACTTAGTAATTGCAGCAAAAATAGATCATGGTCTCTGATGTATTATTTGAAGTTGTTGCAGTTTTCAACCTAAAACGTAGTCACTGTTTTTGTCAGGGTTTATTCTCTGTTGCATCCTGGTTGCTAACTCTGTTAGTTCCAACTTTGTAGTTTGGTTGGTAAAATTATCTGTATCCTTACTTAAGTGTGTGTCTTCCTGATCTATTTCTTCCCTCATGATTGTAGTCTTCCCTGTAATTCTCTCTGCTCTTGCAAGGCTAGTATGTACAATGTATGTGAGTAATGCATCTCTTTGGTTGTTGGTCCTTTTATTGTTATCTTTATCTGTATCATGCAGATGTTTGCTTTAAATTCTGTTTTGTCTGTTCTTAATATTGCTTGTTATTCCGGTCATCTTGATTAGATTGTCCTGGTACATCTTTTTCTATATCTTTATTTTCATCCTTTCTATCTGGTTTTAAGATGTTTACCTTGTGAAGAATAACATTGAAGTGAATTTCTATTTCTTTTAAACCCAATCTAATTATTTCTGGGATTTTGAAGGGGAGGAAGAGGTGAGTTAACCTGTTTGCTTGGTGATGACGGGTAGATTTTTTCTTTCCCTGTCATCTTTTGCGTTTTCTGTTTCCATTCTTTTTTCGATTCTTTTTCCCAGCTTTATGTCAGATGATAGTTTCCTTCCTTTTTGCTAGTTTGGAAACTTCAGATTGTATTTTTATGCTTTTGGTGGTTACTCTTATATTTAACACAACTATTAGCTGTAACATTTTCCTAACAGACTTAAAGTATTCACTTAACTGCTGACTGCACACCTGGCTCTTTATCCTACATTGTTCGGCCTTTTGTCCATGCAGTGCTGTTTGCGATGCTGTGGGAATGGATGGGAAATGACCAGGGAAGAGGCCATGTAAGAGGCAGCATGTGAAGGACAGGTAGGATGTGGGCACAGGGCGGTTACAAGGGGCAAAGGAGGTGTGCCAGGCTCAGGGGAGAGGGCCTAAAGAAACGTTTAAACAACTTCACTCCCCACTGGTTTTATCAGATTCTAAATTTAATCACCAGTTTTATACTTGGACTTAAAAAAAGAAAACAATACACATTTAATACCCACATCTGTGTATTTTCATTCAGCTCAGTTGTCAAAACGCAGGCATTTCAGGGCTTTCCTGGTGGCGCAGTGGTTGAGAGTCTGCCTGCCGACGTGGGGGACACGGGTTTGTGCCCCAGTCTGGGGAGGATCCCACATGCCGCAGAGCAGCTGGGCCCGTGAGCCATGGCCGCTGAGCCTGTGCGTCCGGAGCCTATGCTCCGCAACAGGAGAGGCCACAACAGTGAGAGGCCCACGTACCGCCAAAAAAAACCAAAAAAAACAAAAAAACAGGCATTTCAGTGATCCAACCATATTAGAAACCCAAAACCCGGTAGGCCCAGGTAGTGGTATTTCAAGAAACACTTAGACAAGAAGTAAAACACAAGTAATTTTATTGGGTAGGAAATTTGTTACAGGCTTTGGTTCTAAATTCCCTTCACACCTGCTTGTTCTCGTGGCTCATTTACAAACCCAGTGACGTCTACTTTTTCTTTTTCTTATTTGCAGTGGATTTGGTGGACTGGGACACCACTGTGTCGTCTTTCAGGAGGCTCAGCGTGAAATTCAAGGATGTGGCATCCACTGGTTCCTTGATCACAGTGATGGCGACCTCATAGTCTTGCCTTTTGGTCTCTTCCTCTCTCAAGCTGTTCAGCCTAACAAGAAGCAAACACAAGAAGGTACCTTTTTTTGTCTTTGAAATTTCAAAACCGGTTTTTATGTTGTATGTGGTGTAAAGTAGTCCATACGTGAATCTCAATAGTTTTTGTGAACAGAACTAAACTGTCATCACTTTGCCTGAAATAAAAAGTGGTGCAATAGCTAGATAGTTTAAGACAAATTTTCACACATCTAAGATGACCTGTGACGCACTTGTCTCTGAAGCAACTTAGCTAGTAAGTAGCCTTTTAAAATACTGTTGTAAAAAAATAAAATACTGTTGTAGCCATTTTCCTTAAGTCTAATGCTCTCTTCCACAGACCAATGGGCTTGAGATGCCCTTTACAGAGGTCAGACATTTGCACTTGGGACTGACCTGTCTGCATGGAACTAAGCCTGGACAGTGGTTCTAGAAAGGTAAGTGTGCGGCTTTTGCTAGGTGCTCACCACACACCATTGTTCTCGATGCTTCACAAACACTAGCTCACTCAGTCCTCACAACAGTCTACAAGGTATCACCTCCACCTTAAAGATGCAGAAACAGGCACACAGGGACAGACCTCACCAAGGTCACCCAGGTGATATAAGTGATGGGGCTGGGATGTGAACCCGGGCAGTCTGGATCTATGTCACGCTGCCTCCTCATGGATGCCTGGGGATGCCTGAGACAACCAGGACAGAACTGGTGGCTACGGGTTCCCAGCTGCACATGAGGACGTGCCGCCCCTCGGAAGGCGGAGACTTTTTTTTTTAATATATATTTTTAGATTATTTTATTCATTTTTTTTTTTTGGCTGCATTGGGTATTCGTTGCTGCATGCAGGCTTTCTCTAGTTGCAGCAAGCAGGGGCTACTCTTCACTGTGGTGCGCAGGCCTCTCATTTTAGTGGCTTCTCTTGTTGCGGAGCATGGGCTCTAGGCGTGTGGGATTCAGTAGTTGTGGCTCACGGGCTCAGTAGTTGTGGCACACGGGCTTAGTTGCTCCGCGGCATGTGGGATCTTCCCAGACCAGGGCTTGAACCCGTGTCCCCCTGCATTGGCAGGTGGATTCTTAACCACTGTGCCACCAGGGAAGCCCAGAGGTGGTAGACTTTTAATGAAAGTGTTTGGTCCTGAAGCTTATGGTGGCTACAGAAGACAGGAAAGAAAGATGCCCGAGAGCTGGGCGGGCAGGAGGGAGGGAGGGAGCCGAGGGGTTTCACTGAGTTACCTTGCCTCCAGCTCCTCATTCTCCACCTTCCTCTGAAGGGCCATTGCTTCATTATGTAGCCTGATTTCCTTTACTTTCTCCTTAAGGGTTTCTTCATGTTTATGTGCTTGGAAGAGAGTGTTCACAAAAAAGATGTACATGTTACTGATCCATGTATTGAATTTTTCCTTTTGTTCATCCTTGGATTTTTCTTTTTTCTCTGGAAGAATGTTTGATTAAAATGAGCATTAATACAGTCTTGCAATAACTCTGGGGTCTGTGTTCCTGTTCCCCAGTTCTGTCAGTTCCTGTGCTGGGCTGAGTGTCCTCATCCCCCCATAAGGTGGGTGACACTGTGCTTCTCGTGGGCTTGTGAGGATTAAGGTAACTGCAAAATGCTTCAGGGACCACCTGGAACAAGGCTGGCGTCAGCTGACCACAGCCATGATTGTCAACGCTTCCTTCAAGTCTCCTGGTACCTGTTATTTTTTTCCTAAATAGCTTAAATATTTTGGTTTTCTAAAATTAATATCTTAGAAAATTTCTTAACCTATGTCGAAGAGATAGCTGCACCATCACATTCACAGTGGCACCATTTACAACAGCCAAGACAGGAGATGGCCTAAGTGTCCCTCAACAGATGAATGGATAAAGAAGAGGTATATATACACAGTGGAATAGTACTCAGCCATAAAAAGGAGGAGAGCCTGCCATTTACAACAACGTGGATGGACCTTGAGGGCATTACGCTAAGTGAAGTAAGTCAGACAGAGACGTACAAATACTGTATGATCTCACTTATAAGTAGAACCTATTTTAAAAAAATACAAACATATAAAAAGAGATATGTGGTTACCAGAGGAGGGAGATGGGGGACACTGGAGGAAGGTGGTCAAAGGTACAAACTTCCAGTTATAAGGTACATAAGTACCAGGGATGTAACGTACAACACGATGACTGTAGCTAACACTGCTGAATGATATCTGTGGAAGTTGTTAAGAGAATAAACCCTAAGTGTTCTCATCACAAGAAGAATTTTTGTATTTATGAGATGATAGATGTTAACTAAACGTATTGTGGTCATCATGTCACAATACATGTAAGTCAAGTCATTATGTTGTACACCTTTAAACTTATACAGCACTGTATGTCAATTATATCTCAGTAAAACTGGGGAAAGAAAAGGGGAAAAAGATCAATACCTTGAAAGGGAACCCTGTCAAGCGAGGGGGCAGAGTTGGGAGCAGCTGTCCCAGCCTAATTATATTTTAAAAGATGGTTGTACATTTTTATAAACGTTAAATCATTTATAAGCAACAGTTTGCTAATATCAAAGTTCTATTTTTAAAATACTCACCATTTTGAGATAAAAGACAGGTTAGCTCCTTTCCTGGGGATTTAAAATTCATTTTGGAAGCTTTTCCATCACTTAGAGACTTCTTGATCTTGGGCTTTTTCTTTAGAAAAAAAAAAAGAAATCATAAAGCAAAATATAACTTCTGCATCATTATGGACTAAAACTAATTTTCTACATTATAAATAATTAGAAAAGTCTTAATGAGGCCATTACCTTTATGCTAATTTGACTATTTTTAATCTGCCTAAAATTTGACTTTTTAATCTGTATGTATGTCCTATTAAGGAAATGAATAACAGAGCTATTGTATCTGCTGGAAGGCTTCCCCCAGGAAACCAACGACTAGAAAATACTCCCTGGGTCTGTTGGGAAAGTATTAATCCATCTCTTAGTGGCTTTAATTACTATATATATATATATACTATATATATATATATATATATATATACTATATATATATATATATATATATATATATATATATATATAGTATATATATATATATATATATATATATATATATATAAAAACCATATATCAATACATGCTGTTTATGCCTACATTTTTATCTCCAGTAGATCCCATCCTTGAACTCCAGACTTTGTCTCCAGCTGCCACTTGCTGTAACCACGTGGATGTCTCATCAGGCACCTTAAGTCTGACATGCCCAAACGCATGCCTTTAATTTCACCCCCAAAACTCATCTCCTCCTCAAACCCCAGTCCTCCCCTTCATGATAAATGGCAGCTCTGTTCTTCCAGTCGTTCAGGCCAAAAAAAAAACTTAGAATCATCTTTGCCTTCTCCTTCCCTCTCAAACTGCACAGCCTTCAAAATACATGCAGATAATTCCAAGAGCTTCCTTACGGGTTTGTCAACAGCAAAGCCATCGTGAGCCTACTGACCCCCCTTGCTCAGGGCCCCCTCCTGGCCGGGCACTGCCTCACTCAGTGCATCTTCCTGGGCCACCCCAACGTGGCTACACCTGCTGCTACACCCCTTCCAACACCCCAGAGGTGCTCCCGCCTCAAGGCCCCCGCACAGGACAGTCTCCCCCAAGCTGCGCTCAAGTGTGGCTTCATCCGAAGACCTTCACTTCCCACCCCACCCTGTCTCTCAGTCTCCAGCGCCTGCCTCGCTTTCCACCGCATCACTGATCCCTCCCAAGTGTAAAGAAGTATAGCACTGCGGTAACAGGTGTAAATCCTGGAGTCGAACTGCCTGTGTGCAAACCCCCAGCCCCAGCTCCACTGCTTACCAGTTCTGTGACGGTGGGCAAGTTACTCGACCTCTCTGTGCCTCAGTTCCCCCTTGGAGCCGGTGAAGCACCTACAGGTCGTGTGGGCATTAAATGAGCGGACCCCTGGGAAGTGCGTAGCACCTGGTAAGCACCCCGAGGGTGTTCACTCTTCCTGTTCTGCACGTGTCACCACGTCCCTCTCTGCCCCGAATGTGACGCCCACAAGAGGACGGGCTTTCTGTTCCCGCCAGAACCCTGGCACCAGAAGAGCCCTCACCACATAGCAGGTGTGCAACAGCGGTAGATAACCGTGGCCGCGGCACTGTTTTCATGGTTAGCTGTGAATACAGACCTCTGATTTCCTTATCTTGCTTGTGTCAAGCAAGACTCCTAACTTGCTTGAAGACGACTTAGCGCTGCCGTACTGCACCTCAGATTCCTGGCTTCTTAGCGCACTTGGACTCCTGTTCTGGGTGTTCTGATCAATGACAAACACACAAGAGGATTTCTGTTTTCCGTGGAGACACACGTGCACATGATTTTAACGTGGTGTAATTGATTTACAATGACCTGCACATAACGCACACTATGACGGTGAGTTTCGACGTGTCTACACCTGTGAAACCATTACCTCAAGAGAGTGGACGTATCCATCACCCCAGGTTTCCTGTGCCCCAGGAAGCCCTCTTCCCTCATCCTCGGGCAACTACTTACTTACCTGTTTTCTGTCACTACAGATCACTTGGCATTTCTAGAATTTTATGTCATTGGAATCACAGTGGTATGTATCCTTTTCTGTCTGGCTTCTTTCACCCAGCATAATTAATGCACCCATGCTGTTGGCATGTGTCATGAGTTATTTCACTGCTGGCTCATTCCCCATTGCATGGTTATAATAGGACTTGTTTATCTTGATGGATGTGCGGTGCCAGATTGGAAACCAGACGTGAACTTGATCGGATGGTTTCTGAGGCTGTCCCCAAGGCCAGCGTGTCCGTGTGTGGTTACTGGAGTCCATTTGCTGCCATCCATGCAGGCATGGATGAGTTTAAGGTGGACATGACCCAGCCCCAGCTGGTGGCCAGGCTCTTGGATGACCTGGAGGGGGCGTATCTGCTGATCAGGTGGACTGTGTGCTACTGAAGTTGAACCTGCACGAGGGTCCAAGGTACATCCTGGGACTCATGGTCAGAGGCGCTCCTTAGATGACCAACAGTGAGAGGTCTCCCTGAGTGAGCAGCTCTGGCGAGTTTCCCAGCTAGGGTTTCCGCTGGCCCCCAACACGCTCCCTTGTGGCTCCGAATGAAGGACTCAACGATCAGAAAGAAACCTTTCCAGCCCACTACCCTGAAACCCCCGCTCCATCTGACCCAGCGGCTAGATCTTTCGGTCAACGGCCTACGCTGTCCCTGCTCCCCCAAGGCTTTGGCGTGAAGCCCAGTGTCCAGCCCCATGAGCAGGTCCCGTCCTCTGGGACGCGCCCAGCATCCTGCACATGCTCGGGAGCTGTTCCTTGGCATCTGTGCTCTGTGACGGGCGATCCACTCTTGTAAACACTAGATCATGGGATGAAATGTTTCATAAAAACCACCTCAGATGCCGTAGGCCTCGTGGTCCAGCCAGGGGAGCCCCACACCCCTGAGGGTGTTGGTAGGCGCTCTGACACTCATTACGTTTCTCCACTATCATAGGTCATGACCAGAAAATACATTTTCCCTAATGTAGAAAAAAGACAATACACTCAGAATGTGAAAAGAAGTCTTAAATTATTTAAACTATTTCCTGAAGAGTTACAAAAGCCCAAGATAGTCTTGATGATGGTTTAACCATTCCAGAATAAAACCCATTCCTTACTCTGTAAATTCTAAGATATTATTTGTTACCTGATTTATCATTGTATAAGTGCTTCCAGCTTCGTTTCCAGACAAGTCATCATTTGGAAAATTTAAATAGAATTTAGTCGATTGGTTAGTAACAGAGATGAGTGCGAAGCTTAACAGAGCTTCAAAGAATTCCAGGAAAACCAGCTGAAATATAAGAAAATATAAAGGGTCTTATTCATCCTGACACACCTCGAGGTGGACCAGCAGTTCTTCTGGGTGTTTGTTCCCTGGAAAGTACCACCTTGTTCAACACTCAGGCATCCTGGGCGCACACCAGTTTGCAATAAAAACTACAGCATTTAAAAGATATGTGAGGATGTATATTCTCTCCTTAGTTTGTAAGTCATTTTTCTATCTGCCAGAAACATTTTATTTTATATTAGCTAATTGAGGACAGTCACTTTCAGAAGTATTTCTTTTTTTCTTGGACAACTAGAGAAGTGGCACCTGTAAGAGTTGGTGCTGGAATGGCTAAGCCCTCTGGAGATGCTGGGATAGGGTGAACGTACTTTGTACATAAGGAGGATATGAATGGGGAGGGGGGTTGCAAAGGGAAGACTGTTACGGTTTGAACTGTGCCTCCCAAAAAAGCGCTGGAGTCCTGTCCCCCAGTATGCTCAGATTTACAGATAATCGAGCTAAAGTGAGGCCATTGGGGTGGGCCCTAGTTCAATGTGGCGGCCGTCCTTAAGAGGGAAATTTGGACCCACAGACAGAAACATAGAAAGCAATGTGAAGAGACACAGGGAACAGACAACCTCTACAAGCCAAGGAGAAAGGCCTGGAGCAGATCCTTCCCCACAGCCCTCAGGAGGATCCAATTCCAGCAACACCTTGATTTCTGACTGTTAGCCTTAGAACTACAGGCAAGATATGTTATATAAGACAAAAACAGGTGGTGGGGGCGGAGGTTAGCAAGTACAAATGTCCTGAGGTAGGGGTGTGGTGGGTGTATTCAGGGAACAGCTAAGCGGCAGGTGTGACTCAGTGTCAGACGTGGACCCAGAGAGGTGCCCAATCCAATCTTAGTGTCCAAGGTAGAGCAAACAGCCTGAGTTGGATCTGGACTGTTCGTGACACCTGTTTACAAACCTCAAGTTTAAAGTTGCTGTCAATTCCATCATGCATGAAAGGATTATCCTCTGCTATGACCTCCACAAATTTGCTTGCTGTTAATTCTTTATTTATCATTTTAAAGCTCTGTAAAAGAAACAACCAATCAAATCATAATGGCCAATAATTACAAACAGCTATATATTTTTAAAGTTAGTTTATACCAATATAGCACTTTAAGGAGATGGTCTAGAAATAAGTATCTTAAAAACTGGTAATTTTGAAAAGCATTCTGGATTAACATTGGTATTTACCTCTCCACTCCTTCCCTAATCCCTCTAAGACAACAGTAAAGATTTTTTTAGAGGCATAAACACAGGACAGAGAACGGGAGAGTGGATGACCCAGATGTGAGATATCCACACAGCTCTGCTGGTGGGAAAGCGCTGGACCAATGGGCTTAGCGGAACAAGAAGCTGAGAGCTCAGGGAGGCAAGTCGAGTCCAGTTGGAACTCAGGAAGGAGTCAGCTCTGAAAGCCGTGCTATGGGTAAGGCTGAACACAGGAAGACTCCCAGAAAGTCTAGGTGAAGACCCTCTCCGCATCTAGACTGAAAACAGAAGGTTGACTCGCTGGAGATACTGAACCACAGTGCATTTGGCTCCCCTAAAGTCACAGTCCTGCTGAAAACAAGAATTAGGGGAAAGTGCATGTTGGTAGGGTCCTCCCTTCACACTGACCCTTCCCTCCACTCTTAAGAACTATGAAAACCAGGTTCATATCCCCCAGGCAGGAATTAGGAGAAATCCTACCCTGGAAAATCGAACATCCAAGAGAAAAGCTCTGTCAGCCATAGGCTGGTGGAGGGTCCTCCCTGGCAGTCCAGTGGTTAAGACTCCACACTTCCAATACAAGGGGTTTGGGTTCGCTCCCTGGTCAGGGAACTAAGATCCCACATGCCGCACGGCATAGCCAAAATAACAAAAGACAAAACTGTAGGCTGGGGAGGAGAAAGGGGAGAGGTGGGGCAGTTTCCTGGCTTGGTTACTCCACAGTGAAACCTAATCTTTGACAAGTGCCGCTCATCCACAAGAGCTTCCAATCAGCCTTAATTTATTTTATTTATTTATTTATTTTTGGCTGCGTTGGGTCGTTGTTGCTTTGCTTGGGCTTTTCTCTGGCTGCGGCGAACGGGGGCTACTCTTTGTTGCGGTGCGTGGGCCTCTCACTGCGGTGGCTTCTCGTTGTGGAGCACGGGCTCTAGGCACGCGGTCTTCAGTAGTTGTGGCACATGGGCTCAGTAGTTGTGGCTCGCGGGCTCTAGAGCACAGGCTCAGTAGTTGTGGCGCATGAGCTTAGTTTGCTCTGTGGCATGTGGGATCTTCCCGGACCAAGGTTCGAACCCGTGTCCCCTGCATTGGCAGGTGGATTCTTAACCACTGTGCCACCAGGGAAGCCCCCAGTCAGCCTTAGAGTGCCACAGTCCTATCTATGAGTGGATAGCCAAGGTTCACCACACATGCTATGGGGAAAGCCTTAATATAAAAGCTAGAGAACAAAACCAACAGAGGTGGGGAAGGGAGATCGGGACTTGGAAGGAACAGAGGCAATCAATGTAAAAAGCCGAGAAAAAAAAAATTCCATTTAGCTCCCCCACCCCCAATTCATTTCTTCAGTGGAATAAGAGAGTTTGCATCCATGTTTTAAAAACAAAATGCTTTAAAAAGGGACAAAGGATTAGAAATTTAATAGCAGAAACTCAAATAGAAGAGGAAAGATAATGCAGGAAATCTCTCCTAAAGAACAAAAAATGACAAAGATATGGATGGTCAGAGAGAAAAGACTAAAATAAAATTAAATTAGTCCAGGAGGTTTGACACCCATGTTCCACAAAAAGGATGGAGAAAATGGAAGGCAGGAAATCTGAGCAAGTAATTCCAGAGCATTTTGCAGGACTGAAGGGCACAGATTTCCAATGTTAAAGCTCACAAAATACATGTAAAAAGACAAATACCAAAGCTGCATCACTGTGAAATTTCAGAACAAGGATAAAAGTAGATTGTAAAGTATCTCAGCGAGGAAAAGAAATTACATCAAAATGATTGAGAAGCAACAGTAATCAAGACAGTGTGGTACTGGTAAGAGGATAAACATACAGATAAATGAAATACAATTGAAAATCCAGAAATAAAGCCATACATCTATGGCCAACTGATTTTTGACTAGAATGCCAAGACCAATCAATAGAGGGAAAAACAGTCTTTTCAACAAATGGTGCTGGGACAACTGGGTATCCACACAAAAAAGAATTGTTGGACCCCCTACCTCAGACCATATATTGTACAAAAATTAATTCAAAATGACCTAAAAGTAAGAGATAAAACTCAGAAGACAACATAGAGGTTAGTCTTCATGATCTTGGATTGACAGTGGATTCTTAGACTTAACACCAAAGGCACAAGTGAGAAAAAAAAAAAACGGATAATTGGACTTCATCAGAAACCAGCAAAAACAGAAGGTTTTAAATAAATCAGAGTCTCATAACATAACATACTCAAATGTCTGGGTTTCAGTGGGAAATCACTGACTCATGGTGCCAGAACCAGGAAGATATCAAACTTAATGAACAAAGACAGTCAACATATGCCAACACCAAGATGACAGAGAATACAGAATTAAGTGACAAAGATTTTAATTAAAATGCTTAAATGAGCCATTACAAACAGGCTTGAAACAAATGGGGGGAAAAAGAAAGTCTCAGCAAATGAATGGAAGAAATAAAGCACTAAATGGAAATTTTAGAACCAAAAACTATAATAATTAAATTAAAAACTCAATAGATGGGCTCAACAGCATAAAGAAAGGGATAGGAGAAAGAATCAGTGAACCTGAAAATGGAATAATAGAAATTATCCAACCTGAACAACAGAGAGAAAATAGACTGAAAGAAAAAAATAGACACAGGGACCCATGGGCCTATAATAAAAGATCTAACATTCATGTTATCGGAGTCACAGAAGGAAAGGAGAAAGAAAGGTGGGTTGAAAAAGTACATGAATAAATAATGGCTGAAAACTTCTTAAACTTGGTAGAAACACAGACCTACAGATCTAAGAATTTTAGTGAATCCCACATAAGATAAACCCAAAGAAATTCACATCAAGACACAAGTCAAACTTCTGAAAACTAAAGACAAAGAGAAAAATCTTGAAAGTGATAGTGAAACGACACCTTCCTATAATGGAAAAAATTCACATGACAGCAGATTTCTCATCAGAAAGCACGGGGGCCAGAAGGAAGTGGCACAGCATTTTTCAAGTGCTGAAAGAGGACTATCAACTCAGAATCCTCTAGCCAGAGAAAATATCCTTCAGGACTGAAGGGGAATTAAGACAGTCTCAGATGAAGGCAAACTAAGAATTTGTTGCTAGCAGACCTACCTGAAAAGGATGGCTGGAGAAAATTATCTAAATAGAAAGGAAATGATAAAGAATCCAGGAATTTCAGGAAGGAAGAACAAATATTGTAAGCAAAAATATGGATCAGTACAATATACTTTCCTTTTCCTCTTGAGTTTTATAAATTATATTTGGCAGTTAAAGGAAAAATTATACTACTATCTGATGTGGTTCTAAAGGTAGGTAGAGGAAATATCAATTATATTATAAATGGTAGGGGGTAAAAAGATGTAAAGGGAAGTAAAGGTTTCTGTACTTCACTCGAATTGGTCAAATGATGACACCATTAGACTGTGATAAGTCTAATATATTTATAGATAGATACTCAAAACAACACTATTAGATCAATCAAAATGAAATTCTAAAAAATGTTTAAGTAACCTATGGGAAGGCAGGAAAAAGAAAACAAAACCAGAACAAACAAAAATCAAAAAATTAAACGGCAAACTTAGACCTAACAAACCAATTATATTAAATGTACATGCTCTAAATACACCAATTGAAAGACAGATACTGGCAAATATTGCTGGTGGGACTATAAAATGATCCAGCCACTCTGAAAAATAGTTTGGCAGTCTTTTTAAAAAAATTAGACAAATACTATATAACTCAATAATTGTCGCATGAGGCATTTATTCCATAGAAATCAAAACTTGTACACAGTTGTTCATACTATATTTATTCTACAGCCACAAACTATAAACAACCCAAATGTCCACTGATAGATGGATGCATAAACAAATCATCATGGTATATCCATCGAATGGAATGCTATTCAGCAATAACAAAGAACGAACTATTTATACATGCAACAACATGGATGAATCTCAAAATAACTATGCTGAAAGAAGGTACACAGAGAGAAAATAGAGAAAAGAGATACAGAGGATATAGTATTATAAACTATTTTAGCTAGAGTCCCAGAGTGAAAAAATGGTTCTGAAGCAATGATTAAACAAGTAATAGTGGAAATTTTAACAAAACTGATGAACAATATTAATCCATGGATTCAAGGTAGCAGGTAGCAAGTTGGAGAGATTCTTACTGGCCAAATATGGGACAATTTGACCGTGGGGGATGGAGGGAAGACTGCAGTGGATTGAAACATCAAATATGTGTAAGTCCAGGAGTTATAATGATATTTTCAAAAGCTCATTAGTCACTGTTGAAGAACTGCCAGGATATCAACTCATTCTGAAAATTAATAAAGGGAAAAATTGAGCATTTATCCTTCCTTTCCTGTGTATTTCAGAGTCATCAAATAGCTGATGAGGTAAAGTTCTTCTTTATATCGGATTCACAGCTAAGAAATGCAGATGGAATGATAGAAAATTACTATTGTGGGACCCTTAAGGAAATAACGGATGTTAGCAATGACTGTCAGGGCTACTCGAACCACTAGGGAAACGTTTATGGGGAACGTTGAAATGGAAGGATTCTGCTGACACCATATGACCCACTGGTTGATCTCAGCATCACTAAAAGGGAGCATCCCTGACGTGACACAAGAGGAAGTAGCCAGAAGCACCTGCAGCTTTGTCAGGAAAAAAACAAAACCTGAGGGACTTCCCTGGTGATGCAGTGGTTTAGAATCCACCTGCCAATGCAGGGGACACAGGTTTGAGCCCTGGTCTGGGAAGATCCCACATGCCGCGGAGCAACTAAGCCCGTGCACCCCAATTACTGAGCCCATGTGCCTAGAGCCTGTGCTCCACAAGAGAAGCCACCACAATGAGAAGCCCGTGCACCACCACGAAGAGTAGCCCCCACTCGCCACAACTAGAGAAAGCCTGTGTGCAGCAGTGAAGGCACAACACAGCCAAAAATAATAAATAAATAAAAATTAAAAAGCTTTTTTTAAAAAAAAACCTGAATCTAATCAAGCTTCTAATTCTAGTGACCACTTTGATGGGAATAAAGGGGAAAAGGAACATCTGTCATCAACTCTCTAAGGATGCAGCCAACCAAAACTGAAGTCTGACCAGTCAATCTACAGGGACAAATGGCCTCATTTCATCAATAATAAGGGACCACGGAGAAGAGGGAAAGTGAATAAACAGCTGTATAATATTCCATCCCAAAAAACCACATACTTCAAAAAAATTATTTCCTATCAATACTAGTTTTTCGTATATATGACATTTAAATTTGTAAAACCAGTTTTTTGTATACATGTGACACTTAAATTTTTTACATCACTCTATCCCCTATTAGTAGTCAATCCTTTTAGTTTTATCCTTTATCTACCCACAAGTATAAATTTAAAATATCATGAAAGAAAAACTACCAAGAATATGAGAATATTGTATAAATTAGATATTCTCACTATTTTCCAAACTAATAACTTTCTTAAATCACTTTTTTGAGGAACAGTAGTTTTTTTTTAAGTGACATCCATCCCCCCATCTTCCTTTAAATGGAAAGGTCTGCATCAGTAAAGATGCTGGAGGCCCCGCCGACCATACCCCTCCCCCCTCGCAGGGAAGCCCATTGGGCAGAAACTCCTTCTGTTTCTCTTCCTTCCACTATCACAGGCCATTAGAGTTACTCTCCTCTGCTGATGGCTACGAAAATTTATCTCAGACCTTCACCTTGTTCCTTGCACATCATAGCTAGAATATTTTGCCTTTCTTAAGTTAAAATCAAAGTACCTATAAATATAAAGCCAGTATCAGCCATGAGTGGTTACCTTCAACATCCAGAGGAAGTGTCTCATGTCCATTGTGAGCTCATGGGGAGGGGCTGCATTTGGTCTGCAGTAAACTGTGTAGATCTCCCAGCACTTCTCCACATAATTCATTGAATAGAGTGTCCGGTGGGCCTCGCAGAATAAATTGCCTAAAGATGTAATGGAAAAATAAACATTCAAAAGATGATTACAAAACTCTATTTTGGAAAAAAGTATGATAAATATAATCCTATTGGTTTTGTATTTACCTTTTACACGGCAGGCATTTGGGCGAATGTTCTCATTCATCAGTTTTGTAAAACACAGAAAGAGTGATGGGCTTCTGTCTCTGTGATTAAGAAGATACCATAATCACTGCTCCTTCCAGGAGGTGGAACTTAATTCCCCTCCCCTTGAGTATGCGGTGGGCTTAGTCAGTGGCTTCTAACAAGTAGAGTATAGCAAGGGGAAAATAGTAAGTCTGCAGTAGAGAAACCTGGCTGACAGCACTTAACCATGTGATCAAGGTTAACATCCCCAGTAATGAGACAGATCGACATCATTTACCTGATAGGATGGTATTCTTCCCCCAAACTCATAACCTCAGTGTGATGATGAAAAAAATCAGCAAACTGAAATCAAGGGGCATTTTACAAAATAACTGACCAATATTATTCCGAAGTGTCATGGTCATAAAAGACAAACTATCACAGCAGTAGGGGACTAAGGAGATGTGATAAATACAAGGTGGGATCCTGGATTCGGTCTTGAAACAGAAAAGGGAAAAAACTCAGGAAGTCCTAAAAAAACCTATAATTTAGTTAATGGTGTTGTAGCAATGTTAACTCCTTAATTTTGATAAGAGTACTATGGTTCTGTAAGATGTAATAATTAGGGGAAGCTGGATGAAGGGTATATAGGAATTCTCTGTGTTACAAGAATTGTGTTGGCAACACTCTGTAAATCAACAATTATTTCAAAAATTTTTTTAAAAGATACAATATCAATTTTGCTCTGAGAAAGACAGGAAATTCTGGTCTAAGGAAGAGCTGGTGGTGACTATTTCTGAATAAAAACTTGAGGGCTATGTGCAGAATTGAAACATGACCCATGTCGGAAGGGTTTTCAAAATTTAATTTTGTTTCTCGTGGTTTTGTGGTTAATATTTGTGGAAAACTTTTGTTTCTGATCCTTCATTTCAAGAGTATGAAAAATAATAATATCAAAGAAAAAAGAACAGTATCACAACAATCCTAACGGTGAGCTCAGCCCTCATCCTATCATGGGGTCCAGAAGGAGTACTTACTGGTATTCTTTGTGATGGATGTGGTAAGCCAACTGCAGGAGATAATTCAAAAATGTTCTCAAAAGTATTGTTGTAAATGGAGAATGAATTTCTTCAACTGGTATGTCCTTATTGGCTAAAACAAGAAAATTGGGGAGGATGCCTGGTGGTCTCTAGAACCTTCTACCTTACTTGCTCCTGGTACACAACTCAGAGAACTGAATACAATGGAGTACACTTTTTTCCTAGAGACTACCCTGAACAGCATATAAGCGTCCACCTAAAAATTAAGGTCCACACGAAAGAGCTCCATCTGGTCACTTTACAAGAAACTTACAAGATAACTTGTCCTGGTGTTTTTCAGTGGTCTGAGCCACAGTCTGATTAACACTGCTAATTCTAAGTGGGTTTGAAGTGTGTTTCAGACACTGAAATTTGAAGTAAATAGGCGTTAGTTCTAACATCAAGAAGGTGATCTGAGGCCTTCGAGCCTGCCTGCCTGCCTGCCACAATTCAGCTGAAAGGAATAAAGCCTTCAAAGTTGTTAATTTTACTGCAGGGACTTTTCAACTTGAAATCAAGCCCAAGCCCAAGATTATCTAAAGCCTTTTCTTTCTTTTTTTTTTCTTTAAATTAATTTATTTACTTTTGGCTGCATTGGGTCTTCGTTGCTGCACGCAGGCTTCTCATTGCGGTGGCTTCTCTTGTTGCAGAGCACGGGCTCCAGGCATGCAGGCTTCAGTGGTTGTGGTGCACGGGCTCAGTAGTTGTGGCTCGCGGGCTCTAGAGCACAGGCTCAGTAGTTGTGGCGCACGGGCTTAGTTGCTCCGCGGCACATGGGATCTTCCCAGACCAGGGCTCGAACCCATGTCCCCTGCATTGGCAGGCAAATTCTTAACCTCTGCGCCATCAGGGAAGCCCTCTAAAGCCTTTTCTAGGCTATTCCAAGCCCTCCCTGATCCTCTCTGCTTGTGACCTGACAACTGGGCGGTTTGGGGGCTTTTTTTGGGGGGGGGCAGATTGTTGTTGTTTTCTCAGGGATAGGCAGGCTTCTCTGTAAAGGGCCAGACGGTAAATATTTTAGGCTCTGTGGGCCAGCCTCTGTCACAGCCACTCAGCTCTGCTGGTGCAGGGCAAAAGAAGCCACAGACAAGATGACAACAAATGAGCATGGCTGTGTTCCAATAAAACTTTATTTACAAGAACACGCAGCTGGGCTGGATTTGGCCCATGGGCCGACTTTGCTGCCCCTGCTAGAGATGGTCTTTGACTGTTGCTGTTATTTCACGAGATTCTCTCCTCAGTCACATTTTAAGCACCTTGGGAACAAGACCATGTGTTGCTTTTCTGGAACACCTCTCCCAACATCTGCCTTCCTCCCTCCCTTAACATTTCCTAACTGGTGTCAGGGTGCTGTGATGTTATACTACTCTTTAAACCAGACGCAAAGGATCTGGAATACTCACCACTTAGAACCCTGTCCATCTCGGCGAGGGTTATTTTATGATGATGGAATTTGCAATCTTTTAGAAACCTCCAGAAGTGAAGCTTTGTCATCAGAAAGGTGTTATCCAGAGAGTGATCACATCCTAGGCTGCTGTAAAAGCTATAGATTCTTCTTAATTCTGTAATATTTCTTAAGATAGCATGTTCCACCTGAAAAGGGAAAGCCATACATATCTTCATCTTACCTGATAAGAACAAACGTAAAAGAAAACCTGTTTTCTAAATTAAACAAGGTAACACATGCAATAGCATTTACCTCTTACCACTGTAAGAGCTCAATAAATGTTATATTCTCCCCACCCATCCCCAGGCCAGTAAAGTGCAATTTCTGAGTAAAAGTAGAAAGACATGCTGTTATCTGGACAGTGGAATTACTTTCATACTGCTCTGTCCAATCCTATCCTGTTTCATCCTATCTCAATGACAGCGATAAAATTCTCTTGCCTATAGATCGCTATCCCTCATGGACACAGACACAAAAATATTCAACAAAGTATTAGCAAACCAGGGAATTCCCTGGCGGTCCAGCGGTTAGGACTCCACACTTCCACTGCCGGGGGCCTGGGTTTGATCCCTAGTCGGGAAACTGATATGTCACAAGCCACACAGCATGGCCCAAAATAAATAATTAATTTAAAAAAATTTTTAAATAAAAGACATTCAATACATGACAACAGTCATCAACTGCATCTTCCCAGGACTGTGGAGAGTCTGCTAATGTTTTAGCCTAAAATATAAATTTTTAACAATACAGAAGGTTTTTACCTGCTTCTTTTCTTCTGATTGGTCTCTCTCCGGGTACATTTTCAGCAACAAACTGAGATCCAGCTCGATGCTCGAGCCTAACATGGAATTACTTTCACTGCCATCAAGCTTTCTGATGATTTCTAGCAGATGAGGACAAATATACAGGATAAATGTGAAAAACAATGTTAAAACATTTCAATGTCATGTCAAAATGATTTTCTGCAGAAGTGTGACACAAGAGTATTCAAAAACCTGTAAGAAAGCGGTTGCTCACAGGAAACTTGTGTTTTCTGATGTATTAGGTGTATTTTTGATGCGATGTTACACATTAATTTGCCTTTAGCTGACAGGTGGACGCTCCCTACCGGCACTGATGGAAGATCTGCAATACTGGTTCCTGAGGGCAGATTCTGGAGTCATGTCCAGGTAGCTGATCAGTTCACCTTCAAGATTTGGAAACTCTGCTATGTGGTCATTGGAAAATGGGCCATCATACACACGCCCATTCTTAAAAGTTAATCGGCCCTGCAGAGAGAAAAGTAACTTTTTGCAGCTTAGGAAAAGCGTTTTTAGAAAATCATTGGTAGGGACTTCCCTGGTGGTCCAGTGGTTAAGAATCCCCCTTCCGGGCCTCCCTGGTGGCGCAGTGGTTGAGAGTCCGCCTGCCGATGCAGGGGATACGGGTTCGTGCCCCGGTCTGGGAGGATCCCATATGCCGCGGAGCGGCTGGGCCCGTGAGCCATGGCCGCTGGGCCTGCGCGTCTGGAGCCTGTGCTCCGCAACGGGGGAGGCCACAACAGTGAGAGGCCCGCATACCGCAAAAAAAAAAAAAAAAAAAAAAAAGAATCCCCCTTCCAATGCAGGGGACATGGGTTCGATCCCTGGTCGGGGAACTAAGATCCCACATGCTGTGAGGCAACTAAGCCCGAGTGCTCCAGAGCCTGCGTGCCACAACTAGAGAGCCTGTGTGTCCCAACTACTGAGCCCACGTGCCCTGGAGCCTGCGTGCCACAACGAAGACCCAATGCAGCCAAATAAATAAATAATTTTTTTGGGGGGGTGGTTTTTTTGAGGTACACAGGCCTCTCACTGTTGTGGCCTCTCCCGTTGCAGAGCACAGGCTCCGGACGCGCAGGCTCTGCGGCATGTGGGATCTTCCCGGACCGGGGCATGAACCCGTGTCCCCTGCGTCGGCAGGCGGACTCTCAACCACTGCGCCACCAGGGAAGCCGTAAATAAATATTTTTTAAAAAATTATAGAAAAAACCATTGGTAAACGTACATCAGTATCTTTTTCAAGGGTTTGGAGGCTTCTGTTTGCTTGTTAAGATCTGCACTTAGTCCACATACAGTCAGGCTCCTGGAGTCTCTTGTCTCTCTCCTCTTCCCGATCCCCCTTCTCTCCCCTCACTGTATCTGCCCCACAACCTCTCCCCAACTTTAAGCACCCCTAGGTCACAGAATGTGGCTTATTAAATATGCTGATGACCAGCAGAGGTGCCTATCACAGAATGGGGACTCTCTTGGTATTTATCACACCCAGGCCAGTGGTTGGTCTGACTCAAAGGTGGGCAGATGACCCCCAGTTCAGCTCAGTGAAGCTAAAGATGTTTGTGGAAAACCTCTCCAAAAAGAGTTTCTTCTCTCCTTCTACTTAGTGGGGTATGTAGACGTGAAGCCTGGAACCACAGCAGCCATCTTGCAGTCATAAGGGAGGGCAGCATAATTGTGAAACTGACATGGTAGGAGACATGGATGGATGGAGGAGAAACCCTGACGTCATGGAGCTGCTGAACCAAACCAACACTGAAACCCACATTATTCTTTATCATTTACGGAAGATTAAGCTAGATTTTCTGTTACTTGCAACCAAAACCACCCTAACATACACACACACACACCAAACTAATTAAATAACCTCTAAATACAAAGGAAATTGATGATACGTTAGAAGTTATTTTAAAATTTATGATGTATTTTTGATGCATTATCCATTTTGCATAGGATAATCCTATGCAAAATGGATAATGCACTTTACTAGACAGAGAATGACATGCCTTTACATAATCTTTAAAATGTAATCTTCGAAGGTCTGTACTCACCATGCCATGTTTTTTATTGGCAACCCATTCTCCCTCATACATGGCTCCACTGGCATAGTAGAACTTTCCATGGCCATGACGGTATCCATTCACAAACTCTCCTACATATTCATTTCTCAAAGGATACTGGGAGTAGGGGATTCTCTTTAGAAACCATGTGTGTGCGCCAAAACCATTCTGAAAAGAAAGCAGATTTCCATGAGAAATGCTCAAAATGTTTCCTCTTTTTACCCAAATCCATTTAAAATTAGATATGAATCAAATACAGGGACTCATTTGAAGGGGCAAGGAGCATGCATGGAGTCTCACAAACTTGGGTTCAGCCTCAGCTCAGTTATTTACAAACCAGCCCTTTGACATAAGGCTAATTAGTTAAGTCCTCTGGGTCTCATCTATAAAGGGAAATAACATCTACCACAGGTTGGATGTAATAATTGAAAATAGTGTATATAAAGTGCCTGGCTTAATATTATTTTAAATTTTAATTATTTTTAACATACAGACTGATAAAAATATTCCCTCCTCAATTCCACATTCCAGAGGTAACTACTAGTTGGGTTTGAAATTCATCTCTGTTTTCCCCAGGCACATACAATCATACTTAATCAACATATTATATACATATATAAAGACATACACAATTTTTTCAACAATGGAATGTTTCTATATATACACCATTCTTTTTCTTTTTTTAAATCCTATCTGACTTTATTCATTGTTATACAAGCTTACACAGTTTGGATATATATACCATTCTGTAAATTCTGGGTATATACTGAAGAGAAATGAAAGCAGGGAATTGAACAAACAATGTGTACACTCATGTTCATAGCAACATTTGCAACAGCCAAAAGGTGGAAGCAACCCAAGTGTCTGTTGAGGAATGAATAAACAAAATGTGGTCCATCCATACAATGGAATATGATTCAGCCTTAAAAAGGAAGGAAATTCTGACACACGCTTACAGCATGGATGAACCCTGAAGACAGTATGCTAAGTGAAATAGGCTATTCACAAAAGGACAAATACTATATGATTTTACTTAGATGAGGTATCTAGAATAGTCACATTCACAGAGACAGACAGTAGAATGGTGGGTGCCAGGGGCTGGGGGGAGGGGGAAGTAGTGAGTTATTGTTTAATAGGTACAGAGTCTCCGTTTTGCAAGGTGAAAAGAATTCTGTGGATGGATGGTGGTGATGGCTGAACACAGTGTGAATGTACTTAACACTGAACTATATACACTTAAAAATGGTTAAGGTGGGGCCTCCCTGGTGGCGCAGTGGTTGAGAGTCCGCCTGCTGATGCAGGGGATACGGGTTCGTGCCCCGGCCCGGGAGGATCCCATATGCCGCGGAGCGGCTGGGCCCGTGAGCCATGGCCGCTGAGCCTGAGCATCCGGAGCCTGTGCTCCGCAACGGGAGAGGCCACAACAGTGAGAGGCCCGCATACCGCAAAAAAAAAAAAAAAAAAAAAATGGTTAAGGTGGTAAGTTATATGTATATTTTACCAACATTAAAATCAAAAAGAATAAAACAAAGTTGGAGTGGCCATATTCATATCAGAAAAAGTAGAGCTCAGAGAAATAAAAATCACCAGGGTTAAAGAATGACATTATAAAATTATAAAAAGGGTCAACTCACCAGGAAGACATAACAATCCTAAATGTGTATACACATAACAACAAACTGTCAAAATACATGAAGCAAAAACTGATAAATCTGAAAGGAGAACAGACAAATGCACAACTATACTTGGATACTTAAACACGCTTCTCTCAGAAATGGATAGAAAAAGTTGACAGAAAATGAGTAATGATATAGAAGATCTGAACAACACTGTCAACCAACTTGATCTAACTGACATCTACAGAAAACTCCACTCAACAAAATCAGAAATACATGTAACATTCACCAAGATAGACCAAAATAAACCTCAACATACTGAAAAGAAATGCAATTATAGACAGTATGTTCTCTGACCACAGTGGAATTAAACACACAAAAAAAACAACAGAGAAGTATCTGGGAAAATACCCAAATATCTGAAAATTAAACAACATACTTCAAAATAATTTATAGGCCAAAGAGGAAGTCATGGGGAAATCAGAAAATATTTTGAACTGAACAAAACTTAAAAAAACATGATATATCAAAATAAGTGGGATACAGATAAAGCAGTGCTAAGAGGAAAAATTATAGTATTAAATGTTTATATTAGGAAAAAAGAAATGTCTCAAATCAATAAAGCATCCATACAACTCTAGGAAAAGAGCAAATTAAACTCAAAGCATGCAGAAGGAAGGTAATAACAAGAATAGATATCCGTTATTTTGAAAAACATCAAAGAAAACAAAACTAAAACTGGCTCTTTGATAATTTTAATGAAAGTGATACATCTCTAGCAAGACTGATGAAGGAGAAAGCACAAATTACTAATATTAGAAGAAAGAGGGACCATCACTATAGATCCTATATATATTAAAAGAATAAGGTAATGTTATAAACAACCTTGTGCCAATAACATTAACAATTTCTATGAAGCAAGCAAACTCCTTCAGTATAACACAAACTTCCACAGCTTACTTAAGAAGATATAGATAACCTGAATAGCACATTATTTACTAAAGAAATTGATTTTATAGTTAATATGTAGTTAATTTAATCATCCCACAGACAACTCCAGGCCCAGAAGGCTTCACTGGCATATTCAACTATATGGCTAAGGAAGAGATAATGCCAATGCTACAAACTTCCAAAAAATTGAAGAGAACACTTCCCAATTCATTTTATGAAGCTGACATTACCCTGATTACTACAAGATGACAAGATGTTATAAGGAAATAATACTATAGATCAATATTCCTCATGAACATGGACACAAAAATTCTCAACAAAATATTAGGAAATTAAACCCAGCAAGATATAAAAAGGATATATCATCATGACCAAGTTGGGTTTGTCCCAGGAATGCAAGATTGGCTCAACATTTGAAAATCAATTAATCTAACTCAACCAATCAACAGACTGGAGAAGAAAAACCACATGGTCATCTGACTGGAGGCAGAAAAAGCACTAGACAAAATTCAATACCTATTCATGATGAAAACTGTTAAGCAAATTAAGAATTACAAAGTGCTTCCTCGGGGCTTCCCTGGTGGCGCAGTGATTGAGAATCTGCCTGCCAATGCAGGGGACACAGGTTCGAGCCCTGGTCTGGGAAGATCCCACATGCCATGGAGCAACTGGGCCCATGAGCTACAACTACTGAGCCTGCGCGTCTGGAGCTTGTGCTCCGCAACAAGAGAGGCCGCGATAGTGAGAGGCCCGCGCACCACGATGAAGAGTGGCCCCCACTTGTCGCAACTATAGAAAGCCGTCGCACAGAAACGAAGACCCAACACAGCCAAAAAGAAATAAATAAATTTAAAAAAAAAGTGCTTCCTCAACCTGATAAAGGGTAGCTACAAAAAACCTACAGCTAACATCATGCTTGATGAGAGACTGAATTCTTTCACACTAAGATCAGGAACAACGTGAGGATGTCCACTCCCTCCACTCCTAGTCAATATCACAAAATATCCTGGAGGTCTTAGCCAGTGCAATGAAGCAAGAAAAAAATGGCATACAGATTAGAAAGAAACATAAAGTTGACTGTATTTGCAGTCATGGTTATCTAGATTTAAAAGTCCTAAAGAGTCTACAAAAAAGCGACTAGAACTATTACGTGAGCTTAGCAAGGTCCCCAATTAGTAGGTTAATATATAAGATGTCATCAGAAAATCCTAGCTATATAAACTATATAAAATTAACCATAGAAAGCTTTCCTTTTCTGTGCAGGAAATACATAGCTTTTTTTTTTTTAATTTATTTTTGGCTGCATTGGGTCTTCATTGCTGTGCGTGGGCTTTCTCTAGTCGCAGTGAGCAGGGGCTACTCCTCCTTGTGGTGTGCAGGCTTCTCATTGCGGTGGCTTCTCTTGTTGCAGAGCACAGCTCTAGGCACGTGGGCTTCAGCAGTTGTGGCTCGCAGGCTCTGAAGTTGTGGCACACGGGTTTAGTTGCTCTGCGGCTCGTGGGATCTTCCTGGACCAGGGCTCGAACCTGTGTTCCCTGCATTAGCAGGTGGATTCCTAACCACTGTGCCACCAGGGAAGCCTAATACATAGCTTTTAAAATGTAAATAGTGTGTGTGCTTCCTGACTGTCCTTTGTGGTTTGCGAGAAGTGCTGATTCCAATACGTCTTCAGGAAAAGCCAAAATTGGGCACCATGCCGCCCACTTCAAAGCAACTGCTGTAATGCCAGATGGTCAGTTCAAAGATATCAGCCTATCTGACTACAAAGGAAAATATGTTGTGTTCTTCTTTTACCCTCTTGACTTCACCTTTATGTGTCCCACGGAGATCATTGCTTTCAGTGATAGGGCAGAAGAATTTAAGAAACTCAAATGCCAAGTGATTGGTGCTTCTGTGGATTCTCACTTCTGTCACCTGGCATGGATCAACACACCCAAGAAACAAAGAGGACTGGGACCCATGAACATTCCCTTGATATCAGACCCCAAGCGCACCACTGCTCAGGACTATGGGGTCTTAAAGGCCGATGAAGGCATCTCATTCAGGGGCCTTTTTATTATTGATGATAAAGGTATCCTTTGACAGATCACCATAAATGACCTTCCTGTTGGCCATTCTGTGGAGGAGACACTGAGACTAGTTCAGGCCTTCCAGTTTACTGACAAACATGGGGAAGTGTGCCCAGCTGGCTGGAAGCCTGGCAGTGATACCACTGAGCCTGATGTCCAGAAGAGCAAAGAATACTTCTCTAAGCAGAAATGAGCACTGGGCCACTTTAGGGCCAGGCTGCAGTAGGTGGCCATGAGAACAAAAGCTCTTTTGTACCACTGTCATGCTTAAAACACAAGACTTTACACTCAGCCCAGATGTGGTGTGGGAGAGGACAGGCCTTTTCCTGCAGGCACTGGGGAGGCCAGCCTTTCTTCCTCTGGAGGGAATGGCCTGAGCTGTATTATGGGGCAGGCAAATTGATGTGTATAGTAGTAGGGTATCACTTTTGGTCTTTTGTAGTTTTATTAAACTTGAGCTGAGACCTTGTTGATTCTTCATTTTGGGGGGACATTAGCCTTTGAGTGTAAGAGGAATTTACTTTTTTGCTTTCTCTCTTTAGGGGAAAATGAGGTGTGAGAGTGCCCCAGAATCAGGAAATTATATTGAGGGGAAATGCAAGTAGATACAGGGAATGGGCCTTGAAGCAAGGTCTTTCATTTTACCATATCTGGAGAAGAGCAAGGCCTACTACAGTACTGGCCAAGGCACTGCAATTTATGCTATAGGCTGGCTTGCAAGTTAAGAGCCCAATGAGATTACTGACGTTTACTTTTCACTACTGGGAGGACTGTATGAAGACCTGAAGCTTGGCCTCTTCTGAGAAATGCCTGGCACTGGTTCTGTAAAAAGATCAGAGTTAAGAGGCTTCAGTACCTTTGGAGCTAAAAGCGGGAGGGGGAGACACACACAGCGCTGGTGTTCATAGGGTAAAGCTGTCTGTGTCAGAAGCACAGTGCTGAGCACCTCTTGGCTTCCCTGGGTTTCTATCCTTGATTTAAGGGTAGTTCTTGTCCTCATATCACTGTCCTGAGGGAGGGTTGTCAGTGGGGCAAAGGTGGATTCCTCCTGAGCTCTTGAGGGTAGGGAAGATTCAGGACTGAGAATCCTTCTGTATATCATGTGGTGCCCTTCTAGACACCATCCAGACACGGCCACCCCAGCCTACCTACCCCCTCCAGTATTCAGACAAGCAAGAACTATGAGCAGTGGTATAGGATTCCCAGGGCCTTCAATAATAGCTTATTATATGCCAGGCACTATTCCGTATTTATTCAGTCTCCACAATAACCCTCTGAGGCAGGTACTGTTATTTAGGGGATAGTTGCTTCTTAAGCCCTGTAATAAGTAGCATCTTGAAGCACTGCAGAGAAACGGTAACAGGTAATAATCCCATATTCCAAGGCAGCTGGCAAGTCTGGATCTGCTTTGGTCTTCTGACCAAACTTCAAATTTGAGCCTTGTTATCTTCATTTAAGATCTCTACTATAATTCTTTATCAAAAATGATCACCTTGTACCCAATAAAATCTTGTCTAGCCAAATAAGTCCAAATAAATAAATAAATAAATAAATAAAATGTAAATAATAGTCTCAGTCCTCCCAAGAGTCATGTGACTTATGAATTTGCCAATGGAAGAACCTCGCTTGTGAGACCTCTAGAGAAAACTAAATACTAATAAAACAGCACTTAAAAAAAAAAAAAGGTCAATTTAGCCATAAAAAAGAATGAAATAATGCCATTTGCAGCAACATGGATAGATCTGGAGATTATCATACTAAGTGAAGTAAGTCAGAAAGAGAAAGACAAATACTATATGATATCACTTATATGTGGAATCTAAAATACGACACAAATGAACATATCTACAAAACAAAAACAGACTCACAGACATAGAGAACAGACTTATGGCTGCCAAGGGGGAGGGGAGGGTGGAGAGGGATGGATTGGGAGTTTAGGATGAGCAGGTGTGATGTATTATATATAGAATGGATAAACAACAAGGTCCTACTGTATAGCACAGGGAACTGTATTCAATATCCTGTGAGAAACCATATGGAAAAGAATATGAAAAAGAACATATATACATGTATAACTGCATCACTTTGCTGTAGAGCAGAAATTAACAGTGTAAATCAACTATATGTCAACAAAATATATATTTTTTTAAAAAGGCTGATTTAGACAAGTAATCATAATGTGAGTTTGTGAGTTTCTAAATTTAACACAGCTTGAATTTCAGATTACCATGCAATACCCTACACCAAATAATTCATGGGCTGAGGATCAGCAGAGCACCCACCTCTGGGTGTATTCTGCTAAAACCAGCTAGCACAGTACCTGGACCCCCTTTTCCCACTGACCGGTGTACTCTTCATTAGCTGTCAGCCACCTCATCCTGCCTTCCCCATGACGCATACTGTTCTCCCACTGACCTTCATATACATTTCCAGATTTGTAACTAGGACAAACAAAAATTAAAAACAATCAGTTATCTCATGTACAACATTTACCTTTAAGACTTTCTTAAACTTTCTCCCTAAATACCTTTGAAGAAATCCAATCCTTGTGCCCAGACAATCTTCCCTGCATTTAAATTCAATGAATAGGCATGTGGTCCATAAAAACAATCATCTGCGTGGGTGGGTGGGGGTGGACAGAATAAATCACTTTGTAAAAACTTCTGATTACTTAATAAGGTGACAGTGGGTAAGAATAGTGTTTTTAATCTTTTTAAGTAACTCCCTATCGTATTATGATTGGTTAATATTTTGCCCCCAAATATTTGAATCCTTAAAATACTTGGCTCCATCAGCTCAATCTAAAATCAAGTTGATATGTCAATATCCCTCAGAAAATATGAAACTAACAATGGATACCCATGATTAATATAGAAAACAAAGGGAGGCAGTTTCTACGTATAATAAAGTGAAACAGTATGATTAGCCATCATATTTAATATGGTGTTTTTCTAAATTTTCCGAAGAATACTTCATCCCTGTTGAGATTATATTGGGGTTAATTTAAATATTCCACCCTGCTTATATACAAAACGTGTTCTCTGTAAGTTCTGCGCCTTATCTTTAAATAGCCTATGTGAAAGTTATCTGGGCCCACAAATGCTTTTCGCCAACACCCCAAACATGGTGGGGGGATACCTACCACCTTATCCCCCAGCCCTTTTTGATGTTGTGCACCCAGTCTCCCTCGTACCAAGAGGTGCCCTCTTGATTGTAATAAATGGAGCCCTAGAACAAAGAATATCATTTTTATAAAATCATCGAGCCTCATAAAACAAATGCTTTTTTAAAGGTAAAGATTAAAATGAATGATTTTAAGGAGTCTAAATGTTGCAGAAAATGTCATCCTTAAGTAAGACATATAATCCGTGTTATGTTTCTGGTTTGTGATGAAGAATACTGTAAAGTGCCCACCAAGTGAGAATGAGATCACAAATCAGTTACCCCTGAATAACAAAGTGTCACATACGGGATGAAACGACTACATCCATTACATTCAGTATATTCAGTAATTATTTGTCAAATAAGTACCTAAAGAAATCCTATTTTTGTTGTCACCTAACGTGAAGAGTAGTGCCTTCCTTATAACTGAAGGTCACTCTCTTTTATGTACCAAAACCAGTTTGTTTTATCCATTTTGACATCTTATTTTACTGCCTCTGAGCATAAGTGAACACGGTGTAATTTTTCTTTGATGATTCCTTTAAGGGAGTGGGAGTAGCCACTGTGCAAAGCATTTGGATCCACACTAAATGGCCTAAAATTGCTTGTTTATTCACTGGTTTATTTCTGTGTGTGTGTGATTTTTCCATCTTCTTCCTCATTATCACGCTAACTTGTTCCTTCTTGCAGCCATCCTGGTGCCTCCATCTAGAAGTCACCATCCCCAACTCCCCCAAATATCTGAACTGATCTGCTTTGAGCTAAAAAACAAAACAACAGAATGTAGAACACAAGGGAACAGTCTAAATCTGAGTAAGGTGATGATTATGAAGATAGACTTTCTTTTTCTTTTGACATTTTCTAAAAACGGTGCTACAGTATTTTATCGTCCTATGTAAACGTGAGACAACAGAACCACAAACAGCAACCTTGCTTCAAAGTACCCATAACCTACACTGCTGGTGAGAGTGTAAACTGGTTTAGCCACCATGGAAAACAGTTTGGCGGTCCTTCAAAATGTTAAACACCAAGTTACCGTAGGACCCAGCAATTCCACCCCTAGGTACATAACCAAAAGAACTAAAAACAAGTACTCAAGTAAACCTTTGCACTCACAGTCTTAGCAGTACTATTCACAGCAGCCAAAAGATGGAAACAGCCCAAATGTCCATCACTGGATGAATGGATCAACAAAATGCGGTCCATCCATACAGTGGAATATTACTCAGCTGTAAAAAAGGAATGAACTACCTACAACACGGAAGAACCTCAAAAACATGATATGTGGTGAAAGAAGCCAGACACAAAAGGTCACATATTGTATGATTCCATTTATACAAAATATCCAGAATAGGTAAACCCATAGAGTGAGAAAGCCGATCGGTGGTTGCCCAGGGCTGGGGAGGTGGGGAGTAACTGCCTAATGGGTATGGGGTTTTATTTTGGGATGATGAAAATGTTTTGGGACTAGATAGAGGTGGTGGGGGCACAATATTGTGAATGTACCAAATGCCACTGAATTGTTCACTGTAAAATGGTTAATTTCACGTGATGTGAATTTCACCTCATAAAAAAAAAAGTGAATATACCCTCCACAGCCCCCCACCTCCTGCTCTCTGTGTTTGCACATCCTATTCATAGCCGGGGGTCGCGTGGCTGCCTCACCCACCTTGCCGTGTCTCTTGCCATGGCACCAGTGGCCGATGTAGGACACAGGGTGTGTGCTGCACTTGAACAGGCCGAATCCGTGTCTTATGCCATTGACCACTTCTCCTTCGTAGGTGCTGCCGTCTGGCCACGTGTAGACGCCATGGTTCATGGGGATGTTTTTCACAAAGTCCCCCTAGGGAAAAATGGTCATCAGTGTGGCAGAAAGAAGGCAGTGGAGAGATCCCTCATCTTGTGGGCTGCTGGAGATGCGGATACCACACCGGTCTCTCCTCCCTTGAAAACGGCTGAATACCCCCTCCAGCTCCCACCCGCCTCCTCCCATCTCTACACATCCCATCCTCCCACACCTGGTCCCTCCACCGGGCAGAAGCCCAGGTGGAATGAGCTATCGGGAAAGTTGTGTGCAGACTAAGCTCGAAGAAGTCAGCAGGTGACGTGGTACAGTGGTGGTTTCCAAGCCTGGCCTTGAGAATTTTGGATTCTGGAACCTGCCTCGAAGGCAGCTAATTCACTGGGTTCCAGTGTTACCCCCAGGAGATGCTGACGATTAGCCAGGCTCAGGGATCACTGGTGGAAACCCTAATATACTGCAGACACACCAGCCAACCACCTGCCCCAAGATGAGCGGCCAGCATGCGGTCCCCCGACACCTCAGCCCAGAGTCATTGGGTTCTTTTCCGGGAACATGAATTCCTGGAGGCAAGGTCCCAGCAGAGGTCCCAAGGGGCCACCCAACCTCCTGGAGGATGCTTCTGTGAGAGCCTGAATCCTGCACATAAACCCTCCCCTGACTGGGTGTTTGTGTGTCTGTGATGGGGGTGGGTCTGTGTCTGCAAGAATGAGCCCCACCTGACCTTCCAGAGCTGATGAACCAGAGGTTCAGACCAGGAGGCAGGGCTTGGGGGCAGGGGGGAGTTTCCCGGGAAAGACTGGCCTGAAACGGCAGTTGGGACCTAATCCTCTGGCCTCCCTGGACCTCGGCTGTTCTCTCCCCTCCGTGACAATGAAGGTGGACCCTCCCCTCACTCTTCTCCAGCCTCATCTCCCACTGCCCAGTCCACTTAGCTGCCCACCTGGCCCAAACGTGCCTCTTTCCCTCACCTGGCTGTTGTTTGCATGTGAGCCTTATATCCCCTGCTTTAAATACTTTCATTACGACTTATGAACACCATCGCGTTAGCAGCTCTGCAACTGTGATTTTCAGGGCAGCGTTTCAGGCCCACATGCACTGTAGAGGCACCGGTCTAAAAATACACATTCCCCGACCCGGCAAGACCGTTAAGTGAGGCCCAAACGCAGCACAAGCAGCCAGTAGAGATAGCTAGATCTGAGTGAGTGGGTATGGTTTGGTCTCTAGAGAAAAACGGTACAGAAGAGAGTGTATAACAAACTATTTATGGGGATTCCCTGGTGACACAGGGGTTAAGAATCCGCCTGCCAGTGCACAGAACACGGGTTCGAGCCCTGGTCCAGGAAGATCCCACATGCCGTGAAGCAACTAAGCCCGTGAGCCACAACTACTCAGCCTGCACTCTAGAGCCCACGAGCTACAACTACTGAGCCCACGTGCCGCAACTACTGAAGGCTGCACGCCTAGAGCCCATGCTCCACAACAAGAGAAGCCACTGCAATTAGAGGCCCACGTACCACAACAAAGAGTAGCCCCCGCTCGCCGCAACTAGACAAAGCCCACGCACAGCAACGAAGACCCAACGCAGCCAAAAATAAATAAAATTAAATCTTAAAAAAAAAAAAAAAACTATTTGTGTTTGCAAAAAAAATGGGAGAGGCTGAAGAGTACCTCTAGAATATACAAACGAAACTGGAAACTGGTGACAATTTACAGAGGGTCCCCTGCGGTACCAACTAACTTGTCACCTCTGTTCTTTGGTTCTATGGATATTTTTTAACCCATGTGCTGAGTTACTTTTATGAAACTAGTATGTTTAATTGTGGGAACCTGACCATTAAATCACATAATTCATTTAGATCTATAACATACTATACGCTTTACCTCGTATTTCAATCCATCAGCCCAGACGTAAGTCCCCCGTCCATGCATGAGTCCTTCTGAAAACGTACCCTTTGAAACAGAGCAACAAAGCGTTAGGCCCAATCTTGATTTACACAACTGCCACCCAGGGATTCAGCTTTTAAAATGGAAACATGTTCCACAAATATGCTTGTCTAGTGTTCAGCTGGGAGCTGGCACCACACTGGCGTCCATCCTGTTCTACAAAGGATCTGAGGAGGAGTCCAAAAAAACCCAGTTCCCTGAAACTGACACTAGGCAGTGCTGCGCAGTTGTTACACTGAGCTGTAAATTCAGCCTTCCTCACCTAATTAAGCTGTTGGAAAACTCTAGAGTTCAAAAGAACTCATATGCTTTGGGCTTTGCATTTCAAAGTTGAAGGGTCTTTTGAAAATTATTTAGACTAGATTAAAACCATTATCTGGATATCAGAAATTATGACATTTGTCAACGTCACACTTTGTTTTCCCTTACTGGGAATTATCAGTACGTGTGAGCGTGTGTGTGTATTGACACAAACACAGGTATACATAATGTACAGTTGTCCATATGGTTCATTTAGAGTGTCTATTGTTAATGTATAGGAACTAGTTGTTAAAAACTTCACACACCTGAATGTCGCAGTGCAATCAGAGAAAACGCATATAACATTACACCCAGTTCTTCCTGGGAATCACTTCTTTAGAGGAGGTGGTGAGGTCAGGGGTTGATGACTGGAGAGAACCGAGAATCTATGTAAACAGTGCCCTGACGCAGTGGTTCTAGACTCGACTGTGCATCAGAGCCACCGGGGTAGGGGGAGGTGAAAGCACAGATTACTGGGCCCGCCCTGCACACTGGAGCTTCTGATTCATCACAAGTTCTGGGCTGGGGCCCAAGAATTTGTACTCTGTACAAATTCCCAGGTGCTGCTGCTGGTCCTGGGAACACACTTTAAGAACAACTGCCTTAACTTCACTAGCGAGAAGGTCCGTTATATCATCCATCCAGGTGAACCTGGCCACACATCAGGCAGGGCTGGCACTCAGGGAAACTGGGGGCAGCCAGAGATCTTCCAACTGCAGGCTGAGGCTCCCGTTTGGATTATGGAATCAATCGTGGTAGCAAGAAGCAGAGTTTTGTTTTGTTTAACAGAGTATTGATAGAACAGAAAGGATCACGCTTCATCTACATGGGAAGGGCAAGTGTTTCATGAAATGTTTGTTTTCAAGTTTTCTCTTTAGGAAATTGTGATCTAAACATGTGACCAACACAGGTCTGACCCCTGTGGGTCGTGGGGCTACTGGGTCGTTCCACTGGGTCTGCCTCCTTCACCATTTAAAGGAGATCCAACTGATGATTACTTTCAGTCGGAAGAATCTGAGTCTAAGGAAAATATGCAAAGTTTACAAAGCAGGTAGCTGGCAGCGAGGAAGGGGGCTCCTCCAGAAATAAAGGGGTGTTTGCCTCTCATTAGTGGGAAGGGCAAAGCTGCCTGGCCGGGCTTGAGCTACCAGGTGACTGCATACCTGAGGACACCCAGGGTTAGCAGGAGCTGTGATCACATCCTCAGCAGCCCGGGCGGGGTTTATCCCGTGTGGTCAAGCACTAGGTATCTTTGAATGGTATACACACTGGTGCCTTGTAGAAGCACCACAGCGGTGAAGGAAGATTCTCATCAGGATAAAGAAACACTATAAAGGCCAGAACTGGCAGAGGCCAGACGGGACAGTCATTTTAATGAGTATCATCCAGCCATAATAAATGGTGTGGGTTTTTTTTGTTTTGTTTTGTTTATGGCCAGCTGCATGGCTTGTGGTATCTTAGCTCCCTGACCAGGGACTGAACCCGGGCCCTCAGCAGTGAAAGTGCAGAGTCCTAACCACTGGACCACCAGGGAATTCCCATAAATGGCATTTTTAAGAGTTTTCATAACACAGGAAAATGAACATGTTATATGTTCATGGGAAAAATCAGGATACTGAAACCTGTGCCTTTTGACCTCAACTACAAAAATCTGTTCTCCTATAATCAGCACACGTTCCCTGGATAATCTGAACGAATGGATGAATGACTACGGCCACTGTAGCATCATTGATAAAGACAAAAAATGAAAACACCCCAGAAGTATCTAATAATTATGGCATAGTTCTGAATGGTAAATTAGAGCACTATGCAATATTTTAAATAATTATGGAAGAGGGAATGGGAATTTAGTGCTTAATGGGAACAGGGTTTCAGTTTGGGATGATGAAAAAGTTCTGGAGATGATGGTGGTAATGGTTGTTCAACAATGCAAATGTACTTAATGCCACTGAAACTAACACTTAAAAATGGTAAGTTTAATGTACATTTTACCACCAACAAACTTTTAAGTTATGGAAACCATACATTAATACAGCAATGTATTCATAACTGAAAAAAGATTCAAGGTGTTCTCTACAAAATTAATACACCCATGTAAAAACACCGATCCATCCATTCAAGAAATAAAAGAGGAACTTCCCTGGCAGTCCAATGGTTAAGACTCCTCACTTCCATTGCAAGGGGTGTGGGTTCGATCCCTGGTCGGGGAACTAAGATCTTGCAAGCCACGCGGCAGCCGCCCCCCGGAAAAAAAAAAAAAAAAAAAAAAAGAGACACATCAAATTGAAAACATTTATGGCAAAAGGATACTGGGATTTTTACTCTTTGTTTTTTACTTTAGTGACCTTAGTGTTGTTTGTACAAAATAAAACTTGGCAAAAGGAAAAAATCTAAAATGACTACTTTGTACTAAAGTAGTCATGTTTTTACCTTAAAATATGTACTCAGGGTTCAAAATAAAATCAGCATCAAGTACTTCCAATTTCTTTTGAGGAATCAGTGGACTTTCTGAAGATGAAAATCTAAAATTATCACCCTGCACTGTCTGCCCTGCTCAGTCCCAAAAGGTATAACTCACGTGGTAGGTACAGCCTCCTTGAAAGATGGCAAAGCCTTCTCCCTCATACAGTCCACGGACTTTTTCCCCTTCATAGCTACAATGAAATAAAGATCAAGGCAATGAATCATGTGAGCACACCTCAGTGACTGTGTGTTAAAATACGTAATGAACATCAATGAAAAAGCACAAATATCTCACATTCACTCAACAAGCATTCCCCACCGAGGACCACTGTGTGCCTGCCCCCTTCTAAGTACCAGGGCTGCAACTGTGAACAAGTTCCTGCCCTCGGGAGTTTATGGTTCAAAGAGGAGAGACAGGGCTTCCCTGGTGGCGCAGTGGTTGAGAGTCCGCCTGCTGATGCAGGGGACACGGGTTTGTGCCCCGGTCCGGGAAGATCCCACATGCCATGGAGCGGTTGGGCCCGTGAGCCATGGCTGCTGACCCTGCGCGTCCGGAGCCTGTGCTCCGCAACGGGAGAGGCCACAACAGTGAGAGGCCCGCGTACCGCAAAAAAAAAAAAAAAAAGAGGAGAGACAGACAGTAAAAAGGAAACAAATGAACAAGATAATTCTAGATCGCGTTCAGTTTTTGTGAAAGAAATGATTGGGGAATGTGATCAGGAGTAAGGAGACGGCTACTTATAACAAAAAACCTGGAGAAGAGGATCCCCAGGAAGAGGAAACAGCAAGTGCAAAGGCCCTGAGGCAGGAAAGAGCCTGCCGGCTCAAGTTCAGCTGCACAGCTGGACCACACTGAGTGGGCGAGCAATGGATGGGAGGGAGACCAGGGGAAGAAGAGGCTGGGCTGTGATAAAGACTTGCTATAAAACTGAAAAGCTCTAGGAGGAATCATGAGAGGGTTTTAAGAGGTGGGTTGGACAAGACCAGATTTACGTCTTAAAAAGATCACTGCAGCTGCCGTGGAGAACGGACTGTGTGTGTGTGGGGAGCTAACTGCCAGGAGGGAGTAGTGGGAGGGGAGAGAGATGGAGGCATATGGAATATTCTGGACAGTTTTCTGTCTGGGGTGATGAAAACATTCTGAAAATGGGTAGTGGGGATTGTTGCATGACATGGTGAGTGTATTTAATGCCTCTGGATTTATACTTAAAATGGTTACAATAGTACATTTTATGCTATGTGTATTTTACTATGATAATATTTAAGATTTTTTAAGATATATTCTGGACATAGAACCAACAAGGCTTGCTTACGTGCTGCCTTTGCGGAAGGGAGGTACCGAGAACAGCACCCAGATTTTTAGTTCAGCACCAAATGGATAATGTGTGATGTGTCACCTAGCTCGCCTCTAGGCTCTGAGGTAAGTGAGGTGGAAAACAAATGGACCTGTGATAGCTATGACCACACTGGGCTTATTCCAAGAATCCAAGGAAGAGTAAACATCAGAAAACCTATAAATATAATTAATGATATCAGCAAATCAAAGAAGAAAAACCATGTTTATATCAAGATGCCAGAAAAGTATTTGATAAAATTCAGCAATCATTTTAAAAAAATTCTACTTAATGGCAGTCACTATGGAAAACAGTAGGGAGGTTCCTTAAAAAAACTAAAAATACAGTTACCATGTGATCCAGCAACCCCACTCTTGGGCATATATCCAGAAAAGACAGAAATTCTAATTCAAAAAGATACATGTACCCCAATGTTCATAGCAGCACTGTATACAATAGTCAAGCCAGGGAAGCAACCTGTGTGACCACTAGGCTGTTGTGGAAATGACAGAAGGTGACGTCCGAGACTAGGTTGTAAAAGACAGAGGCTCCCAAAGCTTGCTCTCTCTTGATCACTCTCCAGGGAAGCCAGCTGCCATGCTGGCAGGACACTCAAGCAGCCCTGCGGAGACAGTCCACGTGATGAGGAACTGAGACTGACGGCCACTCCAGGGAGCCACTGCGGAAGACTGCCCAGCCGGCCAAGCTTTTAGACAAACCCGGGCTGACATCCTCGCTGAACCTCCCGAGATCCTAACCCAATGCCATCCAGCATCCAGCAAAGCTGCTGCCAGACTCCTGAGCCCCATAAACTACGTGATATTTATTGCTTTAATTGTCATGTTTTGGGGTGACTTGTTACATAGATAATTAATACAGGGAGTGATGTAAACCAAGTCAGCATTAGGAAGGTATATCTACGAGGCCTGGGGAGAGAGGCTAGAAGCAGGGACTCTTTAGGAAGTGAATCCAATGGCCCAAGCAAGAGGTATGAAGACAAGTCTGTGCATAGCGAAAAGGACGAATGAGAGAAGCATGGAGGAAAAAGAAACACAAAAGGCAGGGGGAGGGAAGAGATTAGTTCTGCGACTTGGAGCCTGGATGCCCTGATAGAAACAGGGACCAAGGGAGGAGCCAAAGGCTGGGAGAGAAACAGCAACGTTTAGAGGAACCTTCTAAGGCACGAATACTCATTTATTTCCCCCCATTAAGAACCTTAGGCTCAGAAAGGTTCGGCGATGGGGCTGATGTCCTAGAGCTAAGACTCAAATCCAGATCATGGTACTTCAAGTCCTGCAGTCTTTGCGTTGGGACACAGAAAGTTTGAAGTCCAGTGGACGATGTCCACTAGGGAGGTAAAAATCTGAACCTAAAACTCTCAGAGAGAGAACAGTGCTAAAGACATAGATGTTTACCGTCATCTAGGGAGACGAAGTAAAGCTACAGTAAGAGATTATCAAGAGACAGAGAACAGAGAGCATGAAAGTCATAGAAAAGGGAGCATGGACGACGCAGCTCATTAAAATCACCTTTCAAAAGAAAAAAAAATCACCTTTCTACTATGAGTTTAGTCAGAATGGGCTCTTCATACAGGGTGGTATCTTCATTCAGCAGATCATCATTTTTGCACTCTCTCTTGAGTCCTGGTTCTTTGAGCTGCATGTCCAACGGTGGCACAGCGCCTGGGGACATATCTTGCCTAGCAGCGTTGCCATCTTGTTTGGAAAACTCTGTATAATCGGAGAGAGATGAGGGAGAGCAGGCCAACTTATCCTCTTTTTTATCTGCTCTTTTCTTTTCTTTCACCATTGCCTTTAAAGACCTAAGGTTTGCTTTATATAGGTAAGTATCAAATGACTCCTTTGGCTGAAAGCTGTTTGTTTTCAAGGCGTTGATGAGTTTTATCTGAAAAATAAAAATTATGTCTCGCTTTACAACGCCAATGTCATTATCATTCTCTTCCTACAGCCTGAAAAATTAATTACAAGTATCGAGTCTCACCAGTTTATAAAAATAATACTATTTCAATATTGCATTGGTTGTTTCCTAAAATTTTTTAAATTGGAACCACCATCTACCACTTCTTTTCAAATAGTGCTCCAGTAAGAAGAGCAATCCTGTGTGTGAATAATACCGATTTAACCTCTAAAATCTTACAGGCCACCAGTTCATACTTTAAAAGCCCGTCTCTTCGTATGTCAGCATGGCAAAGTGCTCATGAGCTGCATTGCCCCTTCCCAGCTGTTACTTGATGTCCTTCTGCTTCAGTTGTCAAACAGGAATAACAGCACCTTGTCTGGGTATAAGGATGAGATGATGCACAAAATCCCTATGGATCAGTGTGCACAATCAATAATGAAGTGATTATTTTTTCACTTTCCTGTTTTTGAACTTGAAATCATCGGCTACCTACTCCCTAGGACAGCACTGCCAGGGTCAAGCAAAAAATCTTGTGCTAATTATTTGCCCAAGGTCTTAGAGCTGAGGCACAGGGCTCCAAAGCCACAGTTTCTGTAGCCTTCCCAAACTGGCCCCACTGAAGACATCCCGGTGCATCAAGCAGGACGCACAGGTGAGTCCCGGGGTGCAAGGCAAGGTCCCTCTTCACGTGCCTGCGGGGTGCAGTGGACGCCCCATGCCCTCTTCTACCTGCATGGCATCCTCTGACATCCTCCCGCTCACCCCACCTCTAGGCTCTGCTCTCACCATGGTCCGGCTTCCCTCTTCCTCAAGACTCCATGACACTTCCCTGCCCTGCACACCCCACTCCACGACTGTCAGCGAAGCAAGCTGCTCTCGCTTCTAAGCTCTCCTTTACCATAGGCTTTCTGGTCCTCCATCATTGAAGCCTGAGCTGCTAATAGAGCAAACTTACTTTCTCGTGGCGTGTTTCCTATTAACTTTTGTATATCTTCTGTTCTCCCTGCCTTTAGACTCTATCATCGACCGTTGACCTTCCTCGCCGCATAGGAGGGGCACGCATTCTCTGAGCTGGGGGTTCCAGCTCGGTCCTTACCCCTTCCCAGGGCGCTCCCGGCCTACCGCGCACCTGCTCGGGTCCTCGGAGGCCGAGGAAGAGCCGGACCTGGCCCTCATGTCCGTCGCAGCGCAACCATGGCCACCGGCCTGGGACCCTGGGACCCCGGGTCCCCGCGGGGGAGCTCACCTCGCTGGGGACGCTGTGGGGCTCCGCCAATCCCGGACGGAGGCGGCGCGGCGTCCTGGTCCTACCGGTCTCCAGGGAAGCGCGGGCCCCGCCCCGCTCTTAAAGGGGCCGCCGCGCGTGCTCAGCCCTTAAAGCAGAGCTCTGAAGCTGGAAGCACCTGACCAGGGTTTTCCCAGCTCTACTAATCACCGCGCGCGAGGCCTCTCTCAGCCTTTATCTTCGCTGTAACACTAGAATAACTCAGGTGTTACTTTTTCATTATGGCCCTAAATGAATTACCCCCAAAATAGTGGCTTAAAGCAACACAAGTTTATCATCTCACAGTTCTGTAAGTTAGGAAACCAGCAGGACTGGTTCCTTTGGCGGCTCCAGGGGAGAATCTATGTCCTTGCCTTTTCCAGTTTCTAGAGGCCGCCTTCCTCCATCTTCGAAATCAGCAACGTTCCTCTCTCTGGCCCAGCTGGGAAAATTCTCCACTTTTCAGAAGCCACGAGCTAGACGGGGCCCACCCAGCCAACCCAGGGTACTCGTCCCATCTCACCACCCTTCCCTTACACCTGTGGCGCCCCTTGGCCACGTAGAGCAGGTTTTCAAGGGTTCTGGGATAAGGACAGGTGGTCTCTGGGGAAGGCCTGCCTCCCACAAACCCCAATATGCAGAGTTCTTGCAAATATTAAATCTTTCGGACAGGTCCACCAGTGCAGTGCTTGCACAAGTGGCAATGATCATTACTTGACTGTCTCCTTACACCTAAGGAATTCTAAGTTTGTAAATGGAAGGAAGCCCACTGTCTGGGCAAAGAGGTCAAGAGCAGGGTGTGGGTGGGAGGTCCACACTGGCCACTGTACCCCAACTGCCATCTGGACCCCGCAGAGGGCATTTTTACTTCCATTTCTGGCAGAGTTCAAATGGGACGAGACTCCATGAAAAACCATTTGACAACAGACAGGGATTCTTCCACCTCCAGTACCAGTCAGTAACTAGACCATCTTGCAGTTCACACTCCCAGAAAACCAAATCACAGCATCAAAGTTACAGAAAAATCAAAGCCTTTTATTTCCCCTTGCCTACAACGCTCTTTACCACCCTGGCTGCAGCGGGGAACATTAAAAAATAGAGACCCCCAGGAGTGCCCTGGTGGCCTACTGGTTAGGATTCCGGGCTTTTGATGCCGTGGTCTGGGTTCAATCTCTGATCAGGGAACTGAGATCCCGCAAGCAGTGCGGCGCAGCCAAAAACAAACAAACAAACAAAAAAAGAGACCTCACCCTACCTGGTCGATTTCTTCCAGCTGGACAGAGAGTATCCCTTGGGTTTTTTTTTTGGATTATCTTCTAAATTTAATATGCATCAGGGTTGAAAATGACTAACTCAAAAGGACCATAATTTTCAATTTATGAAGTTAAACCATTATGGGCTTAATCATCATTAAGAGCTGAAAGTGGCAGGCTAAAATACGTCGGGCCAGAGCAGAAGTCTAGGTGACTTCCAAAGTGTTCTCTTTTTGTAAAACATGCTCTTGCTGCTACACACCACACACACACACACACACACACGTCTGTTCAAATGTGAAACAAAAAATGTTGCAAGCAATGCTCCATATGGATTGAAAAAGTTCTCAAGATCACTTCTAAATGGACCTGATGCATTTTTAAATGGCAGGTTCATTTAGAAACAAACCCCAAAAATGGTTACTTAAAACTCTGCCTTGCAAAACAGAAAAATCTGCAATAAGATCAATAGCTCTTTAAAATGAGGAATGTTAGGGCTTCCCTGGTGGCGCAGTGGTTGAGAGTCCACCTGCTGATGCAGGGGACACGGTTTCGTGCCCCGGTCCAGGAGGATCCCACATGCCGCGGAGCAGCTGGGCCCGTGAGCCATGGCCGCTGAGCCTATGTGTCCGGAGCCTGTGCTCCGCAACGGGAGAGGCCACAACAGTGAGAGGCCCACATACCGCAAAAAAAAAAAAAAAAAAAGAGAAATGTTGTCAGTTTTGAGAAATGATGTCCAGATTGGCAATGTGTCTCATGGTGGGCCTTCCGTGGGGACAGTTCCAGGGATGGTCCATCTCCCCCATGTGGGTGATGAGTTTCTTCATCTCACTTGTGTTAAGAGCAGTTCCAATCATCACCTGCATGTGAGACATGATGGCTTACATTAAAGTTTTACTGGTTTTTGGTTAGAAAAGCAACTCTTCAGAAGCCCTGTTCTCTACAAAGAGGCTGGACAAGATTACAACAAAAGCAACAATTCCCTGAAAGGTCCTCCCCGAAGAACCATACCCTCTAGTATCTCAGCCCTCGGCCTCTTTGTGAAATCCGGCCCCTCCGTGGCTCGGTCGTGGCAGCATATCCTCAGGAGAGACGCCGACCACTCCCGTCCAGGACCAACCAGTCTCACCAGCTCCACCAGCATCCACATCCCAGCCGCCCTGATCTCCCACAATGGCGACTGCAGCGGCCTCCTGACGGGCCCCCCCACTTTCCTCCTCCTCGCTTCAACTCGTCTTCCACTCGCGGCCAGTGATTCCTTTTAAAGGCGCGTCAGATCACGTGGCTCCTCTTCGAAGCCCCACCCCCCACCTGGATAAAAGCCCAAGTGCATCACCTGACTTGGCCCTCACTGGCCTTAGTGCTCACACCTGCGAGCAAGCAGCCCTTCCGCCCCCACTGCAGCCACACCAGCACCCCCTTGCCTCTAGTACAAGCCCACAAAGCGAGTACCTGCCTCAGGACCTTGTCACTGGCTGTGCCCTCTACCCAGGATATGCTTCCCTCATATATCTGCATCTCTCATGTTCCCTCTCCCGCAGGCTGCCGCTCAAATGTCCCTGCCTCCTCGCAATGAAACAGCTCACCCTGTCTGTCCTCTGTAGCCCTCGGGCTGTGCCTGAGCACCCAGGAGAGGCTACTTCAGTTGGGTGCTCAGGGAGGCCTGAGGATGGGAGGGGGCCAGGTGGGCAAAGAAGGCGTGCGGAGCGGGGCATCCAGGCAGAGGGACAGCGGGCGAGGACTTGAGGCGGGGAGATGGTGTGGCAGGCGTGGCTAGAGCCGAGCGTAGGACACGGGGCCCATGGGTGCAGCAGGACAGCCCGCCCCCGTCAGCCCATGTGCCGCGTGGAGATAGTGCTGCAGCACCAGGGACCCGCCAGCGTGGGGACTGAGGAGCAGCCCATGGCCCCAAAGATCTCTGCGTCACACGAGGACACAGCATTGTGAACACCTGGCCATCAGCACAGGCCGGGCCCAGCTCTGACGCCTACCCCCGACTCCAGGATGGGAAGATCAAGGTTAGGCCTTTATCAAAGAACCATCTGTGGCTGAAGTCAGGTCCTGGGCCCTATTCTCTCATCAAACTCTTGCCTGGAGGAATTTCATCCAATGCCATGACCGTAACTTAGAAAACCTAAACCTTTCTCTCCAGCACTGACACTTCCCCTGGCTCTGCATTCACTGACGTGACTGTTCTCAGACATCTCCTCTCACGTCTAATAGGATCTCAAATACAACGTGTCTAACAGAGAATGCTGAACCCCACCGCCCCCAAAGGTGAAAATGCTGCAGCCCTTGCCCCACCTCCCTCATTTCCATTGTGACACCCCCTCTGTGGTCTCTTCCCCATGGTCACCCTCCAGCAACTCCTGACACGTGCAGCGCAGACGCCCAGGTTCGGACCAGGATCCCAAGGACCCACTCCCATCCTGGTCCCCCACCCCAGTCACACGGGGTCAGCCTCTGGCTTCGCCAAACACCCCGAACCTTGGCACTTGCTATTTCTTCTATCTGGAAAGTTCTTTCCCAAGGGGCTCCAGCTCACCTTCCAAGCGTCAGCTGGGAGGTCACCTTCTCAGTCAGCCTCACCCCGACCACCCACCTCGCTTCCTGGTGCTCGCTCCCCACCCCCATACTGTTTTCTTTACCGAACTTGTATCTGAGGCTGCCGTTATTAATGTTATGTCCACTTCCCCCACTAAACTATAAGCTCCACGAGGGCAAGGACCTCATCTGCCGACCTGTGCCCCCAGCACCCGGACCAGGGCCGGCCACCCAGCGGGGGCTCAAGGGGTCTCTGCTGAGTGAATGAAGGGGTGGGCCTGGTGATGCAAACACACGTGCTCTGCTTTGACGTCAGGCTCATCACCAATCACTACTATCGTTTTCTAGAACCAGTCTGAGCAGCAGCAGCCAGACAATATGTAGTGTCTGCCCTTGGGGCTCCTGTGAAAAGCGAGCTGACTGCAGGGTTCTGGATAATCTCGTGCAGGGCCCTTGAGGGCTGGCAGCACCTAATCTTTACCCACCAGTGTCATTAATGCCCATAAGGTCCATAGACGAACAACGTGGATACCCAGCTAACTGCGTGGGAGCGATGAAAGCTCTGAGGACACTGCTTCAGGGACGCTGAGAAAGAGCAGTAATTATGGGTCGGAGGTCTGACCTAAGGCAGACGTGAAGGGCTTATGTGTTACAATGGCTGAGGACAATGGGACTCTACGTACACAGCCCAGAGCGACCATCACCCACATTTAATAAGGCTGACAAGTCAGGGCTAAACTGAGAACTTCCAAGGCCCATGAGCTGGAGGAGACCCACCAGGCTCCTGCAAAGAAGATTTACTTACAGACTTCCGACAGGCCCTGGAGGCAAACATCTGCCTGACCCGGGAAGGCCGGCACATGACACCGGGGCTGTCGCTCAGCATGAAGATCAGTTCATCTACGTCCTGGGGTCCAAAGGTCCAGCTTTTACTAGTTGGCAAGGAAATCAATTTAGCTCTTTCAGTGACCGGCGCTAAAAGAAGAAAATTTGGAGAAAAAGCCATCATTTGAAAAATCCGTTTCATTTGGGTGCTATTTGTAAGGAACATCTGAAAGAGAGGGCAGAAGCAAAACGCTTTTGGGGGAAACCATGTTCTTCTCTTGTAAAATGCGCTGAAGTGTATGACCTCAAAGATCGTTCTTGGGCTTCCCTGGTGGTGCAGTGGTTAAGAATCCGCCTGCCAATTAAGGGGACACGGGTTCGAGCCCTGGTCCGGGAAGATCCCACGTGCCGCGGAGCAGCTAAGCCCGTGCACCACAACTACTGAGCCTGCACTCTAGAGCCCGAGAGTCACAACTACTGAAGCCCGCACACCTGGAGCCCGTGTTCCGCAACAAGAGAAGCCACCGCAATGAGAAGCCCGCGCACCGCAACGAAGAGTAGCCCCTGCTCGCCGCAACTGGAGAAAGCCTGCGTGCAGCAACGAAGACCCAACACAGCCAAAAATAAATAAATAAGATAAATAAATTTATCAAAAAAAAAAGATCGTTCTCAGCTCTAAAAGGACACAGTGCTACAGTCCTAAGTAATAACTTACCGTCTTCATCGATAACAAACTCAAAGCCATTCTTTCTGAATATTTCCAGATTTTCTATTAGAACTGCTTCATTGACAGCCGTTAAGTTGAGAGTCTGAGGTCTGAAAAACAGAGACCCAAACTAGACCTTGAAGTCAAACATTTGGCTCTAAAGCAGAAATGAAACTAAAACAAAAATTCTGTGATTCTTTGCATTTCAAAAAGCAACACAAATAACATGCTTTCAGCTATGAGCCTCTCCTGTCACAAAACTCTGAGCATTTCCTTTTAATTTCTTTTTTTTAAAGTTCTTTTTAGAAGTTAGAGTAACTCCAAAAGTGGTCTGCCTTTCCTCAATCTGCCATACCACCCCAATGACTATCTTTTTTAAAATTCTCTTCTCCAAGATAACGATATGACCTAAAAATGCTATTTTTCCTCCTCACAATAAAGACAATTTGAAAAGTTGGGTTCAGTCACTACAGACGTTTGAAAACAGAAGAAACAGCATCTGTTTTGCTATCCTGCTCCTTCTGCTTGCATTCTTTTTTTTAAAAGATTTTTTTTTTGATGTGGACCATTTTTAACGTCTTTATTGAATTTGTTACAATATTGCTTTTGTTTTATGTTTTGGTTTTTTGGCCCCAAGGCATGTGGGATCTTAGCTCCAGGGATCAAGCCCATACGCCCTGCACTGGAAGGCGAAGTCTTGACCACTAGACTGCCAGGGAAGTCCCCCCTTCCTGCATTCTTTATCCATCCATCTCTCCTCTTGGATTTACTGAGTGCTTAGTAAGACAGACACTGCTAAAGGCAGGAGATATAAAGCTGAGCAAACACAGACCCATTCTCTGCTCTCATGAAACAAATAGTCTAGTGGGGGAAAAAAGACATTGATCAAACAGTCAAACAAACAAATTGTAATTACAAACTACACTGAGAATCAGGAAGAAGAGACACCCAGGGCCATAGGAGCACAGAGCATGTGAGACTTGGCCTGGAGAGAGAGGGAATCAGGAAAGGCTTCTCTGAGGAAGTGACCTTTGAGCTGAGATCTGGGGCTGAGTGGCAGTTATCAGGTGATGGGGTTGAGGGGTGGGTGCAGGGCCAAGTATTCTAGGCAGAGACAACAGTCTGTAAAAAGGCCCTAGGATGGACCACGGATGTTCCCAGAGCCACACACAAAGATCTGCTTCATTCTGCTTAATGGCTCTGTAGGAATTCATCAGGCCTGTCAAGGGAGAAGGAAGGATGGCCAGAGTATAGAGAACAGGAGAAGAGGGCTTAGGAACAGCTGAAGAGGTCACCAGGGCCAAACTATGCAGGGCCGGTAGGAAAGGATGCAGCTGTGGCCTTTATCCTTTCATCCTGAAGTGTGATCCACGTGGGACCCACAGTGGCCTGTGATTATCCAGGTCAACTTGAAATGCCACAAACGAGACCGTACTTACACCAAATGGCTAAAAAATAAACGACCTCTGTAACAGGGGCAGGAATAGCTCAGTACTATACAGTGGCTCATTCAATGTCTTTACTATTACTACTTACTCCTACTGAAAATAAATATAATTAAGCCATTCTGTAGGATACAGAGTACTCAGCAAATAAACGAGGTATGTTTTCCAGCTGAGTGGCTGTTTTAGTGGTAACTTCTTCATGCTGGGATCTGCTGCTTTTGGGATCTGAGTTAATTATGTAGTTTAATTTCCCAAATGAAAATCCAAGACCTCTCCTTATGACTTCGCTTAAGAAAAGACTTCTGGTTTATATGCTACACCATCACACCGCCTTGTAAAATGGTCAGTGTAAAACATTCAATTTGGCAAAAGAGAGATAAATACCAAATTCTGCAGTGACTAATCACTGGAATTGCTCTACCATAGCTGAGGACAGACACACAGGCACTGCTGACCTTCTGAATGTGTGAATTCCATGTACTCTAAGTAGATATACTCTGTACTATAAATTGCTCTTCATCAAAAGGATTTTCTGGCCAACTAGTGATCAGCATTTTTGAACAGCTTAAAAGAACTTTAAGTATCTTTTGATACTTAAAGAATCCATTAGCTGTGTGACCTTGGGCAAGTTATTAAACGTCTCTCAGTTTTATCACCTGTGAGATGTTGGTGGTAATACATAGTAACTACTTCAAACATTTGTGAGGATTAAATATAAATTGCTTCAACAGCGCCTGGCACCAAATAAGCACTCCATAAATGGCAGGTATGACTATTATTACGCAAAAAGTATAAAAATCTGTTGTAAGGATATGTACAGCCAAAAAATACAGATAGATAGATAGATAGGTATAGATAGGTTTAGACAGAGATAGACACACTTATAGCTAACAGATCTTAAACTTGGGGGATGAAAAAACACTGAAAATTCTGAACACTGAAATGAACTTACGCTATAAGCCTTTGACCCTGGAGAACAGTGTGCTGCTGAAGCATCTCGAAGTTGTATTTCTCATCCGTGGCATGCTGGTCCACTATGAAGATATCTGCATTCAGTTTGGTGATGATAAATCCCAAGTTAAACTGACCAATGATTTCCATTTCTGTAAACATCGTTTTGCTGCATGTAGAAAATGTTAATTAGAAGACATTTTAATTTTTTTGTCTGCACTGCACGGCTTGTGGGGTCTTAGTTCCCTAACCAGGGATTGAACCCGCACCCTTAGTAATGAAAGCATGGAGTCCTAACCACTGGACTGCCAGGGAATTCCCATTTTAGAAGACATTTTAAAAGAGTCCTTCTCGCTTATAAAACACTAATAAAAAAGTACAAAAACATAAAATAGACAAAGTCCCTAAAAAATCCCACTTTCTAAGGATAACATTATTCATTCCTCCAACTCTCCAGGTGACATTAGTTACTACTATTAATGATTTGGTCCATATCCTTCCAGACCTTTGACTATACACTGTTTAAAAAAAAAAAAAAAATGGAATCAATTCTTCATACCGTTTCACTCTCATCACTTAACAATGAATCTCAGATATTTTTTCAGACCCATATATAGAGACCTACTTCATTCTTTTTAATGTCCATGTAGGAATTCATTATACGGATGTACCCATTTGTCTGACAAATTTTCTACTGAAGGACACTTCAGTTGTATCCATTTTAAGAAACACAAACAAAGGTGCAACATCCCTGTACATAGATCTTCTCTACTGTGGATGTATCTGTATGATAAATCCCTAGATGTGTTATTATATATGTATGCTTTACTTTGATAGGAGATCTATAAAAGTTTACACTCCCACCAATATGTACAGTTGTCCCTGGGTATATGCAGGTGATTGGTTCCAGGACCCCCAGGATACAAAAATGCACAGATGCTCACATCCCTTACATAAAATGGCACAGTACTTGCATATAACCTATGCACATCCTTCCCATATACTTTAAATCATCTCTAGATTACTCATAATACCTACTACAATGTCAATGCTATGTAAAATAGTTGCCAGCACGCAGCAAATACAAGTTTTGCTTTTTGGAACTTTCTGGAATTTAAAAAAATTTTTCGATCTGCAGTTGCAGGACCAGCAGATACGGAGGGCTACCTGTATATGAGTACCTTTTTGTCAATACTGGATATCAATCCTTCTAATGGGGAGCACTCCCTGCCCCCTGCCCACCCCAGGCTGAGCTTTAGACTTTGTTGGAACAGGCGTGGCTGCATTTCATTCATGAATGAAAATAAGTTGGTTGGAGTAGCAGAGTGCTGGGCCTCCTGCCTGCTGCCAGTAGCTGCCTCGTAGGAGGAAAAGACAAGGGCATCACAGGAGCAAGAGAAGCCGCTGCTCCTGCTGTCTTGCGGTGTCCCTCCAGCGCCCCCTGCTGATCAAGTCTAACAGTGCACGAGGAGAAATGCTTACATGGTTCAGCCTTCAGGACTGCAAAGCAGGGCAAAGAGTGGATTTGGAACTGAGAGGCAATAAACAGGTAACTGGCACAAATACCAACTCCCTGGCTCTGAGACGGCTCCGGTTCCCCAGGCAGATTGCCCACGGGAAGAACCTGTGCCGGCCTGAAGAGCCGGGTCTTCTGTGTCTTCAGGAGGTGTATCTCCCACCATAAACTAGAACCTAGCATCTGGCTTAAAGAAACAAAGTTTTACAGCTTGGTATATTTAGTTATAATTCAAAATGCAGAAACAGGAGCTGGTAAACACAACCTCAATAACTTCACTGCTGCCTAATCTTTAGCTCAATACTTTTTCCTGTGCTTCTCAGGAAAAAGTAAACCTCATTAGACCAATAGCTCAGAACAGAAGTACAGCCAATCCAACAGCCGTGCCCTGAAAGCCAGAAGCCAATGCCAGACCCTTGTGGATGAACTTCTCAATGTGACCTTCTGGGGTACTTGTCAAAAATGCTGATTCCTGGGCTCCACACCCAAGATCCGCCAGATCTACTAAAGCAGAAACACTGGAATCTGGCCATACATAGGTCCTGCTTGTTTAACAAGCTCTCCAAGTGATTCTTAGGCATACCAACATTCAAAAACCATGGTAGGGGCTTCCCTGGTGGCGCAGTGGTTGGGAGTCCGCCTGCCGGTGCAGGGGACACGGGTTCGTGCCCTGGTCCGGGAAGATCCCACATGCCGCAGAGCGGCTGGGCCTGTGAGCCATGGCCCCTGAGCCTGCGCGTCCGGAGCCTGTGCTCCGCAACGGGAGAGGCCACAACAGTGAGAGGCCCGCGTACCGCAAAAAAACAAAAAAAAAAACAAAAAAAAAAACCATGGTAACAGGTAAACAATACATGTTTGCAAACTTAATTAAAATCTCTATTTAAAAATATTTAAGGAACCTGGCTCTCTTCACTGGCTCCCTCTGAGTTCACAACCAGAGAGGTTCATTTCCATTAATTACACACCTTTTAAAAGAACGTTCCTGGAAACCCTTCTCCGTGTAAGCTAGGCACTATGAATAACAAAGAAATTATATAACACTCGGTGAAGAATTTTTTTTTTTTCTGCAGTACACGGGCCTCTCACTGTCGTGGCCTCTCCCGTTGCGGAGCACAGGCTCCGGATGCGCAGGCTCAGCGGCCATGGCTCATGGGCCCAGCCGCTCCGCAGCTTGTGGGATCTTCCTGGACCAGGGCATGAACCCGTGTGCCCTGCATCGGCAGGCGGACTCTCAACCACTGCGCCACCAGGGAAGCCCATGGTGAAGAATTTATAACTGAAATTAGGCAAAGCCTGTGTGGTCCAGGCTAAAAGTGCTATAAAAATGCAACATACTTGCTGAGTTGCACTGTGCACAGGACACAGTACATTTCAGTAACTGGTGACACAAAACAAAGACAAAATTTAAAAAATAAAAACTATTTCAAAAGAATTCATCATTTTTAAGAGTCACAATGTTGGACATGACTACTGTCAAGAAAGTGCTGGTGACCAGTGTTTTCTATTATCTGTATTGTGAAGATTTTTCTTTAAATTGACTTTTTTACTTAGCCTTATCTGATGCAATCTTCTTGAAATCATAGCTTTGATAATGTGATAATTTTTCCTCATACATGTTAAAATGGAAAGATGGGAAATAGCAATGTTCCCCAAAGCTGCCCTGAATTCAATGCAGGGAGAAGTCACCATGGGCTGAAAACCTCCAGGAAAAGGAATAAAATTGGGGTCAAGGCGGCCTTGATTGATTTGGACCGATGGAAAAGATGTGCAGAGAAAATCTAAGGAAAAAAATTCTTGCAAGATTTCAGGCTGCAGAACTGCCTGGTGAAAGAGTTCTTTAAAGAAAATTAATGTGATGGATGTGAGAGGCAAGGAAAAGAAGTTGGCAAGTGGAAAAAGTGTTACCTTATCTCTTTTCTTAGTTCATCTTCTGCTGCTTGATTTTCTCCAGGGCAAATCTTTGCCCGAAACTTCCTATAATTTTGTCCACCTTCTCGTTGCTGTTCTTGCTGACATAACTGCTTTATTCGTTTGGCTAAAGAGCTCATAGAAAAGTCAAGGGGCACTATTTTCTTGTTAATTTCAACAGCTACATCCACCTCGGACGCTGAAGCATTCTGAGTTTTCATAGACTCTGGAGGGACATCGGGATTTAAAGGAACCCCTTCTTTTTTAAAACGCTTTGCGTTTGGGGATGAGAGATGAGTAGGCTGCAGCAAAACTCCAGGTCGGGAGCCGCTTTCTTCGTGGTCTAAGTGGCAATTCGTGCCCGAAAGACAATAGTCAGTTTCAGGTAACTTCTCCGAAGACTCCACATTTTCTTGCGAAAACCCATCTTTGGGGGAGCTTGCCACACGGTCACTTCTGGGGTGGCTGCCCGTTTTTGGGGTGCTGGACCCCTCCTCGGAGCCGGCAGATACGCTGCTGTGCCCCCAGCACTCCTCTGTGTCCACTCTGCCTATCGGGTCACAGGGCCCCTGAGTGGAAGTCATCCCTTCCTCCCGAGGTTCAGAGATGTGCTTCCAGGAGCAGAGGGGCCCTGAAGCGCTAGGAAATGGGGTGCTGCTTTTCTGTCGTGGAGAAATCCGTCTTGGGTCGGTGGCCTTCGGGCCCCGAGACTTGTTCTGCACTGTGTGACGAAGGGAAAAGGCCTCTCTCAGTCTGGAAATGGTCACTGCCCTTTTCTCTTCCCCGCGAGTCCTTAACGGGGCGGGATCATCCTGCTTTTCTGGCACGGGCTTCTCCACCTCTGCCGAATACCTTTTTATTAAGTGACCTAAGCAGATGTGAACAGAGAAGGGCATCAGGGGCTGCGCGGAAATAGAATAAGGGGCTACTTTTACGTGAACAGGCACTTCACAAAAGAGGAGCTCCGAATGGCTGATCCAATGTGTGAACACAGTTCAACGTGAACCATAAAGGAGACATGAATTAAAACCACAATGTGATGCCACTATATCATCAGAACAGTTAAAATTTTTTAAAAAAATGTTTACAAGGCTGAAGATCAAATGGGATGCTTAAATACTGCTGGTGGTGTTGAAATTGGTACAACTGCTTTGTAAAACTCTCTGGGAACATCTAATCTGAACATGCACACCTGTGACCCTGCACTGCTATCCTACCAGAAATGTCTACCTGTGCTGGCCTAAACCATGGATGGGGATATTCGTGACAGCTATATTCATGACAGCCCAATCCTGGAAACAACCCAGTTGACCACAAATAAGTCGTGGTATTTAAATACAACAGAATACTGTACAGCAACGAGAATGAATAAATGAATTGTAACACAGGACTTGGATGAATCTCACATACAAAATATTGAGAGAGAAACCAACGATGGAAAAATGTAAATACTGGATGCCTTCAAATTAGAAACAGATAAAACGAATCCATGGTGTTAGAAGTCAGGAAAACAGTTCCCACTGGGGGTTAGTGTCTGAAAAGGGGTACAAGGGTGGTTCTGTGGGTGCTATTTCCTGATCTCACAGCTGATGCACTCACAACACATTTGCTTCTGTGTGGATGCTGTACTTCGATGAAAGGGCTAAGAAGAGGGCGTCGATTTCACTGTGCCTCAAGATGCAGAGGTAAGTTGAGCAGTTTCTCTGTATGGGGTGGCCTCTCTGACCACGTGCGCGTGTGTGTGCGTGCGCGCGCGCGTGCGCTCAGACATGCCACCACCGGCCCATTCCACAAAGATGTGATGCTCCCTACCATCCTCCGCCCCATCCCCCCCGCCCATGCGCGTGCACGCGCACACACGCATGTACGCAGCCATACTATCCCACGCAGAGTGGGCGGCAGAGATGTGAGGTCAGTAGTTCGGCCGCACTCAAGGCAGTGGTCCTGTGCGCCTCTCCCACCACCCAGCAGCTCCGCCCCACCCTTAGGAGCTTGTGTCCCCACCATACTCTCCGACTGTCACAACTGCTGACCGTGGCACTGGATGAGAGCACACCTCACTGTCTTCCAAGTCAGCCTCTCGGCCCCCCAACCCCAGGGGTGTTAGGGAATGTGAGGGCAGAGCCACTCTGGGTCCCGCCCCTCCTCTTAACCCCTGGCTTATGGCTCCTGGTACCCTCGGGTTACGAAGCCTCATCCCAGAACGACTTCCTCCCATTGTCACCTGAGCTTTCCACCAAACATATTTTCAGCTTCCTGAGCAGCTCTCTGGTCTTTTCCCCCCGCCGGAGGACACAGTGATTGGGACCCGCCACCTCCGTCTCTGCACAAACAGACGTGGAGCTCGGGGGCAGGTTGGCCTAGAGAAGGGTATCCACACTAAGGAGTGCATCTGGCTGTCAGAAGGGGTAGCCGCCAGCTCCTGCCTCTGCTACGGAAGGCTGCTGGGGCTCAGCTGTGGACTCCTCCCCGCAAGGTGCCCCGGATGCACTTAGTTTGGATGCAAAAGAATAAAACCAACTATTTAAACGAAAGGCTGCTCACTCAGGACCAGGAAGTAAAACAATGATTGTGCATATTTTTACAGAGGTCAAACCAGCTTTGGGCCAAGTCTCATCTCAACATGCCACGCAGTGATGAATGCACAGGGGGGACGTGAGGGAAAACGGCAGAGTAAGGCCCCCCCAAATTCCCTACTCCATAAAAGATAGGAGAAAACGGGTAAAAATGGTCAGAATCAACTTTTTCAGAACTCTGGAAATTAACAAAAGGCTTGCCACGATCGGGGAGTGTTTTTGTTTGGTTTTTGGTTTTGGTCGTGCCGCTTGCCTCGCAGAATCTCAGTTCCCAAACCAGGGACTGAACCCAGGCCCTGGCAGTGAAGGTGCTGAGTCCTAACCAATGGACTGCCAGGGAATTCCAATGGGGGCGTGTTTATTGAAAGGAGAATGGGTGAGTCTTGGTAAGAATGTATCCCTGGGTGATAACGGAGGTGGCTTGCATCCGTTTTAGTTCAGATTACCTTAAATCTGCAGCTACATACTTTCTAGGGTGACAAGTCCTCTCTGAGTTGGCCATTACCCCCTCTGACAGCCAGATCCACTTCTTGGGGCAGATACTCCTCTAGGCCAGCCTGCCCCCCATCTCCATGTCTATTTGTGCACTGTGCAGAGATGGAGGTGGTAGGTACCCATCAAAATCTGATAGATTTTGTTTCATGCCAAAAAAAACTTTACCTCCGAAAGAATAAGGAAAGTATCACAACAGCTACAAGTTTCAGAAGCTGTTTATACACTTGTGTTTTTCTTACCTTCGACATCAAACAGCGGCTGCTGACTGATGGTGAGTTTGTTAACATCACTATCGAACATTCCTATCAAAGACGTCTTTAAAACTGCCAACAAAAGCTTCTCCTCCTGTAGTAAAATTTGCCTTTTATCTGGAGTAACGTTGATGTCGACACATTCTAAAGCAAAATAGAAGATGCCAATTGTGTTTAAGTTCACATTTAACAAGAGAGATTTCCCCATCGACTATTTGATTCACTTGCACTTGCCAAAAGCCGTGTCCAGATTCATATTCATACTATATAACTAGCCCTTTCAAATAAACAAGGAAAAGATGAATAATTTTTTAAACAGATGAAATATGCAAGCATTTGAGTAGGTAAATTGCAAAAGAAGAAAAGCAAATAAACCCATGAAAAGGTACGATAAAATTGCAAACTAAAATGTCATTTTTATCATCTATTGAATCTGGTTAAAAATTATAATACCTAGTACATTGTTGGTAGGTGTGTAAATCGGTATAACAGGATCCCATTCACTGACCCAATGATTCTACTTCTAGAAATTTATCTTAAAGAAATAATCAAAAATATAGGTAATGATTTATCTATAAGAACAGTATTTAAAGTTCTAAAAACTGAAAACAACTAAAATAGGCACAAACATAAAAGTTTACAATCAAGATATATCCACACAGGGGCTTGCCTGGTGGCGCAGTGGTTGAGAGTCTGCCTGCTGATGCAGGGGACACGGGTTTGTGCCCCGGTCTGGGAAGATCCCACATGCCGCGGAGCGGCTAGGCCCATGAGCCATGGCTGCTGAGCCTGCGCGTCCAGAGCCTGTGCTCCGCAACGGGAGAAGCCACAACAGTGAGAGGCCCGCATATGGCAAAAAAAAAGGTATATCCACACGTTGAAATACAATACAGCTATTAAAATCATGTTTCTGAATTAACTTTAATGACATGGAAGAGAAAATGTTCACATCTAAGGATAAAGAGCACAAAATTACCCACAATTATTTTCTCACTCCAAAAAATACGGATATATATCATTATATATATATTTTTTTAAGGTGTGCACATATATATTTCTAAGCACCTAAAAAAATATTGGATAACAATAAACCATAATATTAGCAATCAGAAGAAAAGTATCTACATGAAATGAATTATTTTCAAAATCAGGGAGAACATTTAGTCTACTTTCTCCCTTGGCTGACATGAAAGTCACATTTTCCGAAAAATACAATTAATGTAGTTTCAAGTAGAAAGCAGGAAAGTCTGTATAAAAAATAAAAGTCTAAAAAGATTTTTGTTTATTAAAAAAATTTTTTTAAGTCTATAAAAATATATATCACCATTAATTGTTGCTATAAAAGTCTCTTTCTGGTCATATCAGAGCTTTATAATCTCATTTTATTCTTTTAGGAGTAAGTCACCAGGGACTTCCCTGGTGGCACATTGGTTAAGAATCCACCTGCCAATGCAGGGGACACGGTTCGATCCCTGGTCCGGGAAGATCCCACATGCCATGGAGCAACTAAGCCCGTGCGCCACAACTACTGAGCCTGCGCTCTAGAGCCTGCGAGCCACAACTACTGAAGCCCGTGCGCCTAGAGCCCGTGCTCCGCAACAAGAGAAGCCACCACAATGAGAAGCCCGCGCACCGCAAAGAAGAGCAGCCCTCGCTCGCCGCGAGAGAAAGCCCATGTGCAGCCTGAAAAAAAAAAAAAAAAAGTCACCAATTTTACTGAAATGTCAGTGGAACTTACCCAAATCAACAGAAATGTTAAGAACAACAAATGGATACTGATGCCGGTTATACATGTGATAGACCTCATTCACAAGTCTGGAAACCTATACAAAAAACAAAGATTAGAAAAGAATAAATGTTTCCTTCCCCCAGTTTCTAATAACATGCTACTCTAACCAACCGTTAAAAGGATACATTTTGAACAGCTTTCTTGAGGTATAATTGGCCTAAAACAAACTGCACTTAAAGTATACAATTTCATAAATTCTGACATATATAAACACCCATGAACCCATCCCCACAATCAAGATAATGAAGATATCCATCACCCAAAAAAAGTCTCCTCTTTCCTCTCAAAGGGGTATCTTTAATCATAGATTCATAAAACTGAATCTTTTTCCATACTCAAGATGCTCTTAAAGAAATGTCAATAAAATGAGGTGCGGTTTAAATGTTCATAAAACACATTCAAATGTACACAGAAATGTATTTATATGAATTTATAATGAGATTATTAAATGGCATTAGGGATAAGCCATAAAATCACACCAATTACAATACAGGTTAAAAATTTAGAAGCTGAGGGACTTCCCTGGTGGTCCAGTGGTTAAAACTCTGTGCTCCCAATGCAGGGGGCATGGGTTGGATCCCTGGGTGGGGAACTAAGATCCCGCATGCTGCATGGAGCAGCTGAGAAAAGGAAAAAATAAAATAAAATAAAAACTTCTATGCTCTATACGCTAAAACATATTTTTAAAAAAAGGAAAAGAGAAGAAAAATAATAGAAGCTGAACCATATCTGGTTGATAGAAGTAATTTTGGGGAATCCCCTGGTGGTCCAGTGATTAAGACTTGGTGCTTTCACTGCTAGGTATAATGTTGCTGAAGATGCAAAGTCAAAACTGACCACTAGGGCTTCCCTGGTGGCGCAGTGGTTGAGAGTCCGCCTGCCGATGCAGGGGATGCGGGTTCGTGCCCCGGTCTGGGAAGATCCCACATGCCACGGAGCGGTTGGGCCCGTGAGCCAGGGCTGCTGAGCCTGTGCGTCCGGAGCCTGTGCTCCGCAACGGGAGAGGCCACAACAGTGAGAGGCCCGCGTACCGAAAAAAAAAAACAAAAAAAAAAACTGACCACTAAAAGTGCTATAATCATATCAAGATGATCAGTTTAAGTTTGAGGCAGGAGTAATCTGGGCCCTTATTCTCCTGGAAAATGGACAGAACGAAGAGAAAATACAAAAGCATATGCACGTGTGTCAGTCTATACCAAATAGTCTAGATAAGGGTGACTGTTTTAAAATGTTTACTTTCTTCTAATAGTGATAATTTTTACGATAATAAATATATTAGTTATTAATATGTGTCCATATGTATGCACGTGCACATATATATAATTGAAACCACTGTATGGTAGGTGTTTTTAAATGCCAAAAATAAGATGATTTATAGATAACCAACAAGGCTCTACTGTAGAGCACAGGGAACTGTACTCAATATTCTGTAATAACCAAAATTGGAAAAGAATTTGAAAAAGAATAGACACATGTGTATGTATAACTGAATCACTTTGCTGTACACCTAAAATTAACACAGCACTGTAAATCAACTATACCCCAATATAAAATAAAAAATTTTTTAAAAAAGAAATTAACAGCGAGACATTTTAAAGCTATTTTAAAAAATATTTTAAAATGACAATATAGCATTGTCTGTTAAAATAAATAATATCAATATATTTGCATAAAAACATGTTTTTAGAATAAAATTGATTAGAAGAATGAAAAAAAAAGATAAAGTAATGTTTCTGAGTCAAAGTCCCAAGTTCCATGTAAATTGCCTGTGTCAGAAAATGTTATTTAATAAAAAATAAAATTAAAACTAAAAGCTAAAAGAAAAAACTAATCCCCCCATATTTTGAAATACCTTTGCTGGGTCACAAGGCCGCCGATTGATAAAGAAAAACTGTCTGTCCGTTGAACTTCTTCCCACACCGTGAGCACAGTGAGAAATAAAACCTGAGATACTGTTCAATGTTAATGCCATTAGGGCAGGATTCCAGAGCAGAAAGGATCAGACACACATCAAACGGCACAATCTCAAAGTGAAAAATAAAAACATAACCCCTGGTGACGAGCTGACAAGTATTAACATTTCAGATAACGTGTATCTGTGCTCCATTCTGCTGAATCATTAAGGAACACAGACCCTCTGGAATGTTCCAAAGCTCCCATCGTTGACAGATCCTCCATGGGCAACCCAGCGGGTTCAAAACTGATTTGTTTCAGCTCTCACTTTCCCTATTAAATCCTTGGCCTCCACACAAGGAGTGGGTCTCACCCCACAGTCACATTCTAGAACCTTTGTGCAGTCCCCACCAAGCTGTCCAGGAAGCCCAAGGACCTGTATCCAGTCTCTTTGCCCACGTTCCCCGCCTTTTCAAAATCTGTTCTCTTGGGATTTCCCTGGAGGTCCAGTGGCTAAGACTCCGCACTTCCAGTGCACGAGGTGCAGGTTCAATCCCTAGTCGGGAAATTAAGATCCGTACGGTGCGGCCAAGAAATAAATATAAAACATAAAATCTGTTCTCAGTTAGCAAACTTCTATTTCCTATGGCGTTGGTTAAGGGCTTCACCTGAGATTTACCCCAGGGATATTTGAGTTTCCATAAGAATGATACCTTAGCATAAAAAATGAATCCCTGGGCTTCCCTGGTGGTGCAGTGGTTGAGAGTCCACCTGCCGATGCAGGGGATGCGGGTTCATGCCCCGGTCCGGGGAGATCCCACATGCTACGGAGCAGCTGGGCCCGTGAGCCATAGCTGCTAAGCCTGCGCGTCCGGAGCCTGTGCTCCGCAACGGGAGAGGCCACAACAGTGAGAGGCCCGCGTGCCGCAAAAAAAAAAAAAAAAAAGAATCCCCATATTTAATTTCAGGGATAAGCCAAAGGCAAGTGGAGGCAGGGTAAGCAATATGGGCCCAATTCTGCTTATGGAAAAATGTCTATTTTTCTTACACTAAAAGTAATGATGCTGGATTGGATTCTGGGTAAGGCACGAGTTAAAGGAAAAGCGCCTCTACCCCTCTATGCCAGGCCCTGACAAAGTGAAACATTATACATAATTTAAGAGTTATTCTAATTGTTCACTAAACAGAGCCTCTTCTACAAATGCTAATTTAATAAGAAACCCCCTAAAATGCACCAGTTACCCAGAATATTGCTTACATTAAGAACCTGACTCCTCCATAGAAATCCTCTTTCTCAGCAATAATACTGCCTACAGTTTATAATGGACATAAGAAACTATAAGCTTTAAAATCACAATCTTTAAAAACAAAACCAAAGGAAAAAAAAAACTCAAAAAAATTGTTTGATCGTAATTTTCCTGGCACCAATTAACTTACCAAAACAGGTTATGCAGAGCCTGGGAAGAGCTCAGCCCGTATTCTTCACGGACAGTGTCACTAGGGGGCAGCTGCACAAAAGGGATGAGGCTTTGCAACTGAAAGGAATCAAGGTTTACAGTTATTTCCTAATAAAGCAAGAACCGGCCTGACTTCAGAAAGGAAGATATAACGAAGGTTTTGTGTGTTTTCCTTCCTAGCCAAGCTATCCACATTAAGAGGACAAAGAATCTCAATAGTTGCATTTTGCAGTTCTATAATGAATAATTTTGATTTATTAGCAAGATGAAACACTTGTGCTCCTACTTATCCATAAACAATACATTGCCCACAATATTTTTTTTCAAGGAGAGAGTAAAAGTATTATTTTAAAACTTGCAGCTCCTAACATTAATTTTTGTGATAGGGACATAGTCTAAAAAAAATCAATTCTTAGAATTTATTCTTTATGCTATTGGAAAGGACAGTAGAAACCTGCCATAATCACTAGAGCAATATGCATAGAGCAATAGAGTAATAAAGTGTTTTTAAACAACTGGCCACCCAGTTTTTTGTTTTAGAATGATTATTTTCATTGTGTGGTGGTGGATGGATAAGAGTGAGCTTCGGTCTAGAGGCTAGGAGATCAGTGAAAAGACTGCCGGAGAGCTCCAGGTGAGAGATTTGAGCACCTGAATCAAGAAAAAAAACAAAAAACAAAAAAACAGGCCACCACTACCTGTTTCTGCCCAAATACAGATCCGATATTTTCCTTCATGCTGGAGCCTCCACTGGTGCACACCACAGGCTGCCTCTTACCCTGTCCAACCTGATTGGTGCAACTTACACGGATGCCCGCTGAAATGATACAGTAGGCGTGTAAGACCTGGACCATTTTGGAGAACTCCTGTTTAAAAAACACAAACGCAAGGACTCAATGTTACTTCAATCTTACAAGAAGCGCATGATTCAAGTTATACAGTCAATTCAAGGTTCTCATATCATCTCACAAATAAGGCAAATTATTCCCGACAGAATGATCCATGAGTTGAATCTCCCTATGTGGTATCAAAGGGAAATCAGAGGATAAGGTTCTTGACCACACTTCCCTCATTTCCAAAATGTCCAGGCCTTCTGCTCTAAAAATCGAGAAGTATGTTCCCTTTAACCTTGAAATCCCTCCTCTGGAAACTTATCCTTGTAGAAAGACTCACATAAACAATCAAAGATCTATTATGAAAGGGCTTCCCTGGTGGCACAGTCGTTAAGAATCCGCCTGCCAATGCAGGGCACACGGGTTTGAGACGTGGTCCAGGAAGATCCCACATGCCACAGAGCAACTAACCCCATGTGCCACAACTACTGAGCCTGTGCTCTAGAGCCTGTGAGCCACAACTACTGAGCACACGTGCCTAGAGCCCGTGTGCCTAGAGCCTGAGCTCTGCAACAGGAGAAGCCACCGCAGTAAGAAGCCCGCACACTGCAACGAAAAGTAGTAGCCCCCGCTCACCACAACTAGAGAAAAGCCTGCACTCAGCAATGAAGACCCAACACAGTCAAGCATAAAAATAATAAATTAAAAAAAAATTTTTTAAAGATATATTATGAAAATGTTCATTGAAACAATCTGTAATTGTGAAAAATTATAAACAACCTAAGCAACCATCAACCAGGGGCTAATTAATTACAGTATATCCACATAATGGTGCCATGATAAAAAATAAGGTAGTTACCAATCGACCAAAAAAAGGTATCTACAATATACTATATTAAAAAGTCAAGGTATAGAACAGTATATGATCCCAATTGTTTAAAAAAAATAGAAACATATGTATAAAGATTGTATATACATATATGCATTTAAAGTCTAAGGGATATAGGGACTTCCCTGGTGGTCCAGTGGTTAAGACTCCACATTCCCAATGCAGGGGGCCCGGGTTTGATCCCTGGTCAGGGAACTAGATCCCACATGCATGCCACAACTAAGAGTTTGCATGCTGTAACTAAAGACCCTGCACACCGCAACTAAAGATCCCGTATGCTGTAACAAAGACCCAGAGCAGCCAAATAAATAAATACTAAAAATAAAAAATAAAAAAATAAAGTCTAAGGGATATAAACCAAACTCTGGGAGATAGGCAGAGACAATACCAACTTTCTACTGCACACAATTCCATGTGACTTAAATGTTTAATATTCTCTGTCACTTGATTTCATTTTTTTAATATTTATCTTGAAAAATTTTCCAAGATTTATAAATACATGAAACTAAAAGGAGTCTGGAAAGACTCACCAAACTGTTAACAATGGTCATCCCTGGCAAGCACAAGTTCTTTATGCCTATATTTTCTGAGACACCAATTTTTTTTTACCATAAGATACAAAATAATAATAATAAAAATTTTCTCTGTACAAAAAATTTTTAACATTTAAATTAAAAAACATTTTTAAAGTTTCCTGTATTTTTCCAAAATTAATGAAGTTATAACTAGCGCAAATTGCTTTAAAGGTAAAGAAAGTTTTTAGCAGCATATGTTTAAGTAACGTTTTTGATTATAACGAATATAGGTACAAAACAGAAAAGTACAAGGAAGATGGCAAAAAGCACAAGTGATCGCACATCCAGGAATAACCACTGGTAGCATTCATGCGTCTACTCTCCCAGGCTTTTTTCTATGCATATTTTGGCCAGTTGCTTTGTTTTTACAAAACTGTAATCATACACACACACACACACACGTATGATTATATGTGTATATATATGATTACGTATATACACATGTACATATACACATAGACAATTTATAACTGCTTTTTTTTTTTTTTTTGCTGTACGCGGGCCTCTCACTGCTGTGGCCTCTCCCGTTGCGGAGCACAGGCTCCGGACACACAGGCCCCGCGGCCATGGCTCGCGGGCCCAGCCGCTCCGCGGCATGTGGGATCCTCCGGGATCGGGGCACGAACCCGTGTCCCCTGCATCGGCAGGCGGACTCTCAACCACTGTGCCACCAGGGAGGCCCTATAACTGCTTTTTAAACACAATTATATAATATTTATCTTTTTCATTTTCATTCCAATTCATAAAACTTGTAATGATTCACTTCTCAGGGAGCCAAGAAAAATGATCTTATTAAAAAATAAAGATAGAATAAAAAAATAATGCTTGTCTTAGAAGACTCATTTCCCATATTAGAAGACCTCATAAACACAATGATGATTCTTTTTAAGAAAAGAAAAGGGCGGCTTCCCTGGTGGTGCAGTGGTTAACAATCCACCTGCCAATGGAGGGGACACAGGTTCGAGCCCTGGTCCAGCAAGATCCCACATGCCGCAGAGCAACTAAGCCCGTGCGCCACAACTACTGAGCCTGCGCTCTAGAGCCAGTGTGCCACAACTACTGAAGCCCTCGCACCTAGAGACCGTGCTCCGCAACAAGAGAAACTACTGCAATGAGAAGTCCACGCACCGCAATGAAGAGTAGCCCCCGCTTGCCACAATTAGAGAAAGCCCATGTGCAGCAACAAAGACCCAACGCATCCAAAAAAATAAATAGATAAATAAAATAAACAGATTAAAAAAAAAAAAGAAAAGGGTAAATCACTCAGAAGTTAGGTCTTTGAGGGGAAGAAGCAAGCTAAGCACTTCTCCAAAAATTAAGGGAAGAGAATGAACGGGAGTGCAAACCACCCTGAGTGATCTTGGACTACATTTGGGCATCACACTCTCTAGACTCTTGGATTCTGAATTTACCGTACCTTTCTTTTTTTAATTAATTTACTAATTAATTTATCTATTTTTTGTCTGCACTGGGTCTTTGTTGCTGCACGCAGGCTTTCTCTAGTTGCGGCGAGCAGGGGCTACTCTTTGTTGCGGTGCGTGGGCTTCTCATTGCAGTGGCTTCTCTTGTTGCAGAGCATGGGCTCTAGGTGTGCGGGCTTCAGCAGTTGTGGCACGTGGGCTCAGTAGTTGTGGCTCGCGGGCTCTAGAGCACACGCTAGTAGTTGTGGTGCATGGGCTTAGTTGCTCCACAGCATGTGGGATCTTCCCGGACCAGGGCTCGAACCCCTGTGCCCTGCATTGGCAGGAGGATTCTCAACCACTGCACCACCAGGGAAGCCCTACCGTATGTTGTTGGTTTTTTTTTTTTTTTGCGGTACGCGGGCCTCTCACTGTTGTGGCCTCTCCCGTTGCGGAGCACAGGCTCCAGACGTGCAGGCTCAGCGGCCATGGCTCACGGGCCTAGCCGCTCTGCAGCGTGTGGGATCTTCCTGGACCGGGGCATGAACCCATGTCCCCTGCATCAGCAGGCGGACTCCCAATCACTGCGCCACCAGGGAAGCCCTCTACCGTACCTTTTTAATATTTCTTTGAAACTCCTTATGGCGCACAGGTAGCGTATAAAATAACTGCTGCACACTGACTGTCGTCCCTCTGGGTCGTGGGTAGGGGGTTTTCTGGAGGATTTTTCCATTGTGATCAAACACCAGTCGAGTCCCAACCTTCGCAGATGTGTGGCAGGTAGAAATGGTTACATCACTGTACGAAAAAGCCAGCAGAGCACAGTCAGCTAGAGACTCCCAGGTGCCGGTCATCATGTGCTCATTTTCTCACTTCTGTTCTCTCTAAACTCCCCTAAAAAGATGATGATCCCTCCGAGATCATCAAGAGAGTTTAAATGCGCGAGGAGTCATCATAAAATCCAAGGTTTGGCCCAATAGATAGTGAGAGAGTTCTATAAATGTTTGTTTTGATGAAAGCTTTGATACTTATTTTGGTTAAACTGCAAAATAAAAGATCTCAAAACTTACGTATTCACCAATAAAGATTTATTTCTCAGTTTGGCTACTACTGTTCTAACAAAATCTTAGAAGCTGTTGTGTAATTAAATAAGTGCTTCAGCTAAATTTTTTCCTCAACATCAAAATAAATTAAAACCAATAGCATATGGCATCTATTGTGTATTATCTATACGTTACTTTTAAATTGAGAAGTTACTGCTTTAATAAGGGTAACAATTTTTTTACAATACTATTTGCTTCATTTCGTTCATTCATTGCTCACATTTCAGAAGTATTACCACTTAGGTTGGTAGTAAGATAAAACAGAATGCAGAAGTTAGTAGTTGAGACATTCAGATGGAAAAGTGTAAACCATAATGATTCTAATCATACTTTTTAATTTTCAGAGAGATTTTTATAAGGGGTCAAGTTAGTGGATAAAATTATTGCATCACCTCAGTGCACAGAGTGAGCTCAGAGCTTCCCCCCGAAAGCCAAAAGTTTCAACCTGAGTGAGGTCAGCAAACTCCTGAATCTTAGAAGTGTGATGCTTCAGAGCTGAAAGAGAGGTGGAGAATAAGGCCGAAGAGATCGCAAGTGATACAACAATGACCACACACAATACCCACCCAAGTGACTGGTTTTAAAAAGCTGTTTTGTGTTTCCTAAGACAGTGTTACCCCAAACTCTCAGACATTTGGCCCAAATATTTTAAAATAGGATTAGCAAAATTCAACTTACTTAAGCCTTCAAAGTTTTCTTCTTCTACCCCGCATCCATTGTCTGAAACTTCAATGAGCTCCACTCCATAGTCTTTAAGCCTGAGCTCTAGAAAGTTTAAAATATTGGTTTCTCTAATTGATCCATGCAAAAAGGCTTTAGATTGACAGTACTTATAACTTACAAAATGCAACTTTGAGTCCTAACTGTATTTATTTAAATGTACTACTGTCATTTTGTATATTTTACTTTTTAAAGTCCTTCTTTGCTATTTACTAGCCCAGATAAAATAGTTTTGTTTGTTTGTTTTGCAGTATGCAGGCCTCTCACTGCTGTGGCCTCTCCCGTTGCGGAGCACAGGCTCCGGACGTGCAGGCTCAGCGGCCATGGCTCACGGGTCTAGCCGCTCCGTGGCATATGGGATCTTCCCGGATCGGGGCACGAAGCCGTGTCCCCTGCATTGGCAGGCGGACTCTCAACCACTGCGCCACCAAGGAAGCCCTACTCTTTTTTTGAGGTTATAAAGCTAGTAAAATATGATCCTAGGGAAAAAAAAAAAAAGATCCTAGGAAGTCTGATTCCAGAACTTGTTCTCTTTAATGACTGTGTTAAAATTATCCTCTTGAAGGAAAGAAAAAAGAAAGAAAATAAAAACAAAACTATTGGGCTTCCCTGGTGGCGCAGTGGTTGAGAGTCCGCCTGCCTTTGCAGGGGACACGGCTTCGTGCCCCGGTCCGGGAAGATCCCACATGCCGCGGAGCGGCTGGGCCCGTGAGCCATGGCCGCTGAGCCTGCGCGTCCGGAGCCTGTGCTCCGCAACGGGAGAGGCCACAGCAGTGAGAGGCCCGCGTACAGCAAAAAAAAAAAAAAAAAAAAAAAAGTAAATTCCTTGTGCCTTAATGTCCTCATTTGTAAAATGGAGGTAATAATTATAACAATAATAATAATTCCAATCTCATAAAGTTATTCTACAGATTAAATGAGGTAACCCGTCTGTATAGTTCTTAGCACAATGCCTGCTTGGCACATAGTAAGAACACAAAAAAGTTAACCGCTATTATTATTATTACTACCTAGCTAAATACTAGGCACATAATAAGTGCAAAATTTATGTTTAAAAAATAATAATTTCTCTGTATATCAATACCTGATTGTCTTATTACAGTAACAAACATTTCTTGAATAAAACAGCATAAACTGATTATTTCTTGTGGTTTAAAACTCTCCCAAACTTACCAATGTTAGTGGCACTGGCATCCACACTATTTTCTACCAACTCCTTCACAGCAGTGCTTAGACTAAGAATCACTTGCCCAGAACAAATCTGATGGACTGACTTCCGATCGATAGGTTTGATGGCCTTAGCAAGTTCTGAACTAAAGAAACAGGTTACCAGAAACAGCAAGGAGGCAATTATGCATTTTCATCCTGGTTTTAACTGTGGGAAACGATTCATCTCCGTTAATAGTTAATGTGTCTAATCCATTCATTATATTAACATATCCATTTATTATATGCACAAATACAAATGTTGGTCTAAAATCCTTAAACATCTGTCAAAAAGTCTTCTGAATAGATACTTCAAATGAAACAGACATTTAAAATCCAATTAAACTGGGATCTACGTGGAGGAGACACATCCCCCTAAAGCTATGGGTGAATAATCTTTTGCAACAATAGGATCTTCTTTCTTGAAAATTGAAAGCAATGTTTCCCACACAATTTGAAAAGCCAAAATTTTGCGGGGAAATCCAGTGTTCATGTCAAAATCAAAACCATCTCAGAAATCAGGTACCAGTTGGGTAACTATTTCTATTGTTGCCTACAAATCCCCACTCCAAACCCAGGCTGCCAGCTCCTGCCTTAGCAAAGGCCCTCACAGTTCTGGCTGTACCTACCTTCAGAATTTTCCAACTGGTTTGTCTCCATTTTCTCTCTACTTCAATCAATCCTCCATGCTACCACCAGAGTTACTTTAGAAATCACAAATCTGGTCAAATAATTTTTCTGCTTTAAGAACTTACTAGCAGACTTCCCTTGTGGCGTGGTGGTTAAGAATCCACCTGTCAATGCAGGAGACACAGGTTTGAGCCCTGGTCCGGGAAGATCCCACATGCTGTGGAGCAACTAAGCCCGTGCGCCACAACTACTGAGCCTGCGCTCTAGAGCCCACGAGCCACAACTACTGAGCCCACGTGCTTCAACTACTGAAGGCACCACGCCTAGAGCCCCTGCTCCGCAACAAGAAAAGCCACAGCAATGAGAAGCCCACACACAGCAACAAAGACCCAACACAGCCAAAAAATAATTATTTAAAAAAGAAAAAAACTTACTAGCATCCCACTGTCTGCTATATTAAGTTTCAAATCTAGTCACAATTGAACCCTAATCTACCTTATTTTGTCTCTCTCTCCAGTCCTCCCATTGCCAATTCCTCTACATTCTGGTCACAGCGAACAACTGTTTCCTGAATATCACAAGCTCTTTTAGACACTGCATCTTGCCCATACAGGTGTGTAGCCTCCTACTCCTCTGCCTGGTAAACTACCTCTCGTCTACATGTTCACTAATTTAGCAATTTCTAGTAAAAGGTTTTATTGATAACTTGGGTGTAACTGAACACAGGAGCATCCCTGGGAGGGAAATCTTTGGGTATTTCCCACAACATATAACACATAATAGACCCTCGGTAAACCCTTGTTAAAAAAAAAAAAAAAAAGAACAAACATCTTTACTCTTATTCGACCTTGCAAAGAATTCCACTCAAATTTGTCTTAAATGGAAAAACTGCAGATGACACCACTTAAAATGGAATAAAGTATCTCTAAAAAAATTGTTGATATGGCAAGACACCATAGGCTACAGGTCCATTCCTGATATTTATTTGGAGGAGTGGAGATAAAACATTTAAACACAGACAGCAAACCTGGATTCAGGAATCTGACACAGTGCAACAGTGCTACCCGAAGATTCGCTACCCCTAATTCGGTGTAGCTGCCGGTAATCGCATACTCGAGATACAGAAGCAATGCGTTTTTTAAAACTGTGCGCCTCAATTTAGCATGTGCCTTAAAGCCTCCCCGAAAATAACCCTCAATTTTAAAAAATAAGTGAGAGCAACCAGGTAAAAAGGAAATTAATTCCGTCTACTGGGATTTCAAGCTCCGGCTTCAGGTCCACAGATGCATGGCGGCGACCCGGCAGCGGGCCGAATCCCCCGCAGACGCCGACCTCAAAGTGCACCCACAGGGCGGCGGGTTGGGGGAGCGCCGAGGAGCCTGGCCTGGGGCCTCCGTGCGGCCGGCTCGCCCAGCGCCGCGGTCACTTTCCCCTCAGGGGTCTGGAACGTTGTGGGCCTTAGGGCGACCGCGAGTAGTGGCTGCAAGCTCGGCTCACCTCGGCCCCTCGGCTCGCTCCATGGATGCAGAGCCTGACTCTGGAATCGGAACAGTTTGCGCCGCCGCTCCCACGGTGGGGGGAGAGGGAATCCCGCCACCCTGCCGCCCATTGGCTGCTTCCGACACTGTGTCCCGCCACTTCCGGATAAGGCTACGAAAGCTTCCCACCTCTCCTTCTCGCTGATTGGTTGTGTCAAAGGTCGAGTCCATGACGTTGAATTAGCAGGGGCCAATTAGAGCACAAGAACTGAGCTTTCCCGGACGCCAGCCTCCGGGTCGGAAAAGAGGTGGCAGCAACCTGTCGTGGACTTGGACGGTTTTTGAGCGTTCGTGTCTCTCACCCGCCACCTTCCCTCCCTTGGGTTCCACAATGCCGATGTACCAGGTAAAGCCCTATCACGAGGGCAGTGGATCTCTCCGTGTAGAGCTTCCCACCTGCATGTACCGGCTCCCCAACGTGCACGGTAGGATCGGCAGCCCCGCGCCAGCAGCGAGCCACGTGCAGGTAGGAGCGCGCGGCCCTTGCCCCGGCCCCGCATCAGCCCAGTGCCAGGCGCCAAGGCTCTAGTCCCACCGCCCGCCCGTCCAGTGCTCAGGCGCCCTGGCTCCACCGCGGCCCCGCCCCGCTGCCCTCTTGTTCAGTGCGCACGCGCTGCCGCCCTGGTCCTCCCTTGGAGGACTCGGGGCAGGGGTCCTTCCAGGCCCGGACCTTGGGACCCTAACTGTCGCGAACAAACCGTGGGGACCAGACCCAATCGCCTACCCCACTCTAGCCTCACGCGCCCGCCGGCCTCCGAACGACCGTAAACTCTTAACTATTAAAATAGCTATCCATCTGGTATCTTTTTCGCTTATGACTAAACTTTTATATGACGAAATTTTACCCACAGAAAAGCGAATAGCACGTAAATGCTTGTTTTGAGGAATTATAAAGCGAATCCCAGTGTCACCACCACTCAAGTTAACACGTTGTCAGCGCCCCACTTAAAACTACCCACAAAGTTCCCAACTTCCGCGGTCATTACGTCCTGCTTTTCTCTCTTATTTTGTCACCTGAGTATGCATCCCTAAACCATGTAGTCCTGGTGTAAGTGGAAGCATGCAGCGTGTGCCCTGCAATGTCTGGCTGCCTCTTCTAGATATGATTTGAAGAATCCCTGCCATGAGAAAGCAAAGCGTTCGTCCTCTGCGGCCTGCTGCTCCTTGGCTTGACTGTGCCCCCACGGCTTTATCCATCCCGCTGCTCACGGGCGTCGGCTGATTTTGCATTTTAGGCTGTTATGAATTATTCTGCAGAATATTCTTGTACACGAGCAGGCATAGGGTATATACTAAGGGATGGGATCGCTGGCTCAGTGGGCTGGTCTGTCTTCAACTGGATTAGATTGTTTTCCAAAGCGGTCATCCCGGTTTATGCTCTTCACCCGCAGTGTATACGAATTTCTGATGCTGGCACCCTCCCCAAAGCTGGTGGGTGTACAGTGGCATCCTAATGTAATTTAGTTCATATCTCCGAGACCGCTAAATCGGTCGAGCCCCTTTTCATGTTTATCAGGCATTTTTTTTTTTTTTTTTTTTTTTTTTTTTTTTTTTGCGGTATGCGAGCCTCTCACTGTTGTGGCCTCTCCCATTGCGGAGCACAGGCTCCGGACGCGCAGGCCCAGCGGCCATGGCCCACGGGCCCAGCCGCTCCGCGGCATGTGGGATCCTCCCGGACCGGGGCACGAACCCGCGTCCCCTGCACCGGCAGGCGGACTCTCAACCACTGCGCCACCAGGGAAGCCCTATCGGGCATTTTGATTTCACCTCTTTTGTGAAGTACCTGCTCAACTTTGGCTTTTTTTTATTAAGTGCAAATACACATTTTAATTTTCCAACTGGAGAGACTTTCTGTCCATTCTGACTCAAGATGAGTGAATAGATAACGTTCGTGGCGTGTTTTCACTGTCATCCTTTGTCTTAAGACCTTTCTGCCTCGATTGGAAGGGCGGTGGTTAGTTTAGTTTGAAACCAAATAACAACTGTTGTCTCACTGTAGAGCTAAGGCAAAAACGCAGGCATGGTCCAGTATCTCTTCACCTGGAGATTCCCATGCAGGCATGGTCTCGTGCCCCTCAACTGGACAGTCCCATGGAATCAAAAAGAAAACCCCAGAGTGGGGAGCATAACATCTCTTTTGAGACCAAGTCCCCCTTTCTTTCTTTCTTTCTTTTTTTTTTTTTTTTTTTAAGTCTGCTGCCTAACTTCCTTTGGGCATTTAACTGTGAACTTGCGACTTAGAAGATGATAACTTAGCAGATGATAACAATGTGGATAGATCATTAGAAATCTAGCATCTCCAGGAGAAATGAGAGCAACACAAAGAATAAAACGCTTCTAAATCCATGTAAAATAACACAAATGGATAAACACAACATGCCAAGTCACAGTCTCTCCTGAACAAGGAAAACAACAGGCCAGCATTAGAAGGTGCAGTAGGTAAAGCAGAACTTGAGCATCTTGCGTTCCTCAGATCGAGCTATGCTGGGCTCTTATCACAGGCCACATTACACACGCAGTACTGGGTTCAGTCTTCAGTGAGTGTTGACGGGTTTTGAATACAGTAGGTGCTTTGCCCCTGGTTGGGCAGGGACCCGACTGCCAGTTGTAGAAATGAGCAAAGTTGTACACAAAGAATGCACACATACAGTCTGGATTAAAAGATTGGAAGTATTAGGAGGACTGATACTGAGTAACATCAGGATATCACACAGGTGGCAGCCTTACCAGTCACACATTTTGCACACTTATTTCCAGTCAGCACCACATTATTTAATTGGCACACTGAACTCTATCCTTCTTTATCCCACCCAGATGGTAGTCATCTTGCATTTCTCTGCTGTTTGATCTTAAACAAGAGCAGCAGGTGAGGGGAGCTGAGATCGTGGAGATCCAGCTCTAGGGTAAATCGGCATTAACCAGCCGAGAGAAGGGGGAGGGGTGTTGCAGACAGAGGGAACCTGATGAGGAAAAGCCCTGTGGCAGGTGGGGGCCTGTGTGTTTTAGGGTCCAAAGAACAGCATGGCCAGAGCCCAGAGCAATGGGGAGAATGATGGGAGAGGAGGTAACCAGAGAACCATTCATACAAGCTATTTATCAAGCTGTTTATCTTAGGCTTTTTAGCCTAAGAGGTTGTTTTGATTTCTGGCTGCCATCGTAGGGATGGGTGGGGCGGAGGGGTGGACCAGAATGGATGCAAGGTGACCAGTGGAAGTAGGCCAGGTGAAAAATGGTGTCTTGGATTCAGGCATTGACCATGGAGGCACACTTACAAGTCATTGGATTCCAGAAAATTGACAACAGCTGGTGATGAATTGGCTCTGCAAAGAAGGCAGTGTTGTGAGTGACAAGGGGAGAAACAAAATGTTCCTTAAACTCACCAACATACAAATGTGAGCAGGCACTCTTCCAACACTCACATTGTATCATGAGTGCATGTTTATTTTTTATTATTTTTTAAAATAAATTTATTTATTTATTTTTGGCTGCATTGGGTCTTCGTTGCTGCACGCGAGCTTTCTCTAGTTGCAGCACGCGGGGGCTGCTCTTCGTTGTGGTGCGCAGGCTTCTCATTGCGGTGGCTTCTCTTCTTGCAGAGCACAGGCCCTAGAGCATGCAGGCTTCAGAAGTTGTGGCACGCGGGCTCAGTAGTTGTGGCTCGCAGGCTCTAGAGCGCAGGCTCAGTAGTTGTGGCACACAGGCTTAGTTGCTCCATGCCATGTGGGATCTTCCCGGACCAGGGCTCGAACCCATGTCCCCTGCATTGGCAGGCGGATTCTTAACCACTGCGCCACCAGGGGAGGCCACGGGTGCGTGTTTATAATAAACTCAAGGTCATTGCCTATTGACCCTTTTGGCTAGTCATGAGCGTCTTACTCATGCCTAACCTGTTCTTTGTTCTCTTGACTCAAATGGATTATCTTTTGTGAGAGCTTGTGAATCTGAAAATAGGTTGCACAGTGTGACTGCTGGGAGGTTTCTTGTTATTGCTTTGTAAAGTAAGTTGGTTGGGACTTCCCTGGTGGAGCAGTGGTTAAGAATCCGCCTGCCAATGCAGGGGACACGGGTTCGAGCCCTGGTCCAGGAAGATCCCACATGCCACAGAGCAGCTAGGCCTGTGTGCCACAACTGCTGAGCCTGTGTGCCACAACTACTGAAGCCCGCGCACCTGGAGCCCTTGCTCCACAACAAGAGAAGCCACCACAGTGAGAAGCCCATGTACCATGGTGAGGAGTAGCCCCCGCTCACCGCAACTAGAGAAAGCCCATGCGCAGCAACGAAGACCCAACGCAGCCAAAAATAAACAAACAAATAAATAAATAAATAAGTCTGTAGAGATTTGAGATTTATTTCTCAGCAAATATTGGGTTGGCCAAAAAGTTCTGTTACGGAAAAACCCAGACAAACTTTTTGGCCAACCCAATGTTATTAGTTACTTATGGTATACTAGTCCACTGTACCAGGCAAGAAAGATGCAGAGATTCAGTGAATGAAGGATGTGAATATTCCCTCTTTATGAAGTGATACATTTCAGCAGTGAAAAAGTTCTAGATGATTCTACGATAATGTGAGTGCCAGTATTGCCTAGAAAATGATTTGGGGAATGAATCATTTGACCCCCACCCCGGACATACTTCTAAGCCTAAGGACACTTTCTTTTTAACCTGTGTGTGCTCCCTTTTCCCTTCGATTAGTGTGACTGATTACATCCTCACCGCCACCCCCAATCTTTTTCTATTCATTTACGCAAAGTATTTTGAACTAGTTTGATAGAAAGAACAATTTGTGTTCGTTTTCTCTCATTCTCTGTTCTTAAAGACTAAATCACCTGAAATAGGAGTCCTCCAATTTCAAAGTGGCTTTCAGGCACAACATTATTTGTTTTATAGCATTTGGGGATTGATTTGCAGGACCTGTTGGACTGGGGCAAATGAGATGATTCTGCTACCTATTTTTTTTTTTTTTTTTTTTTTTGCGGTACGCGGGCCTCTCACTGTTGTGGCCTCTCCCGTTGTGGAGCACAGGCTCCGGACGCGCAGGCTCAGCGGCCATGGCTCACGGGCCCAGCCGCTCCGCGGCATGTGGGATCTTCCCGGACCGGGGCACGAATCCGTGTCCCCTGCATCGGCAGGCGGACTCTCAACCACTGCTCCACCAGGGAAGCCCTCTGCTACCTCATTTTAATGTCTTCTGAAAGGTGGGAGGTTCGAACTAAGTGGAAGACAACTGATCAAACAGACTGCTTTGATGTGAGAAGAAGTGAACGTTCTGACGTTGGTCTCTTTAGGAAGAGCCAGATGCATCTCTTCAAGCTCTTGAGTCCCGCCAAGATGATATTTTAAAACGTCTGTATGAATTGAAAGCTGCGGTCGATGGTCTCTCCAAGATGATTCAGACGCCAGACGCGGACTTGGATGTAACCAACATAATCCAAGCTGACGAGCCCGCTGCTTTATCGACCAGTGCATTGGACTTAAATTCCGTGCTTGGAAAGGTAAGTGCATCTAGAAAGCTAAAGAACATCAGCGCGCTAGGTGGATACTAGTGCTGGAAAATTTTGCCGGTATGATTAAAGCCTTGGTTTTCGAGTTTTCAAAGGTGGTGCAAAAAGCACATTCCTCCTCTGATTGTTCCTTTGCACGGAACAGATTCATGAGTGTTGAGTGAAGCCAGGCAGGCTCTAATGCAGCTTCTGGATTTCTCAGAACTGGTGGAGAACGGGGTGGGGATCCTTAGGCGGAAGAGGGAGTCAAGAGTCCCTGCTTCCTGCCACCCCAGGCAGCTCCCGGCAGACTCCGAGCCCTGGAGAAATGGTCATTCACTCAAATGCTTCTCTGAGGTTCAGCCGAGTCAACCCTGACTCTTTGAGAGTGGCCTGAATTTCAGAGCCTTGGCTGTCCAGGCGCAAAAATCCCACCGATCCTTTTGCATTTTGTTGCTAAAAGCCAGTCACAGTCTCATACCTCCGACATATTTTGCTTAAATTCAGTTTGCTGTGTTAAAATTCAGTTGCATCAGCCACCTTTAATGTCAGTCTACAGGCTTCAGTTGATTTACAGGACAATCTGATACGCAAAGAAAGAATATCTTGTTACAAGTGGGTGCAAGAGGGTTCATCCCGAGAATCCCTGCTAGCACCCTCCCCTAGAATTGGTGGTAGAAAACGGTCCTGCTTGAAGACCTAACAAGCGGAGGTAGTACTGCCATGTCTCCCCCAGAGCTGTTTTTGGTAACGTCCGTCCCTCTGCACTCATGTCTCCCTTCATCCCCCAGTTTGTGTTTGCATGCACCGGGGGCCCATGAGACCCCACTCAGCCAGTCCCCCAGGGAGCCAGTCTGCATAGGGGATGAGTCGGTGAGACAGCTGTGCCGGGTGTCCCAGCATGCCGGGGGGCCTCCCAGAGCACATGGTGCTTCAGATAAACCTTGATACCGCAGAAGGCACAGCAACAAGTAACACGATATGTTCAGGGAAATGCAGAGCATCAGTCAGGAGTGGCAAGACCAGAGGCCAGATTGTGGCCGGCTGTGGACAGAAAGCCACAGAGTTTGGCCTCTGTTGTACCATATGAGTTCATTAGTTATGAAGAGCGGATGTACAGAAATAAGATAGTCCGCATCTAAAGGCCATGCATGTTGCAAATCAACCATACTTCAATAAAATAAATTTTAAAAACAAAATAAAATCAAAAGGCAGTGTGTTTTGGCACTTTAATTCACACCTAGATTTTTAAAATCTCCCTGAGTGAAGACCCTTTTCCAAGGGGCTCTTCATTGACACGTAACTCAAACAAATTGCTGTAGAAACTATATCCTGTCGGGCATTAGAAAGATTTAGTAAATGGAGTAATAACACGTGTGATTTTTTTTTTTAACTTAGGGACAAATAGAGGTGTCAGTCCTAACATGTTGTACTAATTTGAGTAGAGTCACCTTTTATTTATTGGAAGCAGCATTGCAGGGGTGGAGGGTTGGAGTCGGCTGCTGTCCCCTCCTTCCTACTAAGCCGAGCCCCCTTGGTAGCTTCCTTCCATCCCCAGCACTCGCATCCTTGGCTGCAGGTGGGGTGACATTCGTACCTTCTTCCCGGGAGGTGACGATTCTTTAGAGAAGCCTGGTGGGGTTCTAAGCACAGCACCTGGTACGGTGTCAGCACTCGGGGTGCTGTTGGCGTCATCTGCTCTGTTGGGGTTTTGCTCCCCAGGATTACGGGGCACTGAAGGACATCGTGATCAACGCCAACCCCGCCTCGCCACCCCTCTCCCTGCTTGTGCTGCACCGGCTGCTCTGTGACCACTACAGGGTCCTGTCCACCGTTCACACGCACTCAGCGGTCAAGAGCGTGCCGGCAAACCTCCTCAGGTGCTTCGGCGAGCAGACGAGGCAGCAGCCCCGTCACGAGTACCAGCTGGGCTTTACTCTGATTTGGAAGGACGGTAAGCGGAGGGGCTGGGTGACTAGGAGGCAGTGGGGGATGGGAAGGGGGCGGTCCGCAGCTGCGCAGACTCCTCAGCTGCTTGCCGTCAAAGTCTAGAGAGCTGGGGCGGGGCGGGGTGGGGGTGTTCTACGAGAGGAGCAGGCGCACCTTGGCCCAGAGATGCTCTCCTTCCTCTGGGAAGGTGAAGGTCTGAACTGAGAGCAGTCTCCGAGGGAATCCTGTCTAACCAGCCAGGGCAGGGGAGTCACGGCTGTCACGGCCGTCTTGCCCTCACATTCCAAAACCCATCATTATGGGGACACTGACGTCCTCTTTAATGGACATTATCCATTAAAGGGTGGCAGGATGTCATTTATTCATTATCTCACTGGTGTGTGCGCTTCTCCCGGTTAAGTTCTTACAGAGGGAATTGAGTTCATGTCCATCCATCGAGGCCTTACGGCCCTCAGCCACACACTGAGGGCCAGGGTGAGGGCAGCAGGAGGTCCTGGCCCGGGAGATGGGACCCCTGGTCTCCAGGCCTCATGCCCCGATCCTTAGGCACAGGGGTTGGAACAGATGGTCTGAGGTCCCTTCTAGCTTGAAAACTGTCATCATCAAATACCAGAAATGGTTACTTTATAACTTACAGTTTGCACTGTTTAAACCTGCAGTTTAAACTTTCTTGAATATTACTAACCTTTTGGAGACCGACTAAAACTGCGATTTTCTTGAAAATACACTCTCCCTGGCCACCGGTTCGTGACTAACAGGGACTCCCCGTGCCACGCTCTACGAGCACTTCCTCCGGCGGTGCTGCCCTTGTTGACATTTCATGGAGTGCTTATTTCTTTTCAGTGCCGAAGACTCAGATGAAGTTCAGTGTCCAAACGATGTGTCCCATCGAAGGAGAAGGGAACATTGCACGCTTCCTGTTCTCTCTCTTTGGCCAGAAGCAGGATGCTGTGAATTTAACCCTTATAGATAGCTGGGTAGATATAGCTATTTTTCAGCTAAAAGAGGGAAGCAGTAAAGAAAAAGCTGCTGTGTTCCGTTCCATGAACTCTGCTCTCGGGAAGAGCCCCTGGCTCGTCGGGAATGAACTCACGGTGGCGGATGTCATGCTGTGGTCTGTTCTCCAGCAGACGGGGGGCTGCAGTGGGACGGCACCAGCCAACGTGCAGAAGTGGATGAGGGCCTGTGAAAACCTGGCGCCTTTTCACACGGCCCTCAAGCTCCTTCAGGGAGCTTCGGTCACTGATTTTAAAGGGTTTAAATTTTAAGGATGGTGCTGTTTTGTGCCTATTATTGGTAAAGGGACTTGTACTAAAATCAAAGTCTTTATCTAGGCCAGTGGTTAAATATCAATAAATGCATCATATAATTAATTTGTGGTTTTCATTTTATTTAAAATCCAGCAACACTGTATGCAATATACCGTGACAATTGCCAGCTACGTGGCAGGCACACTGGGGTACAAATATGAACGTACCATATCACTGCCTTTGAGGAATGTAGACTTGGGGAGAAGCAAGTCTGTGAGGAAGGAGGGAGCCCGTGGGAACAGCGCAGTGTGGAGGGTAGGAAGGCCAGCAGCCGTCAACCTGGAACGGTGCAGCTAGTGCGTGGGCCTGGGCTTGGGCAGTGATGGGTCCAGAGCACACTTAGGTCTCTGCAGTAGAACCTAGAGGAGGACTTGGTGGTCAACAGGCAGAGTTCAAAAGAGAAAGAACAGCTGAGGATGAGGCCTACACTTTCACTTTCAGAGACGGGATGGATGTTAATATTAAAGTGAGAAGTCCAGGAAAAGGAGCGTGTGGGGTAGGAGAAAGGCAAGAACAGAACAGGTTTCGTTTCAAGCAGTCTTAGGTTCAAAATGCCAGCCTTAAAAGGTACTTTCACAACCTCACTTTAATAAGTCTTATACAGGCTTACTAAATACAATTAGTTATACCAGCCATACCCTAATAAAGATTGAAAATTTACATTCCAGTTGACTATTTAGCTTAAAAAGTCCACTCTCATATTTACAGAGCCTATTGAGGCTAGACGGGCACACCCCCCGTCTTTCAAGTCACCCTCTTAACCTCTTTGTCTCGAGAGAGGAGACTTAGCTGCTTCTTTAGTTCTTCAATTTCTTTTTCTTGCTCTAGTATCTTCATCTGTAGGGTGAGATTAACCTGTAAAGAGAGAAAATTTTAAGCTCTGTTACAACGGCTTCTTCCTTTACTTTTAAATATACAGGCCTGCCTCTCTTTGCACAGTTCCAGTACGCATGGATTCCAGTTCTCACAGCTTATTACGCGTCACCCAGCAACGTGGGTCAAGTGTCAGTTATCAAGGTATAGTGACTAACTGCCTTAGCGCTTCAGTCCACGAAACTATGTGACCCACCATACATGTCATAATCAGGACCAATCATCACTTCCTTCAACGGCTCTGGTGGTTGGTCACCGTGCACCCGTTAGTCGGTTCACACACAGGCAGTGTGTGGAGCTGTGCTGCCTCCTGTCTCCCAGTGATAAGCCCACGTGACATTTTTGAAAGAGGGAACTGGCCAACGAAGGTGAAAGTACAGCAAAGTAATGAAAAGTGAGGATGCTAGAAGTGAGTATCAAACGCACGGTGTTACAGACGCAACAGCTGATCGTGGGAATGCTGATCCCCCCATCGTCAGACGCACTGAGTGAAGACTGCTTATCAACGTGAACAGGAAAAGGATGAAGATGTCCCCAAGAAAACTTCACATTAAAAGAACTCTTGGAGACAGATCATAACATCAAAAGTGCCAAAGATAAAACGCCAGAAACGGATCCAAAGTTAGCGAGGGGTATGACAAGTCACCAAGGCATAGAAAAGATGCTCGCTCCGTGTCCTAAGTTATAGGACGAGATGAAGGTGGGCACTCTTCAAACTACTCTGGAAACACTTTAATTCTCAATTATAGTTTTATAATTTTTTTCATTTCCATATACATCTGTAACTGATAAGAGTTTTAATGTTCTGACAAACATTTTTTTTTTTTTTTTTTCTTTTTGCGGTATGTGGGCCTCTCACTGTTGTGGCCTCTCCCGTTGCGGAGCACAGGCTCCGGATGCGCAGGCCCAGCGGCCATGGCTCACGGGCCCAGCCGCTCCGCGGCATATGGGATCCTCCCAGACCGGGGCACGAACCCGTATCCCCTGCATCGGCAGGCGGACCCTCAACCACTTGCGCCACCAGGGAGGCCCCTGACAAACATTTTTAAAGGTCATGGGACGACTGTGACTTTTCCCATTGATCATGAAGCTCCTTTTGTATGCCGTGAGCACTGCGTGGCCATTTTCACAGTCCTGCCCTACACAAGTGCAGAGTGAGGGCCACCTGTCTATGCAAATTTATCTGTGCAGGTATATGCACAGGTTACTTTATAAACAATTCTACAAGAAGGAGAAACCCTTACCATTAACAACAAATAACTACGGTCTCTACTCTAGCTTCACAGGGAGTTAGAAAATTCTCTCCATACATGGATATCAATTTAACAACCACATCTGCTATTTTCAGAGACTGACAGAAAAGCACTACACCTACCTGTTTACCGTTCAATCTACTAAAATTCACTGTTTTACTTGAAAACAAACAAGCCTTAAACAAAAGACAAATCAACTAACCAGTTGCAAGTGGTTCCCCAACTCGTGTGCATCAGAACCGCTTCGAGGGTTTGTGGAAGCACAGAGAGCAGCCCCTTCTCCCCCAGATGTCTTTTAATAGGTCGGTGGGGGAAGCGGGGGGTGTCTAAGAATTCTGTCGAGCTCCCGGTGATTTTATGCTGCACTCTGGAGCCGGTGCGTCCACCCAGTGCCGCTCACAGGCTGGGTATAAATTACTCGGAGATCTCGCTACAGTGTAGGTCTGGGATGGAGCCCCGGAGCCTGTGTTTCCAAGAAGCTCCCAGGTAAGGCTGATGCCGCTGGTCGGAGGACCCACTTTGAGTAGCAAAGCACTAGAGAACCTGTGAATTTCTCTTTGAGTCAAGCTTTTTTAAGTCTTAGAAAGTTTGTGTATACCTGGCACTGAAACGACATGTCAGGAAGGAGGAAGGGGATGGGCTGCCTGGAGAAGGACCCCCACAGGACAGAAAACCAGACTCCGCACTGGGATGCTGAGGTCTCAGGGTGGGTAAGGCGGTCTCGGCCACAGATGCTCCAGCTCCCCTGAGAATCACTGCTGTCCTATATCCTTTGGTGTGTGTGCCATTCTACTAGTAGATACTTTATAATAATTCATAAAACACCATATACCATAGTTGGAAAGGAAAATTAAAACCTTTTGACTTAGCAAGATGAGGCTCAAAACTGGAGCCCATGTGACCATTTTCAGAGTAGACAGTTGGCAGTGGTCATCTAGCTTACCTGACAAGTACGCCACTGGCAACTCTGAGAATGGGTTGAAATATTTTGTTTCCATAAACCTGATTCTAAGCTCAACTGCTCTTCGTGAAGTGGGATTCACAATTTAAACAAATTCCATTTTAAGCTTCATATTTCCCCCAGTATTAAAAAAATCATACATACGTTTCCAGAATTTTGGAACAGTTCACTCTGCAGCAGCTGAACAGCAGACGGCCTCTGGGATGAGTTCTTTCTGGTTAAGTGCTGGATGTACTTGGCTTGGACGGGACACCTTTTACTGAGGGACTCGGGGATCTGTCCACTTCTTAAACCCGTTAAAACATGTGCTCGCTCCATTTCTGTCCCAAACGGCTGAAACAGCTCCAGCAGGATAACACCCAAGCTATACATATCTGACTGAAAAAGGGGGGAAACGGTCAATGAGTAGTGAAATACACAGAGTAACATTTCCATTCCCACCCACCTTCCTTTCAAAAGCGAGAGGATTTTCTACAGAAGCATGATTGACAGTCCCTACAATGGAGGGAACATAGTGGGCTGGTTCGTCCCTCACAGAGGCAGGTGTCTGCCAGCTGGATCTACTGTAGGTGATCTACAGACAGATGACTGTACTCTTGCAATCCCCAGCTCTAACACCAAAAAGGGGCATCCAGGGGCACGAAGGACTGAGGGCCAGGCGAGGGGCAGGGGTGATCCTGGCCACCCAGAGCGTCACTACCATACAACTGACTCCACTGCTCCTTGAAAACCCAGGCCAGGTATAGCCTGAGAGAGACATGAGAGGTCACCGAGGGTCCCTGCAGCCTACCCCGGTCCCACCTCTGCCTCCGCTCAGAGTTAGGCATTCTTGGTAAAGTTTTAGCAAACTCTGCATAAAACCTGTCACTTTTCCTAAAAACAGTCTTTAGGAAGGTGTTTACTACATAGGATTTTCGGAGCTGCCATGGTTTTTCTGGCAGCTCTTTCCCAATCACTAAAAAGTTGAATGATTCATCAAAAGGAAGAAAATTTACTAGGCTGTTGTTTTGAGAAAAGAATTTACTTTCACATTCCTTCGAGGAACGAGCTGGATTAAAACTCTTCCGCATCTTCATTCAACCTCAGAGGGAAGCACGTGTCATGCTTGTCAGGGGCACTGATTTACCTAAGCTTGAAAGCAGAATGAACGGCTGAAAATAGACTCTGGTGAATCCTGCCTTCCTGAGGGGAAGGTGATATCTTAAAGGGAAAGCTCATTGCAAAAATTATTCTGTGACACCCATGGATTTGGAAATAGTAAAATAGCCTTAAAAAGTCAGATTCAGTTGAAAAGTGAGGCTTTGCACTACGGTAGTTTGATGTAAGAGATAACCTACCACACTCCGCTATTTCCAAATCACTTCGACGTCAGACCTTCCACTGCATTTACTGTACTTTTTGTTACTTATGACTGCAGGGTGAGTCCACTGAAAGGGGAGAAGGGAACAAACACTACCTTGGCATCATACTCGGATCCTTCCAACTGCTCAGGGGAAGCATACAGGCAAGTGCCCACTCTGGAGGTATGTGTGGGTGTTCCTGTAATTTGAAAAGCCAGAGATGAAGCATGACAGGGTTAGCGTTGTCGACATAAAGACCCCTGACTGAGCGGGGCTTTACAGCTCCCAAGGAAATGAGAGTTGCTTTCTTTTTAAATCTCACCTTTGCTGTTAAGTCTTTAGAGACAGTGTTCAACCATGTCTCTCTCTCTCTTTTTTTAATGCAGAAACAAACAAAAACCACCACCAAGATAAACTTACTCTTTCCATTTCCATTGGCCCAGTCTGTGTTCTGTATGATGTCTGCACAGGCCAGGCCAAAGTCTCCTATTTTTACTTGCTGATTGGGGCCATGAAGAAAAATATTTCTGGGCTGTAAACAAACAGAACAGGTCAACTCCACGGTGTTCTAGAATGAATAGTGAAAACATGTGGATGTTGAGAGTTTTCAACTCAGGAGCCAAAAGCCCCTCAAGAATTAAAAATGAGAGCAGTGGTTCTCAAACTCGGCTGCACATTAGCCATCACCGGAGGAACTTTAAACAAATCTCAGCGGCCAAGCCACTCCCCAGACGGACTGAATCAGATTTCCTGGAGGTGGACACAGGCATCGACATTACTTAAAGTCCCCAGCTTATTCCACTAATGTAGAGCGTGCTTGTGCACAAGTGCATTTCAGCCCTGACGGAACCTCAGAGTCACCGAGAAGGTTTTAACAACTACTATCCTCTCAACAAGTCAAAGACTTTGATTATTATTATTTTTAATGAAAACACTGATGTTTTTTAAAGCTCCCAGATGATCTAACATGTTAGCCAGGGTTGGGGACGGCCAGGTCACACTCTAAAGGTACACATTTCACTCTATTGAAGCAATCATCACAGACCCAACACATTTCCCGATGGAAGTACCCCCAGACCAGTGGAAAACGCACCTCTGTTGGAGGCGGGGTGGCATTCCATTAAAAACTAGAAAGCGTTTAGCTTAAAAGTTAGGTCTTCTTAATGTAAATGTTTTGTTTGTATAAAGTCCCTTATTTTAGCGTTGTCAGGTTTTTTTAACAGTAGCTGAATGGGAAGAGAAAACAGAAACAATCTTAGGTGCAAGACGATAATCCGGATACGCTTTTGTGGCTAAGTAGAAAGTCCTGGAAACTGTGGTCCTGTATCTGGCACTATAGATACAGGAACAACATGTGAAAAAGTTTGGTTCTGATATAAAAATGCATCATCTTCACGGATACCATTCTCAACAGTTCTAGAACTGAATGGAAAGAATAGAAAGACACTGAGACTGACCAATTCTGTAACGTGTTTGCCTTGAATTCCTAAGTCCCCCCTCGAAGTTGTACTCATGGGAAACATAACCAAGAGAGGCAGCAGGGGGCTGGTGGTTGACGGGGCCCAGGCCCTGGAAGAGGGCGCAGCGGTGTCATTCCACACCAGGCTCTACGAGGCCATCCTGAGGGAGGGCGGCACCGCACTCCGGGCTCTGCTTAGAAGCCACCTGTCAACCAGCCCATGGCCGTTCTGGCCAACTCCACCAGCTACAGATCACTGCTGAGCCAGGTACCCGCGTTCTCTTCTCGGTCACTTTTAGAAAAAAGACGTGATGCTTCAGAAGGAATGCCACCTGATTCTTGAGGACTCACTACACCTGGCTGCCTTCACCGTGCCCGAGGCTGGATGGTCCACGCCGAGCACACTGCACACCCAAAGCCATGTTCTGCTGAGTCTGCGACGACTCCTTCCAGGGATCACAGGGGCACTGACTGAGCAGAGACTGGGGCTTGCTTGGCTGGAAGAACATTAATGTCATCCTCTCAAATGTGCCAATGATGATTATGTCTGTGTGCTGGAATTCTTTCTCCCTTTTTTACATATAGTTGTTCATTTTCTGAATTTTTATACAGTAATTATTACCCTTATAACTTAAATTTTTTTCAGAAAGTCACCCTCTGCCCTTATCTTGCAGTCGTGCTGTAAAGGCCTATGTGTGTGTGTGTGTGTGTGTAAAGAACTCGCATAAACAGCTCTGCTAATCATAGACAGAATACAAGCAGCATTAACTGTGAAACCCTGAAAGTGCAGGTTAAACTACTGATGCTATGACTTTGGCAAAGGCTTAAAAAGCAAAACCTACTTGTCAATGACTCTCTGGGTTAATGTAAGGACTAAGGGACTTGATAGCAATTGCCATTAATTTTACACAATGAGCTCTTCACAAGAATCAACTTTTGAAGCTTTAAGTAAATTATATCTGCTGCCTTGGTAAATCTGCATTTATGTAAAATACAGATTTTTATAATATCAATATAAAACTGACTGGTTTGGGGTAACAGGCAAAAGAAGAATTTCAATGCACATAACAGAGAAATACTGAACCAAAGAGATGCTAAATACAATTATTTCCTTTGAAATAGCAAGCTAACACAATTATTCTAACTATATTGGGCTACTTGTAATGTATTTTTCCCCCCAAAGCAGACGCAGTCCATCATCCCCATCCACCTGGCCGTGGAATACCGCAAGGCACAGAGTTTGCTTTGTTTGTTAGAACATGGTGCAGACCCAGAAGTAAGGTAAGTTAACTCAACAGGTGACTGTTTCTAAGTGAGGACACACACGATCTGTGTTCCTTTCCTGGTCATGTCTGGACTCATCCATTCTCCATGGGTGATGGACTACAGGTTACCACGTTTGGAATAAACCAATTTCCTTACTGACTAGATGAGATCTTCTGAAAAACCGGAAACAATACAGGAACACAAATCAGTCAGCCCCCTTAAAGCATCGTGAGTATTAAGCACTCAGCAATGGTGTTGTGGAAAATTAAGTCCCGGTCACAGCCCTCAGGGAGTTTAACAACCTAAGTTAGATATGAAAAATAAGGAAATGGAGAGCTTCCCTGGTGGCGCAGTGGTTGAGAGTCCGCCTGCCGATGCAGGGGACACGGGTTCGTGTCCCAGTCCGCAAGGATCCCACATGCCGCGGAGCGGCTGGGCCCGCGTCCGGAGCCTGTTCTCGGCAACAGGAGAGGCCACAACAGTGAGACGCCTGCGTACCACACACACACACACAAAATCTACACTTTAAAAACAAAACAAAAGAAAAAAAAATGGAAAGAGGCAAGGGATTTTCTTGGAAAGAAGCTTATCTTGCTTCCCAATACACCTTCACCGCCTAAACCAATGCTGACACTTCCTAAGTGCCCAATAAATATCATCTGAATGAATGGGAGAAGTTCATGGTATAAAAGAGAGTCGAGCCCCAAATCCTTACCACGCTCTGGAAGGGCGCCCCACCCCGTCTTGCTCTCACCCGGCCCCCGAGCCTCACCCCAGCTCTGCAGGTCCTCCCAGGACTGGACCATCACGTTCCCCCTCCCCACAGGATTCCTCAGTACACCCTTCCCACCCTTTCTCGCCCTGGGTGGGGCCTGCAGACCTCCTGAGAACTTTGCCCACTGGCCTGTTTACTTAGCTCTTTCGGATTAATGCTTCCACACCTGACTGTAAGCTCTGCAGGGTGGGGACTGTGCTGTTTCCCCACACCCCTGGTGCAGGGCTTACACTAAATCAACAGGTGAACTGAAAGTCATCTTCTAATCCCAGTGGAGCAGTCAGATGCTCATAAGAGACCTTCCCTTTTCTCTGCCACAATCAAGGAAGCTTGGAGGCAATCCTGAGAGATTTCAGGAAAGGAGATGAGGGCCGAATTGTCAAACTCTCACTCCTCCTGCGCTGGGGAGGGACTGACGATAAACTCCAGCTGCAGCCCCTGCCATCCACACACACGAGTGAAAAGGCCAGGTAGAGGAGCAGGTGCGGGGCCACCAGGGGACTGAGTTAGCGGGCGTTCTGGCCCTTCATGGCTCACTTCTGTGGGAATCCTGGATCACACTCGAGTCCGCACAATTTTACTGAATGGCTGCTAACTCAGCACAGCCCTGAGGGGCTGTGGACACAGAGCTAACTGAGATGCAGCCTGGAAGAGGCCACCGTCCCAGCAGGAGTAACAAAGCTGACACGAGCTGCGACAGGAAGCTGGGCCCCTCCATGCTGTGATGCATACCACCCTGTCCCCGCAAGACGCTGGGACACCCCAAGAAATTAAACAGCAATGCAGATTCTCAAACACTTCTCTAGAGTAATTACGAGGGATTATCTTAAATAAATGTTGCCTTCTTAAGTAGTAGCTCTCCGCGTCGAGCCATTCCCACTGTGAACTGAGCGTAATCTGCCATCAGTACCTATTCCAGAGACACAAGAGGCCTCACTACGCTCCACCTGATGCTCCTGCACTGGCCCATCACCTCTACCATGTGGACGAAGCCGGGGAACAGAATCCAAAGGATCCTGACGGACATCCAGAACGATGCAGTCCTGTGTCTCCGCATTTTGTGCGAACACGGGGCCCAGGTGAATGTGCGAGTGGATAGCAACAACGGGCGCTCCCGGCTCCACCTGGCCATTACATACGGGACCTACCCAGTTCTCTCCATCCTGGCCCAGAATGGTGCCCAGGTCAACGCCATAAACGAGTCCAGCATGGCACCCCTGCACATGGCTGCAGATATAGTGAATAAGGAGATGATGGAAACGCTCATTGCCCACGGGGCGAACGTCAACTGCACCGTCTCCTCCACAGGCAACACGGCCCTGAAGCTGGCGGTGTGCACCGTGGCAAGCAAGGCCGTCCGGCTGCTGGCTGCAGGCCTGAGCTGCATCCGCCTGCTGCTTGTTCACGGAGCCCAGGTGAATACGCAGGACCATGAAGGTCAAGCTGCGATCCACAAGGCATGTTTTGGAGGCAGAGAGGCAATAATCTCTTGCTCGAATTTGAAGCCAATGTTAACATAGTAACAAGAAATGGGGAATCTCCGATATATATGTACCTTCAGCGCGGTTCCAATATAACAGACACGGCACTTCTCACCAGGCTGCTTTACCACTCTTATCCTTTGAGATTGACCAATAACCAAGGAATTCTACCTGCAGGAATCACGCTCCCAGAATTCCACCTCCTAAGGGAAACCCTAATAAAGTTATCTCAAAAACCCTTATCCCTAGCGGACAACTGTAAAAGAAATGTCAGAAATATTTATGGGGAGAAACAAAAACAGCACTTGAAGCGACTTCTCCCAGGGAAGATCTGGAATTCTGTATATGGTTATTATGATTTAGCTCACCTCCTGAAATAAGATCTCAAAGTTGCACAGAGCCACAGAACTTCAGTAACTCACGTCGCATTTTCTGGCTAGGCATGTACCCAGAAAATACTTAACCCATCACCTTATACATCCCAAATGTACAAACTACTGGTTCTTAAACCTTTTTCAAAAAATAAACTGATTTGCACATTAACTTTTTCTTCTTAAATAGTCTTTTAAATGCATTTCCCATGATTTAATTTTTGCCCCAAAAGTAAGTAAATTAATTTAAAACTCTCAGCCAAAAAACTAAATATATTTTCTCTCTCTCGCTCTCTTTTTTTTTTTTTCTGGCCATGCCGCATGGCTTGCGGGATCTTAGTTCCCCAACCAGCGACTGAACCCGCACCCCCAGCAGTGAAAGCATGGAGTCCTAACCACTGGACCGCCAGGGAATTCCCTATTTTCTCTCTTTCTTGGTAGTCTTTTATAAAAATTGGAATAGTCATTACAGATTTTTAAAACAGCAGAAAAAAATTTCCCATGTTAAATTTCTTTTAAGAGGGATAATTATAGAAACAGATTTTACCCCAAGGCAGAAATGAGTATTTTTGTCAGCATGAAATACATTTAGCATCATCAGTTATATTAGTACTCAGAGCACACTTACTACCTGAAAACAGCTAGAATTTTCGAATGCCCAAAGATTACTCCTTTTAAATTCAATCTAAAGTTTTCACATTCTAGACCTATGGAACAATGATTTATACAATATAAAGGTAATGATAACCTCCGAGGTAAATAAACTAGGGTACATGATCTCATTTAATTCAATAAACCAATACCCAAGTCACCCCTGTAAGCAGCTGTCAATGATTTAATCTTCCCCACTTACCTTTAGATCTCTGTGTACAATTCCCATGTTATGTATGTAAAACACACCTTCCACCAATTCTTGAAAAATTTTTGTTGCAACACTGGCCATAACATAAGGACCTTTAAGTTAAAAAAAAAAGTTTTATTTCTCTAATAGTTTTTCACTTGTTACATAACATCAAAATGTAATGAGGGGACTTTCCTGGTGGCGCAGTAGTTCAGAATCTGCCTGCCAATGCAGGGGACAAGGGTTCGAGCCTTGGTCCAGGAAGATCCCACATGCCGCGGAGCAACTAAGCCCATGCACCACAACTACTGAGCCTGTGCTCTAGAGGCCAGGAGCCACAACTACTGAGCCCACATGCCACAACTATTGAAGCCCGTGCGCCTAGAGCCCCTTCTCCACAACTACAGAAGCCGCTGCAATGAGAAGCCCGTGCACCCCAACCAAGAGTAGCCCCCACTCACCACAACCAGAGAAAAACCCGCGCACAGGAATGAAGACCCAACGCAACGAAAAATAAATAACTTTATTAAAAAAAAATGTAATGAACGTAGTTATAAATACATTAACACCTGACACCACACAACATTCAGACTGTCAACAGTCAATACTCCACAATGGTTTCAAACCTAGAAATCAGCAAACAAAGAAGCCACTGCAAACTAGCTCCCAAGAGTCGATGGACTTCTGTCACCAGAAAGAGAGGACCTCTCATGTCACTCAGAGCCCCTGTATTAACTGTTTTGTAAACAATTCTCAGGCATCGGGTGGCTAGATTAAACTACGTTTCAGCCCCCTTCAACCCCTGACATCTGGGGTTTAATGCTAATAAATCTGGTGTCCTGGCCCGCTGTGGATTAAACACATTATTACAAATAACAGAATAAGAAAAAAGATAAATTATTTTAGCCCAAGGGGTGAGCTTCTATTGCCTGGAAGATTTGGAATGCTGCATTTTCCAAAAATGATGGACAAATGAAGTAGAGGGGGGAAAGATAAATGAATTAATCAATCTATTAATAGCATAACATAATATGGGAATTTAGAGAGTGGAGAGGTTTGGTAAGACTAAATCAGGGACTTCCCTGGTGGCACAGTGGTTAAGAATCCAACTGCCAATGCAGGGGACACGGGTTCGAGCACCGGGCCAGGAAGACCCCACATGCCGCAGAGCAACTAAGCCCGTGCGCCACAACTACTGAGCCTGCGCTCTAGCGTCCACGAGCCACAACTACCGAAGTCCAAGCACCTAGAGCCCGCGCTCCGCAACAAGAGAAGCCACTGCAACGAGAAGCCCGCGCACCACAACAAAGAGTAGCCCCCCGCTGGCCGCAACTAGTGAAAGCCCCTGCGCAGCAACGAAGACCCAATGCAGCCAAAAATAAATAAACAAAATAAATAAATATATTAAATAAATAAATAAAATCATAAACCTATTGTTTACCTTTGAGCACGAGAGCACCACATGCTCCCTTCTCCCTGAATGAGCCAACTTTGTTATAGAACTCAAACCTATTCCACACCCTCCTTTTACACTGTCTAGCACATAATTTAGGGACCTCAAGTATTTAAGACAGAAAACTGTGTGTGTGTGTGTGTGTGTGTGTGTGTGTGTGTAAAAACAATGGTTCCAGGGAATTCCCTGGTGGTCCAGTAGTTAGGACTCTGCGCTTTCACTGCCGGGGCCCGCGTTCAGTCCCTGGTCGGGGAACTTAAGATCCTGCAAATCTCATGGCACAGCCAAAAAGTAAATAAAAATTTAAAAAATAAAACAAAAACAATGGTTCCACTACAAGCACCTCTAGTATGAACCACCCCCGCCCCCACCCCACCCCTGAAGTGACCAACCTGTCTGGGAAGAAATGCAAGAAGGGCTTTCTGACTTTCCCAACTATTCAGAATAACTACCTTGCTTTGGTCTGTCTTTAATTTGGTTTTCCTTTTAACTCACCTAACACGTCCAAACGGTAGGCAACTGTTGGAGGATTCAGTAGTTATACAGACTTGCTCCAGTGATCACAGTTTCCACTCAGTGCTACATCCTTTACAGGCACTGCTTTAATCCTCACAACAACCCCATAAAACAGGGATGATCCACATTTTACAGGTGAGGATAGAGACAAAACTGTTAACTGACTTGCCCAAAACCTTCTAGCTGGTGAGTACCAGAGCCATGACTCAAACCCAGGTGTGCCGCTCATGGGAGTGTTGGGAATGATTCACGTAAAAACTGTGATTGATGTAAAGCTGGACACACAGGGCTGGAATGCTACAAAGATAAAACTTTTTATTTTAAAATATTTTTTAAAAGAAAAATATACATCCTGCTAGCAGTATGATCCATGTCTTGCCTTCACTGTTTTGACAGGTTTATCGTACTGGATGGTATAGATTAGAGTTCTCACCCCACACTTCGTTAAGGACTCACTTTCCAAACGTAAGCTTCAAGATCAACTGCACGTGGGGCTGGAATGAACCATTCACTTTCCACAAAGATGGGCACATAGCACTATAATGCGCATGCAGAAGGCCAAGGATCCAGTTTTACCGGGCCCTAAAAATACCCCACGCACCGCTTACCATGACTGAACTGAACAAAGTCTGGCATGTTCTAATTTCATGGCAAACAGAGGGGCACTGAGGAGCTGCTGGAGAGAGACGTTATGTCTCCGTCTCCACGGTTAGCTAGTCTAAGATTCTGAGTAGGCCAACTGACCCGTGTTTTAGGCCAAATAAAGGGTTATAGTGTCACTAGGAGTGAACAGCAAATGATTAATGATCGATATTTAGGTGAGCCTTTACTTAAAATCAGGTCACTCGCATCCCCTATTTTGATCATCTACCGCAGTGAATTTCAACTTTGGCCGCACGTTAGAATCAATAAGAGAACTTTCACAAAAAAATAACAAAGGCCAAGCCCTATCCAAGACCAATTATATAAAAATTACTGGTGTGGTCCCAGACAACACTCTTTTTCTAAAAAGATTTCATTTTTAAAAACAGTCTTTGATTTATAGAAAACCTGAGAACACAGTTCCCACTTACCCCACACCCAGTTTCCCTGTCACCAACACCTTACATCGGTCTGGTACATGTCACAATGCACGGATCCTGATACAAGTCCACAGGCTATTCAGACGTCCCTAGTTTTTACCTAATGTCCTTTTTCTGTTCCAGGATTCCATCCAGGATACCACATTACATTGAATTGTCATGCCTCTTGAGGGTCCTCTGGTCTGTGACAGTTTCTCAGACTTTTCCTGTTTATGATGACCTTGACAGTTTTGAGAAGTACTGGTCAGGTGTTTTGTAGAATGTCCCTCAGTTGGGATTTGTCTGTTTTCTCATGATTAGACTGGGGTTATGGGTTTTGGGGAGGAAAATCACAGAGATACCATGACCTTCGCATAGCTTCTTATCAAGGGCACATACTATCAACATGAGTTATCACTGTTCATGCTGACCTTGATTACTTGCTGAGGGGGTGTTTGTCACGTTTCTTCCACTGTAAAGTCACTTTTTTTATTGACAACATCTTTTTAAAAGTTCCCCAGGTGATTTCTGTGCAGTGTTAAGTTGAGAACCAGTGTTATAATATTCTACAAATATTAACCTAACAGAGTACTTCTAGAGGCTATTGTATAACTGCAGGGGAGCGGGGGGGATATGGATCTTGAGGGAGACAAACTTTTGACCACATGCCCTTCTATAAGGGTTTCTTTAAAGGTTTCTTTATATAGAAGTATCGCATTTTCAGTCTTTTCTTTTTTCTTGGCCACACCGCACGGCATGCAGGATCTTAGTTCCCCGACTAGGGATTGAACCCATGCCCCCTGCAGTGGAAGCGCAGAGTCTTAACCACTGGACTGCCAGGGAAGTCCCAAAGTATCACATTTTCAGGTTAAAAAAAACCACAAATATTTAAATTTTCCCTTAAAAAATTTTTAAAAGCACTTTTCTACCTGAAATCATACTAAATTCTAGCATAGTACTCTTAAATATCAAAAAACTATGTATCTATAACAGAAAATATTAACTTCCAAATACCTACTTATATTTTAAAAATGTGATTTTTCCCCCAATCTAAAGCACCTGGAGGCAGAAGGCGGCAGATATGTCTGTAGTTCCCAGCCCAGCTCTCGAACACCCACATGGTACTTACATGCGGATTCATCCATGCTCTCCCAGCTCTGCTGGTTCCTCTCCGTGATCCAGTCCCACAGCGAGAGCTCACACAGCTGCATCTGGATGTGCAGCATCAGGTGGTACTGCACCTAGGGGGCGACACACCGCTGGCTCCCATCTGCACCATTTAGCAGACAAATGCTCCCTTGCCTACCCCAGGCCAAGCACCAGGCTACGTGCTGTGGACAGAGACTACAGACACAAGCCTGCCCGAGAAGCCTGAAGTCTAGTGAAGGAGACAATACTTAACACAACGCGTCATGACCCAAGTGGGCAGAGGCAGGCCCGGCTGGGGTTAGGCAGGTATTAAATGGAAGAAGCTCTTGAACGTGACAGAGTCCGTGGGCCTGAAACTGTTTAGTCTGCTCTCGAGATAAACAGTTTTTAAAGCTGAAGATAAAGCATCAGGCTGGCTGTATGGTATTCTACTACTCTATGGATACCCCAGAGTGTGCACACACTTTATCTGGCTTCACATAACTAATAATTTGTCCAAGAAAAAAGTAAGCAAAAATTAAGCTCACTGTAGCCCATTCAGGAAAATTTTCCCAATGTATTACAGAGCAATGAATTGATTCTGATGAAAGGTCCCTTAAACTCAACTCCTTTATATTCTGGGAACCTACTCAAAGTTTTTTGTGTTTCATAAAAATACAGAACCTCATATTCCTGGAGAACCAGGATTAATTTTACGTGCGAGCGTACAGATGGTATATACAGTTTTGTGATTCCAACACGACAGGTTATGCGCAGACCTTGTTAACGTTCAAGTTTAAATACTAACACTCAGTAAGGGTGAGAGCACCAGCACATCAGTGTAATCCTAATTACTGTAATTAGGACACTGAAACCTGACCTGGTGCTCTGCCTGGGACTTGTCTCCTAAAGTCGTGTTCCAAAATACAGAAAATCTTTCTGCATAACTATATTTTGATAGCATGATGCTAACCAGCCACAGAAACAGAACGTGTGTGATGCTTCCTGCTCCAGGGTGTACCTAGGAGATGCCCCAGTCAGGGAGGTCAGAAAAGGACCAGGAGGAGTTTACTAAGAGAAGGAGGGAGGACCAAATACACGGGCCACGTGTCAGGAGGCCGCACGAGGGCAGAAGAGCAAGAGCAGAGGCAGGGAGGGGGAGCCGAGGAGGGAAGCCGGCTGCGGGGGAGGGCCGGCCACGTCTAATCACCGTCCTCCACGCCGTTATTACAGGGAAACAGCAAATGTGCAGGTTCTGGGAAACTCATCTACCTCCATTTGCCCCAACAAGTTTAAGTTTTCTTCAGAAGATTCCTCCGTGGATGCGAAATTCTCTTCTAGGTCTGAATTACGCCGAAGTGGCACCCGATGCCCAACAATCGATCTGGAAGACTGGTCAGCCACACCTTTTTCTTGGGGCTCAAGGGACGGTTCAAATTCACTGGCATCTCTTGTGACTACACTGGCGCCGTAGTTCACCAATCTATTATTCTGATTTTCAACGCCAGATTCTCCCAAGGATTTTTCTTCTTCTGGGGTGAATTCGGCGAAGATAATGGATGAGCTGTTACTTTCATCACTTTTAACATCACACTGATCTCTGGAGGCCAAAAAAAAAACAGTAAAGATAAAAACCAATGTAAAAAAAGATCCAGAGCACCTCAACTGTTCCTTCAAGCCTGTATGAATCTGACTGGTAAACTCCTGACAAAAGAGACAACCAGTCTGTCTAGCAGCAGCATTTACTTAAAAATACTGACAGGAAATACCTGAGAGGAGGAAGAATATAACTTAACATTTTGTAATGAAAATAAGCAAAAAGAAAGTCCAAAACACTCCTGAGCTCCTAGTTGTAAAAGGCAAAGGCGACCCAAAGCAGGTGACTGGAGGTAACATCTAGGGCATGAAAGGACACGGCAGCCCACGTACCTGGGGTCCTCCTGGTCAGAGATCACTTCCAGAGACGGCAACTGAATAGAAATTCTATCTGCTGAATAGAAACAAAAGGAAATCTTCAAGCAGCCCAGTTTTCTAATTTATAGTCAAAGGCAGAGCTAAAATACATAAGTAAGACCAAATGAGACAAGAAGTTAAAAATGTCACGACCTTCTGGCAAAATGCAAATACACCAAGCTTATTCAAATGACTGGCAGATTTTAGAAAAGACAAAAACAGAGGTGTTCAACTACGTGAGGGCTCATCGAACCTTCTGTACAGGACCTGACAGTAAATATTTCAGGTTTTGTGGGGCCTAGGGGACTCTGCTGCCCCTACTCAAGTCTGCTTTCGTAGTGCAAAAGCAGCCAAAGATAACACACGTGAATGAGCCTGTGTTCTAATAAACTTTACTGACACTGAAATTTGAATTTCATATAATCTTTACAAAATAATTCTTCCTTTAACTCTTTAAAAAAAAATTCTCAGCTTGTGGGGTGCACAAAAACAGACATAGGCTTGGTGTCACCCACGGGCTGAAATTTACCAACCCTTCAACTGTTTCATCTAAAACCACTCACCTTGCCTTTGGGCCATGTGAACATGTTCTATCCAGGCAGTGTGATAGCCTACAATATTAGGATGCTGAAGACCAGCCAGCACCTTAACTTCCCGTAGTACCTGAAGAAGAAACATACTTAGAGCTAGTTTTTACTGACACATTTGTTAAATGTTCATGGTATTAAATAATACTTGTTCCCTCTGTACGAGGAATCTAGACTGTGTTAAAATAATGGGAATACTTTTGTGAGACACAAATGCAGTTGTTGTTTTGGGTTTTTTTTCTGTGGTATGCGGGCCTCTCACTGCTGTGGCCTCTCTCGTTGAGGAGCACAGGCTCCGGACATGCAGGCTCAGTGGCCATGGCTCACGGGCCCAGCCGCTCCGCGGCATATGGGATCTTCCCGGACCGGGGCACGAACCCGTGTCCCCTGCATCGGCAGGCGGACTCTCAACCACTGCGCCACCAGGCAAGCCCTGCAGTTGTTATAGCAACTAAATAACTGACATGCATATAGCACTTTACACTTTTCATGGCTCATATATAATCATTCCCTCATTTCATTGCTACAAGTAAGTCCAGACCTCCAAGGTAAATAAAACCATTCTTGTCACCACTATTTTCAAGGGCAGGAGACAGAAGTGGCTTAGAGGACTAGGTCGTTTGCCTGGGACCACACAGCATGTCAGGGAGAAGACTTGGACCTGAACTGAGCACCTGTGTTTTTCATAAAAAGCTTGTTATATATTGTATATGAATAGTTTACTTAAAAAATTAATTTCTCCAGCAATGACCCTGAAATGTGGTCAACCTAAAGTGCCTATAAAAAATTTAAGTCAAATAAAAATTTAATCTTGATGTTTATTTTATGGTAACCCATTCCTAGTAAACTGCAATCCATACCACCAAGTATTTCCCAAATACACACAAACACACACACACAAACTCTTTCAAAAGGACCTAAATACTCAATTATTCAAAATAAGTAAATGTTTTAAATCATACCTTCATGCAATCTGTTTTAGTTGCACCCTTAATCAGGATTTTTTTAATTGCATAGTACTGACCATCTAATTTATTCCTGACCTAAAAGTAGAGGAAAAGACAAAGTATATCGTACCATTAAATCCAACTGAATAAAGAAAGTTCTTTTAACCTGACCTTAGGTAATCCAAACTAGCCAAAGAGATAAAATTAAGCTAAAGACACACGTCTTGGGGAATTCCCTGGAGGTTCAGTGGTTTGGACTCCATGCTTTATGCATTCTCTTTACTATGTTCAGAGAAGTCAGCCGTAGTCAACTAGACTAATAGTTTTTCCAACTGTACTGACAGTCCAACTCCTAGAATCTCTAGGTCTGAAGGATGGGAATGTTAGCAAAAAGGCTATGTGCAAAACACAGCAGCAAAACTTTTGCAAGTAATAGATTTTTTTAATAAAAATTAACTACAGAACAGAAACTCAAAGTTTCCAGAATCCACCTAAATCACCAATGTGGTTAGGAAAACATTAAAACCTGCCCACTTCCCTGTAAATGACAAATCTAAATAAAAAGTAAACATACATGCTTTCTAGGAATTTTCCTTTGAGCACTTTAAATAATAATAATGAAAACAACTTCTGCAAATACATTGTTTAGAGTAGGGGGTCAAAACAAATATGTGGAAAACCACCTTGTAGACTCTTCCATATCCACCTTTTCCTAAGATGGCAAGCTCTTCAAATTCATTCAAGTAACGTGAAGTTTGTGCTTCAAAGCCTACTTCCCTTGATCTGAAAGTTAAACACAATCAATCAATCAATCCCCAAACATGAGAGAACCAAAATGTTCTAAGACAGACCATGTCCACTGTATTACTAACCTGGCAAACCTCGTTTATCACTAAACCGTGATCATTTGGAAAGGATGAGCTAAAATGAAAGTTTTCATTCTCCATGAAGAAAACATTTGATAATAAGCTAATCAATAGCGTAACAGAGATAGCAAGGGGATCATTCATTTTAAGTATTTTACCAGTAATCAGTGTTCCAATTAGAAATTATTGTTTTAATAATTATTAAGTTAATATTATTATTTATTATTATTGTTTTAACAGGAATCCTAAGGATGACTAACAGGCAGGAGTTAGTAGCTAAGCTCAGTGATAAGTTTCCTTAAATTTCTTAATGATTCAGACCAGTTACAGATTTTAAACGAGCATTTCCTACATACAGCCGAAATTCAGTGGTGTTCCCCTGACAGGGACTGGATGTCAGTGCTCTGAATTAAGAGTGGGGCTTATGGAATCTGCATGGAATTGCGGGGGAAGGGTGATCAAAGTGAGAATGAGAAATCTTACAAAGTTTTTAGCAAATCTTAAAAAGTTTTTAACCTTACAATGTTTTTAATTTTCATAAACTACCCTAACTACGTTATTTTTAACCCCACTACTAATTTCTGATTAATTCAGGATTAATTCTTAATCCTGATTTCTTTTGGATCAGTTTACTCCTTGCATAGTCAAAAAAGTATTCAACACATACCTGATCTTCTGGATATGAGAATTATCCTCACAAGGACCCTAAAATCAAAAAGTTATTTTTAAAAAGCATTTTGAAAATTTCATGGAATAAGGAATCTATCAAAATTCAATGTTAGACTGGTATAAATGCTCAAACTAATATTTAAAAAAAAAACACACCCACCCAATGGCTTTTTCAATATTACTTAAGAGTGTGCAATTAAAGACATTTTTCTATTAACTAAAAGATCACCCGTGAAAAAGCTATATTCTTGCCATCCAAGGACAAAGCTGAGATTTACCAAGGAGCGCCACCGGCAAACAACGCCAGCTTCCCCTTCACATAAAAGCAGAAACTGACCACTGCTCCCATGTCACCGTTCCAAGCCCCCAGCACCTTGTGCCTGTATGACTGCACGTGTCTCCCTGCCTCTGCCCTCAGTCCCCTCCTCTATGTATTCTCAACACAGCAGCTGGGGAGAACCCGTTAAAGTCAGATTATGTCACTCCCATGCTCAGAACCCTGCAACACTTCTCATTTTACTGAGTGAAAACCAAAGACTTTAAAACGGTCTCCAGATCCATCTCCATCTGCCCCTCGGCCCCGCCTCTCCCATGTGCCCCCTTGCTTACTCCACCTCTGCCACTGGCTGCCTGTCAGCCTCACAAACATGCCAGCACACGGCTGCTCCTCTGCCTGGAATGCTTTCCCTCTGCGTGATTCATTCCTCAACCTCAGCTCCTTGCTCCTGTCTCAGCGAGGTCCTACCTGCCACACTACACGGCCCCTCCCAACATTTTCTAATGCCCTTCACTGCTTTATGTTTCTCCTTAACTCTTACCACCACCTAACACCCCATGTATTTTTCTTTTTCTACTGTTTACTGCCCGCTCGTCAGAACATCGGCTCCCTGAGGGCAGGGACTTTTTTTTTTTTTTTTAATACAGCAGGTTCTTATTAGTTATCTATTTTATACATATTAGTGTATATATGTCAATCCCAATCTCCCAATTCATCCCACCACCACCCCCGCCCCAGGGCACAGACTTTTATTTTGCTCACTGCCTGAACCCCAGCTCCTACAAGAGAGCCTAACACATAGCAGCCATTCAATAAACATCTGTTGAATAAACAAATGGAAGTTAACGTTAAACCTATGTTATAATCAGGATTTCAGAATGCTTTAAAATACAGTTCTCTTGAAATGAGAATGTTTTTATCACACTCCAAGTACATTTCTTAGTGCTTACCTGACGAACTCTCTCCTTAGCTGACCTCATTAAGTGCATAATAGCTCTGCTGTGATGTAGCCTCAAGGAGCTAAACTCACCACTACACGCGAAGGATGACAGCAGCCCCATTTTGATAAAGGTCTGACAAAGTACTATAAAAAAATATGGAAAACAATTATTAGAAAGTCCATCAATGAGATGGCAATTTTCAAGAATACACAGAAAATAAAGAGTCATAATAATAGCCTCTATCATAAAAAAGTTATGTTTATGCACACATTACAGCTTGGAGACTGATTCTCTGAAGAGATGGAATGATTGGTTACACTCATTGATCAGGGGCTCATCTGTTATTTCTTACCTGACACTCTACATTCTACAGTCATTTGTTTACCATGCTTGGTCAGTCAGTAAAGTACTAAGTTCTGTTTTAAAAAAGGCAAGAAAAAAAAAGGAGGGAGAGGGGTAGTGTAAATAAATAAAAATTTAAAAGGCAGGAGTGGAAACAAATGATTAGAACTGACAACAAAAGTGAATACGAACAGTTGTTTTCAATTATGGAATATCCTTAACCAACATACAAAGAGCACATCTGAGATGTATGTACAGACCAAATACCCAGGGGGAAGTCAAGTCTCAAATCACAAGACCAGGCTGCTCAGAAAAAGAAGTTTCTACAAAAGTGCTTGGTTTTTACTCGTTCAAGGAATACAGGTACTACAGAGAAAATTCTATGTGAAAAACTCTCCATTTAGATTGTCAACTAACTAAACCACATCAAAAACATTTACTTAAATATCCTTTATTTTGAACACCATGACACGAAGGAAGAAAGGAAACCGAAATTCACAGTCAGAAGAGGGAAACAGTAAGTAAAAGGTAATAATGATATTAACACTCTCATTTCTCTTTAAAAAATAATCAACTTTGTCTTAAAGTTCAGGCTTTAAAAAGGCTGTATATAAGGAATTTTAAGACATCTTAAAACCAGCAAGATTCACAGCTTTGCTTTAATCAGGAGCGAAAGTACTATATTAAAAGCATTATAATCTGCTTCTCTATACCAGAAAATAATCCCCGGGTTTGGAACCTACAGAACACCCCCTTTTCTATGACCCATTCCCCCCCACAACACATATTCAAGAAAATAAGTGGATACTGGACAGATAACATTTTTTTTACCATTTCTTATGTCCCATGAAGCTTATCAAAATGATAATTACCTTTAACTAAAAACATTATGTTCTTCTAAGATCACATAAAAGTATCTGTAAATTTAAGGCTTTCTAACACCAAACAAGACTTGGGAAGACTTTTGGTAGAAAAGACACTTAGAATCTGTGGTGTGGGCTACTCAAGAGTTCAAACTGTGAAGCTGAACCAGAAATGCCATAATCTGTAACTCTACTCATTTCTGTGCTTGCTCCTCAGACAAGTAACCTATGGCAGGAATAAACATTTTCAACCACCGTGATTATTTTGATCTTTGTCTCGGGCTCCTGACACACAGCTCCACAGTTATAAAACTCTTATAATCTTCTGAGTGACAGGGGTATTAGGAGCATCTTTTGTCTTAATATTTGGTCTCTGACCTCAGTTCCTGACACAAGAGCTTCTCAGAGCCTTGGAGTCTCCAGTGATGAGTCTTTTTGTATGCTAATGAGATGACTGGTGGCTGGAGCCCCTAGGTCACTTCAGGATGCGGGCTGGTCCCCACAAAGACCAAGCCTTGATTAGAAGCTTAGAACTTTCCACTTCACACCCCCATCTTCCAGGGAGGGGAGAAGGGCTGGAGACTGAGTTAATAATCAAGTATACCAACGTGATGAAGCCTCAATAAAAAATCCCTAAAGTACAGGGTGGGTGAACACATCCACTTGCCAGGAGGGTGGGGAACCCAAACTCTGTGGGGACAGAAGGTAGAGCGCTCTGGACCCTCAGGACCTCCCCCTGTGTGCCTCTGTATCCTTTATCATATCCTTTATTATAATACACTGGTAAGCATAAGTAAGTGTCTCGGGCTTCCCTGGTGGCGCAGTGGTTGAGAATCCGCCTGCCAATGCAGGGGACATGGGTTAGAGCCCTGGTCCGGGAAGATCCCACATGCTGTGGAGCAACTAAGCCCGTGCACCACAGCTACTGAACCTGCGCTCTAGAGCCTGCAAGCCACAACTACTGAAGCCCGCGTGCCTACAGCCTGTGCCCCACAACAAGAGAAGCCACCTTAATGAGAAGCCCGCACACCGCAATGAAGAGCAGCCCCGGCTTGCCACAACTAGAGAAAGCCCACGCGCAGCAACGAAGACCCAACACAGCCAAAATAAATAAATTTATTAATTTATTTTTTTAAAAAAGTAAGTGTCTGCCTGAGTACTGTGAGCTGTTATAGCAAATTATTAAACCTGAGGAGGGGCACTGGGAGCCCCCAATTTGGAGCCAAGTCAGACACAAGTGTGGGGTAACCTGAGAACCTAGGGACCTCCTACTTTCGACTGGCATCTGAAATGAGGACAGTCTTGTAGGACTGAGCCCTTAACCTGCCAGATCTGACACCAACTCCAGGGGGATAGTGTCGGAAGTGAATTGTAAGACACCCATCTGGTGTCAGGAGAACTGGTCCGTGTGGGAGGAAAGCCCCACACATTTGGTGTCGGAAGTATTCAATGTGTAGAGGAAAACAGTTTCCTTCAACGACACAAAACACAACCGTTCAGGGCTCTGGGCAAAAATGAGTTCCGAATCAATACCTGGGATTTTCATGTACCTGTTCACCAACTAACCCGTAACAGATCTTCGAAAATTGCATGAATTATCACTTATAAATCAAAAAGAACTACCTTTTTTTTTTTCTTTTTGCGGTATGCGGGCCTCTCACTGTTGTGGCCTCTCCCGTTGCGGAGCACAGGCTCCGGATGCGCAGGCCCAGCGGCCATGGCTCACGGGCCCAGCCGCTCCGCGGCATATGGGATCCTCCCAGACCGGGGCACGAACCCGTATCCCCTGCATCGGCAGGCGGACTCTTAACCACTGCGCCACCAGGGAGGCCCAAGAACTACCTTTTAAATACACACAATTTTGTGGTGATTAATCTTTTGCAGGGTCCCCAAGGATGATATTCATAAGGAATTACCCAAAGGAAAACATAAAATAAGTTTACAAGATGTACTACTAAGGCTTATTTCAAATTTTTATATACCAGCTGCTTCTCAGACTGACAGCGTTAAACAACAGAGTAATTTTACAAGTTTTATTTAGCAAGGTTAATTTATTCTTACTAACATTTAAACACCTGTCTTGAATGAAGCAGGTTTGGTTCGTGCACATGGCTCAAGTGTTCCAGCAGAGAAACCAGCAACAGCTGGTTTGCAACTGCAAAAGGGAAGGTCGGCTGCTGTAGGGGTCCTTTCAGCACCTGGAGTTCTGCGGGAACATCAGATTCTGCAAATTAAAGAAGGAAAAAAATTTTAAGAAATGGTAAACATATCTCGTAATGACAAAACAGCATATTCTAATTAGGAAAACACACTATTTAAATTTAAGGAAATAAAAAGCAAAACAGTAGTTAAGGTGAGTGGGGTTAATCAAGAGAGACATTCTGGAATTGAGTTTTGAGTTGAATTCTGGAAGGGCTAGCAGAGAGATGCCAGTTCGGGAAGGGAGGAAGTGCTGGTTAGGGATGATGTGTACAAAGGTAGAAACAAATAAATATTCCAGCAAACAAGCAAGCAAGCAGGAACAGGATGGCTTCCTTCCTTCGAGAAAGAAGTTTGGCAGCAAAGAAAGAGAAAGGGAGGAAGAACGGAATCTTTACTCTGAGCTACACACTATGGACCAGGTGGGGTTTTTTGGGGTTTTTTTTTTTTGCGGTACGCGGGCCTCTCACTGTTGCGGCCTCTCCCATTGCGGAGCACAGGCTCCGGACGCGCAGACTCAGCGGCCATGGCTCACAGACCCAGCCGCTCCGCGGCATGTGGGATCCTCCCGGACCGGGGCACGAACCCGTGTCCCCTGCATCGGCAGGCGGACTCTCAACTACTGCGCCATCAGGGAAGCCCGGACCAGGTGTTTTATATGCACAATCGAATCCTCCCGAAACGCCCTATGTTACCATTCCCATTTTACAGATGCAGACACTGATCTCATTGAGAGGTTAAGGAACAAGTTAGCAGGCAGATCAGACTGACTCCCAAGCCTATCCTCTTTCCACTGAACAAGACCAAGTGGACAGCTGAGTTGGCACTTAAAGCTGACAGTCGTTAGGTTCTCACGCACTGTTTAATACATTATTTAACCGGCCGAAAACACAATGCAGGAAACATGTTTGAGGAAACTGTTCTGGACACGTGATAGGTAGCCTGGAAGGAGACATACAAGAGTCAACAAGAAGGGGCTTCCCTGGTGGCGCAGTGGTTAAGAATCCGCCTGCCAATGCAGAGCACACAGGTTCGATCCCTGGTCCGGGAAGATCCCACATGCCACGGAGCAACTAAGCCCGTGCGCCACAACTACTGAGCCTGCGCTCTGGAGCCCGTGAGCCACAACTACTGAGCCCACGTGCCACAACTACTGAGCCTGCGCTCTAGAGCCCGCTCACCTAGAGCCCGTGCTCCGCAACAAGGGAAGCCACAGCAATGAGAAGCCCGCGCACAGCAACGAAGAGTAGTCCCCGCTCGCCGCAACTAGAGAAAGCCCGCGCACAGCAATGAAGACCCAACACAGCCAAAAATGAACTTAAAAAATAAAATAAATTTAAAAGAAAAGAGACAACAAGAAGTCAGGGTGAGCCTATAAAGCAGGTAAGTGACAGAAATGTGGAGGAAAGGACAGGTCCCAGAGATAACAAGAAAGAAATGGACAGGTCAGGATTTAAAACACTAGGAACGAGAGGAAGGAGAGGTTAACGAGAGTGAAAACTGGTAAGAGGGGCTGTTGGATGAGAGATGAGTTCAAACTCAGGAGCCGCTGACCCATTCAGCTGGAAATGCCCTGTGGAGACAGGTATCCTACACCTTCTCAAATCAGCCCCAGTCGAAACATTTTATTCCACGCTTCTCTATCAACTACTAAAGGTCCTGGAAGAGAGGTTTTGAAATTGAGACTTCATTCACCAATTCACCTCTCCGACCTGTAGGTGGCCCAAAAAAGACCTGCATGAATGGAGATGTGCTATTCATTTTAAATGAATACTTATGGCCTGAATATGAAAAAGAAAAAGAATGGAAAATGTGGCCATGTAAAAACTTCTCTATGTAAAGACATCTTAAAGTTAAAATATGAATCACAAAATCAGATACAGTACAGATACCTTTACTGTACATGACAAGAAAAAGGGAATAAAATTTATATAGCACTCTTACAAGCTAGTAAGAAAATGAAGCACAATTAAAATTCAAATAGGCTTAACGAAACTAGTAGGTAATGACATACATAGTAAAATAACCACAGTACAAGAGTTTGCCATCAGACTGGTAACTATTTAAAGCCTGGAATCCTTGGTATTGTTAAGGGCACAGAAAACTAGATACTTTCAAACACAAGGGGGTGTTTGCAACCTTTGACAATACACTGTAGAATTTCACATGTGCAAAACTTTACTTTTGGAAATGTAAACCAAGGAAATAATTAAACAAAGCACAACAAATATATATGTACAAGGTGTTCAGGATAACAAAGTATTAAAAATTTGTTCAACAAGTTATACACATATAATAGAATACTATGTAGCTGTTATAAATGATGGTGTATAGAAAGATAATCATAAGTAATCCTGTATCAAGTCAAAGAAGCAGGCCATAAACAGTAACACTAATGAAGGTGAGGGAGATAGTTTCATACAAACCAATGCAACCTTTCTGGTTATCATTTTAGCAAAACATATCAAAACTTTTTAAAATATTTTTCTTTGACCCAACAAATCCTACTTCTGTGGGTCTATTCTAAAGAAATAATCAGATATTAACAAAGATTAATGTATACACATGTCAAACCCATCATTATTTCTAATGGTAAAAAAAAAAAGATAAATCTGTTTTCCACCAATACAGCGAAGACTAAATAAGTGATAGTACAGAATGTGATGGTCTTAAAATAACGTTCTTAAAGACTAATTTGTCACAAGAAAATGCTAATAAAAGTTCACATTTAAAAAGCAACATAAGGGGCTTCCCTGGTGGCGCAGTGGTTGAGAATCTGCCTGCCAATGCAGGGGACACAGGTTCGAGCCTTGGTCTGGGAAGATCCCACATGCCACGGAGCAACTGGGCCCGTGAGCCACAACTACTGAGCCTGTGCGTCTGGAGCCTGTGCTCCTCAACAAGAGAGGCCGCGACAGTGAGAGGCCCACGCACCGCGATGAAGAGTGGCCCCCGCTCGCCACAACTAGAGAAAGCCCTCGCACAGAAACGAAGACCCAACACAGCCAAAAAAAAAAAAAAAAAGATTAGTTTCTAAAAAATAAAAAAATAAAAAGCAAAAGGTAATTCCCTGGTGGTCCAGTGGTTAGGACTCTGAGCTTTCACTACGGGGGCCTGGGTTCAACCCCTGGTCGGGGAACTAAGATCCCACAAGCCGCAAGGCATAGCCAAAAAATAAAAATAAAAAGCAACATAAAATTTTTACGATCACGATTTTAAAATATATTTATTTTATATCTATATAAATGTACACACACACAAAAAGAATGGAAACATCAAAACAGACAGAAATCTCTGCCCCGTGCTTTCAATGAAAGAGGCTACAAAAAGAGTGAAATTAGTGAGCAGCTGTTTTATAGTCTGCCTGTTTGATCCTTCATATCTAGGCATCTACCTGGCATACGGCAACTCTCAGGAAATATGTGCAAATGAATACACCAAATTATTAGCAGTGAGTTCTCCTCAGAGATGTGAATAAATACACTTCCCCCTCTTCTTCCTTTATGCCTTTAAATTTTACATATGACTTCTCTAAATTTTTATCTTATCTGGACGACGAAATCAGACAGAAAATCTTGAATCCATTCAGAATACCTTTCTTTGACAAACAGTTTTAAATGCAAAATTCACCCAAAAAATTGTCTCTAACTAAGCCAAAATGTAATGTTTGTATATTTAAATTACAAACAGTAATCCCTGGGCGATGAGATTATGGTTTTTCTAATTTTCTTCTTCATGCTTTTCTACATTTTTAACATACTCTCTAATGTGAAAAAAAATTTTTAAGTACTGAATTGTCAACAGTGGTGAGATTTTTTTAGGAGGGTTTTCTGCTTCTACACTTTCCTATTTTTACATTCTCCTATTTTCTACAATGAGAAAATTCTACTTTTTAACAAAAAAGAATCGTTGCTCAGTGGAGTCAACTGAACCTAATAAATCAAGAAAATGACAACTTTAAAAAGACCAATGGACAGACAGCCAAATGCAGGAAGGAGTAAAACTGAAAGGAAATGAAGGCTGAGGCTGAAAGCTTCCCATTTCACAGTTCTGGTCAAGAGAAAAGGAAGAGGTTAAGTGGCTGAAAGGAAAGGTGAGGTCAAGTTCTCTTATTAAAGAGTAGGAAATGGTATCTAAACCCGATGTGCATTAGAGTTCTAGAATTCTGCCAAGAAGGAGGGGAGTAAGACAAACAGGAAAGGGATGACCTGATTCAACTTCCTGAGGAAAGTATGATCCAAATGGTCCATTATTGAATTCAAGAACCTGTAGAATTAATCTGAGGTAAAACATTTGTGTCAGATGAAAGAAGGAAAATGAATGAGTCTGACAATGGGCTTACTGTCGGCCCTCCTTCTAACGCCATGCTGTTCCACAGGAAAAAAAAAAAAACAGGCAGAAACTCTGATCAAAGGCTGATGCTGGCTCCAGGAGACTCCCTACAGGATGAGCTGCTAAAGAACACAGGTTCTGGGCCTCCCTGGTGGCGCAAGTGGTTGAGAGTCCGCCTGCCGATGCAGGGGATGCGGGTTCGTGCCCCGGCCTGGGAGGATCCCATATGCCGCGGAGCGGCTGGGCCCGTGAGCCATGGCCGCTGGGCCTGCGCATCCGGAGCCTGTGCACCGCAACGGGAGAGGCCACAACAGTGAGAGGCCCACATACCGCAAAAAGAAAAAAAAAAAAAGAACACAGGTTGTTACTTACAACTAGGTTGCAACTTTTCTGACACTACCATTGGCGGGCAGTGACCTCCTCACATCAATACAGGCGACCATCAAGAAATCGTCTACCTACTGTTTGAAGTCTAGAAATGAAACTACATTTCTCACACACCTAAATTTCATATAAAAAGATAAAGTATGTCTGGACATTCTGGGCTTCTTTGGAAGAAAAGGCAATACGTAAATGCGGCAGTATTATTAGTAACCAAAGGAGGAGGAAATTTTTAGAAGCTTATCGACGATCACTCCCTTCAAAAATAATCTTCGGTTTGCAGAAAACCTTATCACAATGTTACAGAACAGACAGACTTGCCTGTTTACAGCTGGGACTTCTATGACATAACGCTTTACACATCATTGAGCTGCTATAATACGACACGTGGAAAAAATCAGTTTGCCCATTGCAAAGTAGTTATCTAACAACTGTCCTGTGCTAAGGGCAAACTTAAATCGCCCTCACAGTCTGTTTTTGTTTCTCTTTAAGATCAAGAATTGTAGGTAGTAATAAGGATGAAAATCAAAGAATTTAAGGAATAAATTAAGACCTTTTCAACTCAGCTTGCTCCTTTAAATCCCTACAACATGTTAATATTTGTTTCATGCTTCAACTTAACATGTATTCTCTGTAATCATTCTATTCGAACTACCACATAGTAAAAACCTCCTTGAATCAATGTATTCATTTTTTATGGCACAATTTTATTTTAAAAATGGCCATACAGGGACTTCCCTGGTGATCCAGTGGTAAAGAATCCACCTTACAATGCAAGGGACGTGGGTTCGATCCTTGGACAGGGAACTAAGATCCCACGTGCCGCAGAGTAACTACACCCGCGCGCCTCAACTAGAGCCCACTGAACCCTGGAGCCTGCGTGCTACAACTAGAGAGAAAAAACCCACACGCCACAACTAGGGAGAAGCCCACGTGCCACAACAAAAAGAGCCCATATGCCGCAACTAAGACCCAACGCACCCCAAAAATTAATTAATTAATTAAAAGTCCATATACACTGCTATATATAAAACAGGTAAACAAGGACCTACTGTATAGCACAGGGAACTATACTCAATTCTTGTAATAACCTATAATAGAAAAGAAACTGAAAAAGAATATATATGCATATGTATAACTGAACCACTTTGCTATACACCTGAAACTAACACAACATTGTAAATTAACTATAATTCAATTTTTTTAAGTGTACATCCACTAAGGAAAAAAAAGACCACATTCTGAGAACTTGGGATATTTGTTGCTACTGGGTTACAGAATATCGATAGCTATACTACCATCATCAATATATTTACTTTTTAAATACATGCTTTCCCCACTCCCTTATTTTTAGTTGTCCAATATCTAAACTGAGCAGACGTTACATACCAGACTCTCTCCATTTTGGCCCCTATTTAATCTTAGTTCTGCTCATAATTATATGCTGTAATGCTCACTCCCAATCCTTATGTTGATGTCTGCAAGGGCTTAGCCAACTACAAATGTTACAGGGTAGACTGTCCACATGAAACCTCCCTCCCTTCTGATACCAACTGCAAGTTTGGAAAAGTTCTCCAAATCACTCTCATGTTCAATTTAAAAAAAAAAAAAAATTTTGCCAAAACAACTGGTTGCAGCTAAAGAGCCGATTGCACTTTCATTAAAACATTAGATACTCTGAACTGGTTAGACTCAATGCTGTAAGTACTTCTTGCTTTATGAATAACTTGACTGGCTTTGCCGACTTAGCCCTATCTCCTAGAAACCAAAAGCCTCAAGAAAACTTGGGCTTTTTTTTTTTTTAACCGAAGAGGATGATGTCCATACTTCCTCACTATGAAAAGTCTTTAGCTACGCGATTAGTGAAGCAAAAGACAAGAGAAGCTACAAATTAAAACTCTTAACCCAAACTGTTCAGCGCATAGGGCCTGCAGAGTTCCATTCCAGTAGTTTACAAAGCTCAAGCTCATCGCCTGACAACACCCCGGGGCTCGGGAGCTGGAAAAGAGCCCAGCACGTCCGCAGCCCCGAGTCTACAGAGGAAACCAAGGAACAGAAATGTAAGCGATCGACCAAGCTGCAGACACCTGTTTCAACACGAGACCACCTAACCCAGACGGCCCGCCCGCCGCCCCCATACGGCACCGCTGGGTCCCGGTTCAAGCCCGGATCCAGACGAACTTGTCCAGGTCCTGGGCCGAACCTCGCAGCTACCTGCCCGCCCCGGGAATGAAGGTGGACGGGGGCAGGGAGGGCCGCCGCCGCATTCCGGGTCCCTCACCATCATACTTGGGTTCCGAGCCCTCGGCCGGGAAGTCGATGGCAGGCGGCGCAGGCACAGCCCCTGCCGCATCGCCCTCCGCCTCGCGCTCCCGGGCCCCCAGGATATCCCCCAGCATCGCCCGCCGCACGCGGGCTGCAAGAGAGTCCTCCCGCCACCCAAGCGCCGCCTCCCTGTTTACTCCCAGCGGCCGCCACCGGATCCGGAAGTAGCCCCTCGGAAGGCGGAAGACCTGCCCGCCCCCCCGGGCGCTTGAGGGGGTGGGCCCTGCCTCAAGCCCCGCCCCCCGCCCCTTCCTCTTCGAGGAGGGGAACTGGTCCCGTGCCGGCGCACCCCAGGTGCTGGCGCGTGGCGGGCTTCTCTGCGGGCGGCGGCTGGCGCGGCGTTGCGGGAGGAATTGGGTGGCCCCTACGTGGGGTCGACCCCGGCCTTTGCTCCCCGCGGTTCAGCCCCACTATCCTCGAGACCTGAACACCCGACGAGTCAGCGTTCTCACTTCTCACGCCAAGACTCGGGTGCTAGTGTAAGAATCGGATGTCTGCAGGGATGCTGATCCAAATGTTTACTTTTTGCGGATACAGCGGTGACTGTTAATTTGTCGTTTATTTTTTAAAAAATATCAAAAGCATGTACAAGACTCGTCTCAAGGAGAACTGAACATATTTTGGTGAACCGTTAGGGCACAGCAAAACGGGAAATGCCAAATAGATTCCAGAGTGAATCAGCCTAATAAAAAATTCCGCTGGTTTTGAGAGGACTTTCACAAACCTGAGACAGGCTTTTCCAAGTGATCCCATGGCCACACTGGACCAACGGTGGTTTGAAGCCATTGGCTGCAAAAATCCTCTTTGCCCTCTGGCGATGTCTCTGAAGACTTGGTCGCTGACACAATGCTGTTGGAAGTTGATTCTTAGATCGCAGATCAGATAACATAGCTGGAATAAAAAGCGTTTGGGGGAGTTCCCTGGCGGTCCAGTGGTTAGGACTTGGCGCTTTCACTGCCCTGGCCTAAATTCCATCCCTGGTTGGGAAACTAAGATCCCGCAAGCAACGTGGCTCGGCCAAAAAAAAAAAAGAAAAGCCTTTCAGATTTGGGGCCTCAACCCCAGTGCGATGTGCAAAAATGGTATTGCTTAAGAATTTTATTTGAACTTCCCTGGTGGCACAGTGGTTGAGAGTCTGCCTGCCAATGCAGGGGACACGGGTTCGAACCCTGGTCTGAGAGGATCCCACATGCTAAGGAGCATCTAAGCCTGTGTGCCACAACTACTGAGCCTGCACTCTAGAGCCCGCAAGCCACAACTACTGAGCCCATGTGCCACAACTACTGAAGCCCGTGCACCTAGATCCCGTGCTCCGCAACAAGAGAGGCCACTGCAATGAAAAGCCCGTGCACCACAGCAAGGAGTGGACCCCGCTCGCCACAACTAGAGAAAGCCTGCGCGCAGCAACGAAGACCCAACGCACCCAAAAATAAATAAATAAATATTTTTTAAAAAAGAATTTTATTTGATGGAACTTCCCTGGTGGCGCAGTGGTTAAGAATCCGCCTGCCAATGCAGGGGACGCGGGTTAGAGCCATGGTCCGGGAAGATCCCACATGCCACAGAACAACTAAGCCCGTGTGCCACAACTACTGAGCCCAAGTGCCACAACTGCTGAAGCCGGCATGCCTAGAGGCCGTGCTCCGCAACAGGAGAAGCCACCACAATGAGAAGCCCGCGCACCGCAACGAAGACCCAACACAGCCAAAAATTAATTAATTAATTAATTTTAAAAAAAAGAATGAGCAAAAGGATTTAGCTTAAAAAGTTATTACTTGCAACACTAATTGTAATACCCAAAACAGGCAATATAACTGGTTAAATGAATTACAAATATCAATACAATGGCACACTTTGCAACCATTAAAAATATTGGTATGCATTATGTGGTTCTCACCACTTTTCCACCACCACCAGAATGGAGAAAAAAAACCACAACTCATTCTGGTCAGAATAGAATGAAAGAAATCTTTCTAGAAGATGACCTGCAATTTATAGTTAAAAGCTTCTAAATAAGCATACCCTTCCACCTATATATATAGGTGTATATCCAAAGGAAATAGAGTGGTGAAAAAAGATAAATACAAGAATGTCCATCAAAGTGTAATTTATAATAAAAAAAAAAGCACTGAAATAATCCAAATTCCAAATAGAAGAGCAGTTAGGGTACATCCCTGCAATGAAACCACATGCAGGCAAAAATTGGAAGAAAAAAAAAAGCACGTTCCTTTCTTGGCTTCCATAATATCACACAATTTTAGTTTTTCTCTATTTTACTGGCCCTTCATCTCAATATCCCCTTCTGGATCCTCCTTCTCCAAATGTGTAATTCTGTAGGGCTCTTGTCATGTCACTCCAAATTTTGTCAGGAGATAACCACATGCACCGCTATCACTTTACATACCATCTATAACCTGACAACTCCCAAATGTATCTCTGCAACACAGACTTGTTCTTTTGGATGGCTTAAAAGCATCTCAAATTTGTCTGAACGTGAACTCGTGATATTCCTCCTAAAACTTGTTTTCTACTACCCTTCTCCATCCATTTAAATCAGCACACAATCCACCCACTTGTCCAAGCCTGAAACCTGAGAGTCAACTTTTATTCCATATCCAGAATATATCTAGGCTGCCTACAAATTAATAAAAAATAAATAAATAGAAACATGATACATATAAAGATGCAATATTAAGCATACAGGTAACCAAAAAGTAACCCCTAATGGCCAATAAACAGAGGAAAAGATGCACACATTTCACTAGTTACAGGTAAGTGTAAGATAAACAATGAAATATTTCAAACTATCATTTGCAAAAATTGGAGTTTTTGATACCGAGGGTTAGTGAGGACATGGAGAAAAGGAACTATCATACATTGCTAAAGAGCTATTTAGGGATATTGGGTGAAGCTGAAATGGTGCATACCCAAGATCCAGTAACTAATTCCCCTCTTGGGGACCTCCCTGGTGGTCCAGTGGCTAAGACTCCACGCTCCCAATGCAGGGGGCCCGGGTTCGATCCCTGGTTGGGGAACTAGATCCCATGTGCCACAACTAAGACCCAGCACAGCCAAATAAATAATAAGTAAATTTTAAAATATATTCTAAAGATAATAATTCCCCTCTTGGTTCTCTTTGGAGACCCCTATCTGTGCCTAAGGATATGTGTATAAAGATATTTATTGCAACATTGTTTGTAACAACAAATACAATAATAGCCTAATATCCATCAGTAGGGAAATAAACATATATGCAAACAAATATTATAGAACAGTTAGAATGAATCAACTAGATATACTTGTCTTATCATGGACATTTAAAACAACACAGTGGGGAATTCCTTGGCGGTTCAGTGGTTAGGACCCTGCGATTTCACTGCTGAGGGCATGGGTTCAATCCCTGGTCAGGGAACTGAGATGCTGCAAGTCATGCAGTGTGGCCAAAAATAAATAAATAAATAAATAAATAAATTAAAACACAGTGAAAGTTGCAGAAGCCTTATTTTATATGTAAAATAATGTTTACTGAGAACTGTGTCAGCCTCACTCACACAGTTCTATGTGCTTTTACAAATATTAACTCATATATATATACAAATATTAACTCATATATATCATATATGTGTAACTGAATCATTTTGTTGTACAGCAGAAATTAACACAACACTGTAAATCAACTATACTTCGATAAAATAAAACAAAATTTTTAAAGGCCATTTCACTGGTCTATCAAGCCAGCTGCTTCAGGAAGGTAGGGGACATGGTAAGACCAGAGAATTTCATGAGCATAGATCCACTGCTGCACTTCACTTGCTGGAAAGTGAGTTCCTTGATCAGAAGCTCTGTAGAATACCATTTCAGTGGATAAAGCATTCTGTAAGTCCAGATGGTAGTTTTGGCAGAATAATTGCATGCAGGGAAGGCAAATCTCTACCCAGAGTAAGTGTCTAGTCCAGTAAGAACAAAATACTGCCCCTTCCATGATGGAAGTGGTCTAATATAATCAACCTGCCACCAGGTAGCTGGCTGATTACCCCGAGGGAATGGTGCCATATTGGGGGTTCGGTGTTGGTCCCGGCTGATGGCTGATTGGGCCCTCAGCAGTGGCTGTAGTCTTGGTGAGTGGACGCCCATGTTGCTGAGCCCACCCATAACCTCCATCCCTGCCACCATGGTCACTTTGCCCATTGGGTGATTACAGGGGCAACTGGGGGAAAAGGCTGACTGGTATCCACAGAATGGTTCATCTTATTGACTTGCTTATTAAAATCCTTTGCTGAGGGACTTCCCTGGAGGTCCAGTGGTTAGGACACCACACTTCCACTGCAGCAGGCGAGGGTTCGATCCCTGGTCAGAGAACTAAGATCCCACATGCCACACAGTGCGGCCTTATTTAAAAAAAAAAAAATCCTTTGGTGAGTATTCACTTGGGACAAAAATATCTTCACCTTTTTCACCCATCCAGGGACGTGTATCCACATATCTCTTCCCCAGACTTCCCTGTCATCAATTATAGACTTGCACTCCTTCCAAGTCCCTGACCATACAACCAAACCATTGGCTACATCCCATGAATCGGTATATAATCACATCTGGCCACTTCTCCTCACAAGCAAAATGAATAACCAGATACATTGCTCAAAGTTCTGCTCAGTGGGAGGATTTCCCTTCACCATGTCCTTCAGGGATGCCCCAGAGAGGGGCCGTGGTGCTACAGCTGCCCGCTTGTGGGTGGTGCCTGCATACTGTGCAGAAGCATCTGGAAACCAGGCCCAAGTCTTCCCTTCCTTTGTATATGCTCTGATCATAGGCAACTCTCCATAAGGCCATACTCGTAGGCATGGAGAGAGAGGGTATTGTAACAGGAGTGGGAACCGTGAACATTTGAGCCACTTCTTCATGTAAATTATGTGTGCCTTCAGGGCCTGCCTGGGCATGATTTCACTTCCATTTGGTGATGCAGTGCTTCTGCGCATGCCCAACTTTATGGCTTGTTGGGTCAAAGAACACCCAGTTCATGATAAGCCATTCAGGTAAATAAGATGTAGGATCTTACTTCCCCGACCAGGTATCGAACCCACGCCCCCTGCACTGGAAGCACGGAGTCTTAACCACTGGACCACTGGATCCTTGGGAAGTCCCAAGGATCTCTTCTTTCAAGGCAGACACAGAGCTTCCACGTCAGTTAAAATCAAATCTGTAAGCAAATCCTTTTCTTTCCCCTCTTTGTCCAGTGACATTAGGAGTCACCAGTCAATCTCATTAAACTTGTAAATTTAACAAAATGTTTTAAGGTATCATATACAAGGTCACCCAGATCCTTGCTTCTTATAATAAGTGTTTGATTAAGAGTATCCAGTGGTGAGGCTTGGGGCTTCCCTGGTGGCGCAGTGGTTGAGAGTCTGCCTGCCGATGCAGGGGGACATGGGTTCATGCCCCGGTCTGGGAAGATCCCACATGCCGCGGAGCGGCTGGGCCCGTGAGCCATGGCCGCTGAGCCTGCGCGTCCGGAGCCTATGCTCCGCAACGGGAAAGGCCGCAACAGTGAGAGGCCCGCGTACCACAAAAAAAAAAAAAAAGAAAAGAGTATCCAGTGGTGATATTTCTTGTATCTCTTTTGCCACATCATGCCGTGGACTATGAGCATTCTCTTTCCCTCTAGAAATAGAGTCACTACTCTTTGCCACATCTATTTCGAGGTGAGAATGAAGACCATTCTCAGCAATCAGACTGTCGACATTCCAGAAAATGTTGACATTACTCTGAAGGGACGCACAGTTATTGTGAACGGCCCCCGAGGCACCCTGCAGAGGGACTTCAATCACTTCAGTGGAGAACTCAGTCTCCTTGGAAAGAAAAAGAAGAGGCTCCGGGTTGACACATGGTGGGAGAATAGAAAGGAACTGGTGACTGTTCGTACTACCTGTAGTCATGTACAGACCATTATCAAGGGTGTTACACTGGGCTTCCGTTACAAGATGAGTTCTGCGCATGCTCTTTTACCCACCAATGTTGTTATTCAGGAAAATGGTTCTCTTGTAGAAATCCAAAATTTTGGAAGTAAAAAATACATCTGGGGCTTCCCTCGTGGCGCAGTGGTTGAGAGTCCGCCTGCCGATGCAGGGGACACGGGTTCGTGCCCCGGTCTGGGAAGATCCCACATGCCGCGGAGCGGCTGGGCCCGTGAGCCATGGCCGCTGAGCCTGCGCGTCTGGAGCTTGTGCTCCGCAACGGGAGAGGCCACAACAGTGAGAGGCCTGCGTATCAGAAAAATAAAACAAAAACAAAAACAAACAAAAAATACATCTGCAGGGTTCGGATGAGGCCAGGTGTTGCTTGTTCAGTATCTCAAGCCCAGAAAGATGAGTTGATTCTTGAAAGAAACAACATTGAACTTGTGTCAAATTCAGCTGCCTTGATTCAGCAAGCCACAACAGTTAAAAAAAGGATATCAGAAAATTTTTGGATGGTATCTATGTTTCTGAAAAAAGAACAGTTCAACAGGTTGATGAGTAAGTTCTGAGTGATCCAGCTACAGAAACTGCAAGAGGCCAGACTCATATGTGATATTTTTAAAATGAATAAAATCTCTTTTGTCTTGGGAATTTTTCTTAAATTGATTATCCTTTCCAACTATTTGGCCAGTAAGTAGTTAAGTAGATTCTAGTGTGGTAAGAACAATAACAGAAGGAATGAGTGGTTTTTTTTTAGTAAGACTTAATGGGAGAAGTGGCTTGAAGGAATAGCAAGGGTATTTCAGGCAAGAGGAACATGGGTACTGGTGACAGGCAACACTGTGGTTGTTCATTATTGGATGAAGAACTTTGAAAGATGTCCTGAAGGTATCTGTAATTTTGCAGAGGCACGAATTTGAATATTTGTGAGGCAAGTGCCTGAGTCACAGTAACTTTGTGTGAAAAGCAGCTGAGAAGTGATACAGTCTTAGTAAGAATTAGGAAAATTAGAAGATGGAGTTAATTTATATTTGTGATAAACATGGTTCCTGTGGCCCAAAGTTCTCTCAGTTTTACCCTAATTTCAGCCATTTACTCCTATGTCCTAGTCCTTGATATCTAAAAAAAAACTTATAACCCTTCTATAATCTCTTCATTCCATGTGTCATGCTTCAGATACACTACAATACTAGACTATCTTAACTCAATAGGATTGCCTCTAAACCTCTTCCTTGATAGAAACTCCAACCTTATGATTTCTCAGGCAAAACATAACATTCAAGTTTGATTTCTCTTACATACTATGTGTCTAGTCTATCAGAAAAATCTGTGGGCTGTCCTTCAAAGTAAGGTATGTTCAAGGAATAAGCAAGAAAAAATAAAACCTATTTGGAACATAAAAAAAAAAAGATAGGAAAAAGAAATAGTCACTAGTCTTTCAACCTAACTTAATTAGAAAGCCAATTCCAGAAAGCCCAGAGCCAACTCAGAAAACTCACCCTTAAGTTTCCTCTCCTCTAGAACAACTCCTGGTATCAAAATCTGTGTAGTCAGTGTTCTCCAGAGAAAAAGAACGAATGGGATGTACGAAGAGGGGGAAGTGGCGGGAGGGAGTGGGGGTGGTGGTGGGATGAATTGGGAGATTGGGATTGACATATATACACTAATATGCATAAAATAGATAACTAATAAGAACCTGCTGTATAAAAAAATAAATAAAATAAAATTCAAAAATTCAAAAAACATTAAAAATAAAGAAATTGTCTCATGCAATTATGGAGGCTGGCAACTCCAAACTTTGCAGGGTTCACTGGTATGCTGGAGACCTAGAGAAGAAATGATGTTTTGATGCGTCTGAAGGTTCAAGTCAATCTTTTTGCTGTATTCAGGCCTTCGACTGTTTGGGTGATGGAGGGCCAGCTGCTTTGTTCAAAGTCCACTGATTTAAATGTTAATCTCACCCCAAAACACTCTCATAGAAACATCTAGAATAATGTTTGACCAACTATCTGGGCAGCATGGCCCAGACAAGTTGACACATAAGACAAGTGAGACACTGAGATAGAAAGGGGGTGGGGCAAAGGAGGGGGTGAGGAAGCACATCAGATTTCAGGACCAGAGGAAACCTGCCTGAAGAGGCCTCTTTTGAGCTGTCACTTGAATTAAAAGAAGGCATCATCAGTATTACGACCCGGGAGGTGTCCCAAGAGAGAAAGAAAGTACAAACACCCTGGGGTAGGAATGAATTTAGTACATTTCAAAGAAAGAAAGAGACCATGAGAAAGAAACAGGAGTGGCAAGAGAACCGGTTACCTGTTGTGATGGGTCTGCCTTTCCACTGCACTTAGAAGAAAATTCAGAGTCCTCTGTAAGGCCCACAGGGCCTTTCAAGAGCTACCCCAGCCTTCCTTTTCAGTCTTCAGTCGCGCCACTCTCATGGCAGCCTATGGGACCAGGCCGATAAGCAAGACCCATGACTTACGCATTCATGAGGGAGGGACAGAGCAGAGATTGTTCTCAAGGTCACAGTTTCTGGAGCAGGGACAGGGTCACACAAGAAGTAGGATGGAAATCTCAGTAACTGAACAATTGGCGATTGGCTGCATAGATGGCCTTCACCCACCTCCTCCACCTATATTGCATGGACAGTAGAGCTTTTTCTTCATGGTGAGGCGAAGACGAACTCTCTAAGGAGATGGAAATTTCTTTGTGGCGGGGTGGGGATCACAGAGTGGGGGCTGGCATCCCGGAGGAAGACTCCCTCTTTTGGGCAGTGTAGGCGTGCATCTGTGTACATCTAGGTGTGTGTGTCTGTGTGTGTGCACAAATGCCTACCCAGTCTCTCCTTTACCTCCCCCATCACTAAGCACCCCAATGTGAAGCCTTCCCACCAATATCCACATGGAATTCAAAGTCACCTCTCAGTTATGGGGGAGACATCAGTAACCTCAGAGGATGTCCCTCCTAGCTACCTTTATCAATCATCCTGTTACATAAATAATTATGGCTGCCCAACAGGAGGTAAGTGCTATAAACCTTAATAGAATCAGTGGTATATCCATACGTGTTTGGACGTAATGAGATGGGAGAGGTAGAAATTTCTCATCTATATGGTGGGGAGTTAGAAGATACTGTCTCAATTGGATGGGAAAAAAAGGAGAAAAAAAAAGTTAAGCTATAAAATATTTCAACTGAAAATACCAGGATGCATTTTTTTTTTTTTTTTTTTTTTTTGCGGTACGCGGGCCCCTCACTGTTGTGGCCTCTCCTGTTGCGGAGCACAGGCTCCGGAAGCGCAGGCTCAGAGGCCATGGCTCACGGGCCCAGCCGCTCCACGGCATGTGGGATCTTCCCGGACCGGGGCACGAACCCGTGCCCCTGAATCGGCAGGAGGACTCTCAACCACTGCACCACCAGGGAAGCCCCAGGATGCATATTTGAAAAAACATTTAATATTACTTAATGCCTCTGTTTCCATCCAATATGAGCTATGTAATGCAGAGCTAGGGCAGTTTGAGGTAACATTTTTTTAAGCTCCTTGAGACTAAATAATGAAATACTGCACTATTAAAAATGACTTTTAATGTCTCTTTTGAGAGTCCCTGAGAACGCTCTATTTTTATGTTCATACTCTTATAACCCTCACACCTTAATGGTGGATTTTATTTCTCAAATTATTCAAAAAACTTCGTAAGGATACAGTTCTATTTTACCATAACTCTTAAAGCCCTATGTCTCCCCCTTTCCTCCCCTACGCACTGCTGTCACTTTAGCGTATGTTACTCCAATCTTTCCCTATTAATTGACAAAGATATGTACTACAATGGAACAGCATTGTTTTGAGAGGGTTTGTTTTTGCATAAAACGACGGCTAAATACATATTGTTCTGCAACTTGCATTTTGTTCTCCACTCTAAAATATGTCCTGGGGAACTTTCCATATGAGTATAACATAGTATACTCACATGGAAAGTTATATGTTATACACAGTATAACATAATTTAGCCGTTCCCCCAGGTGAAGGGGAATTAGGTGTCTCTGGTAAGTCAATATTTCAAACAACTCGAAAAGTAACATCTGTATCTAATGTGTTTACAGGGAGTCCCACCACAGGTGGCTCTGATTTAAACCAATTAACCTGTCTCAGGTTAATTTGTAAAGATTTGTAAAGGAGATTCATTTGTAAAGAAGATTCTGCTATCACCTAAACTTACAGGGTTACATGAGGATTAAATAAATTGACATATTTGTGGGCAGCCCTTTGTAACTGTTATCCAATGCAGTTATTTGGAATGACTCCTGTTAATAAGTAAAGATCCTAAACATAAAAGTGTAAGGACGTAATTATGGAAAGGAACTTCATATTCTTTAATACCTCCCTGTTCCCAGTAGCTGTGTAAAGTAGCTCTTCCAGGAGCTAACATCAAATTTGCTGCCCAGGAATCAGAGAACCAATCTCTAAAATTTTACACTATTGAAATTTTGTTTGTGTATTATCCTTTGGAATTACCTGAAAGCAGTGCCTGAAATCACCAGTGCCTTAATGGTGCATTTCTTTTTTGGAATCCAACATAGAGGTTAATGTAGAGGAATAAGAGGGAAAGCTAAAACAAAATCATATATGTGGTAAAACAAAATTTTTACTCTTAATAGTATCATACAACAGGTAAAATCTTCTGGGAAACATGAAAACATTTTGAGTCAAGTTCCATATGACCATTAAACTCTATCCCCTCTTCTTTTCCCTTTCTAGAATTAAGCACTCTTTACTTTTTCTGTCCAGATCTTTCTCTGTTCACTTCTTTGGCTAGCCATGTGCCCATAGAAAAATATATATAATATTTTGGACTTTAGTTTTTGGATTCTTACTGAATGTTGTATTATTGTTTTACAAATTGGTTTATTAGTCAGCGATTTGACTCTGAGGACTTCTTTCATTACTGCATTTTAAATACTACTCACGTGCAGAGTTTCTATGACAGTTAGGTGAAAATACTTTCAGATCCCCCAGCAAGAGTGGATTTGTACTTATGAGCAACATTATTGCCTAGGAGGCCCCCTTTCTGACCACCACTGCCAACTTTTTATGCCAGTGTCCCCCACTCCTCTTATTTGCCTAGTAGATCTTTCACAGTTCTGTTTTTTGGCCATTCCCTTGTAGATGGTGGAACCTGTAAAATGCAAGTCTAATTCTCCCTTCCTCATGGTGTCGTTGAATGTAATTAATGAGTTAACATGTAATTCACATGTACAGAAGAGGTACCGGGCATATAATACCATGATAAGAAGTATTATTATGAGATCACTGAGAACACTGAGATCAGAGAAAACACCCTGGTGGTAGCAAAACTTCTTTAATCCTCCTTTATTGAACTGAGATATTTTTCAGAAAGATGAAAAATATGTGAATTTTCTCCAACAGCTCTTTAAGACAATCTACTCACTGAGATCTCCCTCGTTCTCTTTTATTTCTGCTTTTTCGTACACTGCCCCATCTGCCTAGAAAATCCCCCTGCCCCTAGCCTGCATTTCTGGTCTTACAGTAAATCTGTGCCTATACAGCTTAATATTGAAGAATATATGTTCGGACACTAATTGTGAGATCATGAGCAATGTACTTAACCCCTAATCTGTAAAATGGAAATATTAATTTGTACCTACTTCATAGTCTTGTTGTAAAGAGTAAATGAGTTAACATATCTAAACCATTTAGAGGAGGTGCCTGAGGCATAGGAACCTTTCAGCTATTGGCTGGTGTTAACACCTTTGCTTAATGATGATCCTTCCTCTTTGCTCCTAGGTGGCTGATTCTTCCTGCGACGAACGCTGACCAACACCACTCAGGTCAAACTCTCTGACCCTGGTGGTAGTGTCGGCTCCTTAGTCCTTCACCGTTAGAATCTCCCTAAGCAGAAAGATTTCTTTTTTTTTTTTTTCTTTTTTTTTTTTTTGCGGTACGCGGGCCTCTCACTGCTGTGGCCTCTCCCATTGCGGAGCACAGGCTCCGGAAGCGCAGGCTCAGCGGCCATGGCTCACGGGCCCAGCCGCTCCGCGGCATGTGGGATCCTCCCGGACCGGGGCATGAACCTGCGTCCCCTGCATCGGCAGGCGGACTCTCAACCACTGCGCCACCAGGGAAGCCCAGAAAGATTTCTTCTGAAAGGGTATAATCTTGTATCTTCAACACTCATCCAGGTGAGCTAGACATTATGCTTCCTTCTCTCCATTTCTTCCCACTGCCCCTCTCCTTGAAACCTGCAGTGTCCTGAATTCCCTGGCGGTCCAGTGGTTAGGACTCCACACTTTCACTGCTGAGGGCGCAGGTTCAATCCCTGTCAGGGAACTAAGATTCTGCAAATTGCACAGTGTGGCAAAAAAAAAAAAAAAAAAAAAAACCAACAAGAAACAAGAAACCTGCTGTGTCCCAAGAATGTAAATGTTGTATACGTGTGGTTAAGTTGGTGCAGCCACAGAAGGAAACGAGAACAAGACTTGGAAGGAAGAAGTTGATTATACTCCCAGGTCCCAAAGAAGGGGTCACTACATGCCATGCAAGGGCACAGGGAAAGCAATAGGTTTTGGTCAAGTGGCACAAGACAGCAGTGAGGGACAAGTCTGAGCCAGAGCCTGGATTGGGTTTCTATGGGAAAGGCAAGGCACAGCAGAGTGAGCAGCTTAGGATTGGCTGGTCGGAATAATTCCAGCAGGCTTTGGGCCATAGAGGTATCTCTAGTGGCCTGGTACCTGGCCCTGGGGTGATTTAGGGCAGAGGAAGTATTGACTCATGTGTGAGAGTTAGATAAGAACAAGGCAGGATCTACAGGCTTGGGATTGGTTGGTTTGCATGGGTTGATTGAACCCTTTGCTAGCTCTAAGAATTGGCTAGCTCTGGGAGGGATACTCTCTCCTGGCCAGCAAGCTTTTTCAGATGTCAAAACGTCCTAAAATACAGAAAATAAAAACACATGATTGGGACTTCCCCAGGGTCTATTGGTTAAGACTCTGCACTTCCAATGCAGGGGGCATGGGACATGATCCCTTGTCAGGGAACTAAGATCCCGCATGCTGCAAGGCCAGGCCAAAAACAAACAAACAAAAACCACACGATTGGGGACGTCCCCGGTGGTGCAGTGGTTAAGAATCCACCTGACAGTGCAGGGGACCCATCACCCCTGGCCCAGGCAACCACTGTGATGTCCTCAGGCTTATAACCTCACTTAATAGGGTCCTGCCAGCCATGGGCTGGCAAGTGCCAAATGAACAGCGACTTCTTTTGTGTGAGCATATCTATTTCTCCTTTCCTCTTTACTTTCCCAAATAAGGTGAATTACTAATGGATCCTCAAGCCCAAACTGTTTCTTGATACTCCTTATGTCAGCGGACATAATTAGGCCATACTGAGGCCTAATTTTATTTTATTTAAAAATGTATTTATTTATTTAGGCTGTGCCGCATGGCATGTAGGATCTTAGTTCCCCAACCAGGGATTGAACCCGCTCCCCCTGCGTTGGAAGCTTGGAGTCTTAACTACTGGACCACCAGGGAAGTCCCTGAGGCCTAATTTTAGTGATTGGTCTAGCGGCCAGAGGGGGCTATGGGGCAGATCCTGGAAAATGCATTGTCTTGTAGGGTACCTGCCTCATTTGAAGCTTCTGCATAGTCTTCAGATTGGGGGGTGGGAGTTGGCCACTTCTACAGGCCCCAAAGGTTCAGAGGAGTCTGAAGTTCTACCACTGTTTGGTTCTCATCCCTAGTCGCATCCCTAGCTCCTTCTCAGAGCCCAGACCGTGGTGCTGGGGATTAACCATGGCTGAGGAGTTGACCATTTCTAAAGCTCAGCTCATTTTAAGTGAACCTGAGCCTGGTCCACAGAACGAATGGTCTGCTGTCTGACTGCAGGTGATGGTTACAACAGGCTCCTAAGCAGGCCCACGGGCTTTGCTGTATATTGATGACGGATTGACCAGAGGCAGTCATTTTCCCTCTTTCAAGCATCAGTGGCCACCTAATTTCAGTTTAAAAAATTACTATTTCCCCCACGTCCTCAATCACCAGAGAGATTGAATAAGCCAATGCATCCCCATCTACCTCTCTCCCACCCAGCTCCCCCAAGGTGAGGGTCACCACACAGCTGTCGGCATCCCAGCTACCACCTGAAATCTTATCCTTAGACTCTGCTTCTTAGGACCATTCCTGGTACCGACTCTCTAAGCTGGACCACCGAGGGCTTGAGACAGAATTCAGATGCATAGGATACATCGAGGGAGTGTTAAAGGGAATGAAGGGAGGGAGAGGGCAGGGAAGAGTTAGGCACAGTCTCAGTGGGAGATGAGCTTCCTCCTGATTCCATTGGCTCTGGAATGTAAACCGCATCGCAAGACTGGTCACTAATTGAGGCAAGGTCTTTCTGAACCCCTGCGTTGGTGAGCCATTGGTGTAGACTGAAAGGGGGGAGGGTAGGTGGGCTTAGCCTCCCCAGAAGGCAGCTCCCCATCAGCCAAGAACAGGTGTCAGAAGGGGGCAGCTGTGGGTTATTAGCAACTAACATATATAACAGCTGGGAGGGGAATTCGTGAGTCAGCCAGCAAAGTGGATCTAGATGGGGCATTAACAGAGCCCACCACAGGCTCCCTCATTATCTGGAGGTCCTTGAAAAATCTGATTTACTCCTCTTTGACACCTTTTGCTCTTTGATCGTGTGATCACCCAGACTGGGAGGCGGTGCACTTGGTGTCAGTTCACCTCTTGCCTAAAAACAGTTTTGGTCAAGGCAACTGGCTAAGTAATTAGTGTAGGTCCCACAGCTTGTAAGAACAGAGGCAGAGTGAAATCTTCTCCCAACAGCATTCACTTTGGATTAAGCTCTGGTCTGGAGGAAAATGAATTTCTGGGGCAAGAGCCAAAGACCCAGCTGTTTGAAGGCAGGGACTTCCTAATGTCCTTTGTTAACTACTCTATTTATGTCATGAGTTTGCACTAAAGTGACCCCAAAATTCTTTAGAGGAAAAGGGCGTCTATGTTTGCTTTCAAGGCGCGGAGGAAGGAGCAGGGGGCTGTGTAACAACCCCTCCCCTCCAAAAAATTCTGTTCTGGAGAGAATGCCAAGGGATTCTTTTTCTTTTTAATCTCTTTTCCTACTCTACTGTATTAGGACGTTGACTGCAGGGGCAGTTTGTCAATAGGATATGAAATGGAAACTGATATTAGAAGCCAAACTTCTCATGTGACTTCCAAAGGAAGCATTTTGAAATAACCACAAAGCTCAGGTATTAGGCATTTGACTCTTTAATTCCTCCTTATTCTGTATTTAATCACCTGCAAGTCATTTGGAAAAGGCAAGCAAATTACTGGATCCATCCCTATGGCTATTCTTTTCTTCCAGGTCTCTTATTAGTGTTGCCAGGACCGTACAGGTGAAATTTCATAACCATTCTTCCTCAGGAAGTAAACTGTGGTGTTAATCCCAAAAGTGGGTACTGAACTTTGGAGGTCTGGAACTCACCTTTTCCTTTTTTGTTTTCTCAGACAACTTCAGTGTTCTGCTCCAAACGCACAACTGCTATTTTATCACTTCAGTGATTTCTTTCCATAATAGTGAAATTAGCACTACTTTAAAAGACATAGCGGGGAGCAATAAGATTCTGATGGCAGCTTCATGGAAGAACAGACACAAGCAGGATTTCTATAAGCAGAAGTAGGAGTGGGGTGTTTGTAGGAAAAAGGAGGGTATGGCTGGGACACAAAAGAGGAGAGGGAACTGTAGGCCTTCAATGCCAGGTAAAGGAGTTGAGACTTTTCCGTGGGCTAAGAAAGTAGCTAAAGGCTCTTAGGAGGGGACCAACATCTGACCTGTGTCTTTGAAAAATCATCCTGGCCGCAGTGTGGAAGCTGAGAGTGGAGTGACCGTAAGGAGACTGTGGGAAGATGAGGGGCGAGACTAGGAAGGTTGCCCCGGGAGGGTGGGGATTACAGCCCGTGGGTAGGTTGGGTGGGTGTGACCTGGTGTAAGGGGTTAGGTCAGGAAAGGAAAGAGAAGAGAGACAGAGGGAGGACCCGGCTAGTGCGGGAGAGTGCCACGTCCCTAATCAAAGCAGGGAACCCCACAGAGAGGAGCAGGGTCGTGGTGGAGGGGTGATGACACGATCAATCAATTCGTTCTCTGCTCGACCTCGCGGTGGAGACATCCAATAAGCGGCTGGAAGTATGGTCTGGCCCTCCGTTGCAAGAGCAACGCTCGGATCTCAGATGAGATCGTGACGGGATAGTCGGGGGTCTGCCTTTTCTAGAGCCGGGTTTAAAATTCTCCGCTTCCAGTAACAGTTGGAGAAGTCTGATGGTGCGCTGGAGCACCGCTGGGTCCGGCGTTCTTCAATGCCGGGTCTCTAGGCCAAGGGGCGTCTCCCGGAGCCGTGTCCATTTGGGGGGCCAGGTGTCCCGCGTGGGCCGTGCACCCGCGCTGGCCGGACTGAGCGCACACGCCTCAGGGCTGTCTCGGCCCTCCGGTCGCGACCGCCGAGGGCCGCGCGGTCGGCTCCAGCCGGCCGCTGGGGAAAGACCTCACCCGCCCACGCCGTACGGCTCGGCTCCACCAATCAGCGACCTCCTTCCGCGGCCGACCAGCGCTCCAGTGACGCGCGGGCCAGCCTGCGCCCGCGGCGCTTTGGAGATGGCCCCTCCCGCGCCAGCCCGGCTAGTTAGCTGTGCGCTGCGCCTCTTGTGCGACGGCCCCTGGGCAGCGGCGCGTGCGGGCGCGGCCTTGGCGCGCCCCCTGGCGGCCCGGCGGGGCGCTGCGGGCGCGGCGCTGACCCGGAGGCGGCGGCGGCGGTGCCCGGATGGAGGCACGTCATTGTCCCCCGCCGGGCGGCTGGGCTGTGTGCGGCGGCGGCGGCGGCGGCGGCCGCCGAGGGGGATGGAGCGATCGCCGAGCCGGGTCAGGTAAGCTCCCGCCTCCTACCTGCCCGCCGCTGGCCGCGTGGGGCCCGCGGAGCGCCCCGCTCGCCTCGGCCGCAGCTGGCCTGGCCGCCCCTCTGCCGGCGCGGCCCGCCGGGGGCTGGCGCGGCCCCTCGCCCGCCGCCCCCTCCGCAGCGGCGGGCCGCCCGGGACCCCGCCGCGCCGGTGGCAGTGCCGCCACCACCGGCTGGGCCTGGCCGCTGGGGAGGGGGCGGCGGCCGCGACGGCCCCGGCGGCCGGGCTCCCAGAGCGCCGGGCTGCGCGGGGAGGCCGGACCCCCCTGGTTGCCATGGACACTGCCCTCCCACCCCCACCCAGCCCAGCCCGCCCCTCTCGGCCCCGGGGGCTGGGCCCGGCTGGCTGCTCCGGGGCGGCCAGGCCCGCATGGGTCTGCCCGGGGTGGGCGTGTGCCGGCCGCCGACCGCTGAGCCGCCCGGAGTCCCCGGGCCGCCCGCCGCCCCCCGCGTGGCTACCACCTCCCGCCCCCGAGCACCCCTCGGAGCCCCGGGCTCGCCTCCCCGCCCCCCCTGCGCCCCCCAAAGAGACAAACTTTCCCACCCGGGCGTCCCGCCCGCCCGCCCGCCGCGCCGGTCCGTCCTCGCGGGGCCGTCCATCTGGCTAGTCCACCGGGTGTCCGAGCTCCCCACGCCTGCCGCCGGGCGGAGCGGGCACCCTCGGGAGGAGAGGAGGGGCCGGCCGGCCCGACGTCGCGTCCCCCAAAGCGCGTGTGTCCTAGTCCTGTTCTTTATCTTCGGGCCAGGAAGACCCAACTTACCTGGGGCGGGGGTGGGGGAGTGTGTGGGGGTCAGTTTCAGATGTTTGAGATGAAGATTTGATGGGACAGAAGTTTTACCATTTAGGACTTTAACCTCGCTATAATGAATGCAATTGAGATTACTTTTGTGGAATAGCTCTTTTATATTACGGGAGGCCTTAGGACTTACTTGTTTATGGGAAAACACGTTGGCTATTTAAAGTAAATACACTCAAATAACAGTAAAACTGGTTGAAAAACTAGTTAGCCCCTAAAACAGCGGTATTTTAGGTTCTCGTACGTTTTAGTGGAGTCTCAAATTTTAACTTCTACGTTTGAAACATAATTCTCTTCTGACTGTATTATTCATCCAAAGTGCATCGGTGTTGTGAATAATCGGTTTCACTTATTTGTATTTAGGGTCAGTTTCACTTTTCTGTATCATTGAATTAAGTCTACAGAGGTTTTTTTTTTGTAAAAGTTTAAAGCGAAGTGATTTGTTTCCTTACAAATAAGTAAAATCCAGGTTGTCTTTTTAAAGCTTGTGAGTTTTCAAATGGAAATGCAACAAGAATGTGGATTACATTGTTTATTAAGAAGCACAGGTATAACAGTTTCTTTTTGCATGTATTGATATTTTTATCACAATGTATATGGAGTGCCATAATGTTCAAATAGCCATATGCTTATTCTTTTAAAAATGAAAAAGAATAATGTATTCTAGCATTTGGTCACCACAAGGGAGAAATACCATATAAGGGACAGCATTTTAAGACTTTCAAGTAAAACATTGTATTTAAAGCAGGTACACTTAATGGAAACAATTGAGAAGTCACTTTGTCTCATTCCTCCACACACATCCAACCTTGATTTTTGTACTCAGTTTTTTTCAAACATGCTTTTGTAACTTTTTGTTTGTCTATCATCAGGAGGTGTTGAGAGAAATTTAAACTTTTCATTGAAGTAGTTGCTTAAAAGTCTTGAGATTTATTTCAGTAATGTTTAGAAGCTTTACTGAGAGTAAAGAACATGTAACATCTGAATCCTGAGCCCTATGCAACATTGTTTGGCTTCCAGAAAGGGTTTCTCCAGTTTAACACCTGATGGTTTCAGGGTAAGAAGTCATTGGCTGAATATACATCTGAAGGAGAATGGATGTTTTTGGTTTTCCCAAATTATAATGCTATATGGTTATCAACGACTGCGTTGTATGTTTTCCTTGGGGTTTTTTTTTTTTTCTTAATTTAAGAGTTGTGACCCCCCCCCCCCCAAAGGCAACTGGAGCAAGTAAAATGATTTTATTTGGTCATTTGTTAATGATTGTCCTGAAGGGATGTTTATCCCAGAAAATCAAGCTTTTTGCTATGTAACATTACTGTAAATAAGGCTGGCTTAATCTTCACTGTTTTGGCTTTCTTCTTCCTTTTCCTCCTCCTCTACTTCTTTTTCCCTTGTTGTCTTATTTTTACCTCCACACTGTTTTGTAATTTCTTTTGACTGTCAGATGAGGAAAGTATAAACTTTATTTGGATAATAGGGCTCAAGCTTTCTTCCTGATAAATGTCCTGTGTTTTACCTAGATTGACTTAAAATTTCAGTTCAGTTTTTCTTTTTGTTAAGCTCTAATTAACATCTTCTTCTCTATTTCTACGTAAGGTTCCAAAAATATTTAAGTTTGTACTTTTTTGGAGGGTGATAATCTTAATTTAAATCTTTAAAATCACAACAGAATTGAGGCTTTTAAAAAAACCTTATTGTGAGTAGACAGTGCATCGTAACATTTGTTGAAGTGTCACATACATGGGTAATTAATTACTGTGTTGAATATTTTTTAAAACAAGTTTTAAAGGCTATTCCTACTTCAGAATTTTTAAGGATTAAATGAGATACTTTATATAAAACAGTCAGCAAAAATTGGTGCTAGGAGCAAACACTGGTTACGTCCTGTCTTCACAGCTCATTCATTTGTTCAACACGTGTGTGGAGAGCTTTCCTTGTGCCAGGTCAGGGCATGTAAACAAGAACACGATGGAGAGGCACAGGCAGGACGGCTGTGGAGTCCATGCCCCAGCGCTATGGTGGAAATCAGCCCGAGGGTGCCCAGGGCGCCGCCAGAGCTTCCAGGAGGGGTTCTCAGACTGTCTTGGGGGAGGGGGACTATCAAGGAAAGTGTCCCAGAGGAAATGAATTCTAAACGGAGAAGTGGGGTGGGTGTTCACTGGCTGGAGGTGGAAGGGTGGAGGAGGTTTGGGGAAAGAAGAACAGCATGTGCAGAGCCTGGAGAGAGAAGGCAGGACAGGACCACGGGGCGCGGAGAGGCTCCTAGGGCGGGCAGTGTCCAGAGTCCAGGTGTCGGGATGCTGAGCCGGAGGCAGTCGGGGCACGCCTGGAAGATCATCTGCAGAGCAGTGGCCTGCTAGATTTGGTTGCTGCTGGGCAATATGGGAAACATTCCTAAAGTGCTGTGTTGTGGAGTTTGGTAGAGCCCGAAGGGGCCCCAGCCGGGAATGTTGGGCTTGGGACCTTTTCCCAGTAGTGACTAGTTTGGGTAATAGTTGCTCCATTTCGTAGACCCAGTGGATTCTGTCCAGTCTCTCATAGGTCATTATGAAAATTAAGTAAGTTAGTGTGTGTTCAGTGAGTGACACAATGCCTAGCATATAGAAAGTGCTCAGTTAGTGGGGGCCCTAAGATTTTAATAGGGTTCAGAGAGAAAATGATAATTAAGTACTTTTATAGCATGTATTTGTGCTCCAGTTTGATGTCAGTAATGCCTTATGGACTTCATTTTAAAAAATCATATATGCGAAATAAATGAGCCTCTTCAAACTGTGTTTCAAAAGTGAGACTTCCTATATTTAAAAAAGTAATGTATTTCAAACAATGTCATTTTGGACTTTAAGCTTCAAATTAAAGCTAGATTTTCTTTTCATGTAGTTGAGACTTTTCCTTGAGGAATTATATATGAATTGAAAATTGAGCCAAATGTGTTAGTGCATTTCACATTCTAGGTTTAAGCAAGGGAGAGAAAAAATATAGGCACTTGGTGAATGTATAGAGTTGGAAATTGAGGTACCTGATTATGAAACGAAATATCAGATTTTCAGAGGGCATGAAATAGAATGACAAGATCTAATCAAATACTTCATTGAAGATTTTATAATTAAAAATTGTTGGCATGTTCAGATTAGCACAACAGTAAATATCCCAAGGAAATTATTACAAAGTTAAAAAATAGTGTTGCTTTTGTATTGGGGTGATTTGTTGGAAAATTAACCTAGCCATTTTTAATTGTTTTCAAAGATCTAATGGTAGAATAAGTAGATTACTTTTCTTACCTTATGAAACAAATGTATGCTTTTCTCATCTTTTACAGAGGTGAACAATGACCCTAGTTGACAAAGCTTCTGAATCTTCAGACTCATCAACCTGTCAGAACCAGCCTGGCAGTTCTGAGGCAGTCCCACCTGGAGACATGGATGCAGGTTCTGCCAGCTGGGGTGCTGTGTCTTCATTAAATGATGTTTCAAATCACACGCTTTCTTTAGGACCAGTACCTGGTGCTGTAGTTTATTCAAGTTCATCTGTACCTGAAAAATCAAAACCATCACCACAAAAGGATCAAGGTACTACTTTCTAAAAGAAACACTACAAGAAACTCCTGTATAAATGCTGTTAGTGGGTTGGTAGTTTCAGAGATGGGCTTATTTAGCAAGATACACTGCCACCTGAATGGCCAGCAGAGTTACATTATTTGACAGGCTTCATTTTCCTCTGCTGCTTATTCATGATTAACATATGTATCATAGCAAGGTAAGATTATTTTTAGTTACTATGAATTTATTTGTAGTTGAATTCCTAATTTTTTGAAGGATAAACTTTGTCTTGGTGAGAATTGAGATGGGCAAGCATTTCATTAACTTGTCAGTTAACTATAGTGCCCTAAGTAAATGTCTACTTTTTAAAAATTTAAAGATTTTTTTTTAAGATTTTTTTTTTTTTTTTTTTTTTTTTTGGCGGTACGTGGGCCTCTCACTGTTGTGGCCTCTCCCGTTGCGGAGCACAGGCTCTGGACGTGCAGGCCCAGCGGCCATGGCTCACGGGCCCAGCCGCTTGGCGGCATGCGGGATCCTCCCAGACCGAGGCACGAACCCGTGTCCCCTGCATCGGCAGGAGGACTCTCAACCACTGCGCCACCAGGGAAGCCCCTAAGATGTTTTTAAAAATGGTTGCCTTTTGACAAATGAGCTCCACCCAACTTTGTTTTTGTTTGTTTAGTTTTTGCCAGTTAGAGTCGTCTGTAGAAATAAAGCTCTTTGAAAGCGAGCAGATCGTGTAAATGTTACATTATGTATAAAGCCAGGTTAATGTGGTTTATTTGTTAAAACCCATCCTGATAACTAAGACACTGACACTTTAGTTGGTACTCTTGAGACTTTCGGATTTGGAAGCTTTGAAACCTTAAGAGATTAGTTCCCACTCAGAACGTTGTTTGGTTTAGAATAATTTGGCTCTCATGTTGTTTTGAGTCTTCCTAGTGCGTGTGATATTGTGATGATGAGGTGGGTGGTATGATTTGCTGAAGGTGTTTTGGGTGAGGGGACATTTACATCACAAATCAAACAACGTAACTGAATGTTATACAGAGAGGTTTAAAGACCTTTATAAGCAGGGCATTCCCACAGGACATCCTCTCACAGACTCCAGCCTCCTGTCACCTTGCTGGGGCTCCTCTCTCTTCCTCAAGATTTAGTTTGTATCACCCCACCTGGCTCTTTTGGGCGCCCTTGTCACGCTCTTTGAACATCCTTTTCTCCTTTGCTGATTTTGCTCTCCCTTCTTCAGGAAGCTGAAGCCTGCCTTTTTGCATGCTTCAACACTCAATATTGCTATTAAAATAGAGAACCATCTATTGGGCATCTCAGTCTTTGGTAGTACTGAGGAACTGCCAAACTTTTGAAAGCACAGTCTTGCTGTGGATGATTTTTGACCTTTCCTAAATAAATTGTTTTTGAGCCTCACCGGAGTATCATTAGCAATCTGTTTCTAAGTTTTAAAAATAGATAAGAAATTTTTAGACCCTGTAGACTATACTTATGAGTATGTATAGTGATGCCTAACAGCCTGTTTCCCTGCTGGTAAATTTGGGATGACATCACTACCAACCTTTAGAATTGAGAGTATCCGACAGCTAGTGGGGACTGAGTAGGTGAGATGATGGTGAGGATGACGTGCTGGTGGGGGTACAGAATATGAGCATCCGTAGCACATATTACAGGGAATCAACTTTCCTGCACTTTTATTGTGATGTAGTTTATTTATTTTTAAAACTATTTTAATGAAAAATTTTAAGTAGGTGCAGAAGAGAGAATAATTATAATGAAGTCTCACGTGCCCCTCAGCCAGCTTTGATGTTTATCAGCTCCTGGCCAATTATACCTCCACCCACTTACTCCTCTCCCCACTCCCCATCATTTTAAAGCAAATCCAGGACTTTATACTCCATCTATAAATAGTTCAGTGTGTATATTTAAAGAATTCATGTCTGAAAATTAAAAGCTTTTTATATTAAAAGTCCAGTCAATGTACAGATTTCCCTGGTAGTTGTATAATTTTTTTTTAACAGTTGGCTGTTGAAATCAACCTCCAAACAAGGTCTATGCTTTGCATTTGGTGAATATCTTTTAAGTTTTTTTTAATCTGTTAAATGCTGCTCCCCCCCCCACCTTTTTTTGTCCTTGCAATTTGTTTATCAAAGAAACCAAATCATAGAGTTTCCCACATTCTGGGCTCTTTCTTTTGAAATGTCCCTTTCTCCCCTGTATTTCTGGTTAGCTGGTCATAAGAATCTTGATCAGATTCAGGTTTGATGTGTTGCTAGTTATTTAGCTTCGGAAGTATACAAAGCTTTCTTTTTAAATATTTGTTTATTTTCCTAGCCCTAGGTGATGGCATTGCTCCTCCACAAAAAATTCTTTTCCCATCTGAGAAGATTTGTCTTAAGTGGCAGCAAACTCATAGAGTAGGAGCTGGGCTCCAGAATTTGGGCAATACCTGTTTTGCCAACGCAGCGCTGCAGTGTTTAACTTACACGCCACCTCTTGCCAACTACATGCTATCACACGAACACTCCAAGACATGTAAGTGTTCTCTATTGTGTTATGTGTGTAGTGTTATGGTATGCTAACCTACTTTCATTTTTTTTCTCTGAAATGAAAGTGAAGATTTAAGCCAAGAATTTGATCATCACTAAGGAGTTGGTTTCTTCTTTTAGAAATCATGGAGGAAGACTCTTAAAGATTTACATTCAGGTTGCATAAAAAACATTTTGCACATAATTTGACCTGTAGAATTATTTAAAAAGAAACATATTTTATCAGCATTTGGCATTTCTGAAGCCCCTGCTGGCTTTCTACACTTGCTAAAAAATGTGAAATAAATGTCTACTGCCAACAGCTTGGGACAAGCAGGGCTAAGAATCCCACTTCTCCTGGCATCCATCCTTTGTTGAACGCTTGATTCATTTACAGGCTTTAAGCATTAGCGGAGAGGAGCCTCTTGTCACTGGTCCTCACCTCCTGGAAATTCATGCAGGACTTTCCCTTTAGTGTGTGAGAGCTCGGTTTTCAACCCAGAGGGCAGGAAGTTAGTTAACACACGTTATGTCTTTAATGAGGTGAGAGCCAACTCCATGGTCAACTAGTGAAATTCAGAATTTAGAACATACCCGTTTTTTGAGGTCTTGACCTTCTGCATATAGTATTGTACATACTCTTCACCCTTAGAAGTGAAATCGCCCTCTTCTTTGATCTACATTAATGTGTGTGTGTGTATGTTAGGGTGCTAGTCCTTCATTATTAGGGTGAAAAAAAAAGCCCCTTGGTTTATTTTTGCATAGCTCTTTACTTTTTTGTTTTTTTTTTGCGGCTTGTGGGATCTTAGTTCCCCCACCAGGGATTGATTGATTGATTGATTGATTGATTGATTTGGCTGTGCCGGGTCTTCGTTGCAGCACGCGGGATCTTTGATCTTCATTGCGGCGTGCGGGTTCTTTAGTTGTGGCATGAGGGATCTTAAGTTGCAGCATGCGAACTCTTAGTTGCAGCATGCATGTGGGATCTAGTTCCCTGACCCGGGATCAAACGGGGCCCCCTGCATTGGCAGCGTGGAGCCTTAGCCACTGGACCACCAGGGAAGTCCCCCGACCGGGGATTGAACCTGGGCCCTCGGCAGTGAAGGTGCTGTGTCCTAACCACTGGACCACCAGGGAATTCCCAAATAGTTTTTTACTTAATGGAGAATTTAGACCCACTCTTTTAAAACTTTATTCCCCCAAAGAGCAAAATAATGGTTTTAAAGAATTTGGAAAGTACAGAAAATTTTAAGGTAACCGAAAGAAAATCACCTAGAATCTCACCATCAAGAGGTGTTTCTTATGCCAGGGCTTCAAATTACAGAAGGAAGATTCTGTTTGCCCTCATTTTCTTCCTTTTTAAGTCCATAATTCATTCCCCACAGACAGCTTTCTTATCACTTTTGCGCTTAATGAAAGTAGGATGTGGATGAAAACCCAGCACTGGCACCTGGACAGAGAGAGAGAGGATGGAGACGAAAATGCAGATGCTCGGGGTGTCCAGAATTAGGTGTCTGTCTTTTTTTTTTTTTTTTTTTTGCGGTACGCGGGCCTCTCACTGCCGTGGCCTCTCACGTTGCGGAGCACAGGCTCCGGACGCACAGGCTCAGTGGCCATGGTTCACGGGCCCAGCCGCTCCGTGGCATGTGGGATCTTCCCGGACCTGGGCACGAACCCGTATCCCCTGCATTGGCAGGCAGACTCTCAACCACTGCACCACCAAGGAAGCCCCAAAGGTGCCTGTCTTTTGTAGGCCATTGGTAGTTTTCTCTTTCTCTCTGTTTTCTCAGCTTTATTGAGGTGTTGTTGATAAACAATAAATTGCACGTTTAAAATACACAATTTGATGCATTTTGACATTTGTGTATACCTGTGAAATGATCACCACAGTCTACATATGGACATATTTATCACCCCTCTAAAGAGTCTCAGTGCTCCTTTGAAATCAGTCCCTCCCACCCTTTCCTGTCCCTCATCCCCTCCACCCCAGGCAACCACTGATATGCCTTCTGTTTGCTACAGATTAGTTTGTATTTTCTAGAATGTCTTATATGTGGAATTACACAGTATATATTTTTATATTGCCTGGCTTCTTTCACTCAGCACGATTATTTCAGCATTATTCCATGTTGTTGCATGTATCAGTAGTTAATTTTTATTGCTGAGTAGTATTCCATTGTATGGATAGATGTACGACAGTTTGGTTCTCCATTCACCTATTGATGGACATTTGGGTGATTTCCCATTTTGGGCCATCACAAATTAAGCTACTATGAGGACTTCCCTGGTGGCACAGTGGTTAAGAATCCACCTGCCAATGCAGGGGACACCGGTTCAATCCCTGGTCTGGGAAGATCCCACATGCCACGGAACAGCTAAGCCTGTGCGTCACAACTACTGAGTCTGCGCTCTAGAGTCCATGAGCCACAACTACTGAGCCCACGTGCTGCAACTGCTGAAGCCTGCGTGCCTAGTGCTCCGCAACAAGAGAAGCCACCACAATGAGAAGCCCGTGCACCGCAACGACGAGTAGCCCCCGCTCGCCGCAACTAGAGAAAGCCTGCACGCAGCAATGGAGACCCAACACAGCCAAAAAACAAAACAAAACAAAACAACAAATTAAGCTACCTTGAAGTCTTTGTAAGGACATGTTTTCATTTCTTGTGGGTAAATATCTAGGAGAGGAATGGCTTGGTCCTATAGTATGTGTGTGCTTCACTTTAAGTTACTTCCAAACTGTCTCCCAAAGGGATTGTGATATTTTACATTCCCACCAGCAGTGAATGAAACTTCCATTTGCTCCCTATCTCCCCTAATACTTGGCGTGGTCAGTCTTTCCAATTTTAGCCACTCTAATAGGTGTGTAGTATGATAGTATGTTACTGTGGTTTTAATTTGCATTTCCATAATGAATAAGGATGTTGAACATCTCTCCATATGGTTCTTTGCCATCTGTGTGTTTGCTTTGCTCAAGCGCCTGCTCATATCTTTTGCCTGATTTAAAATTGGGTGGTTTTCTTATCGTTGAGTTTTGAGAGTTCTTTATGTATTCTGGATAGAAGCCCTTTATCAGATATGTAATTTGCAAATGTTTCCCAATCTGGAGAAAATAGTCTCCTCACACTGTCTTTCAAAGAGCATGTTTTTAGTTTTGAAGAATACTGCTTCATTATTTTTCCATTTTTATCATCTGTGCTTTAGGTGTTGTATTTAAGAAATCTGCCTAACCAGAGGTTGCAAAGATTTTCCCTTTGTTTTTTAGCAGTTTTATACTTTTAGTTTTTATATTTAGGTCAGTGATACATTTTGAGTTAATTTTTATTTGTGGTGTGAAGAATGGATTAAAGTTCATGTTTTTCAATATGGATATCCAGTTGTTCCAGCACTATTTGTTCAAAACATAGCCCTTTCTCTACTGAATTATTTTTGTACCTTTGTCAAAAATCAATTGATCTGGGCTTCCTTGGTGGCGCAGTGGTTGGGGGTCCACCTGCCGATGCAGGGGACGCAGGTTCGTGCCCCGGTCCGGGAGGCTCCCACGTGCTGCGGAGCGGTTGGGCCTGTGAGCCATGACCGCTGGGCCTGCGCGTCCGTAGCCTGTGCTCCGCAACGGGAGAGGCGCAGCAGTGAGAGGCCCGCGTGCCGCAAGAAGAAAAACAAAAAAAAAAAAAAAAAAAAAAAATCAATTGCTCATATACATATGGATCTATTTATGAACTCTGTTTTGTTACACTGATCCACTATCTGTCTTGACACCTTGTTACTATATATTTAAAAGTTTTGAAGTCAGGTAACTTTTCCAACTTTGTTCTCCTTTTTCAAAGTTGTTTTGGCCATTCTTGGTCCTTTGCATTTCCAAATTAATTTTGAAATCACTTTGTCAATTTCTACAAAAAAGCTTCCTGAGATTTTGATTAGGATTGTGTTGAATCTGTAAATCAGTTTGGAACGAATGACATCCAAACAGTATTGTTTTCTGGCCCACAAACTAGGTATTTATTTAGGTTATCTTCAGTTTTTCTTAGCTGTGTTGCATAGTTTTCAGTATACAAGTACAATTTGTACAATTTTTAATCCGATTTATCCCTAAGCATTTCATATTTTTGAAAACTATTATAAATGGTAATAGTTTTTGAATTTCGATTTTTGATTGTTCATTGCTAGAATGTAGAAATGCAGTTGAACTTTGTTTATTGATCTTGTATCCTACAACTTTGCTAAGCTCCTTAATTCTAGTAGTTTTTTTAATACAGTTACTTGATTGATTGCCCTTATGATTATTTAGAGGCATGTTTTTAGTTGCGAGATGATTGGGGAGTTTTCGGAAATTGTCCTGTTACTACTTTAATTCCATTGTGGTCAGAGAAGATACTTTTATTGTTTGAATCCTTTGAAACTTGAGACTTGTTTTATGCACCAGAACGTGGTCTGGCTTGTTAAATATTCCACGTGTACTTAATAAGGATGTGTATTCTGCTGTGTTGGTTGGAGTTTCTATAAATGCTGATTATGTTTAGTTACTTGATAATGTTGTTGAGGTTGTCTTTTATGTCCTTTTACTGCTTTTCTGTCTACTTGTTCTATCGAATTTTGAGAGAGGTATGTTTAAATAAAATAAATTTTTGAATTTGTTTCTTCATTCTGTTCTATCAGTTTTGCTTCATGTACTGTGAAACTCTGTCACTTAAGGTTATTATGACCTCTTGGTGAGCTGACCTATTTATAACTTATGAAATGACCCTCTTTATCCCAAATAATATGCTTTACTCTGAAATCTGTTTTGTCTGAAATAGAGCCACTCCAGTTTTCTTATTAATGTTAGCATGGTATATCTTTTTCCATCTTTTAACTTTTAACCTATTTGTGTTTATATTTAAAGTGGATTTCTTGTAAACAGCCTATAGTTTGTTCTTGTTTTTTAATCCAGTCTTACAGTCTCTGCCTTTTAAAATATAAATCATTTATATTTAATGAGAGTATTGATATGATTGGTTTTACATTTACCATCTTGCTATTTGTTTTCTAATTGTCCCGTATTCTTTGTTCCCTTTTTCATTGTTTTCTGCCTTCTTTTGGAATGAGTAATTTTATATTTCTTCTCCTTTATTGGCGTATTTTCTCTAACTTTGGTTTCTCTTTTTAGTGGTTGCTTTAGGGTTTAGCATACATTTTTAACTTACCATAGCTTACATTGAGATACTATTCCATTTCTTGTGTAGTCTAAGGACTTTATGACAATATACTTTCATGGTCTCTCTCTAGACATTTGTGCTATTGTTGTCAAACATTTTATTTTTACTTAATTTGTATCCACATAATATATTGTGTTATTTTGCTTTAAATAAAATTTAAAAGTTTTATTTTAAGTAGTTTGTTAAGGTTTCTTTACCAGTCTTTTATATTTACTTACTCTTTTATCATTTCCACTGCTTTTAATGCCTTTGTGTAGATCCAGACATCCATCTGGTATTTTTTCATATGCCTGGAGGAATTCCCTTAACTTTTCTTGCTGGTGACAAACTGTTTTTTTGTTTGTTTGTTTGGTTGGTTTTTAAAATAAATTTATTTATTTATTTATTTTTGGCTGCGTTGGGTCTTCATTGCTGGGTGCGGGCTTTAGTTGCGGCGAGCAGGGGCTACTCTTCCTTGTGGTGCACAGGCTTCTCATTGTGGTGGCCTCTCTTGTTACGGAGCACGGGCTCTAGGTGTGTGGGCTTCAGTAGTTGTGGCACGCAGGCTCAGTAGTTGTGGCTCATGGGCTCTAGAGTGCAGGCTCAGTAGTTGTGGCGCCCGGGCTTAGTTGCTCCATAGCATGTGGGATCTTCCTGTACCAGGGATCGAACCCGTGTCCCCTGCGTTGGCAGGTGGATTCTTAACCACTGCGCCAACAGGGAAGCCCCCAAACTCTGTTTTTTGTTTTATTTATTTGTTTGTTTTTTATTCTTGGTCTGAAATATCTTCATTTTGCCTTTTTTGAAGCTAAACTTTATTTTGAGGTAATTTTAGATTTACTTGCAGTTGTAAGAAATCACACAGAGGCATGCTATGTACCCTTACCCAGTTTCCCCCAGTGGTGACACTGTAGTTCAGTCTCACAGCCAGGATATTGATTTTGATACAGTCAAGGTACAGAACGTTTCCATCACTTAAGGATCATGTTTCCCTTTTATAGCCAAGCCCACTTCCCTCGTGCCCCCACCTCCTCCTTAATCCCTGGCAACTACTAGTTATCACTTCTATTATTTTGTCATTTCAAGAATGTTACATATATTGAATTATATAGTAGGGATTGGCTTTTTCACTCAGCATAAGTCTCTGGATATTCATTCACTTTGTTGTGTATATTAATAATTTGTTCCTTTTTATTGCTGGTTAGTATTCCATGGTATGGATGGACCACAGTTTGTTTAACCACTCATCCATTAAAGGACATCTGGGTTGTTTCCAGTTTCTGGATATTATGAATAGAGCTGCTGTAAACATTAGTGTGTAGAGCATGTGTGTGAACACAAGTCTTTATTTCTCTGGAATAAATGCCCAGAACTACAGTTGCTGGGTCATAAGGTAGTTGCATGTTTAGTTTTGTAAGAAACTGCCAAATAGTTTTCCAGAGTGGCTGACCAGTTTACATTTCCACCAGCAGTGTATTGAGTTCCAGTTGCTCTGCACTGTTGCCAGCATTTGGTGTTTCACTGTTTTTCATTTTAGCCATACGGTAATGATGAGTATAATGATATCTCATTGTAGTTTTAATTTGCATTTCCCTAATGCCTAAAGGTCTTGAACTTCTCTCCATGTGTTTATTTACCATCTGTATATATCCCCTTTGGAAAATATCTCTTTGTGTCTTTTGTTCATTTTCTATTGTGTTCTTTGTTTTTATATTGTTGTTTTGTTCTTTATATATTCTAGATATTAGGTCTTTTTCGGATGTGTATTTCCAACATTTCCTGCCAGTTTGAAGCTTGTCTTTTCATCCCCTTAACAGGGTCTTTCACAGAGCAAAAGTTTTAAATTTTGGTGAAGTCCAATTTTTCCTTTTATGGATTGTGCTTTTGCTGTCAAGTATAAGATCTCTTTGCATAGCCCTTGATCCTAAAGATTTTCTCCTATTTTTTTTTCCTACAAGTTTTATAGTTTTACATTTAGGTATGTGATCCATTTTACGTTAATTTTTGTATAGCGTGAGGTTTAGTTTTTCTGTCTGGATGTCCAGTTGCTCTAGCACCATTTGTTTCAAAGGCTGTCTTTCCTTCATTAATTGCTTTTGCACTTTTGTAAAAAATCACTCGGGTGTATTTGTGTGGGTCTATCTCTGGGTCCCCTATTCTGTTCTGTTAAGGTATGTAACTGTCCCACAACATGGTTGGTCTTTGTTATTGTAGCTATATAATAAATCTTGATATCAGGTAGAGTGAGTCCATCCACTTGTTCTTTTTCAAAATTGTTTTTTTCTATTCTGGTTCCTTTGTCTTTCCATATAAATTACAGAATAATCTTGTCTATATGTACAAAAAATATTTTTGGGATTTTGATAGAAATTTTGTTAAACCTGTATCTCAGATGGGGAGAATTGATGTCTTTACTATGCTGACATTTCCAGTCTGTGGATGTGGTATGTCTCTGCATTTACTTAGATCTTCTTTACTTTGTTTCATCAGTGTTGTGTAGTTATCAACATGTTTGTTTTGTGAGATATACACCTAATCCTTTTATTTTTTGAGGAATTATAAGCATCATTATATTTTTGATTTTGGTGTTCACATTTTTATTGCTGGTATATAAAAGTACATTTGATTTTTGTATATTGACCTTACTGACTTCACTTAATATTTCTAGGCTTTTTTTTTCTTTTGGGAGTCCTTGTATTTTTCTACGTAGACAATCGTCATATGCAGATAGGGACATTTTTACTTACTCCTTACTGATGTGTATCCTTTATTCCCTTTTCTTGCCTTATTTCACTGGCTAGAACTTCTAGCAATATGTTGAATAAGAGTGATCAGAGCTGACATCCTTGCCTCATTTCTGATCTTAGGGGAAAAGCATTCAGTTTGATGTTAGCTGTAGGTTTTTGGTATATCCTTTTTATCAAGTCAAGGAAGTTCCCCTCTATTTCTTTCTTTCTTTTTTTTTTCCTCTTGTTTTTCTGTTTTACTGATTCCCGCTTTTTATCTTGAATGAGTGTTGATTTTTGTCAGTAGGTTTTTCTGTGTCAAATTGATATGATCATGTGAATTTCTTCTTCAGCTTATTAATATAGTGGATTATACTGGTAGATTTTCCAATACTGAGTCATCTTTGTATCTCTGGAATAAACTCCGTTTGGTCATGATGTTTATTTTTATATTTTGCTGAATTTTTGTTAAGGATTTTTACATGTGTTCATGAGATATGTCGGTCTGTAATCTTCTGTTTTTGTACCACCTTTGTTTGGTTTTGCTATCAGGGTAATACTAGCTTTATAAAATGAATTTGGGATATGTTAACTCCTGTTTTTCAGAAGAGATTGTGTAGAATTGATGTAAATTCTTATTTAGTGTAGAATCCATCAGTGAAACTATCTTGGCCTGGAGATTTCTTTTCTGGGAGTTTTAAAATTGAAAATTTAATTCCCTTAATAAGTATAGCGCTATTCCAATTATTTTATATTGGGTGGGTTGTAGTAGTTCACTTCTTTTGAGGAATTGGTCCATTTTTCCAAAGTTGTCAAATTTATGTGTGTGAAGTTATTTATAGTATTCCCTTGTTATCCTTTTGATGTCTGCAGGGTTGATATCCTTGTTTTTGCTTCTGATATTGGTATTACTGTAAATTTCCCTTTCAACACTGCTTTAGCTGTGTCCCAAAACTTTTTTTAAATTAATTAATTTAGTTATTTATTTATGGCTGTGTTGGTTCTTCGTTGCTGCACACGGGCTTTCTCTAGTTGTGGTGAGTGGGGGCTACTCTTTGTTGTGGTGTGCGGACTTCTCATTGCAGTGGCTTGTGTTTTTTGCAGATCACAGGCTCTAGGCACATGGGCTTCAGTAGTTGTAGCATGCAGGCTCAGTAGTTGTGGCTCGTGGGCTCTAGAGCGCAAGCTCAGTAGTTGTGGCACACAGGCTTAGTTGTTCCACAGCATGTGGGATCTTCCCGGACCAGGGCTCAAACCCATGTCCCCTGCATTGGCAGGTGGAGTCTTAACTGCTGCACCACCAGGGAAGTCCCTGTGTCTCCAAACTTTTGATATATTGTCTTTTTATTTTCATTCAGTTCAGTATATTTTTTAGTTTCCCTTGAGACTTACCCTTTGACCCATGGGTTATTTAGAAGTGTGTTACTTAGTTTCCAGGTATTTATAGACTTTCTTGTTATCTCTCTCTCACTGATTTCTGGTATTTTCCATTGTGGTCAGAGAACACACTTATTATGATTTCAGTTGTTTTATTTTTTGAGGTTTGTTTGTGGCCCAGGATATAGTCTATTTTGGTATATGTGCTGTGAGCACTTGAAACAAATGTGTTGTTGGGTGGAGTGTTCTATAAATGTTGATCAGATCTCATTGGCTGTTGGTGCTGTTGACTTCTTCTGTATCCTTGCTGATTTTCTGTTTAATTGTTCAATCAATTGTTGACAGAAGGATGTTGAGGTTTCCAGCTCTAGTTGTGGATTTCTCTATGTCTGTTTTCAGTCCTATCAGAGTTCAATTCATGTATTTTGCAGCTTTGTTGTTTGGTACAAACACATTTGAGATTGCTTTGTCTTTTTGATGGACTGATCCTTTATATAATCTCACTTTCTCTGGTAGTTTTCTTTGCTCTGAAGTCTACTTTATCTGCTACTAATATAACCATTCCTGCTTTCTTTGGGTTAATGTTTGCATGACATATGTTTTTCCATCATTTTTCTTTCAGCCTGCTTGTATCATTACATTTGAAGTGAGTTTCTTATAGGCAGCATATAGTTGAATCATGTTTTTAAAGCTGCTTTGTTAATTTAAGTCTTTTAATTGGTGTAATGTTTATTGATATTTAAGGTGGTTGTTGATATATTAGGACTTAAGTTTGTCATTTTGTTTTTGTTTTCTGTTCTGTTTTTCATTTCTGTTTTCTTATCTCTGCCTTCCTGTGGGTTATTTGAATATTTAAAAATTTGTTTTTTTTTAATGTTTTTGAGTGTATCTCTTTATACAGTGTTTTTAGAGGTTGCTCTAGGTTTGCATTATTTATACATAACTTTTCACAGTCTACTGATGTTGTTATTTTACCAATTCAAGGGAAGTGTAGAAACTTTCCCTTCTATCTCCTTTACTCTTCCCTAGTTATCATGTAATTAAATATTTCCTCACATACATTTGGAACCACATCAGACAGTGTTATGATTTTTATTTCAACTTTCACATAATTTAGAAAACTCAAGAGAAGGAAAGCCTATTGTATTTGTCTGTATTTTTGATTACCATGTTTTCTTCTTCCTTCTTGATGTTCCAGGGTTCCTTTTTTAAAAAAATTACTTCCTTTTTGTTTAGAGAACTTCCTTAAGTCATTCTTTTAGGGTAAGTCTACTGGCAACAAATTCTCCTTGTTTTGCTTCATCTGAGAATGTCTTAATTTCACCTTGATTCCTGAAGGACATTTTCACTGGGTATAGGATTCCAGGTTGACAGTCCTTTTCTTTCAGCAGTTGAAAATTATTCTGCTACTTCCTTTGTCTTCCATAGTTTTTGATGTGAAATCCATTGCCATTCAAATAGTTTTTCTCTTATAGGTAAGGTGTTGTTTTTTTTTTCACTACTTCCAAGATTTTTTCGATGTCTTTAGTTTTCATAAGTTTAATTATGATGTGTCTTGGCATAAATATCTTTGTTCTTTTTCCTGTTTGATGTTTGCTGTGCTTCCTGAATCTATAGAATCATATCTTTTGCCAAATTTGGGAAAATTTCAGCCTTCATTTCTTATAATACTTTCAACCCAGCCTTCTCTCTCCTCTCCTTCTGGGATTCTGATAGCATGTGTTAGATATTTTGTTAAAGTCCTAAAGGTCCCTGAGGCTCTGTTCATTTTTCTTTCCCAGTCTGTTCTTCCTGTATTGTTCAGAGTAGGTAATTTCTGTTGTTCTGTGTTCATGTTTACTGATTCTTTCCTCTGTCAGTTCCATTCTTCTACTTAGCTTATCCACTGAGCTGCTTACTTCAGTTACTGTGTTTTTCATTTCTAAAATTTCCATTTGGTTCTTTATATCTTCTATTTGTTGAGTTTTTCTATATTGTTTTATTTGTTTCTAGTATGTTCATAACTACCTGTTGAGGCATTTTTATCATGGCTGCTTTAAAACTTCTGTTAGGTAATTCTAACTTACCTCCTATCTTAGTGTTGGCATCTATTCATTCATTGTCTTTTTTCACTGAGTGAGAAATTCTTGGTTCTTAGTATGATGAGTGATGTTCAGTTGAAACCTGGACATTTTTGTGTTATGTTATAAGGTATTGGATCTTATCTAATATGTGTTTTAGCTGGCTTTCTCTGACACCATTCTGGCAAAGGAAGAAATATTAGGTGGAGATAGAAGTCCACGTTCCCCATGCAGTCTGTTGACACCCAGGGTGGGGTTTGGGGCTCCGTGTTCTTCCTGGGTGGGGGTAGGAGTTTCTTCTCCCCACATGATGTCCACTGACACAGCAGTGGCTTTTTACCACTGGGTGATAGTGAAAGTCCTGATTCTGACGCTACCCACTGGGGAGTTCGAGGGTTGCTTCTTTCTTTCTTTTCTCTTTCTTTCTTCCTTTCTTTCTTTTTCTTGCTCTCTCTCTCTCGAGGTATAATTGATTTACAATATGATATGTTACAGGTGTACAGTATAGTGATTCACAATTTTTTTTTTTTTTTTTTTTTTTTTTTTGCGGTATGCGGGCCTCTCACTGTTGTGGCCTCCCCCGTTGCGGAGCACAGGCTCCGGACGTGCAGGCTCCGGACGCGCAGGCTCAGCGGCCATGGCTCACGGGCCCAGCCGCTCCGCGGCATATGGGATCCTCCCAGACCGGGGCACGAACCCGTATCCCCTGCATCGGCAGGCGGACTCTCAACCACTTGCGCCACCAGGGAGGCCCTGATTCACAATTTTTAAAGGTTATGCTCCATTTATGATTATTATAAAATACTGGCTATAATTCCCTGTGTTGTATACTATATCCTGTAGCTTATTTTATACATAATAGTTTGTACTTCTTAATCCCCTACTCCTATCATGCCCCTCCCCCTTCTCTATCCCCACTGATAACCACCAACTTGTTCTCTGCATCTGTGAATCTGTTACTTTTTTGTTATATTCACTAGTTTGTTGTATTTTTTAGATTTCACATGTAAGTGTTATCATACAGCATTTGTCTTTCTCTGTTTGATTTATTTAACTTAGCATAATAAGGAGGGATGCTTCTTTATTACTGGGTTTGTGGGTGGAAATCCAGGCTCTTCATTTGATCTTCACTGACATTGTGTGATGGGGGTGTGGTTTGTTATCACTCAGCATGGATGAAAGTTCCCATTCCTAATTTACCTTTTCTAACACTACCCCAGTGGGTAGGTTGGGATGTAAGTGGAAGACTAGGCTCCTCACTTGGCCATGGGTAGGTGTGGCACCACAGTTTTTCTGTGTGTTTGACTAGGGTAAAGCAGTTTTTGTAAGTTTTCTGCCTTGCTAGGCTGCCCCTTTCCTGGTCCTTTGGCTAGAGATAGCAGGCTTTCATTGTGGCTTTGTTCCCTCCATTTGTTGGTGTTTCCAGGTCGGTGGCTTCTTCAGCTCCAAGTCCTGGAATATATGGAGCAGAAAGAAATCCCAGGGAACTCACTGCCATGTCATTCCTTGGGTTCTGAAATTGCTAGCTTGTCTTTCACAGCTTATGTTTGCTTCATATACAATGTCCAGGATTTTTTGTTGTACTTAGTGGGAGGAGTAGGGAAAAGTACCACTAATCCATCTTCCAAGAAGTGGAAGGTCTCATCTTTGGTTTTGAAAGATGTTTTCATGGGGTATGGAATTCTCTGTTGACAGTTTTCTTTTAATACTTGACAGATGTTACTCCACTGTCTTCTGTCTTGCATTGTTTCTGACAAGAAGTCTGTTGTCAGTTTTACCTTTGTTCCTATATACATAATGTTTTATTTCTAACTGCTTTAAAATTTTTCTTTTTATCACTGTTTTAAGTAGTCTTTTGTTTGGGGTTTGTTGAGGTTGTTAGATCTGTAAATTTACTGTTTCAGATTTATATACCTTTCAGTCATTTAAAAAAACTTCTATTGTTATAATTAACATAAAGTTAATTTCTTTAGTGTACAGTCCTATTAATTTTTGGGGGATCAGTTTTACGAATTTTAATACAGGTATAGGTTCATATAAACCACCACCTCAGTCAGAATACACAACTGTTTCGTCACTCTAAAAAAACTTCCTTGTGCTATCCCTTTGTATACAATCATTATCTCTTAAAATATTTGTTCTGTCTCTTCACCTTCAGACTCCAATTACATGTACATTAGGGACAACTGGACGTAGTCCCACAGGTCACTGATATGCTTAATTTTTGTTGTTATTTTGAGAGGTTTTTTTTTTTTTTTTTAGGTTTGTGTGTGTGTGTTTCATTACAGATAACTTCTGTTGCTAAGTCTTCAAGTTCACTAATCTTTTCTTTTGTTTCTAATCTGTTATTAATTTCACCTGGTGTGTTTTTCATCTCAGAGATTCTACTTTTCCTCTGTAAAGTAGATTTGGCTCTATTTCCATATCTCTCCTTAACATGCTCTTTTTTCTACCTCGAGCATAGAAATTATATATATATTTAAAAAATGTCTTTTTTAATGTCCTTATTTTTGAGTCTTATATCTGTGTTATTTTCATGTCTGTTTTTGTTTATTTGCTCCTTGTTATTGGTCATTTCTGATCTTTCCGTGCCTCATCTTTGAGTATATAACTCAGTTGTACTCTTCAATTAGAATTTTATGTTGTTGCGTACTGGATTTTCTTTTTACTCCTATAAATATTTTTGAGCTTTATTCTGGGGCACAGTTATGTTAATGGGAAATAGTCTAGAACTTTCCCCGTGGTGCAGTGGTTAAGAATCCACCTGCCAATGCAGGGGACATGGGTTTGAACCCTGGTCCAGGAAGATCCCACATGCCACAGAACAACTAAGCCTGTGCGCCACAACTACTGGGCCTGCGCTCTAGAGCCTGCGAGCCACAACTACTGAGCCCACATGTTGCAACTACTGAAGCCCGCGTTCCTAGAGCTTGTGCTCCGCAACAAGAGAAGCCACCGCAATGAGAAGCCCGTGCACTGCAAAAAAAGAGCAGTCCCCACTCGCCGCAACTAGAGAAAGCCCACGCGCAGTAACGAAGACTCAACTCAGCCTAATAAATAAATACTTTTTTTAAAAAAAAAAAAATGAGGGGCCTCCCTGGTGGCGCAAGTGGTTGAGAGTCCGCCTGCCGATGCAGGGGATACGGGTTCGTGCCCCGGTCTGGGAGGATCCCATATGCCGCGGAGCGGCTGGGCCCGTGAGCCATGGCCGCTGAGCCTGCGCGTCCGGAGCCTGTGCTCCACAACGGGGGAGGCCACAACAGTGAGAGGCCCGCATACCGCAAAAAAAAAAAAAAAAAAAAATGAGGGCTTCCCTGGTGGCGCAGTGGTTAAGAATCTGCCTGCCAATGCAGGGGACTCGGGTTCAAGCCCTGGTCTGGGAAGATCCCACATGCTGCGGAGCAACTAAGCCCATGAGCCACAGCTACTGAGCCTGCGCTCTAGAGCCTGTGAGCCACAACTACTGAAACCCACACATCTGGAGCCCATGCTCTGCAACAAGAGAAGCCACCGCAATGAGAAGCCTGTACACTGCAATGAAGAGTAGCCCCTGTTCGCCACAACTAGTGAAAGCCCGTGTGCAACAACAAACACCCGACATAGCCAAAAATAAGTAAAAATAAAATAAATAAATAAAATTTAAAAAAAGGAAATAGTCTGGACCTTTTGAGGCTTTTAAAGCTTTGTTAGGCAGGTCTGAGCAGCCTTTAGTTTTAGGCAGTTTCTTGACTTCGGTGTAATTGACATTTAGGACCAGGTAATTCTTTATTGTAGGGGCTGTCCTGTGTTTATTGTAGGATGTTGAGCAGCATTTGTGGGCTCTACCCACAAGATGGCAGGAGCACCATTTAGTCATGAGCTAAGAGTGGTTTTCATTTTTTTTTAAAGTTGTTAAAAAAAAATGCAACAGAGACCACTGTATGTGGCCAAGAAAGTCAGAATACTTACAGAGATTTTGAACCCCTTGTACAGGAGACATTCCTTTACTGTTTGAGACAAATGGTAGTATAAAAAAAAAATTCTTATTTTTTCAGTATAGACAATAGTTAAGAGCACCGGCTTTGAAATTAGAAGGGTATGATTTGAGTCCAATTATGTGTCTGCCCCTTAATAACTATTTGACTTTGGGCAAATTTTTAACTCTCTGAGCCTTATTTTCCTTTCTTGTAAAGTAGAGCCAGTATATACTTATCACTTAAGTTTGTTGGAGAATTAAATGAAAATGAATAAAAGTATATAGCTCAATACATGACACATAGTAACTGTTATTCTTTTTTTTTAATATTTATTTATTTGGTTGCGCTGGGTCTTAGTTGCAGCTTGCCAGCTCCTTAGTTGCAGCTTGAAGGCTCTTTAGTTGAGGATCGAGGGCTCCTTAGTTGCGGCCAGCGGGCTCCTTAGTTGTGGCATGCGAACTCTTAGTTGTGGCATGCAAACTCTTAGTTGCGGCATGCAGGTGGGATCTAGTTCCCTGACCAGGGATCAAACCCAGGCCCCCTGTATTGGGAGTGTGGAGTCTTAACCACTGTGCCACCAGGGAAGTCCTGTAACTGTTATTCTTATTTCAGGAGTGTGCCCGTTATTTATAATACCCCTTGATGTATATATAGAGTCATATTTTGCTAATTTGGAGGATTATCATCTGTTATCTTTCAGGTCATGCAGAAGGATTTTGTATGATGTGTACAATGCAAGCTCATATTACCCAGGCGCTCAGTAATCCTGGGGATGTTATTAAACCGATGTTTGTCATTAATGAGATGCGGCGTAAGTATCCTCTATAGTAGTTTATATTAGTATTTGTTAGCTAATTGGTCTTAATGGTCTAACTGGTAAATGATGAGCTCCTTGTGTATTACAACAGTTTATTGTATATGTATATGTACTTAATGAATAACAGGTTTTTAGTAAACTATTTGCTATATAAACACATTTTGAAACCTAAAGTAAAAGATGACAATATAGTAAAGAAGGTGGTATTCAGTTTAATATATAAACACATTAAAAATTTTAAAAAATTCAATTTATTAATAAAATCATTGATAAGTTTTACAGTGTTTTTCTCAGATATTTGGATTTCTATGCTAATACTAACTCTAATATTGTCCCACAGGTTTCTTTAGTTTTCAATTAGTTTTAATTCAGTGAATGAGTATTACACTATACATAGCTGATGGGAATTATCAAAATAAAGTTAATTATACTTTTAAAGAAAATTTTATACTCATAACTTAGCAAATTTGTGGATAGATTTCAGTTTTTCTATACAATTTTTAAATGACTTTAAAATTTCCTCTTGAATTGTAATAATCCTGATAGGTCACATGAAATATTTTTATGTATGTACTTTCTGTATGTTTTTTGCAATAAGCTTTTACATCATCTTAATTAGCTGAGCTGGAATAAAAAATGCTTGCAAATAAAACAAAAACCTAACTCTTAATCTGGTATCTAGCTGGGTAATTATAGGGGTGGATAATTACACACTGACAATTTATAATCTTTTTGCCTAAAAAGCTGCTGAAGATAAAGAGGTATTATATTGGCCCTTGGTACTATTAACAGGCCAGATTAGACAATGCAAAAATTTTTTAAACATTGTAGGATCCTGGCACAATTTTAGCCAGGGGTGATTTTGTTTGTTTAATTACGTGTATATATTACACACACACACACACACACACACACACACACACACACACACACACACGGCAGGCATGTCTAATGTTTTTTTTTTTTTTTTTTTTTTTTTTCGGTATGCGGGCCTCTCACTGTTGTGGCCTCTCCCGTTGCGGAGCACAGGCTCCGGACGCGCAGGCTCCGGACGCGCAGGCTCAGCGGCCATGGCTCACGGGCCCAGCCGCTCCGCGGCATATGGGATCCTCCCAGACCGGGGCACGAACCCGTATCCCCTGCATCGGCAGGCGGACTCTCAACCACTGCGCCACCAGGGAGGCCAATGTCTAATATTTTTAAACTTAGTCTTTAAGAGAATGTCACTGTGTGTATATACATACATCCATGAACATACACCGCCTGCTAACTCCAAACATATATGGTTGAATAATGAAATTGTCATTTTTGTAGGTCAGAACTGGTAGAATATTGGCAATTTCATATGATTCAAGTTAATATATATTTATATATATTCATACACATTAAAATTCTATGTATATTGTTTATACTTTTGTGTTGTTTTTCATTATTACGTAATTTTGTCTTGCGGCTGTTTAGTCAATTAGAAATAGGACCAAGATGATACTCAGTGGAGAATATAGTATGTTCTCTAGGTTATTGGGATAGAATTTAGGTAGGTTCACACGTTTATGTTTTACATGGATTCTCTCAGGGAGATCTAGGGCCAGATTTAAGATGTGTGCACTGACATAACATTTGGGACAAAATTTTGAAACAGTGAAGCCAAGGTTGAATTTACTCAGGTATCATTTTATTGCTGAAGACATAGAGTCTCTGGGCTCTCAGAAACTCTAGCCCATGTGGACTTTTAATGGTCTAAAGGGCCTGTCGTAGCTGTTCTCAGGGGAGCTTATTAATGCTGTTTCCTCATAAAATAATTATCGGGTATTTTCTAACCAACGTATTGACATAAGATGTAACTTTGGGGGAGTACAGCCTGGCCTGTCACGTGATGATAAAGCTTTGTCTTTACTCGAACTTTATAGGCATAGCTAGGCACTTCCGTTTTGGAAGCCAAGAAGATGCCCATGAATTCCTTCAGCACACTGTTGATGCTATGCAAAAAGCATGCTTGAATGGCAGCAACAAGTGAGTACAACACAGCATCGGTAAACCCCCATTCCCACCCCCTGCCCACCTCGCTGGCTCACCAGAACTCAGTCTAGCCTTTTACGATGGGTGTGCAGAGCTCTCTTTTGGCCTCAACTTTTGACTTTGCGCTGCCTCTTCCTCAGGTGATTGGCATTATTTTCAAATGGTTGAAATTTTAAAAGGTGTGCTTACTATAATAATTTGGATTTAATTACAGATGTCAGGACATGAATATTGGTCTTGACATTATTTAATTTCTGAGTATCATCATCCCTCTGCAGGTCAAAACTAACCACTTCTCCTTTCTTGTGTGCCAACGTTTTCTGAGTTGATGTCTAGGCTTTGAAATCTGTATTTGTTCCCTGTGTCTTTCTCACTCTGGTCAGTTACCAGTTTCTGCAGTTTCTTCTTTAAAATCTAAATGTGGGCTCAAGAGGAAGATTGGAGAAACAATTAGATAACAAGTCCTAACCCACTTGCTATTGCCTCAACACACCCAGCAAGTCTCCCATTCCCTTCCCACTGCCACCAGCACTGCCTTGGCCAGGCTTTCCTTGTCTGGATGACAGTAGGCTGCAGAACAGGGGGAAATGCTCTGTGTTCCCTGCCTTCACTGGCAAGTCCTCACACTCGGTGTCACAGTCCTGCTTTAGGGTGACTTCCTCTTACTACTTGCTTCAGGGCCAGATTCCTGACTTAATTTTGAAGTCCCTTCTTAATACCATGCTACCTCTTTTTCTGCCTCACCCCAAACCCTCACTGTGTTCTGATGAGGCAAGGCTATTCTCTGGCTGTCACACATACTGTGCAGCTCTGCTGTTTGAATTCTCATTCTTTTATAGATGTACATGCTTTTAAAATCTGGTTATAGCCTCTGTCATTTTTGTAGAACTCTTCTCTCATTTTACTGTTTGACTTTTTCAGATTAGACAGACACACCCAGGCTACCACACTGGTTTGTCAGATATTTGGAGGATACCTAAGATCTAGAGGTAAACTCTGTTTAAAGTTTGATAAGTGTGATACAGTATGTGGTTTAAAAAATGCAAAGGATAGGTAAGGGTTAATAATGGCAAGTGTATCTCCCTTCCAGCCCAGACTCCCATCCCCCATCCTCAAAGGCAGCCCCTGTCCAGTTTGTGGTTATCCTTCCAATAGTTTCCTGTGCATGAGCAGACTGGCTTCTTTTCACATTGGAAACCTTTTTACATTTCAGCACATATAGGTCTAACAGAGTCTTTCACAGTCGCAGCAGTATTCCATTTATTTTAGTTCCCTATCAGGGAATTTTTAGATAGTTTCTAATTTTTGTTGTTGTTACCATCAGTGCTTCATTGAACATCCTTGTATACACATGCCTTTACGTCCATGTAAAAGTGTACATACACAGGATAATTTGTTAGAATCTCCTTATCAAAGGGTGTGTTTATTTTAAACTTTGACTCTGCCATGTCACTCTTCCAAGAGCTGATGCCAGTTTACACTCCAGCCAGCGGTGAACGTGCATCACATTCGTGCCTCTCACTGTGTAGTAGTAAAATTGTTTGCCCAATGTGATAGAAGAAAAAAGTACCTTGTGTTTTTTATTTTGTGATAGTATTTATATGTTCTGTCATTTCAGTAGTTGGTATTGCCATACTGATTATACTTTACTATACTTATACTATACTGATTATACTGATTATCCTTTGCATTTTCTTTTTATTTCAGTCAAATGTTTAAATTGCAAAGGTGTGTCAGATACTTTTGATCCATATCTCGATATAACATTGGAGATAAAGGTAAGTTTGATAGTTGTTGTGGTGGTGAAGTTAAAAAAAGTCAGTCATACTTTATGTATTTATAGTTCACTTATAATTTAGACTACACTTGTTAGAGAATATAAATTGAAAAATTTAATATGCTAGGACTTTATTTAGAGGAGATTATTTAAGCTTTGTATTAGGCATCATAAAAAACTTAAAACGTTTAATAATTTTATTACCCTTTGACTTAATCTTAATAAAACCAGATTCTGGTGCCTATATTAGCCAAATTTAGGTGGTTGTTATTCTTTAGATACTGTTTTGCTTCTTGCATTTTCTAAACTCCTATTTTTTTGTTGTCTTAAGCTTTTGTTTTTCTGATTACAAGTGTAATACATACTAATGATAAAAATGAGAAACATTGGGCTTCCCTGGTGGTGCAGTGGTTGAGAGTCCGCCTGCCGATGCAGGGGACGCAGGTTCGTGCCCCGGTCCGGGAGGATCCCACATGCCGCGGAGCGGCTGGGCCTGTGAGCCATGGCCGCTGAGCCTGCGCGTCCGGAGCCTGTGCTCCGCAATGGGAGAGGCCACAACGGTGAGAGGCCCGCATACCGCAAAAAAAAAAAAAAAAAAAAAACATTGCAGAGACGCGTGGGATCCTGTCCCTCAGGATGTACTCTTGTTAACAGTTTGATATAAACTGCTTCCAGAGTATTCGTTTACTGTTTATAAAAATGAGTTTATACCTTCAGTCTGTTTGGCCACTTCCTATCTTCATTGCATTTTGCTTGGGCCTTCTGTGTGTTGTGCTTCAGCCAATTTACATGCCTGATTCCTTGCTGGTAGATACTTCATTTGTTTCCAGTTTTATACTATTTTAAATAATGCTGCAGCAAGCAACCTCTTCACATATTTTTGCTGACTTTAATCTGCTCTTTTTTTAATGGGAGGGGAAATAGCTTGGTGTGTACATGTATTAATATAAAACTGAACATCATAATGAAAGAAGATTTTCTTTTTACATAAAAATTCACATTTGCTTTTATACTTTCGAGTCGTCTTTTTTCTTTTTCCTAACAAGCAGCAATGAGTGGTAATGTGGTGTTGGTGCTGCTCTGTTCCCAGGCTGCTCAGAGCGTTAACAAGGCATTGGAGCAGTTTGTGAAGCCGGAACAGCTCGATGGAGAAAACTCGTACAAGTGCAGCAAGTATGATGGGTGATGCTGGAGGCCGCATGGGGGGCGGGGAGGCTTGGTTTGAAAGGGTTCGGTGTGTCTGCGTAACCCAGGGCTAGATTCCTGTTACCGTCAGGGAAGACTCTGGGTCTCTCTTCCCCAAGGGCCAGGGCACGCTGTGTCTCCGTGTTTACACTCTTCAGAGAAGTGCACTGAAGAATGGGAGATGGGGCCTCGCTCCTGGGGAGGTGGGTGGGAATGGAGAGGTAAGGTCATCCACTCACCACAGGCTAGCGCTGCTGCGTGTGAAGCTTGGCTGTGGCGGCATGTGTGTCGAGCAGCACTTACATGGACTCCCCTGTGTGAAAGGGTTGGGGTGGGTGGGGAGTGACTTTCTCCCAGAGCAGTTTAGGGTCTCTCTTAACTGCTGGCTGTCTCCCAGGATTAGGGGCAGTATCTGCTAGAAACCTCGAATTTAAGTTATTCTTTAATGTTTCCCCATCGAGTCAAGAGAGCCTATTTTTTTTTAAAGGGGGGCAGTGTCTTTCTTCCTTCCTTCCTTCCTTCCTCCCTTCCTCCCTTCCTCCCTCCCTCCCTCCCTTCCTCCCTTCCTTCCTCCCTTCTTTCTTTCCTTCTTTCTTTCCTCCCTTCCTCCCTTGTTTTCCTTCTTTCTTTCTTTCAAGATTTATTCATTATTTATTTAATTTATTTTTGGCTGTGTTGGGTCTTAGTTGTGGCATGCAGGATCTTTCATTGCGGCTCACAGGCTTCTCTCTAGTTGTGGCGTGTGGGTTTTCTCTAGCTGTGGCACACAGGCTCCAGGGCACGTGGGCTCTGTAGTTGTGGCATGCAGGTTCCAGAGTGTATGGACTCTGTAGTTTGTGGCACGCGGGCTTTCTAGTTGAGACGTGCGAGCTCAGTAGTTGTGGCGCACGGGCTTAGTTGCCCTGCGGCATGTGGGATCTTAGTTCCCTGGCCAGGGATCGAACCTGCGTCCCCTGCATTGTAAGGCGGATTCTTTACCACTGGACCACCAGGGAAGTCCCAAGAGAGCCTATTTTAAGAAAGCCCTGTTTCATATGTTTTAAGTAGATTTTCATTTTAAGTCAGTTAATACAGCTAAGCGTTGTTATTGAATATAGGCAGACTTCAGGGATATCGTGGGTTTGGTTCCAGACCACCACAATAAAGCAAATCTTACAATAAAGTGAATCACATGAATTTTTTCGTTTCCCAGTGCATAGAAAAGTGATGTCTATGCTATACTGTAGTCTAAGTGTGCAATAACATTATGTCTAAAAAACAATATACAGACCTTCACTTAAAAATACTGTTAAAATATGCCAAAATAACTAGAATAGGAACATCAAAGATCTCTGATCAGGCTTCCCTGGTGGCGCAGTGGTTGAGAGTCCACCTGCCGATGCAGGGGACACGGGTTCGTGCCCCGGTCTGGGAAGATCCCACATGCCGCGGAGCAGCTGGGCCCGTGAGCCATGGCTGCTGAGCCTGCATGTCCGGAGCCTGTGCTCCGCAATGGGAGAGGCCACAACAGTGAGAGGCCCGTGTACCGCAAAAAAAAAAAAAAAAAAAAAAAAAAAAAAATCACTGATCACAGGTCACCATAACAAATATAATAATAATGAAAAAGCTTGAAATATTTCGAGAATTACCGAAATGTGACACAGGGACACGAAGGAAGCAAATGCTTTTGGAAAAACGGTGCCAGTAGACTTGCTCCATGCAGGGTTGCCACTGACCTTCAATTTGTGAAAAATGGAATATCTGCAAAGGGTAATAACATGAGGTGTGCCTGGGTTCATTTTGTCGAGGGGGAGAAGGCTCCCTTTCCTCCCAAGACCATAGGGATTTCTCCTTTGTTTTAAACTTCATGGACATTTCTAGTCTTTACTTTCTTCCTTTTGTATCTGGGCTTAGTTTTCACAGTATTATACCAGCGAGTTTTTCAGTTTGTTTTCCATTGAGAGAAACTTATATTAATCTAATTTTGAAAATATCAGTGACCTGTCATACCTGACATTTCAGAACTGTCCTTTTTCTTTCATGCTAATTAAGCAGTTTCCCCCGTACTTTAAATTTTAATATTTTAACTGTTGGTTGAAAAGGGTGGTATTTCTCATCTCATAGCCTTCTTTTGGAAACTTAATTTAGAATGTTTCAGAGGAATAACAAGGGAAAGATGAAGAAAAACCCATGTTAATCTTCTTAAACATCTGTTTCTGTTTTTTTCCAAGGTGTAAAAAGATGGTTCCAGCTTCGAAGAGGTTCACTATACACAGATCTTCTAACGTTCTTACACTTTCTCTGAAACGTTTTGCAAATTTTACTGGTGGAAAAATTGCTAAGGTATGTAGATAATATTATTAATAACCGTTTATGCTGAGCCTTTCAAGGCTTAAGTGTCAGCAACTAAATTGAACAGTTTTATTATCTGATTTTCTAAGTTCTTCCAGCACTTGGTAGTAGAAAAAAATGTCAAAGAATTGAGCTAGTAGTTTGGTATGTGTGTTTATGAGTGTATGTGTTTTTTTCTATATCCTTTATCTGGCTAGACTTTCTGAAGATAAATTATCTTCATTTGGGCTTCATAGTCAGTGCAGGTGACGAGTGGCTACAGGGAGTGAGCTTGTGTCATTTGAATCCAAAGAGGGTTCCCAGTCAGATCTTGCCATTCTTTCATCAGAGCTTATTTTGTTTATTCATTTGTTTTCTGACTGGTAGTGTACTGAATTTTCCCATTTTCTTCCCACTTTCTGGAGATTGAAAGTGGTCAGAAATCCAGTAACATGCAAAAGAAATCTGTTCCTGAATTGTTAAAAATAAAAATAAGACTGTCTGGGGGCTTCCCTGGTGGTGCAGTGGTTGAGAGTCCACCTGCCAATGCAGGGGACATGGGTTCATGCCCCGGTCCGGGAAGACGCCACATGCCACGGAGTGGCTGGGCCCGTGAGCCATGGCCGCTGAGCCTGCGTGTCCGGAGCCTGTGCTCTGCAACGGGAGAGGCCACAACAGTGAGAGGCCCGTGTACCGCAAAAAAAAAAAAAAAAAAAAAGACTGTCTGGACTCTCAAATCCAGAGTTGTGATTGTTACTGTCTCCTTTGATGGAATTGGAGAATTCACTTACTGTGGATCCTTATTTGTTTAAAGGAAATAAAGAATACAGTGGGATTGCATTAAACACACTTAGGTTCAGGTGTGCTCCAGGTTGATTCTGTCTTTTGAAACGAGGTTCAGTGTGCTGGTTTTCTGCCAGAACATAGGGTGCAGTGCTCTGGGGTCTCCTGTGCCCGTGCACATGGGATGACTTGCACCTTCAGAAATGACGTTCCTTTTTCCTCTTTCCATTCCTTTGTAGGATGTGAAATATCCTGAATATCTTGACATTCGACCATATATGTCTCAGCCAAACGGAGAACCGATCATTTATGATTTGTATGCAGTACTGGTACACACTGGTTTTAATTGCCATGCTGGACATTACTTCTGCTACATAAAAGTAAGCTCTGTGGATTTTGCTAATAGCTATTTTTACAATACACTGTAAGATAGCCCTGGCATTTTTGGGAGGAAAGGTGGGGCTTTTACGGTTAAAATACGAAAGCCCATTTTTCTTATGTCTCTGGATTGGTGTTCCCTATTTACCTAATTGTATCTAATATCTCTTTTATTGGCTGTTTTGCAGGCTAGCAATGGCTTCTGGTACCAAATGAATGACTCCATCGTATCTATCAGTGATATTAGATCGGTACTCAGTCAACAAGCTTATGTTCTCTTTTATATCAGGTATTGTCAGGAAAGCAAATTTTCATCTTTTCTGTTATGTCATCTCTCTTCCTCTCATCAACATATTTAAATTGAGTATTGTCTGTTTAAGCAGCATCTCGGTGGTGGTGTTCAGTGCGGATCATGAGTTTGCTTTAGCTCCCAGCTCTTCGGCAGGTTAATAAAGAAACGTGCAGAAGAAGGGGAAGGCCGTAGTCTCAGAGGGTGGGCTGCTGCTGCTGGTAGCAAACCGGGTGGGCCAGGGGGCCTGGGAGGCAGTGAGCGGAGGCCTGGAGAAGGGGACTCTTTGAGTACCTGGGTGTGGTCACCTCTCAACCACTGAGCACAGGCAGCCAGCCACCTCCCTGGGCCAGCCTGGGCCAGCACCAGCACCCGCACCCCTGCTGCTGCTGCATATTCTGACTCGCTAATTCCATTTCTGGAAATGTAGGGCCTTGGAGCAATCTGATGTGTGCTCCAGTGTATTCATTTGTAGTAGTTGGAAATTAAGAACATCATGAAATTTCCATCAATGACAGAAGATCATGTAAATTATAGCATATCCATATGATGAAATACAATGCAGCTGTTAAAAGTGATTTTTATAAAGCTTTTTAAAATGATATGAGAGAGTGCTCCATATATGGAGGAAAAGCAGTTTGAAATTTTACACACTGATACTGAAGAAATCAGTATAGGCTAAAGCCTGGAGGAAAATCCACTAAATCTGAATAGTAGACGCCTCGAAGCAGTGAGGGGAAGCACAGTGTTTTTGTTTGTTTCTAACTTTTCAGGATATTACAGATTTTTCTACAATGGTATGTATTTATAATTAGAAAAATAGAAATAAAAAAGAAAAGAAAAATAGCTTTCAAAAAATTAAAAAGTAAAGAACAGTAGCTTTCAGATAGTGGCATCCTCAGAATACACAGTTCAAAATACCGTTTGCCCAGTGACCCTGTTATCATCTCCCGATCTGAGCACCCGGTGTTGGCCTGGACTTGATGGGGACCCTGCGTGTAGCTCTGCGCATCGTGTCACCTGTTACCTGAGGGTGGGGTGTACACGAATCTCTTCTGGGGAGATGTCCCATATCACCTTGAGCACTGTCACTCTCTGTCCCCAGGTCCCACGATGTGAAAAATGGAGGTGAACTTACTCATTCCGCCCATAGCCCTGGCCAGTCCTCTCCCCAACCGGTGATCAGCCAGCGGGTTGTCAGCAACACACAGGCAGCATCCGGGTTTATCGGACCACAGCTTCCTTCTCACCTGGTGAAGGTAACGTTCCACGGGTAGAATGTCATCCTGATGTTCATCTTTCCAGCCCTCTAGTCAACATTGCAGTAGTTGTCATGACCTCATCTACAACTGAATTTCTTGTCCAAAAAGTTTATTCAAGCTGTTTATTATATTTCAAATATACAGAAAATCTCTGAGTATGAACATAATGATCAAGAAGAAAGTCTGGTGTAAGTCTATTTAAATGCTAGAGATTTTAGCTCCCACCTTGGACTTCCATTCACTTAATGGATTAAATATTTGGGGATTCTTGATTAATGCTGGCCTCCAGGAAAGTGATGCTTTTACAAAAAGAACACTTTAGTCGTATCCGTTTAGCCCTTTCAGGAGTGTGGCATTTTCTCTCTGCCGTCCGGCCAGGTCTGATCACGCTCCCTCATGGCTTCTCAAGGGGAATGGAAGGTATGCCTGCTTCGTGTGAAGCTCCGAGTCCTCAGTGGAGGCCTGGCTTTTGCTTGACGTAGGTGTTGAGATTGCGGACGTGTTGGACTTGTTGGAATAGCCTGTATACACCTTGGGATAATCCTTTCACCTGTGCCATAGTGTCGTAACAGCCTTCAGTTTGATAGGGAGTCACAGATTCAGTGCCTTAGGGAGCTGGACAGGCAGCAGGTCCTGCACTGGGCTCTGCCTGAGTGAGACCTCAGGACACGGCCAACGCGAGAGCACATGCCCTGTGTGGAGGGGCCACTGCTGTTGCTTTTTCAAGAGGTTTTTTTGTTTTTGTTTTTGTTTTTTTAACTATGAAGCCTTCCAGTGTTAAGATAGCACCTAATTCAGATATTTAAGAAAACATTTTGAAGACCAAACAATTTATCTGTGAGTCAGAATTCACCCATGACTACGCCAGTTTGCAACTTCTGGGTTATAGCAGCAAAAGTTGGGATCTGGAGCAAAATAACTGCTCGAGTAGGAGTCGGAGATGATGGGGGCAGGGATGGCTTAGTGTGTCTGTCCACGTGCGTGTCTCCCTCACTCCCTTGGCCCATGGGAGTTCCCTGTGGCTGGCACTCCCTTCTGCCCGGACTGCGGTGGGCTCCCAGGAAACCATCCAAGGAGAACCTGTGTGACTCTATGCCCAAAGGGACCCGCTTCTTTCTGTCAAATTGGAGCAGGAAGAATTTGGTCTGGGTATTGTTCTCTGACAAAAAGAGTGGTCCCTGTTCACCAGAAATTCATTCTCAGAAAACTGTGCCCTGTGAAAGGTCTGTGGTGGGCAGGCCCACAGGAGAGGGGGAGGGCTTTCTAGGTGCGTGAAACTTGTTATTCACAAAAGAAAAAGATAACCAAAATGGGAGAGGCCTATGGCCTCAGGTTTCTGAGTCTGCGACTATTTCTGGAGCTCTCACCTGGCTGTGGTCTGCTTGTTTCCAGAACCCACCTCATCTAAACGGGACGGGACCCTTGAAGGAAACGCCGAGCAGCTCCATGTCAAGTCCTAACGGGAATTCCAGTGTCGGTAGGACTGGCCCTGTTAACGCCTCAACAGTTCTAACGCCAGTTCAGAACTGGTCGGTTAACAGGCCCTCATTTATTCCAGAACATCGCAAGAAAGAGAAAATCACCATCAATATTCACAAGTTACCTGTGCGCCAAGTTCAGTCTCAGCCTGCCCGTCACAGCAATTCCCTGGAGAGCCCTAACAAGCCTGCCCCCTCGTCTACCATCACCACTTCAGCACAGTCTACCTCGAGTGCCCCCATCATGCCCGCGTCGGGTAAGATAACAAAGAAGATCACCCTGAGGGCGTCCGGCCCTCAGCCTGTGATGAACAGCAGGTCCAGGCTTAGCTCCGGCGTGCTGGTCCCCTACGGCGCCGAGTCGTCCGAAGAGTCCGACGAGGAGGCGAAGGGCCTCGGCAAGGAGAATGGTCTCGGCCCCGCCGAGAGCGCACGCGCCCCTGCTCCAGTTGCCGAAGATGTCGAGGCCTCTCCGCACGAGCTCCGAGAGCCTGTGGCTCTAAACAGTGCTAACAGTACGGACGGCGACCCGAAAGAAAACGGCCTGCCCTCGGGTGCTGCCCCCTGCCAAGTCCAGCCTGGTCTACTCTCAGAAAACCCCTTTTCTAAGGCAAACGGTCTCCCTGGGAAGGTGAGCGTGCCTCAGGCGGGGCTGGGGCGGCCTTTGCTTCCACCCTCGTGTCCGGAGGGTCACGTGGCTGGGTTTCAGATGGCCCCCGGAGCTGAAATCTCTCTGTTTTTTTTTTGGTAGTTGATGCCTGCTCCTTTGCCACCTCTCCCAGAAGACAAAATCTTAGACACCTTCAAACTCGGCCGCAAAGGGAAAGGCTCCACAGATGAGATGAGGTAAGATACCGTCCCAAGGCCGTGGGACGTGGGCTGGGGAGTCACAGCAGGGCCTGTGGGTACGGCTGCTCGTGGAAGTCTCAGGGTGAACCTTTTGGACCCTGGAATGATTTGAATAACGATCTGTCGAACTCGTTCATGTTCCTTTTAAGAAAGTAAACACGTACAGGGTCTGTTAGTCCAGCTGACGCCCCCCCCCTCCTGCAGCGCCCCTCCTCTCTGGGACCCCTCCTCTCTGGGGCTCCTCCTCAGCCCCCGGCTGGGCCGGCACCGTCCCACTCAGCCCCCCGCGTGACAGGCACCTGAGGAGGTGTGAAGGGGTGGCACAGGGCTTCTCGACTGTCCAGTAGCGAAGACTTTGTTTTGCTCCCTTTAGAATTCTGAAATTAAATTCCTAGTTAAGATAGTCTGTCTCCACACTTAAAAAAAAAAAAAGAAGTCAGTGCGTTGACCTCAGCGTCATGTAATGGGAGTAGAAGGAAGGGTCAGAAGGCAGTGGCGTGTCGCCATGTGAACAGCCCGGGAGACGGTGCCACCGCAGGACACGGGGTGGGCCAGCAGCTCGGCGCCACGCACAGGTCACATCACTCATGTCAGCGCCGTGACATCCTCCTGGTAGATGACTTATGGCCAAGCTCCGACCAACCTGAGATCAACACCCTAGTGGTGTCTGTCAAACGGCCAGTAATAGAGCCGGGGTTTTCACCCACATGAACGTTGGGACATGGGCTGTTCTGTAGGACCGCCTGCCTCGCCCCTGCCCACTGGTGCTTCTGAGGCTCCCCCATCGTGGGACTAACCCAAAAATGCACCCCACGTTTCAGAAGGGCCCTGCGGGGGGCATGCCCTCACCAAGAACCACTGTCAGGAATGCTCACTTAGAAAAAAGGGGGCACTTGAACACTCAGTCCCTGGCAGGATGGCTGTCCTCCTTTCTCTATCCTTGTCCGGCTTAGTTGGTCTTCAAATGTAACGTGCGTGACAATTACGACAGGTGATTGTATAAGCAGTCAGTGCCCAGCTACGCACGTTTCCTAACCTCACGTGCGGCCTTGAACACGTCACTGCCACGCTGTAGATCACACGTGTCTTCTCTCTCCCAGATATTTTCCCGCTGCAAAGCCGGCCCGCTTTAGGGTTTTTCTTGCTTTCTGGCAGCTTTCATTAACTTCGAGACTCCATCAAAAGCAAGGCAGAGTTCTTTTACTACAGAAAGTGTTTCTAATGCCTCAGTGATTCCTCACAATTTGTTGGTAATTCAGGGAGCTCTTGGCTCTGTCTGGAGGTAGCTGCTTCAGCTCCAAGCCTCCAGGAAAATTCAGAGAAAAGGGATCCAGAGGAAAAGTAAGAGCCCCATCGTTCTTTGACTTTTTTGATGGCCCGGACTTAGTTATTAAGAAGAATTAGAAGTATATCTGAAAACAGAAGGCGCCTAGAATTGCGGAATTATTATTGCTGAAAAATGGGGTAGGCTTGATACAAATTTTTACATTTTTATTTAATGAGAAAATTTGAAGTTTCCAAAAATGATAAGCCCAGTTTTAGGTTTAAACCAGATGTAGTAAAGCCATAAAATATTTAGTAAACAAACGATTTGAAGTGTTTGTCCCTGTAAGCAGAAAGCAAACAAGTACACGGCTGATTTCTTTCTTTCTTTCGGTGGGGCCGCAGTACCACTGGGACAGAGGAGAGGCCTCCGCAGGACCCCGAGGCTGAGCTGGAGGCTGGCAGCTGCGCTCCCGATTCCCTTGAGAACCTGGAGCTGATCACGAGCAAATTCAAGAAGCTTTTGTTACCCTCGGACCCCAGCATCAAACCTACCCAAGAAGTCGTCTCTGAAAACATTTTGGCAAAACCCGAGGAGGCTTTGCCGAGCATGAACACCTTTTATAACACCAACAAGGATACCCTGGGGGATGATCAGCTTCCTAAACCGTGTGACCCTGGGAACGATCAGAGCAAACCGTCCCAGGACGTGAAAGGGGCATTACCAGAGCGTCCCCAAGACCCGGCGGCAGCAGAAGCAGCGGGGAGGCTGAGCCCGAGTCCCTTATCACGTACCGAGGGCGACTGTGAGCCTGAGCCCTTGGGTCACAGCAGTCGGGACAGAGGCACGGATGTGGAGGGTCCCCCTAAAAGCACAGGGGTGTCCGCAGATGGGGTGCCCTCTCCACAATTAGGCTGGATTGCAGAAAACCGTCCAGAGGGGGTCCCCGAGCAAAGTAACGGTGAGAGAGGTGAAGACAGTAAGGCCGGGCAGAAGGTCCAGGAGGCTTGTTCAGTGCAGGAAAAAATCAGCAGCCTCAGAAAGGTTGACCGAGGACATTATCGCAGCCGAAGAGACCGATCGTCCAGCAGCGAGCACGCACAGGACAGCAGGAGCAGGACGGAGGAGAAGCCTCGCCGGAAGCGGTCCCACCACGAGTGGGAGCAGTCCCGGTCCGAGCGGCCCCAGCCCGAGCCCTGTGCCGCGGCCCCGCATGCCCCCTGCCCCGGATCCCTGGCCAGGTCTGGCCACCTGCACTCCCGGAGCATGGGGGCCCTCGACCAGGAGTGGGGCCGCTACCACCACGCTGAGGCCGAGCACGCCTGGACCCGGGAGAAGTACTACCCGGATGGGATGCGCTGGGGGCGGTGCGGGTACCACCACAACAGGTACGCCCTGTACCCGGCCCGCGAGCCGTGGGAGTGGAGGCCTTTCCATGCCGAGCGAGAGTACGACCGAGCCGGGCCCTACGGTGGCCGGCCCCACAAGGACCACTACAGAGGCCGGAAGGGCTACGAGCCGGCGGCCAAAGAGAGGGACCGGCACCGCGTCAGCAGCCCCCGGACGGGCCTGGCCCACGCGCCCCCTCCGCACCCTGCTGACAAGTACGCCCACGACAAGGCTGCACTAGGGGCTGAAGCCAGAAGCTGCGACCTTGCCGGTCAGTTTCAAGAACACAAAAACGTCAAGTCACGAAAACGGAGGTACAGTGGTGCAGAGGATAATGACAGCCATGTAGAAAAGAAAGCCTGGAGAAGCTTACAAAAGGCTCCTTTAGAGGAGCCTAAAGTGAAGAGGCACAAAAAATCAAAGAAGAAAAAGAAATCCAAAGGCAAACACCGAGACCGGGATTCCAGGTGAGGGTGTGTGTGCTTGGTGACAGGTGAAGGGCTGTGTCCTGTGTATGTGACTCTGATTTGTACTTTTTATCTCTGTGGGTTTTGGACTTCCCTGTTTTTCTAGATTCCTAAAACTTAGCTCTGTGTTAAGCTGAATCTTACTTCATGGTATTTTAAAATGCCCGAAAACCATCTTTTAAGATGATGTTGCCGTTTTCAGTTAGTGCTTTTTAACTTCTAGGAGTAAGTGTGCAGTGTTTGGTAGATAGATAAAACTTGGGATTCTTTGACTTCACAGTGATTGTTAATATATTTATTCACAGATGTAGTTATATTTTCACATTTGCTGATATTTCCTTCAACCTCAGAGACTGCTGCCGCGTGGCAGGAAATGGGAGGCCGCCATCCAGTTGAATGTGCCTGTGACCCAAAGGGCTGAGACACATCATTTGTTGCATTTGCCTCTGTCTGGTTTTCTGTCTCCGTTTGAAATCTCATTGGGACATTTGTATTTTTAAAAAGCTAAATTGGTCAGTAGTTTTCTTGAAAATGACTTCTCCACGATGAGAGGGATGAGGACAAACACAGTTACTGCGCATTGTGTACTACACATTGGTGTCTCTTACAATCGAAACCCAGGGAAAAGGTTACCAGAAGGCATAGGTAAATAGTGGTTACTTGAAGGTAAAGGAAATCAAACCTCCTTCCCTCCTATGTGCCTGAGACACCTGGCAAAAATATTTTTTCCTTCAGCCGCTAGTTTCAGGAAAAATTGACAAAATCCTTCCTCTGGTGTTTTGGCCATAGCTCCCCTCCCAAACAAAGCTGAAGGGCATCGGTGGGGAAAGGTTGAAATTGGTGAACTTATGACCCCAGACTTAAAAAATTACTATAGTGAAGATAACGCATTTTTCATTATATAAGGGTTTACCTGTGTTCACGTAATGAGTGTCAACAGTAGTGAGTATAAATCAAAGTCAAAGACCAGTTCTCTTTGGGGTGGTTTGCTTTTCCGGTGGTTTGAGTTCTGGCTTTTTCTTCCGCAGGCATCAGCAGGACTCAGACCTTTCGGTAGCGCACTCTAATGGTGACCTCCACAGACACAAGAAGAAAAAGAAGAAGAAGAAGAGGCACTCAAGGAAATCAGAGGACTTGGTTAGAGATTCAGAGCCACACTTGCCCAAGGCTGCCAGCTGTGAGACTGTGGACCATTTCCAGAGAGCGGTCAGCGCTTTCCCCCTCACAGACAGCCAGCCTCTGGACGGTGTGGGACCTTGCCGTGAGAAAACAAAACATTTCTGGATGGAAACCAGGGATGACAAGTGTCATCTGTCTGAGTGTGACCAGGGTAAGAGGACATACTTGGAACTGCGAATATAGAAACTCTTTTCTTTGGAAAGGGTGGTTAACACAGGGAAGGAGCCTCAAAGGGCGTAGAAGGTGTAAGTCCCCTCTGAGCTCCCCGCCCTGTGTCCTCTGCCCGACGGCTGGCCCGAGGCTGCTGTGGCCGGTCTCGACGGTTAACCGTGCTGCCGCAGCGCTTACTGGAGACCTGAGTCATGTGGAACCGGGAACCTCTGGAATTGATGGCTCTGAGTGTCTGATTGTGGACCAGAACTTCTGTTTTTAAGCCATTTTTGATAGAAATGTTGTGGTACATTCTTTCTCTCCAGAATCCTTAAGCCTTTGGCATTGTGAGTAGAACCTAGAACTCAGTTTGGTGACTGGCTCGCTGGACGTCATGCTTCAGGCCTGGGTTGGTGAAGCTCAGGCTCCTGACGGGGTTCCCTGGGTCACTGCAGGCCTCTGGGCTCTGGGATTCTTGTCTGCTTTGCACAGTTCTGCCTTCCCTTGTAACTTCCCAGCCTTTTCTACTCTGATTGCTCTGAAAGCAGAGCCCCCCTTGCTTCCTCACCTGTTCCGATGACCTTCGACCCTGGAAGGAGTGCTGAGCGTTTTTGAGGGGGCCGGGGGCCTAGGACAGGGCTGGACTGGCCGCCGCCTTTGCGCGGCCTGACGGTAAGGAAGGATTTGACGTTTTTAAATGGTTGGAAGAGTTAAAAGAAGAACATTTCATTTCACATGAAAATCGTGTGGAATTGAGGTGTCAGTAGAGCCGCAAGGAACCCAGCCCAGCCCGCCCGTCTGCTCGTCCACGGGGACAGGTGTGTTGGCCTCGCCCTGGACCCCTGAGGCGCACCCTCGCGACCCTGCCCGCTGTCCTAGATGCCCAGGGGCCACAGGGTTCTCGACTGCATCCTGGACCCGGGTGAGGTATCGTTTGTTCGGGGGCAGCCCTGTCCCTTCCAGTGGCCCAGTCCCATGATGGGGGAGGAGGGACAGATGGCCGCACAGTGCGCTGGCGTCTGGGAGGGGCCGAGGGCAGAAGGGGGGGTGTTCCTGAGTGGCGGGGGGAATGCTGGGGCGTGCGGAGTGGGTGAGGAGTCGTAGGGACGGCAGGAAAGGGAAGCTACCGGTGGGTTTGCTCTGTGTGTGTGTTAAGGGGAATTATTTGCATTTCCGCATTGGTTTCCCATGAACGGTTCAGTGATTCGGGGAAGGCGCTTGGTGGGGATGAGTCCCTTCTGATGTCTGCTTGGTGCTTGGGGTGAAGTGGAGACGGGCTGTTCGTGTGCATTCTGCGGAGGTCCGCAGGGATTCTACGTTTTTGCCAGAATCTTCCCCTTCCGGCTGCAGGTCTCCACCTCCACAGCTGGAGGCCGCCAGTGCACCCGCAGAGCTGGCTCGGGGGACAGTAGGTGGTGTGCAAAGCCCAGTAGTGGGCATGTGCTGGCCCAGACGCGCGTCTCCAGAGGCTGCAGGCGGGGTGGGGGGGCGGTGTGGCCCCTTTCCTGTCCTCGATCTGATGGCGCCCAATGACTGGTGTGCTCCTGGCTTGGGTGCCCATCCCGTCCTGACCTCCTGGGAAGGGCCACCTGCTCGGGCCCAGGCCAAGCATCACTGTTGGCTGGTGGAGGCCGGACCTCTTGGCCTGCGTGTGTCTTTCCTGGTGCCTTGACCACTGACCTCTCTTCCAGACTCCTGTCCTCTGGCGCCATCAAGCTCTTGATTTCTTTGGCCTAAGATCTGTTCTCACCTAATGTTGAAATGCTGATGGGTTTACTGGGGTGAGAGTGGACTGTTGCCGAGGGGACGTGACCCTCAGTTATCACCTCAACTCTTGTTTTCAGTGAAACACTTGGAGGCACAGCTTGTGTAGGACTGATTTCAGGCAGCAGACATTAAGCTACTGAGGACTGCTTTTGAGTGTAATCACGTAACGCACACAGAGCACAGGCACTAAAATTTTTGCAAAACCATCATTAAAATGTTTCCTAACCTTTGCTTTCTAGGTGATTGAAAATGTGGCCTCAAAACAAAAAATTCACTAGTTACGGTAAGCTCTTTTCGTCTCTGTATGTTCTTCCTGTTTGTAGAGCCGCTGAGGGGCCCTGAGGAGGGAGCTTTGGGCCTCGGCTTCGGGGGTAGCAGGTGGGGAGTCAGTCCTTGGGGGGGGATTTGGGCCCCTTAAGTCAGAGAGTTGCTCTGCTCCCTCCCTCCCTCGTAAGAAAGTGAGGCCAGGTCAGAAGCTTCAGAATCAAGTCATTTGGTAAACATTTGAAAGATGGAGAAGCCATGTCCTCTCGCAGCCCCACCTGAGGGGCCGAGAGAGGGGAGCCCTTCCCGTGCCCGCCGCCCGCCCCGCACACCGAAAGGGCTCGGGCTTGGTTTGATCGGAATGGGTTTTGGGTGCTTTTTTACAGCAAATCAAAACCTGGAGTGTCATTTCCTCCTGGCCTTGTACTCAGTGGCCCCGGGAGGTGGGGTTGGTGTCCTGGGCGTGCTGCACCTGCGGGGTTGCTCTCCGGAGGGAATTTCGTCCAAACGTGTAACTTCTGGTAGTCGGCAAGGGGGGTTTAAGAGAACTGTCTGCAGGAGATTAACTTGCAGTTGATTAACACGCTTTACAGCGTGTCCTCAAATGGGAAGACCGGAGCTGCATTAAGGAATTAGCCTCTTCCTACCTAGAGCAAGGGAATCACCCGGTTGCGGTGGCTCCACGCCGGCCGGGCTGGCGGGACCGCGCCCAGCAGAGGGCGCCCTCCCCACGGGCCTCCGCACCACCGCCGGCTCCTTCACCGCCCGCGGGGAAGCAGGCGGGCTCCCCGCAGAGACCTGGGGGCGCCTGCTAAGGGGAGGGCATGAATGAAGAAGAGAAGCCCCGCCCGGGGCTCACAGGGCTCTGGGCTCCCACTTCCTGCCTCTGGACCAACTAACGCCCGCTGCCTCTTGTCTTTCAGGTTCAATGTGTTCAACAGAAGCCATCCCCAACCCAGATTAAATCCTGATTAAATTATAAATATAGAGAAAATAACTGTTCAAATCTGCGTGGTGCTTCTTTAGTAAATACTGTACAGATTTTACCATGGAGGACTTTTTTTTTTAGTTTTTACCTTTTCTTAATTACCCTTATTCCAAATGGATGGACACTTTCTACAACTGCTGACCATTGTAAAATACGGTGTATATAAATCACATTGAAAATAACGCCCTGGACTAGAACATCTCAAATGCTGCTTAATCACAGACTCAGGTTGATCACTCGTATTCCATGTAATGCTCCTCCAAGTTAGACATCCGGTGCAAGACCGACCGGGAAACCATGGAATTATTAAAAGTACAAACTGACAGCGTGTATATTTAATTTAAAAACTTATTTAAAGATTCACAAGCTCTCAACTAGACTTTTGAGAGCAGTCTGTTTTCTGTAATGTCTGATACTAGAAACTAATTTGCTTCATATTTTAGTTGTATTCAAGATTTGAAGATTTTATAGACAAGTTCTGTTTTTGAACTTTGTGGAACTATTCCAATCAATTTACCAGTTATGATGAGTATTTACATTATGAATGTATAATCCGAACATTATTTGTAAGGCCTACAGTATGTTTTTATTACATAACACTTTTTTATACAGTGTCTCTTGTCTTGACTATGATATTGGAGTCTGAGTTGTCAGCTTGGTCCCTTAAAGTTTCTAGTTACAGACAAAAATCATACTGTGATTTTATTTTTAATATGGATATGCTATCAAACTGTGATACACTTATAATTCACTGGTCCTGCATCAGGAGTTGGAGTGGGGAAAACTGTATTTAATACAGTTTGTATCTGAATAATCTGTATGGTTTATACAGTTTGTGTTGTTCAGAGACGTCTAAAGTTTGATCTTTGTTTTTTTAAAGATTAAAAAAGCACTTGCCCCACTGTAAATATACAGCATGTAAAATTTATATAGTATATAAATGGCAGCAAATTAAACCTTTTGTGTGTTATTTTTTACTCCTGTTTTCCCCATTTGCTTACAGACACTTCTCATGGACTTCTTTCTCTTTGCATTCACTTTCCTAAAACCTCTAAAGCTCAAGCCACGGGCTCTCAGTCCCAGACTGAGAGGTGCAGACCCCAAATGGGTGAGGGAGAGTCAGGTGTGGGCTGCTGGACCCGACAGTCTCCCTGCTTTAAAGAACCCAGTCACGGGCAATCTTGTTTTAACGGTGCGTTTTTTATTTAACCAACACAGTATTTGCAATTTGACAGCCATACACTCTCCAACTTCACCATCCACTTTACAACAAAATATCAATAGATATAGGGTATTTCTTCATGCAAGTTGGAGTATATACACTGAATAACACTCCAGAAGTCATATTATATATGTACATTATTTACATATTAACTCTATTTACTGTAAATAGAAATGTTTTCTAAGGAAAAAAGCAAGAAATCACAATGTGTGGTTTCTGGTCTACAACAGACGTAACTTCTCAGCAACTCTCCAAATTGATCTACAGATTCAACACAATACCTATCAAAACTCCAGCTGGATTCTTCAGAGAAGTTGACATGCTGATCCTAAAATTCATGTGAAAATTCAAGGGATCCAGAATAGCTAAAACAACCTTGGGGAAGAAAAAGTTGGAAGACTCATACTTCCTGCTTTCAAAACTTAATGTAAAGCTACAGTAATGAAAACAGTGTGGTACTAGCATTTGGACATACAGATCAATGGAACAGAATTGAGAGTCCAGAAGTAAACCTTTATATTTATGATGAATTTGTTTTTGAGAAAGATGCCAAAACAATTCAATAGGGAACAGATAGTGTTGCTGAGCCCAAACTTGTTCTGTTTGCCACAGGACAGGCCAATAAATCAGGAGATGAGCTGTTGGAACAGGAATAATGCTTTTAATCAGGAAGCTTAGCAGACCAAGAAGATGGCCGACTAGCCTCTCAAAGAACCATCTTACCTCAGTCTGAATTTGGGCTCTTTTTATATACAAGAGGGGGAGGGGCCGACCAATGGCTGAGCAGGGCTGCTATAGCTCACGCCTGCCTCGCTGCTATTGCACCCTGAGTAGAAAGGTGCGACACCAGAAAGCAGCCAGGTCTGAAGAAGTACCAGGCTGCCAGCAACATAGTCTTCCAGCTTGCGGTGGAGCAAGGCCCGCAAGCGGCAGTAACTGCAGTGGCCACGTGGAGGCAGTTGATGCGTGCGTTACTGGGATCACCATCTGAGGCAGGGGCTCCCTGGGATCAGCCTGTCCCTGGCTTCACTGGTCAGTTCGTGACCCATGAGGTGGCCTGGGAGCTGGTGTCCCAGAGCAGAGCTTCAGTGGGTGGGCGGCAGGCACCTGGCCAGTCTGGTGGGCTAGGTGCGGCCAAGCAGGGAGAGGAGAGGCGAGCGACCCCTGCCTTAACCGTGCACGGGCCGGCACCAGGGAGGGAGGAGAGAAGGGCCCATCATGCTTCAGGTTCAGGCTGGGGAGGCTGCTATTACAATAGTCTTTTCAACAAATCGTGCTGGGACCACCGGATAGCCACCAGCAAAATATAAATTTGTACCCCTATTTCATACCATATACAAGAATTAATTCAAAATGAATCAAAGACTTAACTATAAAACTTTTAGAAGAAAAATTGGAATAAAATTCTGTGACCTTGGATCAGGCTATGATTTCTTAGCTATGATGCTAAAAGCACAAGCGACTAAAGAAAAAATAATGGACTTCATCAAAATTAAAAATTCTGTGCTTCAAGGGACACCACCGAGAAAGTGAAAAGTGAAAAGACAGCTCACAAAATGGGAGTAAATATTTGCAAATTATATATCTCATAAGATAATTTATCTAGAATACATAAATGACTCTTACAACTCGACTTAAAAATCCCAAACTCCAACTAAAATATGAGTAAAAAATTTGGATAGACATTTCTCCAATAGCCAATAAGCACATGAAAAGATGCTCAACACCGTTAGTCACTAGGGAAATGCAAATTGAGAGCACAATAAGATTCCACTCCACTAAGATGAATGATACCGCTACACTAGGATGGCTGTAGCTAAAAAGACAGACAGAAAGTGTCAGGATAGGGGGAAAAGGAATGCTTGTAGATTGCTGGTGAGAATCTAAAATGGTGCAGGCACTTTATAAAACTGTTGGGTGTTTCCTCAAAATGTTGAACATAGAGTTACACTTTGACCGAGAAATTCCACTTCTAAACGTATACTCAAGAGAAATGAAAACCTACATCCACACATAAACTTTACATGAATGCTCATAGCAGCTTTCATAATAGACAAAGGGTGGAAACAGTCCAAATGCCCATCCATTAATTTATGGATAAATAAAATGTGGTTTATACATAAGATGGACTATTTTTCAGCAATAAAGGAATGAAGTTCTGATACGATTCAATAAGAACAAACTTTGAAAACATACTAAATGAAAGAAGTTAATCTAGAAGAGAAGATAGTATAGAAGAGACCACATGTATGATTCCATTTATAAGAAATGTTCAAGTTGGCAAATCTATAGAGACAGTAGATTACCTTGATAGTAGTTGTTTAGGACTGGGGGCATCTTGGTGAATAGAAATGACTGCTAAGGGGTACAGTTTTTCTTTGGAGTGGTAAAGAAGTTTGAAAATTATATTGTGATGGATGCACAACTCTGTGAATATACTAAAAACCAGTGTACATTTTAAATGGATGATTATATGGTATGTGAATTATATCTCAATAAATCTGTAAAAATACAAAAAAGAGAAGAAGAAAGAAAAGTGACCAAAGAGGCTATGGATGACCCCTAGGCATTCCCCATCCAGGCCCCCTCTCCTGCCTGATGTCCATCTGTCTGTCAGCCCCTCCAGGATCCCAGGGTCCATCCATCTGACAGGCAGCTGGTAACACTGACAGGCAGCAGTTGGCCATTCAGTTGGTCAGGTGGGCTGCATGGCTCAGCCAATCAGGATCATCCAGCATTTAGTTCCTTAGAGACAGAATCAGTTAAAGTGACAAAGCCTCCATCAGACTCCTCAGTGAGTCAGGACTATTTGTTGGTCTAGGCTCAGTCAGGAGTGTAGTTGAGGAATGTCTGTGGCCAGAGAGGCAGTGGAAGGTGAAGCAGTGCAGGGACAGAGTGGGAGCATACCCTGGGCCCAGAGAAGGGCAGACACCCGGCTGCGTGTGGGCAGGCAGAGGAGCTTCCAGGAAGGAGAGTCCCCATCTGCCTGGTAGGAGGTGACAGCACACAGCAGGGATGGGGCAGGATGAGTGCCCCTCCCAGAGCAGGCTGTCTCCCAGGGCTGGACTCCCTGCTGTAACCTGAAGGAGGACAGGCCTCCTTTGGAGCAGGCTGGGGACGGGCTGGGACCTGGGAAGAAGTGGGAGGAGGAGTTCTGGGCACGGGGATTAGGACAGGATCCTGGGGTCTGAGCTGTTGCGGTTGAGAGGGGGCTGCCTGGCCCCTGGGGAATGAGAAGAGCACCCACCGTTGCTGTTGGGGATCACGGTCTGAACCTTGATTTTGGTTTTACCAGATTCCTCCTGGTGGACACAGGTAAAGGTGCCACAGGAACCGTGGCCTGAATGAGGCGGGACCCCTGGTGCTGAGTGCAAATTCAGCCTTAAGTGCCCATCCTGTTGTCCTCCTTGGAGAGTGGGCTGCAGGGACCTGAGTACACCTGGATTGCATCTGAGTTCTGTCATGACCACAAGGCCAACCTGTGCAAGTGATGTCACCTCTTTGTGCTTCTGTTTCCTCATATTTAAATGCCAGGAACAGCCCCTCCCTCGGGGGATCACATGCAGTCAGGACAGTCCCATTCTGAGCAGCCAAGCCTCATCCTCCTGTAGGGGCTGCCCCAGGGCAGGGACACCCTTGGGGCCCCAGGGCTGGTGTGTGGTGCCCAGGATGACACCGCCTCTTCCCTGAGAACCCGAGACACCGCGTCACTGCAGCCCCCGGAGTCTGGTAAGACAAGTGGGTGGACACCCAGGGCTGCTTCCTGCTCCTCTCCTGGCTGTCAGCCAGACACCTGATTCCGGTTTGTTTTTGCCAGAGAAAGACACATAATATAGAAAACACTGTCACTTTGGTCGTTTCTTTCAACTGAAAGAAAAACAGACCCAGTTGGTTTTTCCAACTCCAGGGACTCCAGTGACCAGAGAGGCCAGATTGCAGAATCTCTAGGTTAAGAATTAGGTCTGAAAATGCGGGAAGGAGATGAAGGTGACATTGGGGCCAAGATCTGCATCCTAGATGCCTTTGTCCCCTCATCCCAGTCACCCAACTGATCTGAGGTAAAGACAGGGCCCGAATGAGCTGGCCCGGCACTTGGAATGGCTTCCATGGTCCGCACAGAGGGGAAGGGAACCAGCTCTGCGTTAGACTGCTGGGTTCCAACACCAGCTCCCCCATTAGAGGCCCCCGGGCCTGGAGCATTCATATCACTTCTCTGTGCTTCCATTTCCTCATCTGTAAAGTGGGAGCGATGACAGTGTTTCTGCGTGGGAGTGAGTCGAGGATCTGGAGTTAGTCAATGGAACGGGCTTAGAGCACTACCGGGCCCTGGGAAGCACCCCACGCATGTCAGCAGATGATGTAAAGGAAGGAAGCAGGCACAGAGCATCCTGTGGGCAGGACAGATGCGTGTTGCTCAGAGGTGATGTGGGAGCCATCCCTGGACATGGAGCTACTGGCCTCTGTACTCTGTGTGGAAAGATGCTGTGTGGAATGACTTGGGGCAGAAGGTGAACAGAGAGAGCACAGCCACAGGCAGGCCGGTGGGGCCCTGGGACAGTGGGCAAGGTAGGCACAGTCCAGGGCCACAGAATTTAAAGGGCCCGCAAGGATGGTTTCCTGAGCTGATGAGAAGAATCAACTGGGCACTCAGCTAAGAGGTGGTTTGCTGAGCCTGTGCCCACAAACCACAGAAACGTGCACACGCGCACGCCGATAGCAGACACACACAGACATGGCCACAGTCAGGCACACCCCTGCTCTCCTTCCTGCAGCCCAAGAGCAGAAGGAGGCCACTGGAATGGCTGATGTGTTCCCCTGGGATGAGGACAGGGGACCAGTGCCCTCCCCAAGAACCTCTCAGATCTGCATAGACTGGGACAGAGGTGCAACTCCACATCTGCTGAAAGGCCACTCCTGCCATCTAGGGGCCCATTTTCCCACATGAAATACCTGATTTCTGCCATCCCAGGTGGCCATAGGATACAAGCCTCCCCACCACCCACCTGGGCCTGGGCCCTGCAGGTTAGAAAACGGGAATATGGTCACTGCTTTCCTGACCCTTAGGGGACCAGAGTCATGGAAACAAAATGAAACTTTTGTTCACCTGCTGGTTGTGATGTTATTTTTTTAGAATCCTCATATGTCTGAAAAACCTAATGCTCAGGAAACAGGGAAGGATTTGCAAATGTAACAGTCAGCGGGCAGGCCTCAGACTGACCTTGTTCTTGCTGATTCTGCTCCGGCTGGTGCTCGATGGTGTTGCATGCATCAGGTGGTCAGACTCCAAGAGGGACTGTCAGAGAGGGGTGTCCCAGACACTGGACCCAGGTGACTCCTGCCTGAGCAAGTGACTCTAGCCACTCTGCCTGGGAGAGGAGGGAACACAGGGCTGGTCCTGAGATCTGCTCTCTCCACTACCTGCCGTGTTCATCTTAGCCTCTCATTTTGACAGAAAATGAGGAAGGCAGGGAAAGACCCATGGATGGAACCAGCAGAGACTTGGTAGGGGCAGACTCGGGCCTTTCACACTCACCTCTTGCCAATTCACAGGTGTTGAACCAGTTTGGATGCTGAGGCAGCTGATGGTGGCTGCATGGCTGGCTCCCTCCTCCCAGAAGGGGGATCCATGCCCCTCCTGGGGCCTCAGGTTCAGGCTCCCACGCTGAGGGAGGCCGTGGGTCCCCAGATGCTGCCCCCCACCTGGGTTTGGCTGACCCCGGGGAGATTCTGCACCTTCTGGCTTCCCCTGGAAAGTTCTGCCCAGCAGGACTCCCCTCTGCTGCCACCCTGGCCTTAGCCCTCATGTCCACAAGGAAAGGACCTGGACTCAGAGAGAAATCTGGATTTTGGATGCAGCCCCTGCTGGGCCTGCTGGGTCCATTTCTGAGCTCTCAGACCTCAGCCTTCTCCTCCTCCTCCTTCTCTGAGTCGTGAGCCCAGGGACAGTCTGAGAGTGGGACAGAGAGCTGGCAGGGCAAGGAGTCTGAAGAACCAGCATTTTCCAGATGCTGCTCATCAGATGCTGACTTCAAAGGCTGGCTGGGCCACCCGCTGGCTGTGTGCCCTTGGGCAAGTTTAACTAACCTCATTGTACCTTTATTCTCCTCCCCAGAAGGGTGATAATAAGAGAACTGACTCCACTGATGTGCTGGGGGGTCTCTACTGATCTCCATGCAAAGACCCTGGGCAACACCGGGGGCTCTGGGTGAGCTTTACTCCTCATTGCACCTTGCTGCCAGTAGGGACTTGGGGCAGGATGACTTCTCAGAGCTTGGCCACAGTTGTACAGCTTGTGAGGTCAAATGAGGTAAAGGTCAAGTACCTTCTTCAACAGCCACCCAGCCGGGCAAGTGTTATTCCTCCAGACTCTCCAAGTCAGAGTACTTTTGATGTAACCAGTGGGTCCATTTCCCAAGTGAGAATCACCAGGCAAAGTTATTGGTGTGCTTGTTCAGGTTTGTTTTAATTACACGAAACAAAATATGTGAATGTATTTGACGTACGATTACGTTGTAATCGAGTTATAATTACCTGGACATGAAGTGACGCCCACCTTCAAACCCAAGTTACCTTCTAAGCCCATCTCTCTCATTAAAAGGGGAGAAGGTCATTGCAGGTGGCACAGGATGGAGCAGGGGACCTTGCCAGTGTCTGTCTTTGGCCCAAACGGTGAGTTTGGGTTTGAGGACCTCTCTGGAAGGGTTTCATGGCCAGATCGTCCTGGAGATGTTATCACAGGTTTTGGTCTTTGAAATATTTCTCTTGCTGGACCACGACTTTCATTCTCTGCCCTCTTCCATTCCCATTGTCTTCGGAGCTCATTTGCTGGTTGTCCACAGGGTCTTACAGAGTAATTATTTTCCAGTGGCTCACCTGCCTGGAGAGCTTATGCTCACCTCCTACCATTCTTTTCTGGAATCTGCTTTTTTGCATGAGCCATGGTGATCTTTTCAAAAGGTTCCTTACTGGTTTGCCTTTTTTTCATAATCTGATAAGATCTTGATCCCTTTTTGTATTTTGTGGTGACATTTTTGAGCTTCTACTAAATCCATTGTTGATCCCCTGCTATTATTGTCCATTTATGGAATTTACCAAAAGAAAAAAATGGTCACTGTAGGCTCTCCTGAGACTTCAAACAAAGTTGGCCCAGGTCTGTGAGCCAACAGCCACCCAATCTTACCCTCTCCATCTGCAGCTTTCCAATGAGAGGCCTTCCAGGTTTAAGGTGAAGCTTTGGTGTTTTTGGCTCTAATGTGATCAAATACGTCTGAGCTCTAGGCACTTCCCCCTGAAGACTCATGTTCTCGTGTCCTCTCATATTTCTCCATGAGTGAGAGACCTCATTTAGTTCACTTACTGATGTTTTCATCCTTTCTTCTCCATGTCTTGGTGATTAGGGAGTGTCACTAAGTAGTTGTCATCCAAGGTCCAAGGCGTGGCCAGGGGAACAAGACACCCTGAAGAGGGCATGGACCTGCTGTATTGAGCTTCACACTGAGGCGCCGCCTGCTGCCCTACTCATCCCCATGGCTTCTCATCTTCTTGAAGCAGCCGTTCTCACCCTGGCTACCCAGGCCTCCCAGCACCCTGGTCACCCCAGGTGGACTCAACAGCAGAGTCACATTTGTAGGGTGTTGGGAAGAAATGTGTTAGAAGGAGTGTAAAGGCTGGAGAGAATCTCTGTGCCCAGACTTCTCTCTGCCTTGTCCCAGGGTCTGGCATGAGCCTTTTATCTCCTCTTAATGACTGCCTGGCCACAGGCAGCTCCTGCTCTGATTGGGTCTCACTGAGACCTTTGCACCCATTCCTCCCTCTGTGACTCATCCACAGACATCTCCCTGGATCTGCTTGCTCTCTAAGTCCGTGCCGCCGAATGAAACATCCCGACAATGTTCCTTGTTTCTTCCACCTGGGCCTGTCTCTCACTCCATCCCACCTGCCCACTGTTTCCTATGGAGTCAGGAAATGTCCCATGCTTTAGAGGTAAAAAACAATTGGACTCAGAGAGGATGGCCTTCTCAAGATCACATGGAGTTAGTGCGGTAAGCCCTTGAAACCAGGGCTCAATAACACAGGGGGCTTTCTCCCAGGGATTCCTAATGTCCAAGAGTACTCCCAGTGAGCTGGGATGAGCACGGGGCTTGAGGAGGGCTGTCTAACGCTGCCACCTAAGCCACACCCAGTGCCCATGGCCTGAAGCTTCCATGGTGATGGTAAACAAACGTCACCTACTGCCTCTTCCATTACTGCCATGTCCCCTCTCATCCTGGTCCATGTTGAATGTCCAGATATGAGCAACAGAATCAAGGGAGAATGGAGCCTTGAGGTTACAGGGCAGACCCGGGGTGGTGGCACTGGAGTCAGAACAGGAGCTGGGGCCTCTGAGTTCTGGGGCTTCAAACCTTGGGAGCAGAACAGCAGTGCCCAGGGGAACCAAGTTTATACTGGGAAAGAAGAATACAGGCATGGTTTGGAGAACCCTGATGTTCCTGTGGCCTGGGCATGCAGAGCTAGGACTGGCTGGAGGAAAGACAGGGAGCTAGAAGGTTGTCTGAGAACAAGGCAGACACCTGGATCAGTGTGGGGTCTTCCCAGGCATGGGGGCCCAAACACTGTTGCAGGGATAGTGCCAAGGGGACTCAAACATGGGGTGGGGGTAGGAAAGGTGCATTTTATCATTTTCCAAAACCCAAGTGACAAATTCCCATGCTTTTCAGATGCAAATAGCTCTACATGGCACACAAAGAACTTCCTCTTTTCCCCCAACTGTCTGCTTTTAGACTAAAGTATTGTTAGTAATTTGATCTTTTCCTATTAAAAAAAAAAAACTCCTTCAGCTCTCTTTTCATCTCATCCTTTACCCCTAATATTTCTTCCCTAGTCTCAAATATCTCTACATTTGCCTCTTTTAGTATTAATTGCTTCATAAACTCTGTAATTTGAAAGTATTTGGTCATATTTTCTTGCCTTGTGGCAGCATTTTTTTTTTAAAAATGATTTTCCTGTCTTCCTTTTTCAGGTCTTATTAAATTTTGGGGTCAACCTTTTGTGATAACTCATATTTGAATGAATTGAGTTTACCTGTGCTAATTTTTTTAAAAATTTCATGTGGGCTGTGTCTCAGGTTCTAATATACTTCACTGTAATTCAAGGTTTTGTGTGTGGTTTCCATGTGAAGGAAAATGAAATATATAGTATATATGAGAGGTCTTATAATATATATAGTAAGCTACAGTGACTAATAAGTCAAACTGTGTGCCCACCTCTCAGATTAAGAAAGAAACCACCATTATCCTTGAGATCCTCTATGCCCCCACACATCATAGCTCCCTCACATGTAGGGTAACCACTATCTAGAACTTTATGTTTATTAATCATTTGCTTTGCTTTGTAGTTTTGCTACATTTTTTGGTATATTCACAGAATTCATTAACTGTGTTTGCATGTCCTAGAACATTACATATCAATGATTTTAGTCTGTATGTCTGTCTTAGGTAGTTAGTTCAATAATGCTGCATAACAAACCATCCCAAATCCCAGTGGGATGCCACAATGAACAAAGTAAATTTATTCAATGGCTGTGTAACTGAGAGGTCAGGGGGCTCATCTGGGCTGGGGTTCAGGATCCAGGCTGTGTCCAGAGTTGGTCCACATGTCTCTGATCTATTTGAATCTATGGCTCCTCAAGGCAAGCTCTTTGGGTGGGACAAGAAAACAAGACCAAACATGCAAGGTCATTTTAGCTTATGTTTGTGTCATATCCACTAATTACACTGGACAAAGCAAGGCATATTGCATAATAAAAAGTCAAATAATGTCAAAATTACATTGAGGAATTATGCCATATTGGAATATGTAGATGTATTTATTCCTTTTCATTGATGTATTGCTCTCTTAACATTTCAGTAGTTTCTAGATTTTGCTAATGAAGATAATGCTGTTTTGAACAATCTTGCAAATGTATCCAAATGTGTCCAAATAAGGCAGGTGTGCAAGAATTGCTATGGATTATGTGACTATTTAGCATAACTATCCAAAAATTTGAAGTAAAATAAGAAGATGATTGTGTGACATTTAATTAAGCCTCTTCGTAGGTCATCTGACTCTCATGGAATGAAACTTTGTTGACTTACTTTTGCAGTTGGTTAGGGCTCTAATGTTAAAGGTAAACTTTGTAGAAAACTGGTTAGGTGTATTGATTTTTAAAATATTTAATAAAGGAGATAATAACACAAAGCATTAAAATATTATTGCCTTGTAGGCCAGTAATCAATTTGGTATAGAATTTAGCAATTTTATTTCAGCAGTTCTTTTTCAATAGATTATATAAATACTAGTTCTCATGTCCTTGTTGAATTAATTTTGCATTATGCTGCTTCCTTCATTAATGGGTTAAATAACATTATGACATATACTTACCATTTATTTATATGAGAATTGTTTTTAGCAATTTGAGAATGACCCTTTATATATCTAGGAACAGAATTGCTGGTTCACAGGAAAGATCCACATTTAATTTTACACCCCCAACCCCAGAGTAACAGACCTTGCTAATAGTGACAGGCAGCTGTAGGCCTGTTCACAAGAATAAGCTGACTCCCTTTTCTCCATCAAGCAAACTACTTCCCACAAATATCACTGTCTCTGGAGCCTCATGGGGCTCTCTCTCCTCTGCTGCTGGGTGCCAAGTGGAGGGAAGTACCTACAGGACCTGTGTACCCCATGCCCCATCTTACAAGGAAGCGGTTTGGTTTTACAGCTCAGGATGCCTCCCTCGTCTTGGAGGGATACACCTTGCAAGCTCCTGCATCCTTGAGCATCTTCAGTGCTCAGTTCTACAGTTTTGGCTCCTCTTCCACTTATTCTATGGTTCAGCATTTCCATTTGAAAATGGAAAAGTAGGTGGATCAGAGCCCTTGGCTGGTATCTTCAGTGACAAGGCACAGAGTCACACCTGTGGGCTGGCTGTTGTTTGGGGTGGGGTGGGGTGAATGGAAGAGGTTTCTGATTCACTTGTGTGCTTTCTGCCTTTGACATTCCCCAGTCCACTTGCCACAGGCTGCTGCATTCCTCTCCACTCCCGTGCCCCAAGACCTGCCCTGTGTTATCCTCTTCCTTAGATTTTTAGTTCACTTCTATTCCATCTTGTCTTATCCTGTTCTTTTCCCATTCTATTCTATCCAAGACACATCAGCAAATATTTAGAGGGCATTAACCACACTCCAGTTGTGAGTGAGCTCTGAGCCCTGCCCTCAGCAACCTCCCACTCCCTGGAGGTGATGTGGCCTTCCATTCCTGCTCCATGCCTCCAACCCAACCCATATCCAGCCTTCCCTCAGGCTCAGCTCCACTGGACCCTCACCACCTCAAACACCATCCATGGCTCCTTTGCCTTTAGTCAGAGTATAAACCAGCTCTAAAATTCTTGCTGTTGGCAAAGGATGCTTGAAGCCAGAAGTTTGATCAATAAGATCATGATTCCTAATCTCCATCTGGTCATTAATCCTTCTGCCCTTAGTCCCCTTCCACCTATATGGCCGTACTGGCTCTCTGAGCACTGAACATTGTGCCAACTTGTATCCAAGAATCTGTGCAGAAAATGGAACTAGAGATGTGATAGTAGGAAGGAGGATTCTTTAGTAGTTCTCATTCTTTTCCTGGTTGAAAATGTAGGACATTCCATCTTGGATTTTGATCACCCAGCAAACATCCAGGTACCATTCCTCTTACAGTTGGTATGGTGTCCAAGTTGGCATAATAATATCAAGTTCAATGAAATATTAAGAAGATATATATTTTAAAAAGTATTAAAAATATAAAGTGGGGTCTTCCTCCATCTTGACTGCTCAATGGTGGCATAAAAGAGACTTTGGATTAATGTATAGATTTAGAATCATAGACGAGGATCCTTACCTACACACTAATGGCTCCCAGATTTCTACTTCCAGCCCTGACTTCTCTCTTAATCCTACTTGAGCCAACTGTCTACTTGAGAGCTCCACTTGGTTGTCAAATATGTATCTCACATTTTTCAGTTTATCCTTCATCAAGTTACTAGATGTCAATGGACATCAGTTTTCTCATTCAAAAATGAGACCCACAGAACCACCTACATCATAGGGTTACAGGGACAAATAAGGAAATGCCTGTAACATACTTACAAAGGGGCTAAGCACATAATAAATGTTTATGGCAGTCTGGGTCCAATCAGACAGAAACCACAGAATGATTTAAATAAGGGAAGTTTAATATAGGAACTTCCTTTATTTAATAAGGGAAGAGAGAATAATTAAGCTATGATAAATGATAAGATGAAAGAAAACTCTATAGGGTAGAGCTGAGGGACTGTACCCAAGGAAGGACACACCCACACCAGTGACCAGTTACTGCCAGAACCAGCATGAGAAGTCCCTTCTTCCTGCAACGCTCATCCAGCACCCTCTATTAATAAACCTAACATTGTGCTTCCTATATGAGAATTGCTGAAATGAATCCCAACCACTATCACACAGCAGGTATGGAAGTGTGAATTGGGAACTGAGAGGCAATATATTGATAACTGGCAAAAGGCTCAATAAATATTCACTTTCTGATGTGGGATATTAATTTTAAGGGGAAGGACAATATCTTATTCTGTATCTCTGCCAACGAATGATAGCTGCCTTCATATTGCCACTCCTGGCCCACAACTGAGTACTGGCTCAAAGCTTCCAGGTTCTTAAGAGTCTGCCAGTTGAGCATCAATGAGGATAGAGCTCAAATCCATCACAGCTGATGGCAACAATGCAAAGTGAGAGTTAGAAACCCCCTCAGACACAACTGAGTAGGCAAAGATATGAAACTTTAAGGTCGTGAGACAAGAAGGGGTCCACAACACCAGAGCTTCCAGAATGTTCCAGTTGTGGTCGACAAGTCACCTCATACTCTTACTCTTATGGGGCCTTAGGTGGATGGACAAGCCTTTGACCTGGCCCAGAGCATCCTTATTATTTTGTAGAGCAAATGACATTCAAAATATTTTATTAGCTCTGATGACAGTCCATTTAGGACTTAATTATGCAATTATCAATTTTTTTTACTGGTGTTTATTTGAAATATCAACTTTTATTCATTTATGATTTATTTAGAAAATATTTTATTACCTCCCACCCATAAGATACCATCCCTGGAGCTATGGGTATAACAATAACTTAAGATAGACAACAGACTTGCCCGGTAAGCAACAGAGATTTTCCCTTCTTAAAAAGAATTGGCTTCTTTCACCTTAATACATGCACATATAAAGAATAAATCATCATTGACCCATCAGCAAATACTCAGTGTGTAACACTCCGTGCTGCTGGAAGAGACATAGAGATAGTGTTTTGTTCTTGTCCTTAAGGATTCACAACCATCTTGAGAAGGTAAGAAGAGAGACATAATGCATAGGCAGAAAAAAGGAAATGTTCTCAGTAGTCACATATAATTTTTAAAATCTGAGACTAGAAAAGATGAGGTCACAAAAGAATGAAATATAAGTTTATCCAAAACATGACTACAACCTTAATTTACATCTGAAATAATTCCACAATTACACGCTGGGTGTCTGGGATGTTCTCTACACTGTACTGAGGAGAGAGGAGAAACCAATCTGAGCCAGGCACTGTAGAGAGGGAAACCAGAGAGAAAGACTCTCACCATGCCTCTTAGCACTTCTTTACCTCTTGTCCTTAAAATTAAAGTTCCCGAATTATTCACAAGTGATAGGACATTATAACAAGCTTCTTTCATGTCTTGAGCTGAAATATAGTGGCTTCAGTATAAAACCATCCCTTTTATTAAATTTCATAGTGTTAAAAAGTATAGTTAGAGCAAACCCCACTTATGTGTGCTTCTACTAAATTGGATTTTTTGGGTATCAGAAGTCTATTTTCTCAATTTGAAACAAATGAGGTACCATGAAATAAAACTTATTCAGAAATAATATGGGTCTTTCCCATACTGGAGAGTGAGAAAAACTGTTCTAAGTCTTCTAGTATCAGCCTAAACAGACAGCGGCTTAGAACAGTGAGATGGCTACAGGGCGAAACTCAAAGAAAGTGAAAGAATGTAAATTACAGTCAGACCGTGCAGAGAGTGGAAAAATGAGAACTACAATCTGACCCCCCCCTTCTTTTTTTCTCCTTATTCTAAAGGAAGAAGAATTTCATACTTTTCAATAAAATAAAGCAAGTCAACCATTCCAACTTTCCAAGGTTGAGATGTATCTTATCAGTGTTTTACCATAAGAAATATCAATTCCTAAGAAAATCAGCAGGATTTTCTGGTGACACAGTAGTTAAGAATCTGCCTGCCAATGCAGGGGACATGGGTTCGAGCCCTGGTCCAGGAAGGCCCCACATGCCGTGGAGCAACTAAGCCCACAACTAAGTAGTTGTACACCACAAGTGCTGAGCCTGTGCTCTAGAGCCTGCAAGCCACAACTACTGAAGACCACGCCTAGAGCCCGTGCTCCACAACAAGAGAAGCCACTGCAATGAGAAGCCTGTGCACCACAATGAAGAGTAGACCCTGTTCACTGCAACTAGAGAAAGCCCACTCACAACAACGAAGATCCAATGTAGCCATAAATAAATAAATAAATAAATTAATTAAAAAAAAGAAAATTAGCAATATAAGTGAAAATTAGTCTCACTTAATTCGCTATGAAAAGGTATACACACAGAAAACTGGATTAAGTGTCAAGACTGTGGTCAATAAATTGTTGCAACAAATGACCAATGCAGCAATCATTCATGGACCTAAGGGTTCGCAGAATAAGGGGTAGCCAGCGCTTTCCTCCCACCCTCCAGGTAGACAGTGTAGGAGAAGACTTCTGTGGCTCAGCTCACAGAGAAGAAAATGGCTTCCGCGGGGACTGGAAATGAGGAAAGAGGTACAGAGTTGCTATTTTCTGAAACAAAGCCCCTTAGATATTTGACACATCATTCTTTGGTTCCAAGTGAATGTATAACTGATTTTTTTTAATTAAATAAAAAAAAAACCTCTTTCTTGACTATCACTCAGCTCAGGCCCCACCTGCTGGCTCCCTTTTAAGACTATCCCACCAGCAAGGTCTTCTAGTTCTTCCTAGAACTGGAACTTCCCAGAACTGCAGTGGGTGTTCTCTTGGCTGGTCTTAGCTTTGGACTCTGGAGGCCTAGGAACCTCTGGGCTCTCTCAGCCTCACTTTCTTCTGCAGTTTCCAGTTTCCATACCTGAGACCCTGTGGCCCACCTCCCACTGTTGGAGTAGAATTGACTGCGCTCTGAATCCACCCGGGGATTTGCATCAAGCCACACCTCCTGGCCAGCTCTCTTCCAGAGTGTGGGGGGATCCCAAATCCGACTCCCTGCCAGGAAAATTCTTTGTTGACTGGCTTTGTTTCAAAGACTCCCAAAAGCTCTGCCAAACTTTCCTTTGATTGACCCGGGGGCTGGGGCACTCCCATTGTCTTCCCTTCTGTGCCTGTTGGGGATAAGACTCTCATCGTGGTTTGATAGCTCTCCTAGACTTTTGCAGCTCCCATATCATTTTCTTTTCATACAGTTGTGTCCTCTAATCAAAATCCTTGCAAGTTTAGTCTGTTCTTGGCATCTGCTTCTCACAGGAGCTGGAGAACAGAGACCCCCCCAACCCCCTGTTCTCTCAATCAGTGCTGCCCAGTGTCCTGGTTGAGAGTCACCAACCACAGAGCCACATCTCTCCCCTTCGAAGGCCAGGCCCCCACATTAGGGCTGAACTTCTCTACCTCCCTGCACATAACATCTACACGTCTGGACTATCATTCTTGATGACAAAATAAGATTTGGGGTGACCAGCATCTTGGCAGGGGTAGACCAGGCAATGGAGGCTTGTTTTCCATCACTATGGAAACCCCAGGCATTCAGCTTTGGAAGGTGTTTTAAAATGGCAGGACAATACTACCAAAAGCATTCTACAGATTCAATGAAATTTCCTATCAAAATACTGATAGCATTTTTCACAGAACTAGCACAAATAGTTTTAAAATTTGTATGGAAACACAAAAGACCTTGAATTGCCAAAACAATCTTAAGAAGAACAGAGCTGGAGGTACCACACTCCCTGACTTCAGACTATACTACAAAGCTACAATAATCAAAATAGTATGGTACTGGCACAAAAACAGACACATAGATCAATGGAACAGAATAGAGAGCTCTGATAAGCCCAATTTATTGTCAATTAATCTATGACAAAGGAGGCAAGAATATATAATAGAGAAAAGATAGTTTCTTCAAGTGGCACTGGAAAAACTGGACAGCTAAATATAAAAGAATGAAATTAGAACATTCTCTAACACCATATACAAATATAAACTCAAAATGGATTAAAGATCTAAATGTAAGATGGGACAATAAAACCCATAGAGGAAAACATAGGCAGAACACTGTTTGCAATAAATCATAGCAATATTTTCTTGGATCTGCCTCCTAAGGCAAGGGAAACAAAAGCAAAAATAAACAAATGGGACATAATTAAACAAAATCTTTTACACAGCAAAGGATACCATCGACAAAACAAAAAGACAACCTACTGATTGGGAAAAAATGTTTGCAAATGATATGACTGTTAAGGGGTTAATATCCAAAATATATAAACAGTTCATACAATTCAACATCAAAAAAAACAAACACCCAATTAAAAATGGTCAGAAGACGTGAATAGACATTTTTCCAAAGAAGACATACATATGGCCAACAGGCACATGAAAAGATGTTTAACATCATTAATCATCAGAGAAATGCAAATTAAAACTACAGTGCGATATCACCTCACACCTGTCAGAAGGGCTATGATCAAAAAGAACACAAATAACAAACGTTGGGGAGGATGTGGAGAAAAGGGAACCCTTGTACACTTTTGGTGGGAATGTAAATTGGTGCAGCCACTATGGAAAACAGTATGGAGGTTTCTCAAAAAATTAAAAGTAGAACTACCACAGATCTGGCAATTGCACTCCTGGGTATATATAGCCTTAAAAAACTGAAAACACTAATTTGAAAAGATACATGCACCCCAATGTTCATAACAGCAGTATTTACAATTGCCAAGATATAAAAGTAACCTAAATATCCATCAATAGATGAATGGATAAAGAAGATGGGATGTGTATATATATACATATACATATATATGTGTATATATATGTATATGTATATATACATATACATATATATACACATATATATGTGTGTGTGTGTATATATATATATATATATATATATATATATATATATATATACACACACACACACACACACAGACACAAAGGAATACTACTCAGTCATAAAAAAGAATGAAATTTTGCCATTTGCAGCAACAAGAATGGACTTAGAGGGCATTATGCTTATTTCAAAGTCAGACAGAGAAAGACAAATATTGTATGATATCATTTATATGTGGAATCTAAAAAATAAAACAAACTAGTGAATATAACAATAAAGAAACAGACTCAGAGATATAGAGAACAAACTAGTGGTTACCAGTGGGGAGAAGAAAGGGAGGAGGGGCAACATAAGAGTAGGGGATTAAGAGGTATAAACTATTATGTATAAAATAAGCTACAAGGATATATTGTAAAACACAGGGAATATAACCAATATTTTACAATAACTATAAATGGAGTATAATCTTTAAAAATTGTAAGTCACTATGTTGTACACCTGAGACTTCTATAACATTTTGAAATAACTATACTTCAACAAATAAGAAAGAAAGAGAGGAGGAGAGAAGGAGAGAAGGAGAGAAAAAGAAAGAAGGAAAGAAAGAAAGAAAGGAAAGAAAGAAGGAAAGAAAGAAAGAAAGAAAGAAAAAAGAAAAGAAAAGAAAAGAAAGGAAAACTGCCAGCCAGACACTCAAGGGGCAGGATCAGAAGAGAAGGGGCAGGGTAAATTTTCCACCCCACCCCCAGTGTTTCTGGGCAGCCCTAGTGCTGGGTTCTTCAGCTGTCCATCATCCTGGAAGCAGCTGGTCCAGGTGGTGTCCTGACTCTCTGAGAGCTCCAGGTTCAAGGGCTTGTGGGCTTCAACATGATGGTGTGAAGTGAGAATGTCACCATTTTTGAGCCCCAATCATTTTTCTTTGGCTCACTTGACATATCCGGACACTGGACAGATGGAGGTGGAATGGGGTGAGAGCAAGGCAAGAGCTAGAAGGAAGGATTTTGACTGGTTGGGTCCCTCCAGGGCAGCAACTAGAAGCATTTCACAGTTAGGAATGGGGGGCTGGGCTGTAGGGATGTCATGAGGGTCCCATTGTGACACACTCCTTGCCCAGTGAAGTGGGGATTGGCTAAGAAAATGGAAGGGGGGGCATAAATCAGAGGTTGGTTGCCAGGACCTGAGCACAACAGGGAGACGGGCTCAGAGAGATGGCACTCCTGACTTCTTTGACCCCTTCACACCTCCTCTAATGAGAACTCTGACTTCCTCCCCTCTCTCTCTCCTCAGTAGGGCTCAGGGCAGGTGCCCGCTGACACTTCTGAGCCCAGCAGAAGCAGATCACAGGCTTCTCTCACTGCGGGTCAGTGGCAGGGTGGGGCTGGCTGTACCATGCTAATGAGACCTGCCGAGAGGAGCCCGATGCAGGGGCTGCATTGAGGATGCCCCAGCCATCCCACGTCCTCCTCCTGTTTCCACTTGTGGCCCACCCACCTCCAGCTTCTCTCCTTGTTTGAGTTCTACTCTTAGGTTTCCTTAAACCCCTCCCCCCTGCCTCCAGGCTCCCCTTTGACTTTCCTGGTGATCTGTCCCTGCATGTCCATGCCAGCCTGGGGTCATCAGGCCTGCTTCAAAATGAGAGAAACCTGGTGGAGATGGTTCCTTGAATGTCCTGGACCACAGTGCAGGTGAGAAATGCACCCTATCAGAGCAAAAAAGAATGGTCTCATAACAGCGTCATTTTGAAGATGGGGCTCAGAGTACACATGTTCCTTAAATTCAGTCTATGAGAGCCCCACAAAGATCATACTCCTTGCAAATTCTAGCAGACAGTTTGCCGCAGTTTGGGAGAGAGGCCTCAAAAGCATGACCACAACTCCTGGCCCCCATAACAGCTTCCAAGATTGCACCACAGCTCCTCAGGTGGCAGGATGGCAGGTTTATGGGCTTTTTCTACCTGGAGACCTTCACTTCCATCACTGGGGCCCACCTGGGGAATCCCCAAGAACCACTCTGCAAAGGTACAATCAAATGCCCACTCTGCACCTCTGAAATCATTCACGAACAAAACATGTATAAATTGACCTGTCTTCTGTGTGTGGCTTCCTATGTGGCAGATATTGAAGATAAAAGGCAAAAGTAAGACTCTGTTCCTTTCCTTTAGGGGCTCGCCGTTCATTGGATGAGCCAGAGAAGAAACAATAATTGACTCTAATCAGAGACAGAGTGTGGCCACAGTGGGGGAGAGGAGTGAGCACACAGGTAGGGAGTCTAGAGAAGAGGGCTGGCACAGACCACTGAAATCAGTGCAGCCTTCCTGGGAGAGACATGAGCTTTGGAGGAAGAATGAGATTTTTAAGGGGTGTGGGAAGAAGAGCGTTCCAGGGAGAGGTATTGTGTGGCCAATGCCCTTCTTCCTTGGTCCCCTTCATCTCTGCAGCCATTCCTTCTCAACTCTCTCCTTGCTCAGCACAGCCACAGTGACTCTTCCAATCACAGTGCTCAAAACTCCCACTTCTTCAAAGAACATCATGGTTGGTGACTCTGCTTCTTCTGACTCGACCTCCCTTCTTTGCTCTTTCCTGTCTCTTGTGCTCTTCCCACCTACCCAACCTCCACACTCCCAAGACAACAGGTAGAAAATTACACTCCTGAATCCCACCTTTGCTTGTGTATGACTTGAATATTTTCTGAGTCAACATGGTGAACATATTTATCAAAATTTGCTACGAGAGATTAAGTCTAAAGCAGACTCTGTTCCTTAGGATGTAAATTCACTTACAAGGAGAAAGGAAAGGGACAACTGCCCACTCTTTTGGCTGCTGAGTGTCCTTATGCACCCTTCAACATATGTTAGAACTTACATAAAACAATGTAACTGTGTATTTCCACCAAAAACATACAGCTTTCTTCTGTATATCTGAAGACATTTTCACCCTCTCTCCAAAATAAGGAAATGCACAGTTCCAACAGTCATTATATACATTGCTGACTATATTAATTATTCTTCAGAATTCATCATGGTTCCACTGAATATTCTGTTACCTGAAAACTACATTATAAAATTAAATTCCAAGCCAAAGCAATTTTGAGAAAGAAAAAACAGAGCTGGAGGAGTCAGACTCCCTGACTTCAGACTATACTACAAAGGTACAGTCAACAAAACAGTATGGTACTGGCAGAAAAACAGAAATATAGATTAATGGAACAGGATAGAAAGCCCAGAAATAAACTCATTCACCTATGGTCAATGAATCTACTGCAAAGGAGGTAAGACTACACAATGGAGAAAAGACAGGCTCTGAAATAAATGGTGCTGGGAAAACTGGACAGCTACATGTAAAAAAATTAAATTAGAACATTCTTTAACGCCATGCACAAAAATAAACTCAAAATCAATTAAAGACGTAAATGTAAGACTGGATACTATAAAACTCTCAGAGAAGAGTATAGACAGAACTCTCTTTAACATAAATTGCAGCAATATATTTTTTGATCCATCTCCTAGCATAATGGAAATAAAAACAAATGGGACCTAATTAAACTCAAAAGCTTTTGCACAGCAAAGGAAACCATAAACAAAACTAAAAGACAACCCAAAGAATGGGAGAAAATATTTGCAAACCATGCGACCGACAAGGGATTAGTCTTCAATATTTGCAAACAGCTCATGTGGCTCAATATAAAAAATAAACCAAACAATCCGACCAAAAAATGGGCAGAAGACTGAAACAGACATTTTTCCAAAGAAGACATACTGATGGCCAACAAGCACATGAAAAGATGCTCAACATCACTAATTATTAGAGAAATGAAAATCAAAATTACAATGAGATATCAACTCACACCAATCAGAAAGGCCATCATCAAAAAGTCTACAAACAATAAATGCTGGAAAGGATGTGGAGAAAAGGGAACCCTTCTATACTTCTGGTGGAAATGTACATTGGTTCCACCACTATGGAGAACAGTATGGAGGTTCCTTAAGAAACTAAAAATAGAGCTACTGTATGATCCAGTAATCCCACTCCTGAGCGTAAATCTGGAGAAAAACACGGTTCGAAAAGACATGCATCCCAATGTTCATTACAGTGCTGTTTACAATATCCAAGACATAGAAGCAACCTAAACGTTTGTCGATAGATCAATGGATAAAGAAGATGTGGTACATATATACAATGGAATATTACTCACCCATGAAAAAGAATGAAATAATGCCATTTGCAGCAACATGGATGGACCTGGAGATTATCATACTAAGTAAGACAGAGAAATACAAATATATGATATTGCTTATATGCGGAATCTTAAAAACAATGATACAAATGAACTTATTTATAAAACAGAAACAGGGCTTCCCTGGTGGCGCAGTGGTTGGGAGTCCGCCTGCCGATGCAGGGGACACGGGTTCGTGCCCCGGTCCCGGAAGATCCCACATGCCGCGGAGCGGCTGGGCCCGCGAGCCATGGCCGCGGAGCCTGTGTGTCCGGAGCCTGTGCTCCGCAACGGGAGAGGCCACAGCAGTGAGAGGCCTGCGTACAGCAAAAAAAAAAAAAAGAACAGAAACAACTCACAGACTTAGAGAACAAATTTATGGTTACCAGGTTTGGGGGGAGGGATAGATTGGGAGTTTGGGATTGACATGTACACACTGCTATATTTAAAATAGATAACCAACAAGGGCCTACTGTATAGCACAGGGAACTCTGCTCAATTCTCTGTAATAACCAAAATGAGAAAGGAATTTGAAAAAGAATCGATACATGTATATGTATAACTGAATCACTCTGCTGTACACCTGAATCTAACACAACGTTGTTAATCAGCTATACTCCAATATAAAATTTAAAAAATTTTTTAATTAAAAATTAAAAAAAGAAAAAAATTAAATCTACTAATTTGTATATGTAAAACAGTGATAGGAGAGAAAAGATCAAAACGGTGAATATGTACTATCAACACATACATATTATAAGCAAAGAAAAAAATATGCAAAGCTATTGTCATACTTGTTCCTATAATTTGTCAGGGGGCCCTGATTAAAATCTGTAGCTTCTTTCTTTCACTACTTATTCTGTATTTCCCCTGCCCTCACTCAGAAACTCAATTAGTCTCAGTTCTGTATCAAGTGGAGTGATCCAAAACTATATTCCCAAAGGGTCTGAGTCCTCAATCCTGCCACCTTTTAGTTGTAGTAGTTTTCCATTAATCTTTACAATTGAGCACGGAAGCACAAAGAGGCACTCCAAGAATCCCCTGGGTTCCTAACATAGCCCTCATTGCCCCCACTGGGTAGCAGCAACCTCCCTTACCCCTTGGAAATCAGGATCAATCACACTGGACAGTACTCTCTGTTTGTTGGTTCAATGGAATAAAGAGTGTAAAATATTCAGATAGAAGTCTCATAATTGCTATGTCCTCTGATATTAATTCCTTGAAGACTAACCCTCTGAACTATCATAACTCTAATTTGCTGGGACAAAATGCAAAAATTTTGCAAACGGGTTACTAGATGTAATTGTCACAGGAGCCACACCCAATTTATTCCTCACTCACAGAGCAATGTATTCCGGCCGTGGGGGAGACAACACCACATAATTGTCTCTGACACAAAGTATATACTGTTTAAACTGTTAAACACAGCCGAACCTCTCCCAACAGATGCCACACTGAATCTAAGCCCTTCCACCTTTACAATTAGGCCAGCCACTTCCAGGTGATGGGGTGCGTGGTAAGAGCACTTAATGTCATGGGCATGAGTCCATTGCTGAACATTCTTTGCTGTGAAATGAGCTCCTTGATTCAATACAACAATGGGTGAATTACCATGAAAGTGCATAAGGCATCCTGTGAGTCCACAGATGCTGTTGTGGCAGAAGCGTTACAGGCAAAGAAGGAAAATCCTTTGTACTTCAGGGTCACCCCTGCAGTGCTAATAGCTGGCCACTTTTCTGTATTACCAACTAATTGTGCAGACCCAGATGTAAACCAGTTTCAAGTGTTTTCCTCAGTCAGTTGGTCATCAGGAACATTTCATGAGGCCATAGGCATGGATCGAAAGAGAGCAGACAATGCAAAAGGAATTCATGTCAAAGGAGTCTGAGCCCCCTGCTCATGCAACCTACTCAGGTTTTCCCAACTTACTCAAATCTGATCTCTTACATACCATTTACATTTGATGACAAATTGCTTCTGCACATGCTCAAACTTATGGCCAAGTGTGTTCATGATGGGAAGCTCAGGACACAGGACTACCTCATGTTCTGGAGTTAGGAGTTCAGTATCTACCAAGACCCAGTAGCAAACCAGAAGCTACTCTCAAAAAGAGAATAGTTATCTCCAGAAGTGGATATTTTCTAAAAAACCCCAGAAATCAAGCTGTCGTTCTCCTGTTCATGTTTGTGAGAAGCTCCATACATCAACTGTATTTGCCACACTTTGAGTATCATTGGACCTGCTGGAGCATAAGCACCAGGTTGTAGAGCAGCTTGTACTACAGCCTGGACTTATCACAGAGCCTCATCTTTCTCTGGTTTACCTTGAAACTGGCCTTCTCATGAGCAACTCTGTAGATGAGTCAAGACAGTTTACTCACCTGTGATATATGTTGCCTCTCAATTCCAAAAAGGTCTACCAAGAGTTATGTATCTTTGTTCATGGTAGGTGGTACAAGGTGTGGAACCTGGTCTTTTGCCACAGACTACTGAAACCTTGGAAATTACACTCAGGTGACAACTCCCTGGATTTTCATTGGCTGTATCTCCCATAATGTGATTCACATATGTCTTAATAAAGGCATCTAAAGTTCTTCTTACTGCTCATCAAATCCAATCAGCATAATTTTAATATAGTGAACAAGTGTTATGTTTTGTGGAATGTCAAGTCAATAACTCTGTAGACTATATTATGGCAGAGAAAAGAATAGACCTGGCCCCATGGTGCTGTGAAGGTATGCGATGACCACTGATAGGTAAAAGCAACTTTCTGGTGGTCCTTGCAAGTTGATATGAAGAAAAAGGCATTAGCTGTGTCAGTAGCTATGTACAAAGTTTCAGGGGCCATGTTGATTTGCTCCAGGAACATTTTTATTTTTTTATATTTTATTATTTTTAAAAATATTTACTTATTTATTTGGCTGTGCCGGGTCTTAGTTGTGGCATGCAGGATCTTCCTTGTGGCATGTGGGATCTTTAGTTGCAGCATGTGGGTCTTTTTAGTTGCGGCATGTGAACTCTTAGTTGCGGCATGCATGCAGGATCTAGTTCCCCGACCAGGGATTGAACCCGGGCCCCCTGCATTGGGAGCACAGAGTCTTAACCACTGGACCACCAGGGAAGTCCCTCCAGTAAAATTTTTAAATCTGAGCTTGCAATCATAATTAGAGTCCCTGCCTCAGTTAATAATAACCCACAGTCAATCTCCAAAATTCATTTGAGTTCTGCACAGGCCAAACTGGTGAGTTTAAATATGATAGATATCACCATCCCTGCTTCTTTCAAGTCTTGGACTGCAACATTAATCCATAGAGTTCCCTGAGTGATGCTGTTTTTCTTCTGGTTTTCTGTTTTACTTCTTAGTAGGGAGTGGAAGTTGCAGGGTCTTTCATTTGTCAAGCTTACACACCAAAAAAGGCAAGGCACAGGCTGGGGGTATACCCACTGCTGAGGAGCCAATTCTAGACTGCAGCTAAGAAGTTTTATATTCTGCAACTATATTCTGAGGGGTGGTGGTGGATGGGACAGGAAGCCTCATACCTCCTCAGAACCCAAGAGGCAGTGGCAGCCGTCAGGGAACATAGGGAAGTGAGTAGGAAATGGCCCAGAGCAGCTCTCACAGATCTTCCATCCTCTTGTTCCAGTGGGGGTCACAAGGTGTTCTGCCAAAAGTCAGATTACCTGTGATTCATACCTTTGCCTATGAGGCTTATGTTGTTATATGCAAGGTTGCTAGGGTGCCCAGGTGGAGCCATTCCCCTACATGTCCACACCCTTTGGCCTTTTACATATTCAACCAAGAATTCTTGGTAGCAAAGGCTATCACATCACATGATCTAAGTAACTTATAATGGACAATCACATTGTCCTGGACCTTCTGCTGGCCAGTTACAGTGGTGTGTGTGTGTGGTTGCCAACACTTCATGCTGCACCTGGGTTTATGACATAGTTAACTGACTTGGCCCAGATGGAGAGTCATACTAGCATAGACCCATACTAGCATAGTCCAGTGTTGCCCAAGACATGAAACAGATCCGGTCTAAGCCTCTATCAGTGCACTTATGCTATAGAATTTAGAAGAATCAGTAGTCAATGCGAAATGTACAAAAACATCTAACAATAATATCAGTGTCCACAAAGTCAATTTTGTTCTGTTGTTTCAAGTGGAGGCTATTCCTTTCTGGTATCAGTGGCTATTGGGAGGTTTCTGATGAAGATTCAATGCTGGCCAGCATATTGAAGGGTGGCAGTGGCAGTCTGGGTTAAATTGGCCAAATTCCCTGCATACAAATAGCTCAGAGTGAGATTAGGTACCTCCCTTTACCCCTGACATCCCAGGCTCTAAAGTGTTTTTTTTCCCATCAGCCAGGGTCCTTCCACAGCCAGATAATCAGAATGACCAGTTCCTGCACCTGTCACTCCATCATGTTTGAAGAATCCTTCCTGTGTCTTAACCACACCATAAACTCAGACTCATTCCAATGTGGCTCAGCAGTATATATACTTTGTACTACTCTTGAAAATTTATCTCACCCCCTGATGTGTGGTCGCAACAGGACCACCTTAGGAGTTGTGGTGGAATATGACAACCTCATATTCCTGATCATTATAGTAGGCATAATTCCCTCAATTCAACAAATATAGCCAGATGGCAAAAGAAACACCAGATTAGAGTCACCCACCCCCCGTTCTTTTTTGCTACTCTGAAACTCCAGTAGCCCAGTTTCCCAAGGGGTAAGCAGGGAGGTACAGCAAGAAGGGTTAATTATGCAGTATGGGAATCTTACAAGCAGTCTAGGTCTCCTCCATCCCCCAGCATGACCAAAATTCTATTTAAATAGGTGGTACTATTTCTAGGAATTGCTACATTTAGACTCCAAAGTGTCTTTATGAAGAGTATGCTCCACTGGGAGCTGAGCCTACTTTGTCAGTTATCTTGGTCTGTTTTTCCTTTCAGAGGGGCCCATTCCATCCTTTAAGGGCACCTGCTACCTGGCAGTACAGGTTTGACAAGCTTGTGTATTCCAATGATGTTCATCATTGAAGGATCCTTTCTCTGTGGCATCCACATGGGTCAAAAACAGGGGGTTTGGGTCTTGTGCAATGAGCTGCCATAAAGTTTGTCCCCATAGAAAATGAAACTTTCGGGCTTCCCTGGTGGCGCAGTGGTTGAGAGTCCGCCTGCCGATGCAGGGGACATGGGTTTGTGCCCCGGTCCGGGAAGATCCCACATGCCGTGGAGCGGCTGGGCCCGTGAGCCATGGCCGCTGAGCCTGCGCATCCGGAGCCTGTGCTCCACAATGGGAGAGGCCACAGTAGTGAGAAGCCCGCATACTGCACAAAAAAAAAAAAACAAAAAAAACAAGAAAATGAAACTTTTTCATCCAGTTGTCCCACCACGGTGATTGCCTCAGTTCCTTCAGAGTCAGTGAAAATATAATAAGGTGAACTTGGGCGGGGGGTGGGGGGGTGTTTCCAGGCAAGCGCAGCTCCCTCCACTGAGCAGAGTTCCCTTTACCATGCACAGTTTTAAGCAGTTTTATTTGGGTATACCCCATCATCCTTTAATTAGCCAGTCTGTCTGTGAACCAGGCCCAGGTAGCCTCAGGAAACTGGGCATAACAAAGCCTGGAAGAAGCCGGAGTGGCTGGCACAGACCCTGCATCTGAGATAGGCATGTTTGGCCAATGAGTGGGCACTTTTTCATGTACCTGTAAGACGTCATTAATGCCTGGTTTAATTTCCTGGATATACCATTTCCGTTAGTAATGGAGGCTTGTTTGGCAATACCCACTTTGTTGGTGTTCTTATTTCTGACCCATCTCAGGATAAGGATGTCAGGGTGTAGTACCACCTGCTGTTACTTTTTTAGCTTTTCAGTGTCTACTAGAACCCAATAACAAGCACTGACAGTCTCTCAAATGGAGTATACCAGGTGGCAGTGTCAGGCACAGGTACTGCAAAGTGACATTCTCAAGTTGTTAAAAACATCATTCTTGGGAATTCCCTTGTTATCCAGTGGTTAGGACTCTGCACTTTCACAGCTGGGGCCCGGGTTCGATCCCCATTTGGGAAACTAAGACCCCACTAGCCAGGCAGCGCAGCCAAAAAAACAAAACAAACAGAAAAAACATAATTCTCTGCACCAGTGCTGGGTTGAGGGCTCCTGGGCTCCCCTACTTGTGAGTGGGCGGCCATCAGGCATGGAGTCCGGCACCGTGGTAATGGGTTTAAAAAAATCCATCTTGAAGAAGAAAGATCTTAAGCAATATCAATTCAGAAGCTTATGAAAAGAGGCCTCCAATCCTAACGTCTTCAAAACGAGATATATCACCTCATATTGCAAATGTTGGCGAAATGAAGCATTACTTGTGTAGCTGCTGTGAGCTTTCAACAATGTAGCAGCCACATTTCCCATTCGGAAAGTCCTCTTTCCAGTGAGAGCTGTATGGAATCAAAACCCGGGATGCAGTATTTCACTTGAGGAGGGATGGATTTCGAAACTTGTATCCCAGAATCCTTCTCCCATTAATGCAGAAGACAGCTACGCTGGCACTTACGTTTTGCCTCTATGAGGATTTATCTTGCCTTCCCTGTAAGCCTATCAGTTCCCCGGAGTTTGCAACCCTGAGCCTAGCAGCAGTACTTGCGGGGTCAACAGAAGAAATTTTCACTCCATTGGAAAGAGTTCAAACATTGCTTCAAGACCACAAGCATCACGACAAGACTTTCAAGGCACTGAAATGCCATGGAATTAGTATTTATCAAGGTTTGGTGCCCATTCTTTTCTGTAACGGATTCAGCAATGTCTTTTCTTTCTTTTTTTTGACCTTCGAGTTCCCATTAAGGAGCATCTGTCTCCACTGTAGGTATCATGGAGGTGGGTGGTATGTCCTTCTAGGCCTCTCGGCCGGTGACGAGAGGGAACCAGACAGAGCCTTTCTAATCTCTGAACGATGTTCTCAGGAAGTGAAGCTGGGGTGGGGGGTTGGGTGGGAGGCCGACGGCTGCATCCACACGGGCCTCCGGGCAGGCGTCGTGGCCTGGTGTCCGAGTCTTGGGGCAGCGTGGCTGAGGTTGAAGGACCACGTGTGTCTGTCCAACAGGGCTGCCACCATCTCGGGAGACTGAGGGCCTTGAAGGCCGGGACTCCTTTCCCTGTCCAGGCTCGCCGCTGGGAGTGAGCAACTCAGAGAACTGGATGGCAGACTCACTGCAAGGTACTGGAGGCGGGAGCAGCATCCCCTCAACTCCCCCCACCGGTGCTGCAGACTAGTGAAGGGTTGCCAGCGTGAGATCACCAACAGCCGAGTATGGGACAGGCACTTTGGCCTGCTCGGAGGTTTTTTTTTGGGGGGGGCGGGTTGGGGTGGTTTTTTTTTTTGTTTGTTTTGTTTTTTTTTTGTGATACGCGGGCCTCTCACTACTGTGGCCTCTCCCGTTGCGGAGCACAGGCTCCGGACGCGCAGGCTCAGTGGCCATGGCTCACGGGCCTAGCCGCTCCACGGCATGCGGGATCTTCCCGGTCCGGGGCACGAACCCGTGTCCGCTGCATCGGCAGGCGGACTTTCAACCACTGCGCCACCAGAGAAGCCCTTTTGTTTGTTTTTGAAGTCTATTAATTGATTGAGTAAAAATGAAATCATTGTCAGACATTAAATTCAGTTTGATTCAAATTTGGCTGATGTTCATCTGCAGCAGAGATGAATGGAGGTGAAGAGAAGACAGTGACGCTGGCAAGGGGACACCGAACAAAACCATTCTCAACCGCTCTCTGCTGATTATAAAAGCGGGCATCATGCAGCCAGCGTGAGTCAGTTAGCAAAGGGACACGTGACGTTTAATGAGCAGGGATAAAACCAAAGTCATTAACAACTTTCAAGAAAAGAGAGGCCAGAGCTTTTAGAGGACAAGATGCAGAAGGGGCTCGTTGGAGAACAATGTTGGCTGCAGAGCTGCCAGCTCACTTGGGGAACACAGTGATCACGTCATAGGAGCCCTCGGGTGGAGTGACCCACTCCCGGGTATGCTTTTCACAGTAGATCTGATCCTCCACAAAGAAATGGACTTTCTGTTTCAGGTTGGTGCCGCAGTCGGTGCACACATAACACTCAGGGTGGTGGGGATGGTCCCGCAGCTTCATAAAACACGCCAGCAATGCCAATGCCACATTTATCACACATGAGCAACTTCTGGGCATTTCCAACCCATGCAGCCACTTTGGTGACTGGAGCCTTAACACTTCTGAATCCTGATGGCTTGTTGGGATCCCCTTTCTCCTCAGACTCCAGGATTTCCTGCAAAACCAGGAATGAAGAGGATTGTTTCAGAGCCTCATTTAACTCCTGTTTCTCTGAAGAAGACTTCAGAATCTTTGTCAATGACGAGTCCGCTTGGAAGCTGAGAATGGTCTAAGGTTCTGCCATTCGTCTCCTGCTCTCTGGCTGCCTTCTTTGACTCCAACGCGTTGTTGAAGTTGGAGATGTTTTCAGAGGAGTAGAGGTCAGCTGGGTTGTTGTACTGGTTTGTGATGACCCTGGGGGCAGAGCTGGAGGCAGGTGAGATGGTAAAGGGCATGGTACTTTTGTTGTGGGTGCTTCCTATGTGTAGGACCTCTTGGGGTTCAGAGACCAAATTCATCTTGTATGGGTGATGTTTTCCTCCCTCTGTCACCAGAGCAGACAGATTTTCTTTCAGATCTGGCTACTATGAGAGTCATCTTGTCTGTGCAGCCCTTGATTTTGTTCTGAGCTTCCAAGTGCATCATATTGCTGGTATTTTCCCTATCAATGGTTGTGATTACACACAGAATTAGTTATAGCAGCCTTGCTTCTGGGAGTGACCCAGGAACTAGCGAGAGGCTGCTTGAAATCCTTGCCCCCCACAAGGTGGAAGCTCCAGGGTCCCTGGCCCTGGAGGACTATTTGCAGGGTGGTCATGGCATGGCGATGGTGGGTGGCAACCCGAGGGGACAGATGCGGCAGGACACAGAGTGATGCATTGTGCTCCCCGGCAGCTGTCCTGTTAGGAGGTTTTGAATGCTGAAGAATGGCGATCAGCAGTGCAGAGTTTTAAAGCTAGCGGCAGCAGCAGTAACCCAGCCAGCCCAAGAAGAGGTTATGCTGCAGCAGGAGCAGAATTTGAAGCCCTGAGGACCGACCAGTGGCCGCCGTCAGCTTGGACTCTGAATCTAGGCTTCAACATCTGATGTAGAAACACTCTCATCTTGTGCTGAGTATCAGAGAGGACATTCTTACCAATGAGAGAGTGAAGAAATTGATTTGGCAAGCTTCTTCTGAGACAGGCACTTTTGGTGTCATTAATGAGTTTCCTAGTATTGTCTCTTAACCAAAAGGAGCTTTTGTACACTAAATATTGTATGAATTTGTTATATTGGGTGAGGGTCTGAGTTCTTTGAACTGGAAACTTCTTGAAATTAATACCTCCATGCAATTACTATAAACATACCGTAATAAATGGTCTTTGTTATTGGTTCTTAAAAAAAAAAAAAGGAGTATCTGCTTACTACTATGACTCACAGGGCTCATTTGGTCATGACTTTGTCTGTGGAGGTCTATTGGGTGCCATGTTGGGAATCTTGTTATCCCAGTTAATGTTGTAAAAACTCCCATGTAGTCTCAGATTGGTGGGAAACTTCAATCTTTCCCCAAGGTTTTCCAAAAAGTCTGGCTATAACAGGACAGAAAACTGACAAGTCTTTTCAGAAGTGCCCACCTGAATTACCACTGGTCCCTCATCTCTTGGGGCATAATTAATGTGACTTACAAGTTCTTGTTAAAGATTATATCAAAGAAATCAGTTAAATGACATTTATCAACTGAATAGACCTAAGAAGAATGCAGTTTTGCTTCATTACTAATTAGCCAAATACAAGTTGGTGTCATAAGACTGGGGCACATGAGTACGGGCATAGCTGCTTTCCTTAAGCACAAACAAATTCAGAATAAAAGGCTTCAGTAGGGGAAAAAAAACTATTCTCATACAAATAGATGATGAGCATATGTCAAAGTTTTATTTAACTGCTTAATTAAGGAAGCAGAAGAGTGATAAAACTAATTTCATGAGGATATGAGAAACTGGGATTTATATAGAGGAAAAATTGCCGAATAGAACACAAAATGTTATTGTGCCAAAGGACAATAAAGCTGCAAACTTCAGGGTTATCATCTTTACCAAATACAAAAATCATCACAACTTATCATTCTCCTACAAGTTCACCTCTACCTGTACTAAATTATAGAACTTCATTATAAAATTAATTATTAATAAGTCAACAAAGTTACATCCCTGAGAGAGTTAGATAATCTCTAGGATGCTTAATAAAAACGCTCTTAGAATGTTATTTAAAGGTCATATAATCATCTTTTTGCTTTATTTCAAAGTTTGGGGTAATTTTGCTATACAGTAGTTTAATATTGAGCAATTCTCACACACCTGCCCCAGGAGACATGTACAAGCATTCAAAGCAGCATTGTTTGTATTAACAAAACTCAAATATCCATAAAGAGCATCATGGAAACATCATTACAATCATTACAATGAGTACTACCTCAGTTAAGATGAAAAAGTAGTTATTTGTAGTGAGGTGGATGGACTTACAGTCTGTCATACAGAGTGAAGTAAGTCAGAAAGAGAAAAAGAAATACCACATGCTAACACAAATATATGGAGTCTAAAAACAAACAAAAAAAATGGTCATGAAGAACCTAGGGGCAAGATGGGAATAAAGATTCAGACCTACCAGAGAATGGACTTGAGGATACAGGGAGGGGGAAGGGTAAGCTGGGACAAAGTAAGAGAGTGGCATGGACATATATACACTACCAAACGTAAAATAGCTAGGTAGTGGGAAGCAGCCGCATAGCACAGGGAGATCAGCTCGGTGGTTTGTGACCACCTAGAGGGGTGGGATAGGGATGGTGGGAGGGAGGGAGATGCAAGAGGGAAGAGCTATGAGGACATATGTATATGTAAAACTGATTCACTTTGTTATAAAGCAGAAACTAACACACCATTGTAAAGCAATTATACTCCAATAAAGATGTAAAAAAAAATAAATAACACACCATTTTAAAGCAATTATACTCCAATAAAAATGTTAAAAAATAAATAATAAATCATTAAATTAAATAAAATAAAACAAAAAGGATGAAAAGTACACCTACATGTTCTTAGATGGAATTATATAACAAACATAATTGTATCAGTGTGGTAGATTGAGTTACAGCCTCCATTTATGGCTTCCTTCTGTTGTGTTTCAGAGCCACAACTTTCCCAATTCCTCAGGGTAGTCAGACAGGAATTCCTCACTTCTGAATTTTAAACTAAGTCATATGATTGCTTTGGCCACTGAGACGTTGGTGGGCGAGACACAAGCTAATGCTAAAAGTGTTTGAATGGATGGGAAATTGGTTCAAGATGGTGAAATAGAAGGACGTGTGCTCACTCCCTCTTGCAAGAGCACTAGAATCACAAGTAACTACTGAAAAATCACCGATAGGAAGACACTGGAACTCACCAAAAAAGATACCCCACATCCAAATACAAAGGAGAAGCCACAGTGAGATGGTAGGAAGGGCGCAATCACAATAAAATCAAATCCCATAACCACTGGGTAGGTCACTCACAAACTGGAGAACAATTATACCACAGAAGTCCACCCACTGGAGTGAAGGTTCTGAGCCCCACATGAGGCTTCCCAACCTAGGGGTCTGGAAATGGGAGGAGGAATCCCCAGAGGATCATTATTTGAAGGCTAGCGGGATTTGATTGCAGGACTTTGACAAGACTGGGGAAAACAGAGACTCCACTTTTGGAGGGGACACACAAAGTAGTGTGCGCATCAGGAAGCAGTGGGAAGGAACAGTGACCCAATAGGAGGCTGAACCAGACCTACCAACTAGTATTGGAGGGACTCCAGCAAAGGTGGGGGTGGCTGTGCTTCACTGTGGGGACAAGGACACTGGCAGCAGAAGCTCCGGGAAGTATTCTTGGAATGAGCCCTCCCAGAGTCCACCATTAGCCCCACCAAAGAGCTTCTAGCCTCCAGTGTTGAATCGTCTCAGGTAAAAAACAAACAGGGAGAGAACTCAGCCCCACCAATTAGCAGAAAGCAGATTAAAGTTTTACTGAGCCCTGCCTACCAAAGCAACACCAAGCTCTACCCATCACCAGTCCCTCCCATCAGGAAACTTGCACAAGCCTCTTAGATAGACTCATCCACCAGAGGGCAGACAGCAGAAGCAAGAAGAACTACAATCCTGCAACCCATGGAACAAAAACCACATTCACAGAAAGACAGACAAAATGAAAAGGCAGAGGGCTATGTACCAGATGAAGGAACAAGATAAAACCCCAGAAAAACAACTAAATGAAGTGGAGATAGGCAACCTTCCAGGAAAAGAGTTCAGATTAATGATAGTGAAGATGATCCAGGATTTCGGAAAAAGAATGGAGGCAAAGTTTGAGAAGACGCAAGAAATGTTTAACGAAGACCAAGAAGAATTAAAGAACAAAAAAATAGAGATGAACAATACAATAACTGAAATGAAAAATACACTAGAAGGAATCAATAGCAGATTAACTGAGGCAGAAGAATAGATAAGTGACCTGGAAGACAGAATGGGGGAATTCACTGTCATGGAACAGAATAAAGAAAAAAGAATGAAAAGAAATGAAGACAGCCTAAGAGACCTCTGGGACAACATTAAATGCACCAGCATTCTCATTCTAGGGGTCCCAGAAGGAGAAGAGCGAAAGAAAGGACTCAAGAAAATATTTGAAGAGATTATGGTTGAAAACTTTCCTAACATGGGAAAGGAAATAGCCACCCAAGTACAGAAAGGGCAGAGAGTTCCAGGCAGGATAAACCCAAAGAGAAACATGCCTAGACACACAGTAATCAAAGTGGCAAAAATTAAAGACAAAGAAAAATTACTGAAATCAACAAGGGAAAAACGACAAATAATATACAAGGGAACTCCCATAAGGTTAACAGCTGATTTCTCAGCACAAACTATACAACCCAGAAGGGAGTGGCATGATATATTTAAAGATACGAATGGGAAAAACCTAAAACCAAAATTACTGTACCCAGCAAGGGTCTCATTCAGATTCAATGGAGAAATCAAAAGCTTTACAGATAACCAAAAGCTAAGAGAATTCAGCATCACCAAACCAGCTCTACAACAAATGCAAAAGGAACTTCTCTAAGTGGGAAACACAATAAAAGAAAAGGACCTACATAAACAAGCCCAAAACAATTAAGAAAACACTAATAGGAATATACATATTGATAATTACCTTAAATGTGAATGGATTAAATGCTCCAACCAAAAGACACAGGCTTTCCGAATAGATAAAAAAAACAAGACCGGGCTTCCCTGGTGGCGCAGTGGTTGAGAGTCCACCTGCTGATGCAGGGGACGCTGGTTCGTGCCCCGGTCTGGGAAGATCCCGCGTGCCACGGAGCAGCTGGGCCCATGAGCCATGGCTGCTGGGCCTGTGCATCCGGAGCCTGTGCTCCGCGACAGGAGAGGCCACAGCAGTGAGAGGCCCGCCTGCGTACCGCAAAAAAAAAACAAAAAACAAAAAAACAAAAAAAAAAAACAAGACCCATCTATATGCTGTCTACAAGAGACCCACTTCAGACCTAGGGACACATACAGACTGAAAGTGACAGGATGGAAAAAGATATTTCATGCAAATGGAAATCAAAAGAAAGCTGGTGGAGCAACACTCATATCAGATAAAATAGACTTTAAAATAAAGAATGTTACAAGAGACAAGGAAGGACACTACATAATGATCAAGGGATTAATCCAAGAAGAAGATATAACAATTATAAATATATATGCACCCAACATAGGAGTACCTCAATACATAAGACAAATGCTAACAGCTCTAAAAGAGGAAATTGACAGTAACACAGTAATAGTGACAGATTTTAAAACCACACGTAAACCAATGGACAGATCATCCAGAGAGGAAATTAATAAGGAAACACAAGCTTTAAATGAGACAATAGACCAGATAGAATTAATTGATATTTATAGGACATTCCATCTGAAAACAGCAGATTACACTTTCTTCTCAAGTGCACATGGAACATTCTCCAGGATAGATCTCATCTTTGGTCACAAATCAAGCCTTGGTAAATTTAAGAAAACTGAAATCATATCAGGCATCTTTTCTGACCACAACACTATGAGATTAGAAATGAATTACAGGGGAAAAAACGTAAAAAATACAAACACATGGAGGCTAAACAATACGTTACTAAATAACCAAGAGATCACTGAAGAAATCAAAGAGGAAATCAAAAAATACCTAGAGACAAATGACAATGAAAACACAATGATCCGAAACCTGTGGGATGCAGCAAAAGCAGTTTTAAGAGGGAAGTTTACAGCAGTACAATCCTACCTCAAGAAACAAGAAAAATCTCAAATAAACAATCTAAACTTACACCTAAAGGAACTAGAGAAGGACGAACAACAATAACAATAAAACCCAAAGTTAGTAGAAGGAAAGAAGTCATAAACATCAGAGCAGAAATAAATGAAATAGAAACAAAGAAAACAATAGCAAAGATCAATAAAACTAAAAGCTGGTTGTTTGAGAAGACAAACAAAATTGATAAACTTTTAGCCAGACTCATCAAGTAAAAGAGGGAGAGGACTCAAATCAAAATTAGAAATGAAAAAGGAGAGGTTACAACAGACACCACAGAAACACAAACCATCATGAGACTACTACAAGCAACTCTATGCAAATACAATGGACAACCTAGAAGAAATGGACAAATTCTGAGAAAGGTATAACCTTCCAAGACTGAATCAGGAAGAAATAGAAAATATGAACAAACCAATCACAAGTAATGAAATTGAAACTGTGATTAAAAATTTTCCAACAAACAATAGTCCAAGACGAGATGGCTTCACAGGTGAATTCTATCAAACATTTAGAGGAAGAGCTAACACCCATCCTTCTTTTTTTTTTTTTTTTTTTTTTTTTTTTTGCGGTATGCGGGCCTCTCACTGCTGTGGCCTCCCCCGTTGCGGAGCACAGGCTCCGGACGCGCAGGCTCAGCGGCCATGGCTCACGGGCCCAGCCGCTCCGCGGCACATGGGATCCTCCCAGACCGGGGCACGAACCCGTATCCCCTGCATCGGCAGGCGGACTCTCATCCACTTGCGCCACCAGGGAGGCCCACCCATCCTTCTTAAACTCTTACAAAAAATTGCAGAGGGAAGAAGACTCCCAAACTCATTCTACAAGGCCACCATCGCCCTGATACCAAAACCAGACAAAGGTACTACAAAAAAAAGAAAATTACAGACCAATATCACTGATGAATATGGATGCAAAAATCCTCAACAAAATACTAGCAAACAGAATCCAACAACACATTAAACGGATCATACACCATGATCAAGTGAAATTTATCCCAGGGATGGAAGGATTCTTCAATATATGCAAATCGATCAATGTGGTACACCATATTAACAAATTGAAGAATAAAATCCATATGATCATCTCAATAGATGCAGAAAAAGCTTTTGACAAAATTCAACACCAATTTATGATAGAACTCTCCAGAAAGTGGGCATAGAGGGAAACTACCTCAACATAATAAAGGCCATATACCACAAATCCACAGCCAATATCATTCTCAATGGTGAAAAACTGAAAGCATTTCCTCTAAGATCAGGAACAGGACAAGGATATCCACTTCTTGCCACTATTATTCAACATAGTTCTGGAAGTCCTAGCCACGGCAATCAGAGATGAAAAAGAAATAAAAGGGGGCTTCCCTGGTGGCACAGTGGTTGAGAGTCCACCTGCCGATGCAGGGGACATGGGTTCGTGCTGTGGTCTGGGAAGATCCCAAATGCCGTGGAGCGGCTGGGCCCATAAGCCATGGCCATTGAGCCTGCACGTCCGGAGCCTGTGCTCCGCAACGGGAGAGGCCACAACAGTGAGAGGCCCACATACAGTAAAAAAATAAAATAAAACAAAACAAACAAACAAACAAACAAATAAATAAAAGGAATACAAACTGGAAAAGAAGAAGTAAAACTGTCACTCTTTGCAGATGACCTGATACTATGCATAGAGAATCCTAAAGATGCCACCAGAAAACTACTAGAGCTAATCAATGAATTTGGTAAGGTTGCAGGATACAAAATTAATGCACAGAAAACTCTTGTATTCCTATACACTAACAATGAAAATCAGAAAGAGAAATTAAGGAAACAATCTCATTCACCATTGCAACAAAAAGTATAAAATACCTAGGAATAAAACTACCTAAGGAGGTAAAAGACCTGTACTCAGAAAACCCTAAGACACTGATGAAAGAAATCAAAGATGACACAAACAAATGGAGAAATATATCATGTTCTTGGACTGGAAGAAGCAATATTGTCAAAATGACTATATTACCCAAAGCAATCTACAGATTCAATGCAATCCCTATCTAGGGATAGATACCAATGGCATTTTTTACAGAACTAGAACAAAAAATCTTAAAATCTGTATGGAGACACAAAAGACCCCAAATAGCCAAATCAATCTTCAGGGCAAAAAAATGGAGCTGGAAGAATCAGGCTCCCTGACTTCAGACTATACTACAAAGCTACAGTAATCAAGACAATATGGTACTGGCACAAAAACAGAAATATAGATCAATGGAACAGGATAGAAAGCCCAGGGATAAACCCACTCACCTATGGCCAACTAATCTATGCCAAAGAAGGCAAGTATGTACAATAGAGAAAAGACAGTCTCTTCAATAAGTGCTGCTGGGAAATCTGGACAGCTACAGGTAAAAGAATGAATTTAGAACACTCCTTAGCACCATACACAAAAATAAACTCAAAATGGATTAAAGACCTACATGTAAGACTGGACACTATAAAACTCTCAGAGGAAAATATAGGAAGAACATTCTTTGACATAAATCACAGCGAGATCTTTTTTGACCCAGCTCCTAGAGTAATGGAAATAAAAATAAAGAAATGGGACCTAATGAAGCTTAAAACTTTTTCACAGCAAAGGAAACTATAAGCAAGATGAAAAGGCAACCCTCAGAATGGGAGAAAATATTTGCAAACGAATCAATGGATAAAGGATTAATCTCCAAAAATATATAAACAGCTCATGCAGCTCAATATTAAAAAAAAAACAACCCAATAAAAAAAATGGACAGAAGACCTAAATAGCAATTTCTCCAAAAAAGATATACAGATGGCCAAGAAGCACATGAAAAGCTGCTCAACATCACTAATCATTAGAGAAATACAAATCAAAACCACAATGAGGTATCACCTCACACCAGTTAGAATGGGCATCATCAGAAAATCTACAAACAACAAATGCTGGAGAGGGTGTGGAGAAAAGGGAATCCTCTTGCACTGTTGATTTGAATGTAAATTGATACAGCCACTCTGGAGAACAGTATGGAAGTTCCTTAAAAAGCTAAAAATTGAATTACCATATGACCCAGCAATCCCACTACTGGGCATATATCCAGTGAAAACTGTAATTCAAAACGACACTTGCACCCCAATGTTCATTGCAGCACTATTTACAATAGCCAAGACATGAATGCAGCCTAAATACCCATCAACAGGTGAATGGATAAAGAAGATGTGGTACATATATACAATGGAATATTACTCAGCCATAAAAAGAAACAAAACTGGGTCATTTGTAGAGACGTGGATGTACCTAGAGACTGTCATACAGAGTGAAGTAAGTCAGAAAGAGAAAAACAAATATCGTATATTAATGCATATATGTGGAATCTAGAAAAATGGTGCAGATGAACCAGTCTGCAAGGCAAAGACACAGATGTAGAGAACAAATGTATGGACCCTAAGGGGGGAAAGCAGGGTTGGGGTGGTTGTGGTGGTGGTGGGATGAATTGGGAGATTGGGATTGACATGTATACACTAATATGTATAAAATAGATTAATACGAACCTGCTGTATTAAAATAATAATAAAATAAAATTAAAAATAAATAAAAGTGTTTGCATGGTTGGGCTTGCTCTCATGCTCCTGCATTTTGCCTTGTGAAGAGGATGCTTCAGAAAGACACTGGTCCTAGGAGAATGGGAGACACATGAAGCAGGCCTGGACCGAAACCACAAACCAGCTGACCTGGCTCAAAACCCAACCAACCCCTAGATGTATGGTGAGAAATAACTGCTGATAGTTGTATGCTACTGAATTTTGGGATTGTTAGTTATACAATACAACTGGGCAATACAACTGTACTTAACTGTCTGTTAAGTACAACAGACACATGGTGTAAAAATACAAATATTTTCAAGAACATGTAAAACTACTTAATAAATTTTTTGAGCATACAAAAAATTGTAAAAAAAATCTATAAAGAAAAGCAAACGATCACTAAACAAAATTCAAGATAGTGATTACCTGTAGGTTGAAGGAGATATGATTGTTGGTGGCACACAGAAGACCTCAAAAATAATGCCTGGGGGCTCATCAGCAGCCTCAGCCGCACTCTAGACTTAAGGCCCTGTCTGGCACAACTCTGCATGGCCCTGCAGTGCTCAGAATCAAATCTGCCTCTGCAAGCCTTCTTAATATGTGGTCCAATGATCCCAAAAAGTCCCTGGAAATACACGCACCCTTGTGTGAGGAGAGGATACATTGTAATTATCTAGCTCTCAAAGATGACCATCTTAGACCTTAAAGAAGTCAATAGCCACCTCTCCAAGGCAACCTATCAAGAAGGTCAGGAAGATGTCAGAATAAAAGCTCACCAAATTCCATTTTGTCCCCAGAAGCCCAAGGTGGCATGGTGGTACCTTAGGGTGATGCTGCCCTTGGGAATGACAAGGGTTAAGATGACTTGTGCTCCCGCCACCATTCATATGTGGAAGCTCTGACCCTAACTGTTATGGTATTTGGAGAGCCTTTGGGAGGGGATTAGGTTTAGATGAAGTCATGATGGTGGAGCCCTCATGATGGAATTAGTATCCTTTTAAGAAAAGACAGCTTCCTCTCTCTCTCTCTGTCTCCATCATGAGTATACAATGAGAAGGAGGTGGCTATCTTCAAGACAGGAAGAAATTCCTCACCAGAAACTGAACCCTACTGAACCTTGATCTTAGACTTTCCAGCCTCTAGAACTGTGAGAAATAAATTTATACTGTTTAAACCATTCAGCCTATGGTATTTTGCTATAGCAGCATGAGCAGACTAAAACACCTTTTTCCCTATGTGTGCTGAAAGTTAGGGAACTGCATTTCTTTCCCCCAATGCCCTATAACTGTTACGTTTAGCAACCAATTAGTTTTGATTAGGCATTGTGGATTTCAGTAATTAATCCAAATAGATTTAAGATGTTTCAAATAACTTGGGAGCATCTATTTTATTAATAATAGCTCTCATTTGCTGAGGCTCTGTTAAGGATTTAGTAAGGCTTATCTTGCTCAGTCTTTACAATCACCCTATGAAGTGGTATACCCATTTAACAGATGAGGAAACTGAGTTTCAGAGAGGTGAAGTGATTTTTCCCAAGTTGATCCAGTTAGAAAGAACTAGAGCCAAGATAAGATTCAAGACTGTTGGCTTCAAAGACTCTGCTATACTCTGCCTCTCTTTTTGCATAGAAACTAGATGTCAATTGCAAACGACTGTGACTTGCTCCCTGAGCAAATGAATCCCTCCAAGGAGAGAGACTGGTATTCCTTACCAAACACATTCTGTTTCAGCTTTCTCCCAGCTCCCCACACCCACCTGAAAAACTTGGGATAAAGTGCTTGAACTCTATCTCTAGTTCAACCTAGAGTTGAACTTGGCCCTTAGTTCTTTTTGTTTTTATAAATTTTATTTATTTATATTTATTTTTGGCTGTGTTGGGTCTTCGTTGCTGTGTGTGGGCTATCTCTAGTTGCAGCGAGAGGGGGCTACTCTTTGTTGTGCTGCGCGGGCTTCTCATTTGCAGCGGCTTTCCTTGTTGCAGAGCACGGGCTCTAGGCACGTGGGCTTCTGTAGTTGTGGCACATGGGCTCTAGAGCGCAGGCTCAGTAGTTGTGGCACATGGGCTTAGTTGCTCTGCGGCATGTGGGATCTTCCCGGACCAGGGCTTGAATCCATGTCCCCTGCATTGGCAGGTAGATTCTTAGCCACTGCACCACCAGGGAAGTCCCTGGCCCTTAGTTCTTTTTCTGATCTTGCTACAGCTGTGGCATTATTTATCCAGGAAGGTGTGAACACAGGCTGCAGCAGGAGAAGAGTCAGTGGATCTTTGTACACAGCCTGGCAGGCTCTACATGTGGACACATACACAGCTCAGCCTGGATGAAGGGTGGAAGGTTGCAGACCACAGTAGGGTATTGCCCAAGGGACCTGCAAGCCTTGGGGAATTGTAGAACCCAGCACAGTGCTCTCAAACTTGGGTGCCTTATTAGCTATTGTTTGCTTTGTAACAAATTATCTCAAACTTTGTGGTTTAAAACAACTGCCATGTGTTATCTCTCACAGTTTCTTGGGTCAGAAGCCAAACCTGTGGGTCAGGGCACAATGAGGGCAGTTTGCCTCTGTTCCACAATGTCTGAGGCCTCAGCCAGAAGGGTTGAAGGTTGGGCTCTGGGATCAGCTGAAGGCTGAATCAACATTCTGGCTGACACCTTAGCTGTGTCTCTTAGTTGGAACACTCACATGGGGCCTCTCTATGTAGTCTCCCTCACAACATGGTGGCTGGGTTTCAAAGGTGAGCACAGAGAGAGGGAGAGCACAAGCGCAGCAGAACGCACCAGGCAGAAGCTGTATCTGCTTGATGAGCTAACCTTGGAAGTCACATAGGTTCACTTCCACTGCACTTCACAGCTTGGAGAAACCGTAGACCTCATCCAGATTCAAGGGGAAGGGATCTAGAACACCATCTCATGAGGGAAGAGTGTCAGTCACATCACAAGAAAAGCAGGTGGTCTGGAATAAAAGTATAGATGTGGCCATTTTTGGAAAATACTATCTGCCCCAGTTGTGTAGTGAATCCCCATGCCAGAGGGTAGGAGTGCAGGTCTCAGGCCAAAGACTCGACAGCCTGATTCAGCCAACGGCTTGGGGACTGGGAACGTGTACTTTTACAATGGATTCTAATGTGGATGAACCTTAAGAATCACTGTCATAGGGGTTGAAGACTTGGGCTCTGGAGTCAAATTCCACTTTGGGGACTTTCCTAGACAAGTCATTTCACCTTCGTTAGCCTCCTTATCTGCAAAGTAGGCATCCTAATACCTACGTTGTAGGTTTAGTTTAATGATTAATATAACTTGTGTATTTAAAGGGCTTGTTAGAGTGCCCTGTATGTAGTAAGAGCTCAATAGATGGTATTACTGTTATCATTGTTTTAATTTTTTTTACATTTTTATTGGAGTATAATTGTTTTACAATGGTGTGTTAGTTTCTGCTGTGTAACAAGGTGAATCAGTTATACATATACATATATCCCCATATCTCTTCCCTCTTGCGTCTCCCTACCAGCCTCCTTATCTCACCTTTCTACTTGGTCACCACCGAGCTCATCTCCCTGTCCTAGGCGACTGCATCCCACTAGCTATCTATTTTACATTTGGTATTGTATATATGTCCATATATAAACTATGACTCTCACTTTGTCCCAGCTTACCTGTCCCCCTCCCCGTGTCCTCAAGTCCATTCTCTAATAGGTCTGTGTCTTTATTCCTGCCTTGCCCCAGGTTCTTCATGACCATTTTTTTCTTTCTTAGATTCCATGTATATGTGTTAGCATATGGTATTTGTTTTTCTCTTTCTGACTTACTTCACTCTGTATGACAGACTCTAGGTCCATCCACCTTACTACAAATAACTCAATTTCTTTTCTTTTTATGGCTGAGTAATATTGCACTGTATATATGTGCCACATCTTCTTTAATCATTCATCTGTCGATGGATACTTAGGTTGCTTCCATGTCCTGGCTATTGTAAATAGAGCTGTAATGAACAGTGTGGCACATGACTCTTCTTGAATTATGGTTTTCTCAGGGTATATGCCCAGTAGTGGGATTCCTGGGTCATACAGTAGTTTTATTTTTAGTTTTTTAAGGAATCTTCATACTGCTCTCCAGAGTGGCTATATCAATTTACATTCCCACCAACAGTGCAAGAGGGTTCCCTTTTCTCCACATCCTCTCCAGCATTTATTTTTTGTAGATTTTTTGATGATGGCCATTCTCACCAGTGGAGATGATATCGCATTATAGCTTTGATTGGCATATCTCTAATGATTAACGATGTTGAGCATTTTTTCATGTCTTTGTTGGCAATCTGTATATCTTCTTTGGAGAAATGTCTGTGTAAGTCTTCTGCCCATTTTTGGATAGACTTGTTTGTTTTTTTGTTATTGAGCTGCATGAGCTGCCTGTATATTTTTGAGATTAATCCTTTGTCAGTTGCTTCATTGGCAAATATCTTCTCCCATTCTGAGGGCTGTCTTTTCGTCTTGTTTATGGTCTCCTTTGCTGTGCAAAAGCTTTTAAGTTTCATTAGGTCCCATTTGTTTATTTTTGTTTTTATTTCCATTTCTCTAGGAGGTGGGTTCAAAAGGATCTTGCTGTGATTTACGTCATAGAGTGTTCTGCCTATGTTTTCCTCTAAGAGTTTGATAGTGTCTGGCCTTACATTTAGGTCTTTAATCCATTTTGAGTTTATTTATGTGTATGGTGTTAGGGAGTGTTCTAATTTCATTCTTTTATGTGTAGCTGTCCAGTTTTCCCAGCACCACTTATTGAAGAGGCTGTCTTTTCTCCACTGTATATTCTTGCCTCCTTTATCAAAGATAAGGTGACCATATGTGCATGGGTTTATCTCTGGGCTTTCTATCCTTTTCCATTGATCTATATTTCTGTTTTTGTGCCAGTACCATGCTGTCTTGATGACTGTAGCTTTGTAGTATAGTCTGAAGTCCAGGAACCTGATTCCTCCAACTCCATTTTTCTTTCCCAAGATTGCTTTGGCTATTCAGGGTCTTTTCTGTTTCCATACAAATTGTGAATTTTTTTGTTCTAGTTCTGTGAAAAATGCCAGTGGTAGTTTGATAGGGATTGCATTGAATCTGTAGATTGCTTTGGGTAGTAGAGTCATTTTTACAATGTTGATTCTTCCAATCCAAAGAACATGGTATATCTCCATCTATTTGTATCATCTTTAATTTCTTTCATCAGTGTCTTATAATTTTCTGCCTACAGGTCTTTTGTCTCCTTAGTTAGGTTCATTCCTACCTAAGGAATAATGGTAGGGATGGTAAATGGGAGTGTTTTTGTTGCAATGGTAAATGGGACTGTTTCCTTAATTTCACTTTCACATATTTCATCATTAGTGTACAGAAATGCAAGAGATTTCTGTGCATCAATTTTGTATCCTGTTACTTTACCAAATTCACTGATTAGCTGTAGTAGTTTTCTGGTAACATCTTTAGGATTCTCTATGTATAGTATCATGTCATCTGCAAACAGTGACAGCTTTACTTCTTTTCCAATTTGGATTCCTTTTATTTCTTTTTATTCTCTGATTTCTGTGGTTAAAACTTCCAAAACTATGTTGAATAATAGGGGTGAGAGTGGGCAACCTTGTCTTGTTTCTGATCTTAGAGGAAATGGTTTCAGTTTTTTACCACTGAGGATGATGTTGGCTGTGGGTGTGTCATATATGGCCTTTATTATGTTGAAGTAAGTTCCCTCTATGCCTACTTTCTGGAGAGTTTTTATCATAAATGCGTGTTGAATTTTGTCGAAAGCTTTCTCTGCATCTATTGAGATGATCATATGGGTTTTCTCCTTCAATTTGTTAATATGGTGTATCACATTGATTGATTTGCACACATTGAAGAATCCTTGCATTCCTGGGATAAACCCCACTTGATCATGGTGTATGATCCTTTTAATGTGCTGTTGGATTCTGTTTGCTAGTATTTTGTTGAGGATTTTTGCATCTATGTTCATCAGTGATATTGGTCTGTAGTTTTTTGTGACATCTTTGTCTGGTTTTGGTATCAGGGTGATGGTGGCCTCGTAAAATGAGTTTGGGAGTGTTCTTCCCTCTGCTATATTTAGGAAGAGTTTGAGAAGGATAGGTGTTAGCTCTTCTCTAAATGTATGATAGATTTCGCCTGTGAAACAATCTGGTCCTGAGCTTTTGTTTGTTGGAAGATTTTTTTTTTTTGTGGTACGCGGGCCTCTCACTGTTGTGGCCTCTCCCGTTGCGGAGCACAGCCTCTGGACGCGCAGGCTCAGCGGCCATGGCTCACGGGCCCAGCTGCTCTGCGGCATGTGGGATCTTCCCAGACCGGGGCATGAACCTGTGTCCCATGCATCGGCAGGCAGACTCTCAACCACTGCGCCACCAGGGAAGCCCTTGTTGGAAGATTTTTAATCACAGTTTCAATTTCAGTGCTTGTGATTGGTCTGTCCATATTTTCTATTTCTTCCTGGTTCAGTCTCAGAAAGTTGTGTATTTCTAAGAATTTGTCCATTTCTTCCAGGTTGTCCAATTTATTGGCATATAGTTACTTGTAGTAATGTCTCATGGTCCTTTGTATTTCTGCAGTGTCAGTTGTTACCTCTCCTTCTTCATTTCTAATTCTGTTGATTTGAGTCTTCTCCCTTTTTTTCCTGATGAGTCTGACTAATGGTTTATCAAATTGTTTATCTTCTCAAACAACCAGCTTTCAGTTTTATTGATCTTTGCTATCATTTCCTTCATTTTTTTTTCATTTATTTTTTGATGTGATCTTTATGATTTCTTTCCATCTGTTAATTTTGGGGTTTTTTTTTGTTCTTCTTTCTCTAATAGCTTTAGGTGTAAGGTTAGCTTGTTTATTTGAAATGTTTCTTATCTGTTAAGGTAGGATTGTATTGCTACAAACTTCCCTTTTAGAACTGCTTTTGCTGCATCCCATAGGTTTTGGGTCGTCGTGTTTTCATTGTCATTTGTTTTTAGGTATTTTTTGATTTCCTCTTTGATTTCTTCAGTGATCTCTCAGCTATTAAGTAGTGTATTGTTTAGGCTCCATGTGTTTGTATTTTTTTTACAGATTTTTTCCTGTAATGGATATCTAGTCTCATAACGTTGTGGTCAGAAAAGATACTTGATATGATTTGGATTTTCATAAATTTACCAAGGCCTGATTTGTGACGCAAGGTATGATCTATCCTGGAGAATGTTCCATGAGCACTTGTGAAGAAAGTGTATTCTGTTGTTTTTGGATGGAATGTCCGATAAATATCAATTAAGTCCATCTTGTTTAATGTATCATTTAAAACTTGTGTTTCCTTTTTTTTTTTTTTTTTTTGTGGTACGTGGGCCTCTCACTGCTGTGGCCTCTCCCGTTGCGGGGCACAGGCTCTGGATGCGCAGGCCCAGTGGCCACAGCTCACGGGCCCAGCCGCTCCGCGGCATGTGGGATCCTCCCGGACCGGGGCACAAACCTGTGTCCCCTGCATCGGCAGGCGGACCCTCAACCACTGCGCCACCAGGGAAGCCCTGTGTTTCCTTTTTTATTTTCATTTTGGATGATCTGTCCCTTGGTGAAAGTGGGGTGTTAAAGTCCCCTACTATGATTGTGTTACTGTGTATTTCCCCATTTATGGCTGTTAGTATTTGCCATATGTATTGAGGTGCTCTTATGTTGGATGCATAAATATTTACAATTGTTGTATCTTCTTCTTGGATTGATCCCTTGATAATTATGTAGTGTCCTTCTTTGTCACTTGTAATAGTTTTTGTTTTGAAGTCTATTTTGTTTGATATGAGAATTGTTACTCCAGCTTTCTTTTGATTTCCATTTGCATGGAATTTCTTTTTCTATCCCCTCACTTTCATTCTGTATGTGTCCCTAGGTCTGAAGTGGGTCTCTTTTAGACAGCATATGTACAGGTCTTGTTTTTGTAGCCATTCAGCCAGTCTATGTCTTTTGGTTGAAGCATTTAATCTATTTACATTTAAGGTAATTATCGATATGTATGTTCCTATTACAATTTTCTTAATTCTTTTGGGTTTGTTACTGTAGGTCTTTTCCTGCTCTTGTGCTTCCTGCCTAGCGAAGTTCCTTTAGTATTTTTTGTAAAGCTGGTTTTGTGGTGCTGAATTCTCTTAGCTTTTGCTTGTCTGTAAAGGTTTTAATTCCTCCATCAAATCTGAATGAGATCCTTGCTGGGTAAAGTAATCTCGCTTGTAGGTTTTTCTCCTTCATCACTTTAAATATGTCCTGCCAGTCCCTTTGGCTTGCAGAGTTTCTGCTGAAAGATCAGCTATTAACCTTATGGGGATTCACTTGTGTGTTATTTGTTGTTTTTCCCCTGTAGCTTTTAATATTGTTTCATTGTATTTAATTTTTGATAGTTTGATTAATACGTGTCCTGCCATGTCTCTACTTGGATTTATCCTGTATGGGGCTTTCTGTGCTTCCTGGACTTGATTCACTATTTCCTTTCCCATATTAGGGAAGTTTTCAACTATAATCTCTTTAAATATTTTCTCAGTCCCTTTCTTTTTCTCTTCTTCTTCTGCGACCCCTATAATTCAAATGTTAGTGCATTTAATGTTGTCCCAGAGGTCTCTGAGCCTGTCCTCAATTCTTTCATTCTTTTTTCGTTATTCTGCTCTGCAGTAGTTATTTCCATTATTTTATCTTACAGGTCACTTATCCATTCTTCTGCCTCAGTTATTCTGCTATTGATCCCTTCTAGAGAATTTTAAATTTCATTTATTGTGTTGTTCATCATTGTTTGTTTGCTCTTTAGTTCTTCTAGGTCCTTGTTAAACGTTTCTTCTATTTTCTCCATTCTATTTCCATGATTTTGGATCATCTTTACTATCATTACTCTGAATTCTTTTTCAGGTAGACTGCCTATTTCCTCTTCATTTGTTTGGTCTGGTGGGTTTTTGCCTTGCTCCTTCATCTGCTGTGTGTTTCTCTGTCTTCTCGTTTTCTTTTTTTTTTTTTTTCTTTCTTTTTGCGGTATGCGGGCCTCTCACTGTTGTGGCCTCTCCCGTTGCGGAGCACAGGCTCCGGATGCGCAGACCCAGCGGCCATGGCTCACGGGCCCAGCCGCTCCGCGGCATATGGGATCCTCCCAGACCGGGGCACGAACCCGTATCCCCTGCATCGGCAGGCGGACTCTCAACCACTGTGCCACCAGGGAGGCCCTCGTTTTCTTAACTTACTGTGATTGGGGTCTCCTGTTCACAGGCTGCAGGTTCATAGTTCCCGTTGTTTTTGGTTTCTGTTCCCAGTGGCAAATGTTTGTTCAGTGGGTTGTGAAGGCCTCCTGGTTGAGGGGAGTAGTGCCTGTTCTGGTGGATGAGGCTGGATGTTGTCTTTCTGTTGGGCAGGTCCATATTTGGTGATGTGTTTTGGGGTGTCTGCGGCCTTATTCTGTTTTTAGGCAGCCTCTCTGCGAATGGATGGGGCTGTGTTCCTGTCTTGCTAGTTGTTTGGCATAGGGTGTCCAGTACTGTAGCTTGCTGGTTGTTGAGTGGAACTGGGTCTTGGCGTTTAGATGGAGATCTCTTGGAGATTTTTGCCGTTTTATATTACATGGAGCTGGGAGGTCTCTTGTGGACCAGTGTCCTGAACTTGGCTCTCCCACCTCAGAGGCACAGGCTTGATGCCTTGGTGGAGTACCAAGAGCCTGTCATCCACACGGCTCAGAATAAAAGGGAGAAAAAAGAGAAGGAAAGAAAGAAAGAGATAAAATAAAATAAAATAAAGTTATTAAAATAAAAAATAATTATTAACCAAAAAATTTTTTTTGGTAGAAAAAATGTTTTTAAAGTAAAAAAAAGAAAAGAAAAGTAAAAAGGACATATGGAACCCTAGGATAAATGGTAAATGCAAAGCTATACAGACAACATCACACACAGAATCATACACATACACACTCACAAAAAGAGAAAAAGGGGAAAAAAAAAAATATATATATCATTGCTCCCAAAGTCCACCTCCTCAATTTGGGATGATTCATTGTCTGTTCAGGTATTCCACAGATGCAAGGTACATCAAGTTGATTGTGGAGATTTAATCCGCTGCTCCTGAGGCTGCTGTGAGAAATTTCTCTTTCTCTTCTTTGTTCGCACAGCTGCTGGGGTTCAGCTTTGGATTTGGCCCCGCCTCTGTGTGTAGGTCACCTGAGGTCGTCTGTTCTTCGCTCAGACAGGATGGGGTTAAAGGAGCAGCTGATTCAGGGGCTGTGGCTCACTCAGGCCGGGGGGAGGGAGGGGTACGGATGCAGGGCGAGCCTGCGGCGGCAGAGGCCGGCGTGACGTTGCACCAGCCTGAGGCGCGCCGTGCGTTCTCCCGCGGAAGTTGTCCCTGGATCACGGGACCCTGGAAGTGGCGTGCTGCACAGGCTCCTGGGAGGGGAGATGTGGAGAGTGACCTGTGCTTGCACACAGGCTTCTTGGTGGCGGCAGCAGCAGCTTTAGCATCTCATGCCCATCTCTGGGGTCCGCGCTGATAGCTGCAGCTCGCGCCTGTCTCTGGAGCTCCTTTAAGCAGCGCTCTTAATCTCCTCTCCTCACGCACCAGGAAACAAAGAGGCAAGAAAAAGTCTCTTGCCTCTTCGGCAGTTCCAGACCTTTTCCCGGAGTCCCTCCCCGCTAGCCGTGGCGCACTAGCCCCCCTCAGGCTGTGTTCACGCAGCCAACCCCATTCCTCTCCCTGGGATCTGACCTCTGAAACCGGAGCCTCAGCTTCCATCCCCCACCCGTCCTGGTCGGTGAGTAGACAAGCCTCTCGGGCTGGTGAGTGCTTGTCGGCACCGATCCTCTGTGCAGGAATCTCTCCACTTTGCCCTCTGCACCTCGTTACTGCACTCTCCTCCGAAGCTTCTCCCCCGCCACCCCCCGTCACCACCCGCGAAGTGGCTTCCTAGTGTGTGGAAACCTTTCCTCCTTCACAGCTCCCTCCCACTGGTGCAGATCCCGTCCCTATTCTTTTGTCTCTGTTTATTCTTTTTTCTTTTGCCCTACCCAGGTACGTGGGGAGTTTCTTTACTTTTGGGAGGTCTGAGGTTTCTGCCAGCATTCAGTAGGTGTTCTGTAGGAGTTGTTCCACATGTAGATGTATTTCTGATATATTTGTGGGGAGGAAGGTGATCTCTGCGTCTTACTCTCTCGCCATCTTGAATCTCCTTTATCATTGTTTCTAAATTATGAAAACAGACTGACCTGGAAATCAGAGCCCTGATAGACCACCTTAGAGTTCTCAGAGAATGCCAAGTCTCACCAGATCTGCGTTTTCAGCTGGAAACCAGCAGAGAGGTCAAGCTGGTTGGGTGACAGGGAGAGGGTGGCATGGCTGCCAGAGGATCCCTGAAACTGAGAGGACACAGAGCTTGCTTACAGACCCCTCAGCTGGCAGGTGGCAGATTCAGGTAAAACCCTGGAAGCCTGGGATCCACATCTGTGTTCCATTGCTGGTCTCCTTCCCTCTAGAACCCAGCTGGCCTCAAGTTCACTCCCTCTGAGTGACACCCATGGCTGGCTTCCTCACTCACCTGGGGGAGCAGAAAGTCTGAAAACTGCAGGCAGACACTGAGGGCGTGAGGGGCAGCTCATGTCTGTGGGAGGATGGGGGGCGGGGTGGTGCCCCCCAGGCAGGCACATGGGGCTCCTGAAGGAACCACAGTACCAGAAGAGCTGGTGCCTTGTCACAGAAACCAGTGTGGAAAGGAAGTATTTGTTTATGGACTCTTTGCAAAGATACTTTTCATCATGCCACTTTCTGGCTCCCTAACCCTCAGTGGCTCCCCTGTGCCTTAAGAAAACCATCTTTAGGTCTCATAAAAGACAAATATGCCTAAGCCCTCAAATCCAGGTAAAATAAGCCATATCCTCCTTTGAACTTCCGCCAAGCACTCCAGTCTTTGCTCCCAGCTTCTCCCCACCATCCTTCTTGCCTAGATGCAAGAAGATTCTCCAAGAGTAACCCTGTCTATAGGCCCGATTTGATCCAGAGGAAAGGCCCTTTTTTGTCTCCCTTCCAGGACTTTTCTGTCAGGCTGCCTTAGATTTTTCTAATTTCCTTCAGCTCCTGTTCAAGAACCGTTTGTCCCTATTGGTCCACACAGTGCCCAATCTGTACACAGGCCAATGCAGGATTCAAGCATCCTGCTGTTCAATGGCCGAGTAGAGGACATGAGTAGCGGGCAGCGGGAAGGAGCCATAGAAGACATGGAGGGCAAGAAAGGAGAGGGCTGTTGGAAGAGGCCTAGGGATCGGCCCAACCCTCTCCTGGAAAGTGGACATTTTGGGTAGTGGTGATTTGGAGAGTTATTGGGTCTGGGTGAGTGAGGAGGGAGGGAAAGAGAGTAAGGCCCGGAGGAGGGGAAACCGGGGGTGGGGGTGGGGGTGGGAGGAATTGGCCACACCCTGTCCTCGCCCACCGCTCCCCCCCGCCCCCCCACGATCGGAAATCCAGTTTCTCCTTGAAAACTCGGAACTAGTCTTCCCCAGAAAGGCCTCCTGGATCTCTGTGGCTGACACTCGTTCCTCCTTGCTCTGCATCCCCAGCCCTTTGCCCACTTCCGTGCGTCTTGGTCACTCTGGCTTCGGAGTCTGATCAGCGTGCCCGTTTCTGAGCCGCAACAAAAATGCCTTCTTTCGGGTTCCCTTAGCTCTGGTCACACAGAAACAATATCGGCCGGGAGTCAGTTAGTCCAGGGATGCAGGAAGAAGGAAATGTGTCTTGTGCAGAGTAGGCAGCAGAGCGCTTTAATGAGGGAGGAGCAAAGTCCCAAGAGGAGCAGCGAAAAACACTTTGGCTGCAAAGACTTTGCGTTCAGATGGCGAATGAAAATGGTTGCTATCTGGTAAGCCACCAGAGGGCGCTGCGAGCAAGAAGATCTTGAGGCCGCTCTCTTTTCACTTCCTCCAAACTCTGGAATCAGGGCTGTCCTCCATAGACAGGGACACCTAAGTCCCCGGGAAGCTTGCCAAGGTCTCAGGACATGGGTGTTTACAGTTTGCTGGCATTTCCCCCGGGGGATCAGAAGCAACAAAATCACCAAATTGATGACCTGTTGTATGCTGGATAAAGAGTAAGACTGGAGAAAGGCAATTTGGATAGTGTAAACGTGCCGTGAGCCCTGAGCTGCTCCTTGCTTTACCGATCTCTCCAAGTGTGACATGAAGGAAATCATTTTGTCCTCTGGGCCTGATTCACTCTGTAAAATGGCTGGGCTCCAGTTCCAGTCTGTGCTGGGATGTGGGCCTCTTGCCACCCTTGTAGGCATTGGCCGTGCAATTCAGTCCACATGGAAGCCGAGTACACTGCTTTCTGCCTCTCTCGGGGAAGGACAGTCGTGGAAACAAGCACTTGCTGCAGTTGGAATGGCTAATAATCTGGACAGTTTCCACGTGCTACCTGAGATGACCCATCACACCAGAGGAGTGAGAGATTCAGAAAAACAAAACCAGCCCGGGCACTGTTCAGAAGGGAGCCTAAAATGGGTTTATGAAGTAAGAAACTGTTTAAATTCTTCCAGAATACAAAAACAATGGCATAGGATGTATGATTCATTTTTGTGTATAATGGGAGGGCAAGATGCAACGGAAAGTGGCACCGTTCAGGATGGGGGCAGCCTTGGGAGAGAGACAAGGAAGGATGAGGAGGGGGAGAATGAGCTGTTTCTGAACATTTTATTTCATAAGAAACATACAGATGGATGGACTTCAAGCAGCTATAGCAAAATGTCAACTCCAGTAAGTATGCTTGGTTCTTAAATTGTTTTCTGTAATCCTCTCTATTTTGACCCTTTTTTTAATTAAAAAGGAAAAATTATTTAAAGTAATTTTTTTTTGTTGCTTTTTCTGTGCCACGGGGCTTGCAGGATCTCAGTTCCCCGACCAGAGCAGTGAAAGTGCTGAATCCTAACCACTAGACCACCAGGGAACTCCCTAAAGTGATTTTTAAGATAACATAATAACAGAGAGCCCACTAGCCCCTCAGAGCACATCTTGGTCTAGGGTAGTTTTTTTTTTCCTAGCACGACTTTCCATAGATAGAGACATTTCCCAGGTCCAGGTTAGGCAGGATAATCCTAAATGAGGGAGGCATACTGTGGGGATTGGAGGACCCGCTGAGTCTGAGCAGCCCTACAGTGCCTCACATCTATGAGGATTTGTCTTCCTCACCTGTAAAATGAGGATGAAACCTGTCCTATCTACTTTATTAAGGTATAATGTGCATTAAATATTTGTGAAAACACCTTGAAAATAATGACACAAGCAGGTAAACAATAATTATTTACTTGTCGAGCAATGCATCCCAGGGTCTCACTTACTGGTAACATTAGCATCAACAACAGAGGAAGAAATGAAGAGAGGATGTATAAACGAGTATGAAGGGAAGGAAGTATGAAGAAGAAAAACTTACTGATGAAAGCTAAGACCTCCAAGGAAATAGCTGCTCTTCCAAGATCCCGACTTGAGCCCTGCTTTTCAAAATAATGGAAATTAAACGTTGTGAAAAATGATCTCAGTGGTCATTGTCATTAGAACTTAGAACAATATTTATATATCTCACCACAGTGAGTCAGCGGTTATTTCCCATGAAAGCCAAAAGGCTTCAATTTTCAGAGTGTAACTAGTGAGCATTGAGAAACCACCAAAGAGACACTTAGTAGATGTCAATATAGAATAAACCGAAAGAAAAAGAGAAAGACACCAAGCTGCTCCCTGCAGTGTTTCCAACTGAGATTCTGTTTTGCAGACCCTGGGGGATCAACGTGGATTGGATGGTTTCTTGAGGCTCTGGTTAAACCCAATAGGTTGAAGAATTTCTAGTCAGGGACAAGTCAGTTTCTATTCTGAAAACTTGGCACTACCTAAAGAAATCCAAACCCGTAAATGGAAGATTTGAAGGAGGATTGTTACTGGTATAAGAGAGTGCTCTAAGATTCACCCACAGAGACTTTCTGGTTGCTGATGCCAGAAGCAAAAAACAAAATGTACAGTGGGCAGCAGTTAACGGGACCCTCCCAACTTTTCTTCTTGGACCCATCCTCTGCTCAGTTCCCCCCATTTCTCTTGCTTTATACCATGCCCAAGTACCTGGCTTTTCTGCCTCTGTCACAACATTCTTAATACAATCCATTTATCTGCTCCATGATGTTGCAGGCTTAAGGTGATATTCCTTTCAGAAGGACCCCAAAATTCAAAAAGACTGCTTGGGGAGGGCAGCACAATGAGGTACAAGGGCTTTACCGTAGACAGACCCGAGTTTGAGTCCTAATTTTTATATGTGGTAGTCACTCTCCACAACAGCCCACAGTGGTCCCTACTCCCTGATATTCACAGCCTTACTATTTCCCTCCTATCTAATCAGGGCTGGCCCTGGCTGACCAATAGAATATGGTAAAAGTGACAGTATATGAATTCTGAGGCTAGGTCACAAAAGGCATTGCAGCTTCCTCTTGGATTATTCTTTCTGGGGAAGCCAGTCACCACCCTGTGACATCACTCAAGCCACTCTATAGAGGGACAAACATGGAGAAGAAGCAAGGCCTCCTGCAAAGACCAGCATCAACTTGCCAGCCCCAGCTGACATCTGACTGCAACATCATGAGAGACCTTGAGTTTGAACCACCTGGCTAAGCTGTTTCTGAATTACTGACTCACTTATTGAAACCATGAGAGATAATAAATAATTGTTGTTGCTTTTAAACCCTAAACTTGGGGGGCAATACCTTACATAGCCATATTATCAAGAACGGAAACTTTCTTTTTTTTTTTTTTTTTTTTTTGCGGTACGCGGGCCTCTCACTGCTGTGGCCTCTCCCGTTGCGGAGCACAGGCTCCGGACGCACAGGCTCAGCAGCCATGGCTCACAGGCCCAGCCGCTCCGCGGCATGTGGGATCTTCCTGGACCGGGGCACGAACCCGTGTCCCCTGCATCGGCAGGCGGATTCTCAACCACTGCGCCACCAGGGAAGCCCAAGAACGGAACCTTTCTAAGTATTCATTTGGGAGATACCTGTACAGCTATATCAATTGTTTAAAAATTTAACTATTTCTATGTTGCCTTGTAAAGAGCCCTCCACTTGAATTAATGTGATCTTGGATTGCTAATTCCCCAAGGTCCTTTGCAAAGGTAAATCAAATCCTCTTAAGAAGAAAGTAACATTATCCTTGACCTCAAATTATTTCAAAAAATATTTTACAAATACCATGTCCAGCACTCAGCCAGAGATATACTGACACATGGTCAAAAGCAGAAATTTTTAGCTGCTCAGAAGACATCCTTCACCAAGGCTCATGTGATAGAAAAACTAAGCATTTATGATGGCAGTGGATTCAGAGTATGGTGGGGAGGGACAAACCAGAAGTTGGGAGGGGTATAAATGGGCCTAATGAAAGAGGAAAGAGGCTTCCATTGCTGGGACTGAGCTCTGGGAATGGCAGAGAGCAAAGCCCTCTCCTTGCTGTTCTCCAGAGCATAGCTGAATCTCAACTGGGGTAGCCAGGGACTCCTGGAACCCAGATTCTCCCTTATCTGAAAAATCCCATCTCCAAGGCTAGCTAAAGAATGGCAAAGTTGCCTCTTCAAAGTGGCCCAAACCATGAACATATGAAAGAAACCAAAATGTTCAGAAGACCAGGCATCCTTACCTGGATGTTCTAGACTGCATGAGACCCAGAGACTTCTAGAAAACAGGACTAAAGGAAATATTCCTCCATCCAGGAGGGTGAAGACTTGGAAGCACTATATCAGATTTAGGGGAAAAAACAATGGTAATTTTTGCATTAAATAATGTAAAATAAAATTAAAGCTCACTATAAGATAGTGGCAAGATCTACAACAAGTCCCTCATTATATAGATGTGGAAATTAAGAACCAGGAGAGAAGAAAGTGAGTCCTAACCTGCTAACCCACATTGTGGGTGGCCCTTCCTTACATCCCTCTTCCCAGGTGGATTTTGTCAAATTCCATTTCTACCTTACTCTCACGATATTGATGCTCTGAATTTTACAGGCCAGCAGGCACTTCTTTCTCAACAAGTTAATATTGGACCACCCAAACTGAAAACCTCAATTTGACATTATTTCCAGTATCACTTTACTTTTCTTTTTCAACCCTAATTGCAACATCCACTGCTTTCTTCCAGGTAGGCTTCCACAAAAGGTCTTCATTCTGACCCTGCTGGCTCATCATGGCATAGTTTTGAGTAGTACCATCCAGAATATCTTATTTCTCTGTGCCTTTGTTGAGTTTTATATTCTTACATACATTGGCAACTATGCGCTTCCTACTTTCACTTTATAAAGCAATTTTGATTAGTGATTCCCCTGTGGAGCAGATGATGTGGTCAGAATTTGCTAAGGGCTCCTAGCCCCATAAAGGGATAAGTTCTCTCTCCCTGGAGGTTTTCAAGGAGGGTCTGAGTGACCCTCTACCCAGTCTTGTGAATCAAGGAAGTTGGTTCAGATAACTTTGAAGATTCCTTCCAGCACTAATCACTATAAATAAAATCTTCTGATTTCTCATTTTTTCTACCTTACCAACTCCCCCTCCTACCTCCATTCACAGGGTATTCCATTCCCTTCTCTGCACCTCCATGGCAACCTCTGCAATGGTCTGGAGAGATCCAGCTTTCAGTCCCAACTCAACCACCAACTAGCTGTGAAAACCTGAGCAAATTCATTAACTTCTCTGAACCTTAGTCTTTTCCTCTCTCCCTGTATCATGGAGTTGCTGTGAGAAAGAGTGGTAATGAATATGGAGGACCAGCCAGTATCCAGCACAAAGTTCCTCAGTAAACAGACACCTCTGTAGCCTGGCCACTTTGTCGTATGATCACTGATTCACGTGTTCTCCTTTCCTTCAACCTCCTAGGAGGGCAGGGTCTGTGTCTTCTCTATCTGTACCCCAAGCCCCTAGCCCAGAGCCTCGTGGCTACTCTGTGAATTCATTACTCCAACATTACTGAGGAAGAAAAACTGGTACTGTGTATATATAGGGGCTCAGACGAGATTTACACTCTCAAGGAAGTCTGAGATAAAAACACAGACAAATAAATGCTGAGTTCTTAGAACTGAGTTGTAATTTTTAGTTCTCCTTGACCTTATATTATGACTGCTGCTGCTTTAGCATATGCCAAAATAATTGACCTAGATGGACAAAAAGTCATTAAGTATGGAAGCACTTCAGCTAAGGGATATTTTATTTTCCATGTGGTCTTTGAGAGCTTAGAGAGAAATAGAAGCAATAGTTAAATAATAGCAAGCAGACTGCTGCAATTAAATGTGATCTACCAAAACTTAAATATCACTTTCAGATAGTGTGAAATTAGAGCATTTAAGAAGATTGCTGAAAAAGATTTTTTTCTTTTCTAAGTGAAATGCTGGCACAGGGGGCCTCCAAAGGGAAATTGCCAGATGCTGTTTTATGTGCTCAGCATGTTGGTGCCTAACATTTCCTTAGTGTTTTTGAATTCTACATTGTCTGCAAAATTGCCACTTCATTAAAACTGCCTCAGACATTGCTTTTTAAATTTTTATTTATTTATTTAAACATCTTAATTGGAGTATAATTGCTTTACAATGGTGTGTTAGTTTCTGCTTTATAACAAAGTGAATCAGTTATACATATACATATGTTCCCATATCTCTTCCCTCTTGCATCTCCCTCCCTCCCATCCTCCCTATCCCGCCCCTCTAGGTGGTCACAAAGCACCGAGGTGATCTCCCTGCGCTATGTGGCTGCTTCCCACTATCTATTTTACGTTTGGTAGTGTATATATGTCCATGTCACTCTCTCACTTTGTCACAGCTTACCCTTCCCCTTCCCCATATCCTCAAGTCCATTCTCTAGTAGGTCTGTATCTTTATTCCCATCTTACCCCTAGGTTCTTCATGACCTTTTTTTTCTTTTTTTCTTAGATTCCATATATATGTGTTAGCATATGGTATTTCTTTTTCTCTTTCTGACTTACTTCACTTTGTATGACAGACTCTAGGTTCATCCACCTCACTACAAATAACTCAATTTCGTTTCTTTTTATGGCTGAGTAATATTCCATTGTATATATGTGCCACATCTTCTTTATCCATTCATCCGATGATGGACACTTAGGTTGCTTCCATGTCCTGGCTATTGTAAGTAGAGCTGCAATGAACATTTTGGCACATGACTCTTTTTGAATTATGGCTTTCTCAGGGCATATGCCCAGTTGTGGGATTGCTGGGTCATATGGTAGTTCTATTTGTAGTTTTTTAAGGAACCTCCATACTGTTCTCCATAGTGGCTGTATCAATTTACATTCCCACCAGCAGTGCAAGAGGGCTCCCTTTTGTCCACACCCTCTTCAGCATTTATTGTTTCTAGATTTTTTGATGATGGCAATTCTGACTGGTGTGAGATGATATCTCATTTTAGTTTTGATTTGCATTTCTCTAATGATTAATGATGTTGAGCATCCTTTCATGTGTTTCTTGGCAATCTGTATATCTTCTTTGGAGAAATGTCTATTTAGGTCTTCTGCCCATTTTTGGATTGGGTTGCCTTTTTTTGTTTGTTTTTTTTTTGTGGTACGCGGGCCTCTCACTGCTGTGGCCTCTCCCGTTGCAGAGCACAGGCTCTAGTCGCGCAGGCTCAGCGGCCATGGCTCATGGGCCCAGCTGCTCCATGGCATGTGGGACCCTCCCAGACCGGGGCACGAACCCGTGTCTCCCGCATTGGCAGGCGGACTCTCAACCACCATGCCACCAGGGAAGCCCTGGATTGTTTGTTTTTTTGATATTGAGCTGCATGAGCTGCTTGTAAATTTTGGAGATTAATCCTTTGTCAGTTGCTTCATTTGCAAATATTTTCTCCCATTCTGAGGGTTGTCTTTTGGTCTTGTTTATGATTTCCTTTGCTGTGCAAAAGCTTTTAAGTTTCATTAGGTCCCATTTGTTTATTTTTATTTCCATTTCTCTAGGAGGTGGGTCAAAAAGGATCTTGCTCTGATGGCATTGCTTTTTAAATGACACAGGTAGCTGTCAATCCTCAGCTCCTGCATAGTTTGCATTTTAGAAATGCAAGAGTTATTTTCAACAATACCTTTATTTTACCTCAAATTTCCTATGTTTTCAGGCAAAGTGCTACTTAATCAAGGAAACCAGAGGGATGGTGTTATAAAGTTGATGTATTTAATGTGTATCTTTATTTAAAGTACTAGGAGCTTAAGATTCCTGAAGTCTGACCTTCTTGTTGCCATGATATATGCCCTAAATCCTCAAAATAATTTTGTTTTAGTTTAGACAATAGTCTCTTACCTTTTGGGGTTCAATAGTATTTGCATAAGCGGGGCTTATAGGTATGGAGATAGAGATAGGAATGAAAAGGTAGGAGAAATGTAGTTTAATTTGTAAATTAAAAAAGCAATATACATACACAAACAAAGAGAGGATTGAGCCTGAGTTCAATAAATTAGCATAGTTTGTTCCAGGCTGGTGTCAAGGCTTAGTGCAGTTCAAGTGCCTTAAGTTCATTTCTCGGGAGAAAATTATGTGGAACGTCAAAAACAGTGATAGAAAGGAGAAAATTTTCCTAGATGGCCGAAGCCAACGTAAATTAACAGTTGCTAGACTGCATGGTACAGTATTGGACAACCTTGTTAAAAATAGGTTGGGAAAATATGTGGGTTATGGAAAGTTTATTGATAATTTATATCACAACTTTAATTTATAAAAAAATTTAATCTTTTTCTATAACTTATTTTTTTCTAAGCAAGTGAAATGTGTGTGTGTCTATATGTATGTATATACACATGTATTCACATGTTTAATTATACAAAGTTCCTTTATTATTGATATATTATCCAATTATTTGTTTATTAGTTAAAAATTTACAATGTCCAACCTCACTAAAACAGGTGGGGGAAAAGATGCTGACCTAAGTAACCTTGGAAATGAGTAGAGTCTGCAACATTAAAAGTGAAAGAAACTGCACACAAGCAGTGTACTCCTGTGGTAGTTGTTTCCTGGCAGTACAGGTTAACAATTCTGACACTGCTATACACGTATATTGGAACTGAACAATTAAGAAAATGGATGGCAAATTGTGGGAGCCAGACTTCTCACTTTAGGAGTGAAAATTACAGGGAAACAAGGGTGTTAGGAAGATAGAATGATTCATAAGTACAATTAGAGTTGGAGATATCAGTATGAACTCATGTTTAGCTTAATATAGATACAGATAGTTACATGTAGAAATATTTATAGATATGTGTATATATGTGGGTTAGTATAAACACATATATTTCCTTGTTCTGTGAGGTAAAAGTACCTAAGAGAAAGAACACCCAGTAGCAGTTAGCACACCTAGCTCCCAAATCTTGGTTTCCATAGCTGTTCTCCAATAAAGGAAATAGGGCTTCTTGGAGAAATGACTGATTTTAGGACTGGGGCAGGAAATACACAAGATGAGTCTGGAACACCTTGTAATACCTGAAGGTAAGGAAGTGCTTAAAAAAGACAAAACAAAATAAGGACAACAACAACAAGTTGATGGGCATACTTTGAAGGTTCATAGGAACCAACTGGAAGGTCTCCCAATTCAAAGTTGGAACAATGTGAGCAACAAAATAAATAAAGTAGTATTGGATTGTAACCCAAAGTGTAACATAGTTATCCATGGGTCCATACTTATATAAATAAATTACTGAATAAATAAATAAATGAGGGAGAAGAGGCAATGCAGAAGAATTCCACATAATTCATGTAGATACTTTGCCTCAAGGAGGGGAGCACAAATCACCACTCCTTAAGTGTAAGGCTACACATAGTGACTTCCTTCCAAAGAACTCAGTATGGAAAAAGACGGGGGCAGGGAGAATAACTTTACAGTGGAGAAATCTGATCAGGCACGTGATCAAGGTCAACGTCAACTGTGAAAGGTCATGTTGATAGTATGTTTCCTTTATATGATGTGTTGAAAATGGTACTGTGTCTCCAAGTTTTCCCTCACAAAACCCATAACCCCAGTCTAATCATGAGAAAAACACAAGAAGAATTCCTATAGAGAGGCATCCTACAAAATACCTGACCAGTGCTCTTGAAAACTGCCAAGGTCATCAAAAACAAGGAACGTCTGAGAAACTGTCACAGCCAAGAGGAGCCTAAGGATACATGATGACTAAATGTAATGTGGTGTTCTGGATGGGATTGTGTAACAGATAAAGGACATTACTAAGGAAGTCTTAATAAAGCATGGACTTTAGCTAATAATAACATATCACTATTGGTTCATTTGCTGTAAGAAACATACAATTGTAATGCAAGATGTTAGCCATAGAGGGCAGCTGGGTAACAGGGTATGTGGGAACTCTCCGTACTATCTTCTCCATTTTTCTGTAAGGCTAAAACTTTTCTGAAAAATAAAGTCTGTTTTTTTTTTTTTTTAATCAAACAGAAGTAGGGTGGGCTATAGGCTAGATGCAAAGCCAAGGCTATGGAAGTACACAGGAAGAATATCATTAACATCGATTTGCCTCATTAGTAGCAAAAGTATTTAATTTTCTGAAAAGTTTTACAATCGACTAACTTAAAAACTTTTCATTCTCCAAGTATAATCTACTCAGTTTAAAAACCATAAGAATAATTGATAATTTTTTTCAGGATTACAATAATCACCTTATATCTATAAATCCTCACAACAACTCTATGAGTAGTGTGCTATTAATATCCCCATTTTAAGATGAGGAAACTGTGGTTTAGTGATGTTTAATGTATTGTCCAAGTTTAGACAACTACTAAGTCGTGAACAAAGTTTTGTACTTGGGAAGTATGAATCCTGCACCCATAGTCTTAACCCTATGCCATACACACCAACATTAACAGCTGAAAATGATGACTTTTGTTTTTAGAGAAGTTGATTTGTAGACTATTTTTCTGGCAGAAATTTGAAATCAGAGACTGTTGACTATTGGACATTCTGTAGATTTGAGATTTTAAGTTCTCATAAAATGTGCAAAAAAATTAACATGTCAGTAAAAATTTTCTCCATACTAGAATCTGACATAGTGTTGAAACAGGTTATTGAACTAAGAATATCAGGTTCTTGACTGAAAAACTATTTCTACTTATCAAGAGATGTTCTTCAATGGAAATGAACATTATGTCCAAGGCACTGACTTCTCATAAAAAGAATTTGGAGAAAAATACTTTTTTTCCCATGAGGACAGGGACTTCTCACCATTGGTTATTCTTTTTTTTTTAAAAATTAGTTTCTGCTTTATAACAAAGTGAATCAGTCATACATATACATCTGTTCCCAAATCCCTTCCCTCATGCATCTCCCTCCCTACCACCCTCCCCATCCCACCCCTCCAGGCGGTCACAAAGCACCGAGCTGATCTCCCTGTGCTCTGCGGCTGCTTCCCACTATCTATCTACCTTACATTTTGTAGTGTATATATGTCCATACCTCTCTTTCGCTTTGTCACAGCTTACCCTTCCCCCTCCCCATATCCTCAAGTCCATTCTCAAGTAGGTCTGTGTCTTTATTCCCGTTTTACCCCTAGGTTCTTCATGACATTTTTTAAAAAATTCCGTATATATGTGTTAGCATACGGTATTTGTCTTTCTCTTTCTGACTTACTTCACTCTGTATGACAGACTCTAGGTCTATCCACCTCATTACAAATAGCTCAGTTTCGTTTCTTTTTATGGCTGAGTAATATTCCACTGTATATATGTGCCACATCTTCTTTATCCATTCATCTGATGATGGGCACTTTGATTGTTTCCATCTCCGGGCTATTGTGAATAGAGCTGCAATGAACATTTTGGTACATGTCTCTTTTTGAATTATGGTTTTCTCGGGGTATATGCCTAGTAGTGGGATTGCTGGGTCATATGGTAGTTCTATTTGTAGTTTTTTAAGGAACCTCCATACTGTTCTCCATAGTGGCTGTACCAATTCACATTCCCACCAGCAGTGCAAGAGTGTTCCCTTTTCTCCACACCCTCTCCAGCATTTATTGTTTCTAGATTTCTTGATGATGGCCATTCTGACTGGTGTGAGATGATATCTCATTGTAGTTTTGATTTGTATTTCTCTAATGATTAATGATGTTGAGCATTCTTTCATGTGTTTGTTGGCAGTCTGTATATCTTCTTTGGAGAAATGCCTATTTAAGTCTTCTGCCCATTTTTGGATGGGGTTGTTTGTTTTTTTGCTATTGAGCTGCATGAGCTGTTTATAAATTTTGGAGATTAATCCTTTGTCAGTTGCTTCATTTGCAAATATTTTCTCCCATTCTGAGGGTTGTCTTTTGGTCTTGTTTATGGTTTCCTTTGCTGTGCAAAAGCTTTGAAGTGTCATTAGGTCCCATTTGTTTATCTTTGTTTTTATTTCCATTTCTCTAGGAGGTGGGTCCAAAAGGATCTTGCTGTGATTTATGTCATAGAGTGTTCTGCCTATGTTTTCCTTTAAGAGTTTAATAGTTTCTGGCCTTACATTTAGGTCTTTAATCCATTTTGAGCTTATTTTTGTGTATGGTGTTAGGGAATGATCTAGTCTCATACTTTTACATGTCCCTGTCCAGTTTTCCCAGCACCACTTATTGAAGAGGCTGTCCTTTCTCCACTGTACATTCCTGCCTCCTTTATCAAAGATAAGTTGGCCATATGTGCGTGGGTTTATCTCTGGGCTTTCTATCCTGATCCACTGATCTATCTTTCTGTTTTTATGCCAGTACCACACTGTCTTAATTACTGTAGCTTTGTAGTATAGTCTGAAGTCAGGGAGCCTGATTCCTCCAGCTCCGTTTTTCGTTCTCAAGATTGCTTTGGCTATTCAGGGTCTTTTGTTTTTCCAAACAAATTTTGAGATTTTTTTGTTCTAGTTCTGTGAAAAATGCCAGTGGTAGTTTGATAGGGATTGCATTGAATCTGTAGATTGCTTTGGGTAGTAGAGTCATTTTCACAATATTGATTCTTCCAATCCAGGAGCATGGTATATCTCTCCATCTATTTGTATCATCTTTAATTTCTTTCATCAGTGTCTTATAATTCTCTGCATACAGGTCTTTTGTCTCCTTAGGTAGGTTTATTCCTAGATAGTTTATTCTTTTTGTTCCAATGGTAAATGGGAGTGTTTTCTTGATTTCATTTTCAGATTTTTCATCATTAGTGTACAGGAATGCCAGAGATTTCTGTACATTAATTTTGTATCCTGCTACTTTACCAAATTCATTGATTAGCTCTAGTAGTTTTCTGGTAGCATCTTTAGGATTCTCTATGTATAGTATCATGTCATCTGCAAACAGTGACAGCTTTACTTCTTCTTTTCCAATTTGGATTCCTTTTATTTCCTTTTCTTCTCTGATTGCTGTGGCTAAAACTTCCAAAACTAAGTTGAATAAGAGTGGTGAGAGTGGGCAGCCTTGTCTTGTTCCTGATCTTAGTGGAAATGGTTTCAGTTTTTCACCATTGAGGACAATGTTGGCTGTGGGTTTGTCCTATATGGCCTTTATTATGTTGAGGAAAGTTCCCTCTCTGCCTACTTTCTGCAGGGTTTTTATCATAAATGGGTGTTGAATTTTGTCGAAAGCTTTCTCTGCATCTATTGAGATGATCATATGGTTTTTCTCCTTCAACTTGTTAATATGGTGTATCATATTGATTGATTTGCGTATATTGAAGAATCCTTGCATTCCTGGAATAAACCCCACTTGATCATGGTGTATGATCCTTTTAATGTGCTGTTGGATTCTGTTTGCTAGTATTTTGTTGAGGATTTTTGCATCTATGTTCATCAGTGATATTGGCCTGTAGTTTTCTTTCTTTGTGACATCCTTGCCTGGTTTGGGTATCAAGGTGATGGTGGCCTCGTAGAATGAGTTTGGGAGTGTTCCTTCCTCTGATATTGTTTGGAAGAGTTTGAGAAGGATGGGTGTTAGCTCTTCTCTAAATGTTTGATAGAATTCGCCTGTGAAGTCATCTGGTCCTGGGCTTTTGTTTGATGGAGGATTTTTAATCACAGTTTCAATTTCAGTGCTTGTGATTGGTCTATTCATATTTTCTATTTCTTCCTGAGTAAGTCTTGGCAGGTTGTGCATTTCTAAGAATTTGTCCATTTCTTCCAGGTTGTCCATTTTATTGGCATAGAGTTGCTTATAGTAATCTCTCATGATCTTTTGTATTTCTGCAGTGTCAGTTGTTACTTCTCCTTTTTCATTTCTAATTCTATTGATTTGAGTCTTCTCCCTTCTTTTCTTGATGAGTCTGGCTAATGGTTTGTCAATTTTGTTTATCTTCTCAAAGAACCAGCTTTTAGTTTGGTTGATCTTTGCTATCGTTTCCTTCATTTTTTTTTCATTTATTTCTGATCTGATCTTTATGATTTCTTTCCTTCTGCTAACTTTGGGGGTTGTTTGTTCTTCTTTCTCTAATTGCTTTAGGTGCAGGGTCAGGTTGTTTACTCGAAATGTTTCCTGTTTCTTAAGGTGGGATTGTATTGCTATAAACTTCCCCCTTAGAACTGCTTTTGCTGCGTCCCATAGGTTTTGGGTCGTCGTGTCTCCATTGTCATTTGTTTCTAGGTATTTTTTAATTTCCTCTTTGATTTCTTCAGTGATCACTTCGTTATTGAGTAGTGTATTGTTTAGCCTCCATGTGTTTGTATTTTTTACAGATCTTTTCCTGTAATTGATGTCTAGTCTCATAGCATTGTGATCGGAAAAGATACTTGATACAATTTCAATTTTCTTAAATTTACCAAGGCTTGATTTGTGACCCAAGATATGATCTATCCTGGAGAATGTTCCATGAGCACTTGAGAAAAATGTGTATTCTGTTGTTTTTGGATGGAATGTCCTATAAATATCAACTAAGTCCATCTTGTTTAATGTATCATTTAAAGCTTGTGTTTCCTTATTTATTTTCATTTTGGATGATCTGTCCATTGGTGAAAGTGGGGTGTTAAAGTCCCCTACTATGATTGTGTTACTGTCGATTTCCCCTTTTATGGCTGTTAGTATTTGCCTTATGTATTGAGGTGCTCCTATGTTGGGTGCATAAATATTTACAATTGTTATATCTTCTTCTTGGATTGATCCCTTTATCGTTATGTAGTGTCCTTCTTTGTCTCTTCTAATAGTCTTTATTTTAAAGTCTCTTTTGTCTGATATAAGAATTGCTACTCCAGCTTTCTTTTGATTTCCATTTGCATGGAATATCTTTTTCCATCCCCTTACTTTCAATCTGTATGTGTCTCTAGGTCTGAAGTGGGTCTCTTGTAGACAGCATATATATGGGTCTTGTTTTTGTATCCATTCAGCCACTCTGTGTCTTTTGGTGGGAGCATTTAGTCCATTTACATTTAAGGTAATTATTGATATGTATGTTCCTATTCCCATTTCCGTAATTCCTTTGGGTTTGTTATTGTAGGTATATTCCTTCTGTTGTGTTTCTTGCCTAGAGAAGTTCCTTTAGCATTTGTTGTAAAGCTGGTTTGGTGGTGCTGAACTCTCTCAGCTTTTGCTTGTCTGTAAAGGTTTTAATTTCTCCATCAAATCTGAATGAGATCCTTGCTGGGTAGAGTAATCTTGGTTGCAGGTTTCTCTCCTTCATCACTTTAATTATGTCCTGACACTCCCTTCTGGCTTGTAGAGTTTCTGCTGAGAGATCAGCTGTTAACCTGATGGGGATTCCCTTGTGTGTTATTTGTTGTTTTTCCCTTGCTGCTTTTAATATGATTTCTTTGTGTTTAATTTTTGACAGTTTGATTAATATGTGTCTTGGTGTATTTCTCCTTGGATTTATTTATGGGACTCTCTGTGCCTCCTGGACTTGGTTAACTATTTCCTTTCCCATATTAGGGAAGTTTTCAACTATAATCTCTTCAAATATTTTCTCAGTCCCTTTCTTTTTCTCTTCTTCTTCTGGAACCCCTATAATTCGAATGTTGGTGCGTTTAATGTTGTCCCAGAGGTCTCTGAGACTGTCCTCTGTTCTTTTCATTGTCTTTTCTTTATTTTGCTCTGCATCAGTTATTTCCACTATTTTATCTTCCACCTCACTTATCCGTTCTTCTGCCTCAGTTATTCTGCTATTGATCCCATCTAGAGTATTTTTCATTTCATTTGTTGTGTTTTTAATCGATGCTTGATTCATCTTTAGTTCTTCTAGGTCCTTGTTAACTGTTTCTTGCATTTTGTCTATTCTATTTCCAAGATTTTGGATCTTGGAAATAGAATCTTGGATCATCTTTACTATCATTATTCTGAATTCTTTTTCAGGTAGACTGCCTATTACCTCTTCATTTGTTAGGTCTGGTAGGTTTTTCTCTTGCTCCTTCACCTGCTGTGTGTTTTTCTGTCTTCTCATTTTGCTTATGTTACTGTGTTTGGGGTCTCCTTTTTGCAGGCTGCAGGTTCGTAGTTCCCGTTGTTTTTGGTGTCTGTCCCCAGTGGCTAAGGTTGTTTCAGTAGGTTGTGTAGGCTTCCTGGTGGGGGGGACTAGTGCCTGTGTTCTGGTGGTTGAGGCTCGATCTTGTCTTTCTGGTGGACAGGTCCACGTCTGGTGGTGTGTTTTGGGGTGCCTGTGGCCTTATTATGTTTTTAGGCAGCCTCTCTGCTAATGGGTGGGGTTGTGTTCCTGCCTTGCTAGTTGCTTGGCATGGGGTGACCAGCACTGTAGCTTGCTGGTCGTTGACTGAAGCTGTGTGCTGGTGTTGAGGTGGAGATCTCTGGGAGATTTTCGCTGCTTGATATTATGTGGAGCTGGGAGGTCTCTTGTGGACCCGTGTCCTGAAGTTGGCTCTCCCACTTCAGAGGCACAGCACTGACTCCTGGCTACAGCACCAAGAGCCTTTCATCCACCCGGCTCAGAATAACAGGGAGAAAAAGTAGAAAGAAAGAATTAGTAGAAGAAAGAAAGAGAGAGGGAAAGAAAGGAAGAAGGGAAGAAAGGAAGGAAGGACGGAAGAAAGAAAGAAAGGAGGGAGGGAGGGAGGAAGGATGGAAAGAAAGAAGGAAAGAAAGGAGGGAGCGAGGGAGGAATGAAAGCAAAAGGAAGAGTGAATGGAAGAAGGGAGGGAGGGAGGGAGGAAGGAAAGAAAGAAAGAAAGACAGGAGGGAGGGAGGGAGGAAGGAAAGAAAAAGAAAGTGGAAAGAAGAAGGGTGGGAGGGAGGGAGGGAGGAAAGGAAAAGAAAGAAGGAAAGGAGGAGTGGAGGGAGGGAGGGAGGAAGGGAAGGTAGGAAAAAAAGAAAGAGCAGGTAAAGTAAAATAGAATAAAGTATGAAATATAGTAGCGTTATTAAAATTAAAAAGTAATTATTGAAAAAAAAAACGGACCGATAGAACCCTGGGACATATGGTGGAAGCAAAGCTATACAGAGAGAATCTTACACAGAAGATTACACATACACATTCACAAAAAGAGAGCAGGGGGAAAAATCAAAAATCTTGCTCTCCAAGTCCACCTCCTCAATTTGGGTTACTTCGTTGTAAAAAGAGGAAAAGGGCGAGAAGTCTGAAATCTTGCTCTCTAAGTCCACCTCCTTGATTTGGGATAATTCGTTGTAAAAAGAGGAAAAGGGGGGAAAGTCTTAAATCTTGTCCTCAAAGTCCACTTCCTCAATTTGGGATGATTCGCTGTCCATTCATGCACTCCACAGACGCAGGGCACATCAAGTGGACCGTGGAGCTTTAATCCGCTGCCTCCGAGGCTGCACAGAGAGATTTCCCTGTCTCTTCTCTGCTCTCACAGCTCCCGGGTCTCAGCCTTGGACCTGGCCCCGCCTCTGCGCGTAGGTCGCCGGAGGGCGTCCGTTCTTCGCTCAGACAGGACGGGTTTAAAGGAGCCGCTGATTCGGGGGCTCTGGCTCACTCAGGCAGAGGGGAGGGAGGGGCGCGCAGTGTGGGGCGGGCCTGCGGCGGCAGAGGCCGGCGTGACGTTGCAGCAGCCCGTGGCGCTCCGTGCGCTTTCCCGGGAAAGCCGTCCCCGGGTCCTGGGACCCCGGCAGTGGCGGGGTGCACAGGCCCCCCGGAAGGCGGGGCGGACAGTGACCCGCGCTCGCACACAGGCCCCGCGGCGGCAGCAGCCCCAGCGTCCCACGCCCTTCTCCGAGGTCCGCGCCTTACCCGCGGCTCGCGCCTGTCTCCGGTGCTTCCCCAAGCAGCCCTCTTAATGCCCTCTCCTCGCGCACCAGGAAACAAAAGGGAAAAAAGTCTCTTGCCTCTTCGGCAGCTCCAGACCCTTTCCCCGGACTCCCTCCGGGCTAGCCGTGGTGCACTAACCCCTTCAGGCTCTCTTCCTGCCGCCAGCCCCAGTCCTCTCCCTGCGCTCCGACTGAAAGCCGATACCCGAGCCTCAGCTCCCAGCCCCGCCCGCCCCGGCGGCCGAGCAGACAAGCCTCTCGGGCTGGTGTGTGCCTGAGGGCACCGGTCCTCTGTGCCAGAATCTCTCCGCTTTGCCCTCCGCACCCCTGTTGCTGTGCTCTCCTCCGCTACTCCGAAGCTTTCCCCCTCCGCCACCTGCAGTCTCCGCCCGCGAAGGGGCTTGTAGTGTGTGGAAACCTTTCCTCCTTCACGGCTCCCTCCCACTGGTGCAGGTCCCGTCCCTATCCTTTTGTCTCTGTTTATTCTTTTTTTCTTTTGCCCTACCCAGGTATGTGGGGAATTTCTTGCCTTTTGGGGGGTCTGAGGTCTTCTGTCAGCGTTCAGTAGGTGTTCTGTAGGAGTTGTTCCACGTGTAGATGAATTTCTGATGTATCTGTGGGGAGGAAGGTGATCTCCGCGTCTTACTCTTCCGCCATCTTCCTCCGGGCCCCATTGGTTATTCTTAGTATGAGTGAAATTCAGATTGAGATATGATAACATTTCCAAGGACCTGCTTATCCTAACACACACACTCCCAAGATACAATCTTTGACCAAGGAAGACTCGGTCTAGCAAATGAGACCAAGATGGTATCATTAACTTTTTGCCTTAAGAAACTTAATTTAAAAATTTTGATGTACACCTTTTAAGGTAAAGTCAACAATTTCCAAACTTAATAAAGCATAGCAAGACCTGTGGAAGATGAAAGCAACCAATAAATTGTGCCTTAAATTCTACAATTATAGAAGAAACATGGGCCCTACTCCTTTGACTGTTACAGTGTAATATGGGAAGGAATCCCAAGGCTCCAGCTCTGGGTTCCATGTTTTGTTTCCTCAGCGTTGGATACAAGAGGAGGCTTTATGTGGCCGGTGCTGCATTTCCTTGGGTCTGACTGCCCCACGTCATCAGACCTCATCATTATCTCCATTGTCTCCCCTTTGAGTCTTCCTTTGGCTGTTGCTCTTCCTCCACTTTGTTCAAAGAAGATGAAGGATGTAAAGTTCATTCTGCTGTTATTGTTACTTCCTTTGGCAGCAGACAGTTGACAGCAGTGATGAAGAGAAGACAATGGAATGGGGCATGGTTGGCAGTGGGTCACTAAGCCACTGGTACAGAGGATGGAGGATGAGGCCCCTGACATCTTCCCCTACCAGAAGTGCCAAGTGCTTTCCTCACGCTTTTCTGGATAGTCACATGGGGGATGAGCTGGCAGGGGTGAGAGGCCTGGTGGGAGCAGCAGTGGGGAGGGGAACCTGGCAAAGCCAGAGAGAGGGCTCTGTTGGAAGCCTCTACCTTCAGCGTTTCAACGCATAACATGATGACCCAGGTGAGAGCGGTAATTCTCTTAGCACCTGGTCTATTTTTTCTAGGCCAGTATATCATCGTACATACTCTGAGCCAGGTGAGTACAAAGAGAGGAGGACGAGAGTCTCATGAAGTCCACTGAGCCTTGTCTCTTTCACCTTCAGCAAGGTGTGTCTCCTCCTCATTCCAGCAAGTGGAACCTGGCCTGCCTTGCTCAGGAGAACCCAGGTCACACACAATGGGTGGCCTCTTCCACACACAGCTATCAGGGACCCTTTCCCAAGCTCCTCAAACTGTCCTACATTTACCTGATGTTTTTAAATACAATTATGGGAAAGAGAAGCATTTTGATAGTCAGCAAGTGTCAGGAAGTTGAGGACTCTTTAAAGGCATGTTGGAAAATCAGGGAAGGAGGCACAAGTCTAATTTCTATTCTATGTTTCCTTGGCCTCCAGCACAGCCTGCCCTTGTATTAGAGAGGCCCATTGCAGATAAATGTGGGCTGCCAACAGCGAGACAAGGCTCGGGCATAACACCCAAAAGCTGTATGTACCAGCTGAGGCCCGATATAGCAGACAGTGGCTTCTGTTTGTATCTTAATCAGAGTGGTGGATATAGGATAATTGTGGGATGGCAGGAATCCTGGTACAGTTCCACCCAAGGCAAACTAGAAGCACAGCCTCCTCTGCTGTCCCCTCCAAGGCTTGGCCACCCAAGCCCATTGGAGAGAGTGGTCAGGGCTCTGAGCAGGAGGGCAGGCACATTCTTGCAGGGCTCAGAGGATGGCAACAAACTCTGGACCCCTCTATTCTAGCCAAGAGCTTGGCTATTTGGCCTATGGGCAGCACCAGAGACCAGCCCATGGACTGGGACAGTGGCCTTGCATAGAGGGCCCTTGTTTCCCTTGGATCCCTAAAGTGAGATGAGGAAGTGGCATGGTGGAAGGTGGGCTAGGGGAGGTGGGGTTCAAATCCTAGCTCTGTGTCCTGACTGGTTACTTAACTTCCCTGAGCCTTTAATTCCCATCTGTAAAATGGGCATGATGTCCAGCTCATAGGGTGGCCTTGAAGAAAGTGTCTACCCTGCACTTAACCCCTCTGGCTGCTTGACAAAATACCACAAACTGGGCAGCTTATAAACAACAGAAATTTATTTCTCACAACTCTGGAGGCTGGAAGTCTGAGGCCAAGGTGCCAGCAGCCTCAGTTCCTGGTGAGAGGTGTCTCCTAGTTTGCAGACTGATGACTTCTCAATCCTCACATGACAGAAATAGAGCAAGCTAGCTCTCTGGCCTGTTAGGGCACTAATCTCATTTATGAAGGCTCCACCCTCATGATTTTATTACCTCCCAAAGGGTCCACCTCAAAATACCATTACATTGGGGATTTGACTTCAACATATGAATTTTCTTGGTGGGGACACATTCAGTCCATAACACCCCCTTTCCAGTGACTGGTGGTGGTGTGTTCAGAGGATGATATCACTCACAGTGTGTGAGAAACTGCATTTCATGCATCTAAAAGGGCTCCACTCACAGGCCTCATTGTCCAGAGCTCTTGCAAGTCATAAAATCATCAGCCCATGAAGCAAAGACTGTTGGAGACAGTCTTGACCAGTGACTGGTATGAGCTGGGCTGTCCTGGAGACTCTGAGCCTCAGCTTCTTCATCCATTAGATGGGAATGAAGATACCAGTCATCAGGTAAGGTTGAATGTGTATTAATAAAGTAGCATATATTAAAGTTCTACTACATTCATAATGGAATTGTTGAATAACCAAGAGCACACACCTGGCTAGAAAAGTAAAGGTGGGAAGCAATAAGGGCCCAAACTGGCCCTATCCTCTTTCTAACAAGGTACTGAGTTGTTCTTCAGAGACAACAGAACAAAACTGCAAGTCATGCAGCTGAAGCATGTAGAGGAGAAGATTCTGACCTCAAATAACACCAGGAATCAAGTTCTCCCCCATGCAAGCAAGGACCCTGATGTGACCAGAACTTGAATGCCAGAGCCCTTTCAGAAGTAGAGGGTCCAATGTCCTGGAAGACCCGGTGCCACAGTCCCTCTACCTACTCACCATAAATGGCCATACTCCAAAGCCCTGCAATCAAAACCTGCTCACCAGCACTTCTGCAAACCAACCCTCCTCCCTAACTCATAAAACCTTGACCAAACCCCAGACTGGGGAGACTGCTTTGAGCTGAAGCTGTGTCTCCTTTCTCTTTGCCTGTTGACCTCACAATAAAGCTTTTTCTTTTCTCAAAAGCTGGTGCCATAGTATTGGCTTCTATGCTCTTGGGGCAGCGAGCCCATCGCTGGTATGGGAGGTAGTTCTTCATTGGGAAGGGAAGTAGGATGCTTGGGAGAGAGTCCCAAGGCCTGGGACAGGGTCTAGAGGAGGAATCCAGGAAATTTCTATAAGAAAATGTGCACAGTGGCTCTGTATGGAGCCTGTGCTCTCTGAGGGGCTGAGTGTCATCCTATGGACTGGGTGGGGTGGTAGTTGGTGGAAGAGGGGAGCACTCTGTTTTCTCCCCTGTAGCTGGAGAGCTCTGCGACTGAGGGATGGACCATTAGGAAGGGGGGAGAATGTAGGGACAGGCGTTGGGCAAAGACTGGAATATGGTCCCCACTGTGCCCTGGACTCTTTCTTGGGCCTGGGGCCATTACCACTTTGGGATCCTGGAAGCTGGTAAAGTTGTCCCGGCTGGAGGTGGGGGCTTCTCCCTGATGAGGGCAGTCTGCTGGTTAAGGAGGACCTGTTGTTTTGGTTGTCTTCTGATATGGAGAGTTTTCACGTGTACTTGGGGTGTTTCTCTTTGAGAGGTGGGAAGGTAGATTATTTATTTACCACCAAATTATCCTTTTCTCATCAGACTCTGCAAAACTAACAGACCCATGAACAAACCAGAAATTGCTTTTCTTTTGTGTTTAACTCAAATTTCTGTGTGGAGGCTGAGATAGAGAATGCTTAACTTTTATAACATATTTAGTTACAGAACAACAAAGAGAAATAGTGGAATCCCCCCACCCCACCCCAGGTGCTACTGATTTTGTATGCATCTTGGCTATAAACAGAATTGGGACTTCCTAATATGGTTTTGTTCCAATAAAGCAGCTCAAGAAGATTTTCATCAGCCAAACACTGGTTGTAATAGCAGCTGTTGTGCAGTTTATCTCTAAACTATCTTCTCACTTCATTGCTAATTTTCACAGCAATTTTTTCTTGTAACAACTTTTTTTCCCTGTAAATCCTAGAATTCTTTCTCTCCCCCTTGCTAAACAAAAGAAATATAAAGTCAGTTCTAGAATAGGGTTAAAATTACCTACTCCAGATCTCTTTAAAAGAAGTTTGTGTCAAAGGCCAGGTGTGGATACAGAAATAAATAGGATGCTGCCTTCTTAACTGTGGGCTGATTCCCAGAGATGCAACCAGGGGGAATTTCCTGAGGAAGGCAGTTTGACTGCCAAGGAAGCAACATCTTTCCATCAATAAGTAAAGTATTTCTACTCATATCAGAGAGCTTATGCTACAAAGTGACACTTTTCTCCCTTTTGTCAAGAAATAAAGAAGTAAGAAAGTCAGAAGGGGGTTTTTGAGGACTAAATGGGAATCTTAGAAAGCAATATAATACTTTCTCTCTGATTATGTTGGAAACAGGCTCTTTTACAGCATATTTTTTAAAATAGGGAGAGGATCACTAAACAGAATTAAACCGAAATGGCTTTGGATGTTCTATAGCCCCAAAGCATTTGTATTGGGTATATGTCCTTGATTGATTTTTGTTTAAATGAGTTTAAGATAAATTTGAATATCCTGTTCTTCTGGGAACTCAGGGAAAAGTAGGTTGATTAAAAGGGCTTCCTGGGCTTCCCTGGTGGTACAGTGGTTAAGAATCCGCCTGCCAATGCAGGGGACACGGGTTCAAGTCCTCGTCTGGGAAGATCCCACATGCCGCCAAGCAACTAAGCCCGTGCACCACAACTACTGAGCCTGTGCTCTAGAGCCTGCAAGCCACAACTACTGAGCCCACATGCCACGACTACTGAAGCCCATGAACCTAGAGTCCGTGCTCTGCAACAAGAGAAGCCACCGCAATGAGAAGCACACGCACAGAAACGTAGAGTAGCCCCCACTCACCGCAACTAGAGAAAGCCCGCATGCAGCAACAAGGACCCACTGCAGCTAAAAATAAATAAATTAAATAAATAAAGTTTTAAAAAAGAACCTACATTTGAAAGGGAAACTTAAAAAAATAAAAGGTAATTAAGCACATATAGCTGTTGCAGCTAAAACTAGCTAATTATACTTTAGCATTTATGTTTCCTTAAATTCTGCTCTAATAGTTCATTATTTTCACAATCCATGATGTGAGTATATAGGTGTAATAATTTGTGATTAAGCCTCACACCATGATTATTAA